>NC_066582.1:41066011-41814114 GCF_024323335.1 Lathyrus oleraceus
ATATCATCACATGTCTGTATACGCTCCGTTAAAGTGCTCACATAATGTTGATATTTCTCTTCTGTCTACAATCAAAGAACAACTTCAAGAATCACACAATCAAAACAAACAAAGCACTAAGCAATTGCATAACAAGACATCACTAACCTCTGATTTCATGGCAGATTCAAGATCTAAAAACCATTTGTAGAACTGCATTAAATTCAAACAAGTAAAAACTACTTTAAAAAAAAAACACCGAGAATTAAAATCCGCAAATCAGATCGAAAAATCAACTTACCTGATTGGTATTAACCATGACAGTCTTAATCGCACCAGAATCATCAAAAAAACTATCCTCGATCGTAACCGACAACGCATTATCTTTAACCAATGCATTCTCTTGAACCTAAAAATGCATAATAATCATAAACATGAATACCATTTCAATTAAAACAACAAGCAAAACCAAAAAAACTTACCAATTTGAGAGGCAATGGTCGTTCAGAAACGGCATGAGAAAGTGATACAATCGCATTTTGTTGATGCTCTGTTAAAGGAGCATTCTGCAAAACAAGATGTAGTTCAAATTCAAATTCAAATTCAAATATCAAATCGAATGACAACACAGATCAGATCTGTATCATCTGATCTAATCCAATACGGAACGTGATTTATGGATAATTGACGGAAACTTTCGAATTAAGATTACATAATTGAATTGAAATGCAATTGGAAAAAACGAGATCTAAGAAATGGAGTGAAACAGGGAGAAGATAGAAGAGAACTGGAGGGAAGTTGAACCTGTTCCCAAGTGGAAGCGAAGTTGTAGCCTCTTGAAATGGCGGCGGAATTAGGATGGGATTGAGGTGGACCTCTGGTTCCCATTTTTCTTCACTCACCGTTTCTTTACTTCTTCTTCCCTTCTCTTCTTCTTTACATAATTGTTTGTTAGCTCTGAGTTTCTGAACAGAACGAAACGCGGCGTTTTGTTTCTCAATTTAATTTTGATTATTGATTAATATTTATATTAATATTAATTATGTGTCAGCGAAAAATACAATATTGAGATAAATCTCTTATGTGAGTGAATCTAAGAGTTTTCGTAGAATATGTTATTAATTAATGTTTCTCTAGTTTTAAGGGTTTGAGTAATTATAGACGGGATTGAGTAATTATATGTCTACTTATGGGGTAAATTGCTGGGTGAGAAATTGATTCCCTTCCAACGGTTTGATTAGAGTGTAGGAAATAGAAAGATTGGATTCCCATGTTAGTAGGAAGAAGCATTTTTTTCATCGGGAGAAGGAAATAGAAAGACTAGTTTTTCTGGATGGAACGACCTGAGTAGTCTATGACATGGCAGGTCATGTCCACCTTATCGTTTAGTGGTCCCTTATGATGCTTATTGGATTGACTGAGTTATGGGTTGTTTTCTTCTAAGACTCAACTAAAGTTATATTAGTCCACAGTCCCTTGAGCACTAGACCTGAGAAGGGTGAAATGACTTAAATCTAGTAGACGATGATCTTTTCCTGAAGAAAAGAGTCCCTCAAGTGTACCTTAGAGGGCAAGCCCGTCAAGTGTTACGTGAGGAAAGTCCCTTAAGTGAAGATTAGGGTTGAGTCCATCAAGTGTTACTTTGGGTGAATCCTTCAAGTGTCACTAGTGGGAATCACGTGGGGCATTTAATGCTTCGATATGATGAGTTTTGTTTTGAGAAGGTGTGTGCATCGTGGTTCGTCGGTTAATCTGCATGCGTCTAATTTGGCCTATAGATGTCTTACCACCTACTATATGGTGCAATCCTACTAATTGACAAAGATGCATACTCGCCCTAGGATCCCGACCTTATAATAGAGGAATATAAACAACTTTCCTTACTCTTGAATAGGCATTATTCATCCTTTCTGAGTAACCCTTCTTTTTCAACTATTTCTCTCCAAGTTCGGTTCTCCAACTCACCATCATCATCAAAACCCTAGTCAGGTATTGAACTTCTTATTTTTACTTATCTTCTATTTTTTCTAGGGTGAAAATTATCAGCGAGTTATATGAGAATATACATGTTACTTAACCTTCTACTAATGGGAAAGTTGTGGAAATGCGAAGACATTGTGTGGAGAATGTGAGGTTGTTAGACAAATTAGTCAATTATAAACTTGTAGGACTATGAATGTTTGACAGTTATGATAAAAAAATTGATTCTAGCAGTAATAGTGAAACCATTTTATCCTATTCTTTCTTAGGACAAGCAAAATCAGTGATTGCGGTCAGTTCTTCGAAACGTTTAGGAGCCGAAGACATCGAAATTGGGTATACAACTGAGAAAAAGGTGGCTTCTTTTCATAAGAGTATAAACCTATTTGGTTCTGACGAAGAGGAAGATGTCATCTTGGAGTTATGTATCAAGGAAGAGCGGTTAACATGGCATCCTCTGTTCATTCATCAAATGAGTTCTTGTAAATACATTTCCCTATCATTTATGATATGGGTATTACTTCCTTTTGCAATCTCTAAGTCTAAGGTCCTTAAGACCATCAATATCTCTCATTTTCTATATCATTATTGCAATCATCTTTTTTTAGGTATCGAGGAGGTATCATTGGATTAACTATGAGATGGTGAAGCTTATGCGTGCAAATGATTTCTTAAAATTTGTGTTTCCATAATCGAAAGTTGTTTTCATCCAACTTTAATGTAACTTTTGTACAAGAGTTTTGAAGATGTTTTTCGAGTTGAATGTTCGGGACAAAGACTCGCAAAACAGTGTTAACCGAATATCCTTTAGGCGTCATGGCCTACGATCAAGTTTAATCTCTGAATACCATAATAGAAAGAGAAAAATCGAAATAAGATAAAGGAGAGAGAAAGTGGATTGCATTTTATATATTTTATCTCTATTGTTGAAATTTAGTTACAAAATACAATGAAATAGGTATTTATAACTCAACTACATTATGTTAACTCAGCACAGTCAAGTAAAGGTTGTTAGAGGCCTTAGATTTAGTCAAATTATATATCAGTATCTGCCTATTACTTATGTTTGGTTCAGAACTATAAATGATCGGTGAAATGGCAAGGTAATACTTTGTTGCAGTGGACTTATACTTTCAGTGCATTGGAGACAAGTTGGTCTGCAAGGTTAGTACTATAACGCTAAAGTCAGTGAGAGAATAAGGAGTAATGTGATAGCGATATTGGATTTGAATCATACCTTTTTCTTCATGTGGGATCCCTATGTATAAGAGTTGGTTAAGGTGTTCAAGCTTTGGATCAGATGTGGGCTTTCTCTTATTAAACTTTTGGCCGACCTAGAGCAGTTTCCCCCATGGTTTTTAGTGGCGTAGTAGCAAGAAGCCTTTTAGAGAACTAGGTCGGGTTCCATGTACTAAGGTTTTTGCTTGGAGAAACGGGAGAGGTTTGACAGTCTTCATGAATAACCTAGGGAACGTGTGCACTAAATGATAGTCTCATCATTGAGACGTTTCACACTATTTCTTTAACACGAGGCCCTAGGTTTCTAGGCTATAGTGTGACGCCTCTTTCAAGGATGCTTAAGTTCACTCAAATGTTATTTTATCCCGAGGAGAAATCCAATTGTTATTTTTTTCCTCTCCATTTTCTTTTATTTTGGGTCATTTATTAGCTTGATTTTTGCTTCTCTATATAAGAGTCACTTAGTATTTCAAAAACTATTTTCCCCCTTTTACGCAAATCGCAAGTCTTTTTATTCTACAACTCTGATTTTCTTCTCTGAGCATAGGAGACACCTATTTTATCAACATCTTTCCTTCTTCGGGTCCCACATTTTTTCGGTTCATCGCACCCTATGAGTCACCTTTCTTTAATTGGTACCTCCATTTTTGGCTCCATTAAGTACCATCTTTATTTTTCTTGTTCACAATTCATTATTCTCCTTTCATCATTTTAGCTATAGCCAACATAGGATATGTACCTGAAAATATAATAAATATACCCAGTGGTGATGATGCTTCTTTCGCTAATGGGATTGTGAACACGGGAATGCCAAACATTGACCCTTTAGAGGTTAACCAACTTATTGCAAATCTTGTTGTGATTAGTGATAGCTCTGGGTATGGTAGGGGATATATTAAAGATGGTAGTGAAACTTTTAGTTCTCATTCTGTCGGAGGTATAAAATATTCTTTTAAAGGATGCGAAGGGATGAACCATGATATTCCTGTCGTTAAGGGTGTGGATCCAGTCATCTTCCTTCTATACGGTCTCTTGTAAATCTAGATCTTGTTGAGGTTTCCCGAAACAAATAGATGACTCGCTATTTTATTAAATATTTCAGGGCGGTATGGTCGGGATATAGTGATATAGAGGTTAGAGATGACATTAACTTTCGAAGTCATTCCTGGATTCATGGCCAACATTATCTTTTTCATGACAATTAGGAAGATATGGTATAAAAGGAGCACCAGGGTCTGGTGATGCTTAATACTACTACTTAATACCACTTGATTGATGTCGAATCAGAGGGGTTAGTCTCATACTTCAACAATGATGGCCATTCAGAGGGCGCCTACACATATGTGGTACCATTTTTTTACTGGTAGGTATCCCACGTTGATAGTTTCAAGAGAAATTGTGGCTCCTTCGACGGGTGTTTGATTCCATTCTATGAATTCTTTTTCTCTAATTTGAAGTTCAGGTTGCCTTTCAATGAATTTGAGGAGGGGGAGCTGAAGCATCCCTGAATCTCCATGTCTCAACTGCACCTGATGGCATGAGCCGTTATAAAGATTTCCCATTACTATTGCGAGTATCGGGAAAAAGAACCTTCCATGGATCTATTTTACAACATTTTCATTGTGACACAAACCTTTGCTGACGAATACCAGGTTCAGGGGTTGCTCTCACTTCGTCAGCCAATTAAAGTGTTTGACATTACCTTGAGAGTTGAAAAAACTTCAAGGATCGTTATTTCCTTATGAATAATATAGGATTATTATAATGAATTAGACCCAGACAGAAGAATTTATCATTTAGATATCATTGATAATTCAGAGATATTTGATTTATTATAACAAAATTAAAATCAATGGATTTAACACAATTAGAATAATGAACACAAGTTGAATGCAAAGTCCAAGCGTATCTTCATCGGCTATGGGCAAGATGAATTTGGTTACAAGTTATATGATCTCATTGATAAAAATCTTATTTAAAGCCATAATGTGGTGTTCATAGAAGACCAAACTATTGAAAACATTGATAAGGTAGAGAAGGCTACACCCAAGAAACATATCAGCTTGTCTAATGTTGATTCAGTTCGGTTACCTAGTCATAATTTAGATGTTATTGATGGTGATGATCATAATGGTGAGCCGTATGATTATATTGATGATCATCAACTTAGAGATGAGGTAAATATTCCAACTAATTATGGTGAAGGGGATAACAATATGTCGCAAGATGAGAATCTTGGTGAAGCTCCAGAATCATCTCAATTTTAACTTAGGAGGTCTATATGGGTTTAAGCAAACTTCAAGGCAGTGGTACAAGAAGTTTGAGTCAGTTATGTGCGATCAAGGATACCAAAAGACTACTTCAGGTCATTGCTCTTTGTTATAAAAATTTATAACGATGACTTCATTATCATGTTGTTATATGTTGATGATATGCTTATTATAGAGAACAATATTTCTAACATTAACAGGTTAAAAAAGCAATTGGGAGAGTCATTTGTCATGAAAGATATTTGAGCAGCTAAACAGATTCTTGGCATTAGAATCATGCGTGACAAAAAAGATAAGAAACTTTGGATGTCACAAGAACATTATATCGAATGAGTGTTGCAGAGATTCAAAATGGAAAATTTTTAAGACGATAAGCACTCCTCTTGCTACTCATTTCAAGTTGAGTTCTAATCAAAGTTCTCCAAGTGAAGATGAAGTGTTTTATATGAAACATGATCCTTATGCTTCTGTTGTGGGTAGCTTGATGTATGTAATGGTGTGTACAAGACCAGCTATAACACATGTTCAGAAATTGTTTTCCAAATCCATGTTGAGAGTATTGGAATGCTATAAAATGGATTTTAAGGTATCTTCGCGGGACTACTTCTGTGAGACTTTGTTTTGGAGGAGATAAGTTTACTCTAGTGGGGTACTCTGACTCTGATATGGGTGGAGACATTGATTCTATAAAATCCACTTTGGACTACATGATTAAATTTGCAGGGGGAGTTGTGGCTTGGTAGTCTAGATTGCAAAAGTGTGGTTCATTGTCTATATAGAGGTTGGGTTCATTGCCATTACCGAAGCATACAAAGAGTTATTGTGGTTGAAGAAATTTTTGCAGGAGTTTGGTTTTGTTCAAGACAAATACATGTTATTTGTTGATAGTCAAATCGCTATTCATCATGGTAAGAATCCGACTTTTCATAATAGTTCCAAAGACATTGATATGAGATATTATTAGATACATGATATTTTGGATGCTAAGTTGTTGGAGTTAGCTAAAGTTCATACATATGATAATGGTTCTAATATGATGACTAAAACATTACCAAGAGATAAATTTGAAGTTTGTTGTGATATCGTCGGTTTGGCGATTTTCTCCACATAGTTGTGAGAGGGGGAGATTTGTTGGGTTTTGGCTCCCTTCCTATGTGAAGAAAGACTCAAATATGATTAGGCGATTTGTCTCACTTGTTTAAGTGGAGATGATCAATTTAGGGTTAAGAGAGATAAAGAGAAAACAATGATTCAAACGAGAGAAAAGATGAGAGAAATCTATTCCCGTTTTTCTGCAACCATACTCACTAAATTGACAATCTCCGATTCGTTAACCGTCAGATCAAACTCAAATTTGGAGGGCAATTTCGTAACACCTTTATCTAACTTTTGACCATTCAGAATTTCTAAAAATGGTCTAAGGTGAGAGATATTTGCTTTCAGAATTTTTCAACTTTTTAATTCTTATTAAGTTAGTTTGCTTTGTGATTTGCGATTGTTAGCACTAGTCGATGAATCACTTTAAGACTCTCTTGTACCCTTAATTGATTATACTCGAGTTATTTCTTTGATCTAGATGCCTTCTACTCACATTGAGGAGTTTTCCACATTAAAATATTAAAATTCTTGTGTCTTTATTTGTTCAATTTGTCATCTTATATTTGTTGTTGATCCTCAAAATTTACTACAAATATAGAGTATTTTATATCCGCAATGTATTGGTCTTTTATTATGTCTTAATTTTCTATTAGAGCCCCACACAACTTAAGATTTATAGTGATTATTTTTAAAATCTTAAAAATAAATATTGACAAAGTTTAATTTTAATCTTCTTATTTCAAAACATAGTACATGTTTTAAATGTCAATTAGCTATTGCATTCAATAGTTTCTCAATTTCAACGAAGCTACACAATCAACATCGCAACAATTATCGTGATCACAAAAATGCAAAGATACTGCCAAAGGAACAATGGTAAGAAAATAGAAACCACAAAATTGAACATTATTGCAAAACTAGACATTGGATACTTGCAAATCATCTTTTACAACTAGCAAAAAGACACAAACAAACAAACAAAAAATTCAATGTTTCAGACAATGCTAAAAATGGTTAGTCTTTAACATCTGAAACTCCTTCGCCTAATATCTGAAATCTTGCTTCGGCTTCAGCCAAACAAGGAGAACTAATCACTTTACAGATTCGCTCTTCTCCTCTTCCTTTCCTGAGAGCTAACCTTGTTGTAGTTGCATGAGCCATAATGTTGCCTCCAATAGGTTTGGTTTGGGGTCCAGCAAACATTGCAGAACCATCTACTTGTGAGACTACTTGGTTTGTTAAGACAACAGCCACACCGAACTATAATTAGACAATCAAAACAAGTTATTAGCTCCAAATGATTATAGATTTGTGTGTTTGCTAAGAAAACTCAAATGTATCCTAAATTTAATGTCCTAAGAAATATTCATGAATTGGTTTATAAAAAATAAAGATATTTGTGCGAAACAAGCCTGACATGGACTGTTTACCTCATCTGCTAATTTCTGAAGGCTTCTCAGGAACTTTGCTAAATGCATTTGCCGGGCTGAAAGCTCCCCTCTTCCGGAAAAATCTGTCCTATAGAGAGCAGTAGCACTGTCTATTATCATTAGAGCAAACCTGTGTATAAGCCATCAAAACGTAAGCCTCAATCAATTCGGACATCTAAAGCACGTAACCAAATTGATATCAAACATCACTAGTAAAGGAAAATCTTACAATACAACTTAAGGCCTAATAGAAAAGAGTGAAAGAAAGAAAGAAAAAAAACAGAGCCAGTTCAGCTGGTAATAGTGCAAGTCTGACATAATAATGCATATTCGAAACTCAAAAGACCGATTATGTAACTTTGGCATTTGCCAGATCTCAACAATACTGAGCAAAAGGAACCATCAGAAATTGCACCTTGTATCAACCATCATCGAAGCTGCTTCAAGCAGAAGCCGTGATTGATGATCCGTGTTATAAGCTCTAGCATAAGCGACATTTTCCAATACATCAGCACCATTCAGTCCAAACCTGTAGCATTAAGGAACATACATATTGAATATATACTATAATTCCACAGACATAGGGCAACAAAGCAATATAAAGAATCATTATACCTGTCTGCTATCTGTAAGAGTCGCTGAGGTCTAAATGTTCCCTCAGCATCTATGTACATAGCTTTACCCTCACCTCCTCCTTGATCTAGTGGCAACTACAATATCAACAACATATTAATTACTAGACAAAGACATTAGGTGGTAATGGCAGATAAATATGAACTTAAACATTTACAAACTGAATACACAAGAGTATATTCATTCGGTAATAGGGTCAAAGTAAATTGAGAGAAAACTCTCTTGCTCTAATCTACTTCTACATGCTAGGACTAAACATGTAATAGCACAAAAAGGGAAACAACATACTTGACAAGTGACACAGAGAGTGTGACACAACTGAGTCTTCCCAGATCTAAATTCACCATACATTTCAGTGATAGAACCCGTCTCAATTCCACCTGATTGAAGCACCAACATATAAAATTATTGGCACTCAGCAGCAAAAGCATTGATATGATGTTTGAAATTCACACATAAAAGAAGTATTCAGAATTCGGAGTCTAACCTTCTAATATCTTGTCAAGCTCTCTTGACCCAGTGGTTATCTGAATAATAGATTCTCGCTGGGCATGGAGCTCACTAGCACTAGTAAAACCCATAGGCACCAGCTTAGAAGCTGTCAATAAACCAAACAAAGCAAACACCACGGACTCAGCATACCTTCACCAATGATGGACATTGAGCAATGCGTGAATGAAGTCAAATTATGTTCATATAAGTTCTAAGCATATGTTTGGTTCTCGGTTAAAAAATTGACTTTGAGTGAATTGATTTTGGTCAAAAGTGAATTGAATGTAAAGTGATTTATGCTTAGATAACTTTATGCAAAATTTAGTTGAACACTAAATTTCAATGTAAAAGTCACATTTATACTCAAAAGCTACAAGTTCTAGCTTCAAGTAAAATCAATTATGAAGGCAGAATCAATTCTACTTTAGAAGAACCAAACACCTCAAAATCATTCCAAAATCAATTCTACATCTCTAGAATTGCTTTTGTCTCTTCCAAAAGCTAAACCTAACATACTCTAAGATGTTTTTCATAAACTATCCCGAATAGCTTTTGAAAATAAGCTGAAAATAGCTTATGAGCATGAAATAACCTGTTTAAATAAGCTCTCCTAAAGAATCTCACACTATACATAAACTCATCCAAACAAACCCTAAAACAAAGGTGAAAGTGAAAGATTGATTACCTGCTTCAATGATCTTGTCAACCTTGGCTTCACTGATACCTTTGATTTGCAAAAGATCCTTCCTGGGAGTATAAGCAACAGATTCAACAGTGCAAATACCCGCATCTTTAAGCTTCTTAACATCAATTGCAGCTATACCAGATGTCTGAGATTACGGAACAATTAACAACAGAAAAAAGGGGGAAATTTTCTTTTTCGATATTAAACAATTGGAGCAACCTAGAAATGAAATTGCCAATAATGGGTCGCGAAATCTGGAAAGAAAGAGAGAAAATTTTGAAGGATCCATTAAGGGAGATAATACCTGAAGTTGTTCGACGGGTAAAGGACCGTGTTGAATCTCTTCGGTTTCTTGGTCCTGTTGTTGTTGTGCTGTTTTCTCAAGACGCTGCTGCTCCATTTTTAACACAACAACGAGACCTTGGTGGAGAAGAAAACAGTGGGAAATTTGGGGAATTGAGTGAGAAGAGGGAGAAGGAAGAAAGGGGGAAGAGAAGAAGATGGAGAGAGGGATTCGAAATCGAAAGAGAGGCGCGAAAAGTATTTTCCTTCGCAAGCTTGTTTGACAAGCTTAGGGTATTTATTTATTGGGTAATGCTAACTTGTGCCCCAAGAGCACAAGTTAAGAGATAAATAAAGTAAAAAAGTCTTGGAATTTGTGCAGTGAATTTAATACAAAGTCATAATTAATGATTATATTATTTTTTTCAATAAAAAATTTCCATTTGTGGCTTTCTTAACTTGTGCCCCAAGGGCACAAGTTAGCATTACCCTTATTTATTTCCAACAAAATTTTGATAAAAAATCTCAAATGTGTGATTAGTTTTTTGAAAATTAATTTTAATATTATTAATACTATTCATTTGATGCACTATGTGTTGCGTTTTTTTTTACTTTCTTCTTTTAAACTATTAATATTGTAGTTGTAATTTATTTAAATTATTAATTACTTTTTGATGTGGTATAACTTAGTCAGGTTTTTGTCTCTTTAGTAAGTTGTAGTTTTTTTCATTTTTATTTAATTTACTTTGATTTAAAAAAAATTATACCTAATTTTTGTTTTTAATTATTATTATTTTAACAAATAGTTTTATATATTTTTATATTTTATTTGAATGATTATTTGAGTTTTGAAGGTTTCATTTAGTGTTTTTTTTATAGATTTGTTTGTTTCAGGTTTGAATTTCATTATTTTATTTATTTTATACATAATTTATGAGCTATATTGTTTTAAGTATTTTTAACTCAATGTAGATTGAAATATATTATGATTAATTACTAAAATTTGATATACAGTTATTATTTTAATTGAATATTGATTTTGTGAGAATTGAAACTTTTCACATAGGTGTGAGTTGAATCACATCTAAAATGATTTTTGATAATTCGATGGCTTACTCCAAATTTATTTTGGTGTCGAAGGGATTGTTCCTACAAATACTCTAACACCAAAATCAATAATCGATGATAGTGATAAGTACTATTTTAGGATAGAAATGTGTGTATTTTAATTTGACTTTTTGATACTTTTTTATAGTAATGTCCTAGAGTTTTTAGGATATGAAATATTATGTGCATAATAGTTGTTCAAAAGGAGATAATTTTTTGAATATTATTTTGTTATGTGGTGTGACAATCCTCATCCAACCATTTGTCTTAACCAAGTATTTTTCTAGGACATATTCATGTTTGTGGTCTTCAAAATTTATACCTTTTTTGGGATATTTCATATTTAGGTTGGATCATGGTTGTTTATGGGCTTACGTCAATGCCAAAACAATAGACCCCAAGTCTGGTTCAGTAGACTAGGTCAAGTTTTACCCTTTATGATTTTCGAGGAATGGTTTATAGACATGGGTCCAGTATGTTTGATCTATATTGTCTTATCTTTATTGATCATTCCCGCTCATTACGAATTGTGTTCTTCGGGTCGCATGACTTTGTTATGTTATCGGCCTATGTTGATTTATCATGTGGAAATTCGCATATTGATCAGGGTTATTTTGCATAATTCTATGTCTTATGATTTGTCGTTCTGATGAGTAAATCCAGCATGATCGTTGCGGACAGAGACGACGTAGACAAGAATATTCGTGTGCTGATCTCTCAAGTATTGGGCATTGAAACCAAGACTAAGTCGTGCAAGATGTCTCCAAATCCTTGGCACAACCTGATAATACTACTGAAACCCCCTGGATAAATCTGATGTGAACGTATCTACTCTGTCTCCTGAAAAATCGAAAGGCAAAGAGGGGTCTAAAGGGATGGCTGGTGATCTGGCTGACAAAGATGAAAACTCTTTTGAGAAAAATGATCAATCCATTGACATAGTAAATATAAAGGATTTGGAATCTGATGATGTACCCATCAATCAAAGACTGGCTCCAAGAATAGCTAAAAGATTGAAGAACAGAAAATGTCAAGTTATTGAATCCTCCAGCACGCCCTCAAAATCTCTCAGGAAAAGAGCCAGCGTTGGCCCTACAAAAAGATGGAGCAAGGTTGTTACTCCTGTTTCTAAGAAGAAATCTCTTAAGAGGAATGAAGTTTCTTCTAAGTCTAGTGATTCTGACCATGATGTCGAACACAATGTTCAGGACATCGTTTCAACTTCCAGAAAGCAAGCATCTGGGAAGAAGATTCCAGCAAATATTCATGAAGTTCCAACTGACAACATTTCCTTTCACTATGTGGAGAATGTTGAAAAATGGAATTTTGTTTATCAAAGAATATTAGCATTGGAAAGGGAACTGAGAAAAGATGCTTTTGAATGCAAATAAGTGATGAGTCTGATTTAAGAGGCTGGATTAATGAAAACTGTAACTTGATTTGGCAAGTGTTATGAAATGCTTGTTAAAGAATTTATTGTGAACATTGTAACACCCTTCTAAAATACCCCAATAATTAATTAATTCAACCAAATATAAATCAGAGTAAATATGCAATTAAGGGTGTCACACTTGACACTTCACACCATGTTCCAAAATATCTGGTCATACTCATTTATTTATCAAAATAAAACATTGCACAATACGCAGCGGATAGAGATCTATCAATCATGCAAACCATGTAACACATTACATGTAAGATCATTCAACAACCAACAATGAAAATAAGGTAAAACATCCCGTCCCGATGTTACATCTACCAGAGCATGACCCACTAAGGAACTACACTAGACTCCAAGTTCTAGCTTCTACTCAATCACTGCTCGTTACCTGAAAAATAGTTGTAAGGGTGAGTTCCTCAATCGAGATAATAAGCATTATAAAATATCATGTAATGTTAAGTAAATTAACACATTTCATCACCCTAATCATAACACATATTCAGCAACGGCAATATCAACTCATAATCATCATCATCATCATACTCAAACTCAACACAACTACAAAACACACGTATAATATTGGAATACATCCATTCATATTATACGCCATACATACATTATGCAATGAGACTCCATGCATGCGGTACCGACTATTCGTGAACATATAGTTCAACCTCACCGATCAAATCCAGATACGGCTACCAAGCTCACTAGTCCCACTCATTTGAGACCTAGTGACTCACTCACTAATTCCTCACCATGGGAATTAGCTACCACCCCAAGGGCTATGCTATGCACGCTAATCACCTAGCATGCAAACATCAACAACAATCCACAATGATTTACTCACTAATTCCTCACCATGGGAATTAGCTACCACCATAAAGCCACAATATGCACGCTAAATCACCTAGCAATGCAACATCATCAACAATAATCCACAATGGACATATGCTCACACTCTAAGCCATAAACAGTCCATTCACAATTGCATACATAACATATACATTTACAGCATTATGCATACCATCATACATCATCAACACATTTATCAAAACATCATATCATGTCAAATAATTAATCACAGTATTAGCACACTCTACTAATACCTATACTGCTCAAAATAAGGGGAAATGATCCCTACTATATCATACATACGACATATCATTCACCACTATAGGCCAATCATCACATAATTCCATTCTAAAACACACACAACATTTAAATGTCCATTTTTCACTTTTTCAACAGTGTTAACCGGTTAACGCCCTGGGTTAACCGGTTAACGCAACACAAAACACGCTTTCTGGCAATTTATAACAGTGTTAACCGGTTAACGCCCTGGGTTAACCGGTTAACGCAAGACAAACAACAATATTTCACAATTCATAACAGTGTTAACCGGTTAACACCCTGGGTTAACCGGTTAACGCAAGACAGAAAGCTGTTCCTGCGCTAACACGAAGCAGAATGCAGAATTCTCCGCATTTTCCGCCGTTGGAGGACTTCCGGACCTCCGATTTCAATTCCGTAAAAAGCTACACTTTCGGAAAATCAAGACTCATCCAATTACATATTCAATTACAGCTTAAGCACAACTTATTCATCTCAATTTTTCAGCATTCAACATCCCAATTAGGGTCAAATCAATGGCTTATTACTACCCATTACATGTTAACCCATAATACCCATTAAACGACGATAAACCCCCCTTACCTGAGTTAATCCGGCGAATTCTTTAGCTTCAAGCTCTTCCTTCTTCAACCTTCAGCTCTTGCTCTTCCTCTTTGCCCTTCTCTCACTTTTCCAATCGCTTCTCTGTTTCACGTGCAAAAACCCTTTCTTTACCAAATGGAACTCTTATATATATTCCAACTTATTATTCCAATAATAATAATTCCAATAATAATATTCCAATTATTTAATTAAATTAATAAATATATTATTAACTTAAATTAAATAATTATCATATTTTATCGGGGTGTTACAAACATCTCTAAGGAATGTGATAACAATAGGATCAAGGAGTTTAGAAAAGTGTATGTCAGAGGAAGATGTGTGGATTTTTCTCCTAAAATTATAAATAGGTTTTTGGGCAGAAATGAAGAAGAACAAGTTAAAGTAGAAGTCTCTGAAAATGTTATCTACAGAGAGATTGTTGCTAAACAAGTAAAGGAATAACCAAGGTAAGGGAAGTTGTCCGCAAGTGCCTTGAGTGTGAAGTTTGATGTACTTCATAAAACTGGAGCTACTAATTGGGTTCCTACCAATCACACTTCCGACATTGCTACAAGACTAGGTAAGTTTATTTATATTGTAGGGACCAAGTCAAGTTTTGATTTTGGATCCCATGTCTTTGATCAAACTATGAAGCATGTTGCCTCTTATGTTGTGAATATGACAATAGCTTTTCCCTCATTGACCTGTGGTGTTATTCTGAGTCAACACCCAAGTATCTTAATCAGTTATGACAATATCTGCAAAAGGGACCTTCCTCTCTCATTACATTATAGGTTGTTCACTGGGAAACATGTTCCAGACATTGCCTTGACATCTAGACAGACATCTTTCAGGCCTACTACTAGAACATGCATCCTTGCAGAGCTAAAAGATACCTTCAAGACCTTGGATGAAACTATCAAAAGTTATACTGAGAGGAAAAGCAAGATTGAAATATTGATAAAGGCCTTGTCTGAAGAAGAAGGAAATTTGAAAGGTGATGGAACAAGTGAATAAGAGGCAAATGAAGAAGGTTCTGATGTAAGTGATGATGAAGACACTACCAGCAGTGATGAGGACTATATCACTATAGTTCTTTTGTATGTTGTTTGTTCTTCTATTTTTTTTGTGGTCTATGCCCTGGATATTTTTGCACTTTAAAGTGTTATTGGTTGTGTTTGGTTTGTAAACTCTCTTTTGACTGATCTGCTAACTCTGATGTTTGGTTATTCTTGTCAACTTTATGGCTAAAAAGGGGGAGTAGATAGTTGTGATTATAGTTGTGATTGATTATTTTTATTATTGATATGATTAGTTACTCTTGCCCACTAGGGGGGGGGGGCAAGTATGAAGGGGGAGTAACTCTTGGGGTAGCTCTTTCCCTTGGATCTACTACTTAGAGGGAGAATTTTTTATGTTGTTACGAATGGGTTGATGATGTTAATAATTTCAGGAATAATGTTTTGACATCCTGACTAAAGAGAGTCTATTTTTCTCTTAGGCAGCTTCTTCGTGTGGGAGTTTATCTCTTTAGTATGAGGTAATTTTTTCCGTTGCGTCTGCCTCTGGTGTTCTTGGGGGGAAAAGAATTTTGGTTGTTTTCATGAGGGTTTGTACTATGATCCTTACCCTCATTCCTGTTGGTATATGCAAAGGTTTTTTAGCCAAAATTTGCCAAAAGGAGAGATTGTTAGATCTGATAGATAGTGATTAACTGCATTTTGGAAAAATAAGTATTATTGTCAGATTTTGAACAAGATATCCTGACACGTTGGTTCAACATTGGAGTGTGACCTATTTTAGTATCTTGTGAGATTTGTTTCCTTTTATGGTTTATCTGAAGATACTTTGAAGATTTAGTTCACAAATTATATAGAGAATTTTCTAAAAAGCAAAATACTATTTTGCCTTGACTTGTTTATGAAGTAAAGATTGTAGCGGGGTTTTCGTTACCTTTAGGTATATTCATTAAACCAAAAGTCAACATACAATTCGAGTCGCCACCCTACTTTTATTTGTCCAAAGGAAAGGCTAAAAAACGAACAAAAGTCAAGTAAGAAGTTTTTTCAAATCAAAAACTAATAAAAATGTCAGAGATCTAGGTAAGGTGGTTGGTTATGAAATGGGAAGGTTTTACGCACCCAAAACATCCTTAGTACTCTAAGGGAACCCTTTTTGCAAATATGTGTTGTAGGTTGGTATTTGTGAAAAGAGTCGTACAAAAGATTGGAGGGATGAGAAGAGAATCGATTATATTTACAAATTTGTTGTTTGAATGGATGAACCCATTGCCTACGTACCATCACAAAGGAGGACCAAAACCTCGTAGTTCGTGGTAAAAATTTCAAAGATCGGTGAATTGATTTTAATCAAAAGCCTTAAGGTGTTTTGTTATCAAAGGGAGAAAACTCAACCTAAACCAACAATCCACCATGTGAGGAAGGCTTTAACATGCTAGTGAGGGGTTAACCCTATAATAAGCATGGAAGGCTTATAATCCAACACTAAGGATGAGGTGAGATTTACATCAACCACTATGATAACTCAAACCTATGACTACTGTTTTTGAAAAAGAGTTTAAGAAGTGGCCATTGGAACCACAAAACAACTTGAAATGGGTTATATTTACAAGTTAAATTTATTTACAAAATGAGGTCAAAGTTGGATTAAAGTTTATTTACAATGAGTATTTATGAAAATGGTTTTGAAAAGTCAAAGGCCTAAGGCCTATGTTTCTAATTTGAAATAAAGTTAAGGTTTTGAAAATGATTTTTGGCTTGGTTAGAGGGAAGAAGAGAGAAGGGTTATTCCTAAAGCATACAAAGATAAGAGGGGAAAGATAACCCTTTGAGTTCCTTTTCTTGGAGTCGTAGAGATGACTCAAGATGCTCCTTTCCTTTGGATTTAGCACACAAAACAAGCACTCAATAATTTGAATTCAAGCTCCTAGGATCTCCATTTGGCTTGGCTCTTAACTTGGTTACTCATGACAATGGTCTTCTTTTCCCAATCTTAAGATGAGGTTCCTATCACACATAAACACACATCAAAAAGCTCATAACAAAATAAAGGGAATGGACAAAGAATGAATTTAAGGAGAAGTCCTTTGAGGTCAACTTTGAATTTTAGCATTCTAAAGGCATGGGGCCTAGTTGTTCTTCAACACATTTTGCATTCTAAAGGCATGATGCATATTTGCTCGTGAACTCCTTTAAGCATGGGTGGATCCTAATTCTAAGTCCTTTCTCCTTTTGTATTTTTGGTTCACATCAAAACAAACACAAAACAACACAAAATAGCAATATATTTATATACAATAATGGGCTCAAATGAGCAAAAGAAAAATGACATAAACATAAAATATGTGCTCAAGTGAGCAAAATAAAAATCAAGATGAATAATGAGTAAGAAATAAACGACATTAAAAGTAAATGACAAGAATTTAAAAGCTCAAATTAAACTTAGTAGTTAGTAGGGTTATGTTAGCTTGTCATGAGACAATGTAGCGCTATGTTAAGCAATCGTAAGTGGACTAATATAATAGTCACACCTATCTGAGGCCGGTCAATAAGAATATAGACAAAGAACACAAGTTAGAGGTCATGACTAGTAAGCCAAGCTCCATAAACTTGCCATGTCAAACAAAAGGGGAAGGGCCTTGTATTGACTTTTGGTTATTTGCTTGACCAAGAAGTAATCTATCTTTGACACAAAATAACTCACTTAATCATGGATCAAGTTGAGTTTGGTTTGGATCAAAGAAGATTAAACTTCTATTTGTCAAGACCAACCTCAAGACTTTAACTCATTGGCCATTAAGGGAAAGAAAATGATGAAGATGAAAGGGAGGGAGTAAGAAGTCAACAACCAATCCCAATTGATCAAGGGATAACTCATCCTTGATCAAATTCATTCATCTTTTCAGGTGATGATCCTTAAGGATTCTCAAACCACAAGATCCAATGAATTTGATCAAAGTTGAATCAATTCAACCTTGATCAACACAAAAAAGAAGAAGAATGAATATAACAAGTCAAGAAATCAATAATATTTTTTTGGTATTTTTGAATTAAAAGAAAATACAAATAAAAAAACAAACAAACAAAGTTGAACCTCCAATTCAATTCAAAACAACTTCAATAAGTCCAATTAAATTTTCATAGGTTCAACATAGTCAAACAAACTTTGACTAATTTTCTCACAAATTTTTAAAGTCAGAAAGTAATTAAAACCAATTAAAAACAACAAAAAATAGCATAATATGAAGTCTCAAATAATCTCAAAACAACCAAGAAATTATTGAGACTATTTTTCATTGACTTATCATGATCCATAGATGCTATAAAAATATTTTTATATTTTTTAAAAGTCAAAAAGTATTTTAAAATGAATTAAAATCATTAAAAACCAAATAATTCATGAAAAATATCAAATGAAGTCACAAAAATAATTAAAAATCATAATATAAAACTAGATTTTTCAAGAAAAATTTCAAAGTTGGTCTCATATTTTTCTGATTTCATATGAATTTTTAATGAATTATTGAAAATAGAATGAATTAAAATAAAATAAAAATAAAAATGAAATAAGCGAAAAAGCTGAGCCACCAGATCCAATTCATTAATTGACGTGGCAATGGTACACGACTTGGATCTGATGATGCACGATGGACTCAAGTCAACAGCGCAATATAATGCATTAAAAGAAGTAATTGAAATGAACGCATGAGATTATATCGTGAGGGAGAGATCCAAGGGCCATGAGCAGCACACGTGGTGGTGGCGGTGGAAACCACCGTCTTCTCCGATCAACCAACAGAATCCGACCAGATTTGCATGAAAATGGGTCTCATCGAAAATGAAAAACAAAGGCATGGAAATGAAGCTCATGTGATGTATATCATCATTGTACCATTAGATTCCTCTCATTCTTCCTATATTGAGAGAAAGATGAAGGAGAAAATCTTGGTGTCCACACGGATTGTTCATGAAATGGCAAATTGAATGCACTAAAAGCTTGCCTCAAGTATGAGGACTTCAGAGGACCACAAAAACACAAGAATACTACATTGAATTATGAGTTTTAGACCCAAACAGTTTGAGTTTATACCTTCAAAATGGTGAGCTTTTGGCCACAAATTCTTTAAGCTTTTTGCTCCTCTTTGATCTCTGAGTGCAGGGAAGATGATTGGCTAAGGAATCTAGCTTTGAAACTCAACTAATGTTGCTGAATTTCAAGCTCGAAAATATTGAAAAAAGTGAGTGATTCCTTTAGTGAGGGTTATGGTTTCAGTTATGCAGCATATGGGATCTCCAAAAGGTTATCAAATGAAGGAGAGGAAGCTTCTATTTATAGGTAAATGAATCTGAATTCACACTTTGCTCATGTGCATGGGATTTGAACTTTTGAATGCATGGGCCTTTGTGGACGTGTGAGAGGCCCATGAATGGCTGAAGAGACCTGCTGAGTTCAAATGGAAGGCATGTGGTCGTGCACATGGATTGAAGAATGCTTGCATTTCAAGTTATAACATAAAATATCAAAAATGCACATAAATGAAAAGAAATTCGAATCTCACAAATGGTAGATCCAAATGACTATTGTGAGTAATGGTTGGAAAGCTCTTGAAATAAGGAATAAAAGTCATGTTTGGAAAAAAAAACATTTGACATGTTCAAATTGATCAAAATTGGCTTGGAAAGTTCAAGTATAAAACATGTCCAAACCACTTTGAAAAAATCACCCAAAAGTAAGCTTGATCAAACCCCTTTGTCCTCATGATGCAAGCTTCAAATGAAAAAATCTCTAACATACAAGTTGTATATCTTTTCAAGATAGTCAATTTATAATCAAAGTTTACATCATTTGGATTTTCTATGACAAAGTTATGGGTATTTGAAGTTGGGTACTTTTTCAAATTCAATGAATTAGGTCCAAGATGACCTATAATGTTTTGCAATGGCACATGTATTTACTTTAGGATTATGAAATTTTGTCCAACATAACATTTAAATTATACATCTCAAGTTTTCCAATTCATTTGGTTCCACCTTAAAATCATAAAAATTGAGAAAGTTGTGCCATTGGCAAGTTGACCCAAAATTAGGGTTTCAGTCAAAATGATCTATAATGTTTTGAAATGAATGATGACCTTACAAGATTCAAATTGATTTTTGATGAACATGAAAGTTGTTCATATGGTTCTTAGGAACATTTTTTCTTTTGGAATTATCTTCATTTGACAAACACATAAAAAGTTACAACTCATTGAACCTGAGCTTAGTCAGATGACTTGACTGGTCAACTTTTCAAAGTCAAACTTCCAATCTTGATGAATAAATGATTGAGGGGCCTCAAATAGTCTCATATATGCATAAAATGATAAATTAAAGAACATACCTTGATTAAATTTGATTAGAGGTTGAGATTGCTTCATGGGCAAGGCACAGTCAAAGCATAGTGAAATTAGGGTTTCCTTGGGAAACAATCTTCAAGCCCTTTGGGTTATCTTGATCAAATTGGCAAATTGAGATACTTGGGATACATATATGATGATTAGGAACTTTGTGTACCATTGTCATGCTTTTTCTCTTCTTCATCTAGCCATTGCATTGGGCTTAGGAGCCTCTTAGGAGCATTGTGGAGCACATGATCACTTGAGCTTCAAAACAAAAAAGAGTTAGTGACATATCTTTGTGCTTTTGGTTAGTAATAAAATAAGAAAAGCAATAACATACAATACAAGCATGCTTGGTGATTGTCGCATCTCGAAAAATACGATTCCTCGCGATGGTCGCGGAAAATATTTACATTCGAACAGAGTCGCCACCGAACTTTATTTATCCCAATGAAGGGATAGGAAAATATCGATAAAACCTTTAGGAAATAGAATAATGGTCATCGCAACCATATTCGGGTTCGAGAGTGGATTACGCAAGAGGAAGGTATTAACACCCCTTGCGTCCGTTGTACTCAACGGGAACCTTTTAGTTCTAATTTGTGTTTCGAGTGTTAATTTATGTTTGTTTGTTATCTTTAGGTTATAAAATTATTAAAATAGAAATGGATGAGAACCTCAGAAAGGGAAATGGAGGTTTTTTATTAGTGTGCTCACGAAGATACAACAATCTCCTGCCTACGTATCCTAATGGTATAATAAGGAAATCAGAGCATTCGTAGTTCGGGGAACTACGGTTAGTTGATGTCTTTTAGTGAACAACTATTTAGATCGCATCCTAAAGGCTAAATGTTGGCTTGTCTACTCTCGGCAGAGGCTTAAGCACTGGTTTGTTATGCGCATTAGAAAGGATTAAATGGTGTTCTTTTTGAAAAGAGTTTAGGTCACACGGAGGTGACAAGTTGGATTAATATGTTGGATGTTTTGATTGATTGAGATGTTTTTGGTTGGATGACGATCACTCGGATAGTCGAGTAAGACAACTCGTATCCTAACAGTCGGGAAAGGAAATAGAAGACTTTAGTCCACTTTCTTTTTCATCCTTAATTATAGAAAGGATTTGATAATAGTTAAGGTGTTTTGAACGGATGACGAATACTCGGATAATCGAGTAAGACAACTCGTATCCTAATAATCGGGAAAGGGAATAGAAGACTCTAGACCGTTTTCTGTTTCATCTGAATATTTATGAAAATAAGGTTGTATATGGTTGACTTATTTTAGAATAGACGACAAGTACTTGAATGGATGAGTAAGACAACTCATATCCAAGCAGTTGAGAAGAGGAATTGAAAACTCAAGACCATCTCCCTTTTCGTACAGTTTATTATGAAAGTGATTTGACTTACAGTATGAGTTAGCAAAAAATGACAATAGTTCGACTGACCGAGTAAGAGAACTCGTATTCAAACAATTGAGGAGAGAAGTTGAAAACTCAAAGTCATCTCCCTTTTCATTTAGCTTATTATGAAAATAATTTGATTTAATCTCGGTTTAAGGTTTGTAAAGAAACAACGATTGTCTAACTGACCGAGTAAGAGAACTCGTATTCAAACAATCGAGGAGATGAGTTAAAGGCTTAAAACCATCCCCCTTTTCATTTCATTATTATGAAAATAATTCAACTTAATTACGCTTAGGCGGATAGAAATGACAACTTGTCATACCCCAAAATTTGCCCGCTGATATTACAAAGCATTCCTCAAGACCTTCCGACTTGTTCTGCAAGGCACTGACATCAAGTGAACAAAAGCCCAGCTCACAACAGGCCCAATCCAAAGATGGCCCAAAATAGCTTGCTCGCTAGGCGAGCAATTCCTTCGCCTAGCGAATACTTCATCATGACACTCGCCCAGCGAAGCATCAGATCCAGAAAAAAGCCCAGAATGGCTTGCTCGCTAGGCGAGCAATTCCTTCGCCTAGCGAAGCTTGCGAAAATCTGAAGTTTTGGACCTCATTTTAAGCCCATTAGGTCACCACCACTACCACTATAAATACCAGCTCCTCAGCTACGAAAAAGGACAACAGAAAACCGACAGACACAGACCAAGACGGACGGAAAAGGACGGAAACCCTGGCACAGAAACCCTGCTGATCCAGAGAATTCTGAAGACGGAAACCCTGAAGGCCGCTCACCCGCCTCGAAGCTACCACCGCCCAGCTCAATCCGATACCTAGAGTGATCAGTTCAACATAGCAATTGCAAACAGGTTTGCGTATTATCACTGTTATATGCTTTCAAGTGATAATCGTTACATACATAATGCATCATGATTAAATTTTGATATGTAATCTGGTTTCACATGCAAATTTAAGTATGCTTGAACATCATGAATGCTATCCATGCTGTGCCTGTAATTCAATGTCATAAAATTCAAGGTTCCGGAGACGGTACGGTTGCCAAATTCAAAATCCGTAGCCGCTCGCTAGCACATCGCTAAGCGAGCCTGTAGCGAATATTCGCTAAGCCTTCGCTAGGCGAAGCAGAGGCGAACGTACCAGTAGCTGTTCTCATGTTTCGTTTTATGTTTGTCTTCTTGTAATCATGCATTATTTGGCCTTATGACTATTGTTTTCATTCTGTAGTGCAATTTTCAATTGCACTTTAACTTGGTATTCTCACCCGTGTGTTTAAATTGTGTTAAAGCTTGCATATTCTCGAGGAAGTGGCCGGCTAGGTACTCCACTTTATGTGTGGGAGACCTTCGTGGAGATGGATTCCAAATTACTTCACGTTAATGTGAAGATTCATATTGATTGCCTAATTAATTTTAATGTATTAATTTTTTAATGTATTGATTTTAATGTGTTGATTTTAATGTGGAGATTCACCATAATTACCTAATGTACGTTAAAATATGGACTTTAAATAAATGATATCGGACCTCTCTTCGTTACCCCACGATTACGGTATTACGGTCATGTCCCGCGAATACGGGGATACCCTTAGCAAAGACCCTTCGGTTAAATCATCATGGTCCCTCGGATGTTGCTTTCGAAATTACGATTTTGTCCCTCGATGACCCTTCGGTGTAGCCTACGGTTAAATGATGATAGTCCCTTCGAATGCTAAGGTATCCTCACAACTGTTGCCTTCAATGACCTATCGATGACCCTACGATGACCCTTCTACATCCCAAGGATAAAACTACTTACTTCCCAATAGTAAGGACAGTTTTACCCTCATAAGGATAGGAAATGCCCGGAAAGACCTCGGACAGGTACAACCCTTAATTGCTCACTCATAACCTAAAATATTTTTCCCACCTTACACATTTCACACATCCTTTTTTTGGAAAATCACCACTTAGCATACATCCGTACTAGGATCATTGCTGAGTTATATTTTTCTAAATAACTTTCAAATCTAAATGAGATAACCACTTTGTATACATTCATGCAAGAATCATTACAAAGTTAAATTCTCCTTTTCCAAACATTTCCTACACATTCCTCAACCACCTTTTTCAAACTAGAAAACATAAATGATTGAGCAATTAAGAGCCCATGGACAACCATGGATACAAAGGGTGCTAATACCTTCCCTTTGTATAACGTACCTCCCGAACCTAAGAATTTAAATTAAGGTATTTCCTGTTCTTTTCCACCTTTCCTCATGGGATAAAAGAAAAGTCGGTGGCGACTCTTGCTAACCGCGACATTGCGATTAAAAATCCACAAAGTCAGTTCACCGTACGACAGAACTGGCGACTCTGCTGGGGACCAACTAAGAGAGGTCACCTTAAAAATCATTTATATTCCTTCGTTTTAAAGGTATTGTTGAGTGAAAGATCCTACACCCGGATCTAGTGTACCTTAGGTAAGTAGCAATAGATCATCGCGACTATCCGGCGTATACTGGAATGGTTAAAATGATGGCTACGGTTAATGTGACACTTTGGATGTCCTGATGTTCCTCATGTTTACTTGAGGAAAAATTTGGCATTCGCGTGGTGTCATCAAAGCATTAACCAGACCTTTAGAACCCTAATTGACTCATCCTAGCCATTAGAAAGTAGTGAGATAAATGGCTTCGGTTCTGACTGTAAGACCCCAATTTTGGCCCTAAGATCCCTCATGGCCCATATCATCTCATATCATAGCCTCAAGGATCATTGCATGCCTTTGCTTCCCTCCTAGTGGGTAGGTTGCCTTGTGTGTGTGGTTCTTGATCACCAAGCATGTTTTGCATTTGTATATTATTGCTCTTCATATGTTTATCATCCAAAAAGTACAAAAATATTGTCAGTCTAACCTTGTTGCTTGCAGTTGAAGCAATTATCAGCAATTAGGTCAAAGACAGTCAACAGTCAGCCAAAGCAATGGATGATGGCCATTCTTGCAGAATTTGGGCACCATGACCAATAATCAAGAGTTCACACAACTTGGGACATCATTGGAAATCAAGGTCTCAAGGAATTAGGGTCTGGAATTCATCAGAAGTGGTTCAATCATGCAAAACCCTAGAAAAGTCAACAGAAAGTCAAACTTGGTCAACTGGCTATTTAATCAGTGATTTGATGGATGGAATTGATTTGAAGGAGTTCATTCATGTCTATACAAGCCTCATATGTCATGTCCAACCTCATCATGGAAGAATTTGAAGTCAAACAGAAAATTTCCAGAAATGGAAACTGGACCTGTAACTGAAACCTGCCATAAATGGAAAGTCTTGATCCTCAAACTTACATCATGATACAAGCTTCAAATGAATTTTTTCCCAACATGAAAGTTGAAGATCTTGTTCTCCCATTTCCAAAAAGTCCAAGAACTCTCAATTCCCATGTGTGGTTGGCAAGTTATGATCGAATCGATTTCAGAAAATCTTGAACTTCAAAGGGCCATATCTCCCAAACCGTTTGGCCAATTTTGGTGGGGTTTTTTCCTACAAGTCACATTTGATCCCCCCTTTCCAAAAATATAAATTTCATGAGCCAAAACTTCACCAATCAAAATGGCATTTTTTGACTTTTCTCATTTAAATGCAAGTTTGACCAAGAGTTGACTTTTTGATATAAGCATTTTTTTCAACATTTGGCCAATTGGGACAGCTCAGAAATATCATTTTAAGTGTGTTTGCAAGCTCATTTTCTGCAGTACATGTGGCCATTGCTTGATTGCTTGAATTATAAGAAAAGTACAATTTCACCATACTTGTCCATACCATCCACCATGCCTTGCCTTGTACTCTTAAAAACAGAGAAATTAGAGGCTATTTGCTGTCATTTTGAACACATTATGCAGCCTAACCAACAGCAAAACAAGGGCCATTCACTACTTGCTTGAATTTTGGAACAAAAGGACAAATGCAATCCTCCACATTTCCATGGCCATGCCTTGTACTCACAGGTAGCAGTTTTTGTGCACCTTTTCTTCTGTCAATTACAAACCACTACAGGCAATACAACACAACAGGACTTGACATTCTCAAAAAAAAAAACTGCACTTTGGCCATTTTCAATTTTCTGTCCAAAACACCACAGAACCTAAGCCTTGCATTGATGTTTCACCACACATTTTCATCATTTTGAGAGGGGTTAGCATCCATCAAACACATCACAGCAGAACTTCATTCTAAAGAAAGAACTTGGCTTTGGCATTTTGGCAAGAAAGCTGTCAAAAACTCCAAAGTCATAAAACTCCAAACCAAAACAACAACATCAAACAGAACATTGTCCTCACTTTGAAAGTGGCAGCAACCAACATACACTGCAGAACCAACCTGCTTCAATCATTTTCCAAAAACTCACTCATTGGCATTTTTTCAAACTCAGTCAAGAACTCCCAATGAACTAAACCCTGGCCATTGCTTTTCACCATCTTTTCTGCATTTTCTAAACCTAGAGAAACATAGCAGCCAGAACAAAAAACCTCATTCTCATCTTCTTGCATTTTTGCTCGAAGGCCATTTCTGACCAAAAGCTCCAAAGGCCCTCGAATGCTTTTGCTTCCTCCAAGTTCTGACCATCATTTGTAGACTCTTTGAACCACCATTCATCACCTGTGCAGCCTCTTTCTCACTCTGTTTCCACCAAGCTCCAACAATGGCCAAGCACGACTTGGACATTTTCATGCATAGCTGAGCAAAAAGGCATCAAGCATACATCACTATACACCATTGTGAACATCTGTATCGGGCTGCAACATCAAAACATCACTGCATCTTGGATTTTTCTTCAGAATCAAGTAAGTATTAATTTCCTTCATTTGCCAAACTACCACATGTTTAGTATAGGTCTTAACATGCTGAAGCTGATGCACTTTGTCTCATATGAATTGGTTGACTAGGTTGTAAGAAATCTGAGATTTAAGTTTTGTGCTCATATGTATTTTTGTTCGAATCGCACCCCATGCTGTGTTATACTGAAAATCATGCTTGGATTTGTCCTCACCATGCTTCAATGCTTCTATTGATATGCTCCCTAGCCATTTCTGGAAAGTTTCATGCATGACCATATGTTTGATGATTGATGTTCTTCTGCTTGATTCATGGACCTTGTCGTGTTTCATGGAAAATTAATGTTGGATTGTTGTCCCTCTTGCCTTGCTGATCATGTCCATGTATGTGTTTGGGATTTCTGGAAAAATTCATCAAACTCAAATTACATGATGATGATGTTCATGATGCCCAGCTGCATAAACCCTAAATCCTTTTTAAACCCCAAAAGTTGAATGATGGTTGGCTGTTGTTGCTTTTGTCACTATTCCATTGAAAATGAGCCAATAGAAACATTTCCCGTGCCCATCCAAAACACAGCCGTTTTGATGAGTGATGGTTAGAATTGCAAAAATGCCATCGGTCAACTTATGTTGACTTGCCATGCCATGTCTTTGTTCATGTTTTGCTCCATTTATTCCTCAACTTCCACAATTCATTTCTTGCTCAATTTAAAGCCAAAATTCATGAGATTTTTTCCATCATCTTCACATGGATGTCTAGTATTTGATTTTGATTTTTAATTAATTTTTCACTGGCTGGATTTTAATTGATAATTGATTTCTTGACATGTATGCACATTTGACACCCTTAGCCATTCCTTTTGTGAAATGATCATGATATATCCAATGCCCTTGAAATTTTTTGTGGTGAAACTAGACTCACTCATCTTCATTTTGGTATAAAGTTTATGCATTTCTCATATGTGGTTTGTGAGTTACAAATTTTTGAAATGAGGTGTTGCATTTGGTGCTACATGAATGATATGCATTTTCCCAATTTTTGTTCACATGCTTCCTTACATCCAAATAACCCCCAAATTTTGCATGAATCATCTATCACATGTCTAGTTTGTGTATGAATTTTCTTGGAATTAATTGTGCTGGTTTTCCATTTGATTGTGAATTTTCTTCCCTGCCTAGTCTATGGTTGACTTTTTGTGCTACACATTGCCATTTCATTTGGGAAATTCTCATACCACATTGTATAATCATGAAATTTCATATGTGATAACTAGACACCTTGAGCTTTGCATTGGTGTCAATCTCATTCATTTCTCATCTGTTTTCAATTTGATATGATTTTTTGAAGTTGACCCATGCTTGTTGACCTTCATTGTGCTTACTTGAAATTATGTTGACTTCATGATTTTAATTGACTGCCTTCCTCTCATCCAAATGCCATGAAATTTGACATGCTTGCCATGCTAGATGTTAGGATTGAATGTGATTTATTTGATAAATTTTGAGATTGTTTGGGTTGACTTTTGAATGAAGTCTTGCTGTTGACCTTTTTGTATGCTTCTCTTGCCATGCTTTGCATTCCTTGGTGTATGAAATGACAATGGTGCATGATTTGATTATGAATCCAATTGAGATTGCTTCTTAAATGTTTGAACATGAATTGGGTTGACTTTCCTTTGCTGTTTGACTTTTTTTTCTTTCACCTTTGACCCTAGGCTAGTCCTAGTGGTCTTTTGAGCTTACATTTGAGCTATTGTTTCAGGTTAAGCACCAATGCCTCAAAGACCATTCATATTTGATTGAGTTGGATCATATATCACGTGCTAACCCTTGTTTTGTAGGTTGACTCATGTAACTTGAGTCTTTGTGCCTTGCACAATTGGTCCCTCTGTGGTTGACTATTGGTTCATTTCCTTTTGATTTTATCTGTTGAACTGTTTACTAATTGGTTTGCCTTTTTTAGGTACTTTAGTTGCTTAAGTTCTTTGAACTTGCTTGCTTTGCTATTTAGCATTTGCTTTGAGGTATAAACCTTTCTTCTTCATGTAGTCTGGAGACCCGGTCTGTTATTTGACCGGGCAAACTGTCTGAAGTCCTCCTTAAGAGGCAATGCCTGTGTGTGTTTAAAATTGTCCCAAGCAGGAAAAGTCCTTCAAGTAAGGCAATTGGTGGAAGGTAGGGATAAGCAATCTATTCCCCACTATTCAGTGTGTCCTCTCTTTGCTCCCATTATATGGTTGAAGCATTGAGATAAAAACCCAAGATCTAATCGAGTCAATAAAGGGGAAAGAGTTCCATCTTTCTGAACTTCCCCACTTTCTATTTGATGCTCTCTCTGACCTGAGATAGAAGCAATGAGGCACACCCCTCATCTCCTATTCATCTGCTTCACCTTAGCCTCTCAATGGCAAGGTTAAGAGCGACCTTCACCTATTACAGTGGACTTTCAAAGTCAAACCCTCTTGTGTGAGCCCCCCATTGTTTGGCTATAGAGTGTGCTGTTTGCTATTCATTGATTGATTGATTGCTTCATATGCACTTGTTTGCCTGTATGCTATGCATTTATCATCATCAATTGCCATTAATGCATGATCATCTCATTTGCTTTTGTGATGCTATCATTGTTGTTTGCCCATTGAGGACAATTGTAAGTCCATCTCTTTTGGCCATTTGCTCCTATGATATGGAAGGATAGAGTGTAAGACCTCATTGGTCACTCATAGCTTTTGTTTTGTTTGTTTGATTGTGAGGAAGCAATTGTAAGTCCCTGTAAGTTGGCATTTGCTCTCCTGTGATCATGTTGCATTGTTTGATTGTATGTGAGGATACAACTGTAAGTCCCTGCAAGTTGGCATTTGTTTCCTGTGATCATGTTGCATTGTTTGATTGTATGTGAGGATACAACTGTAAGTCCCTGCAAGTTGGCATTTGTTTCCTAGGATCATACTGTGTATGTGAGAGTAAGCCCAGACAGATTGGCATCTAACATCCATGTTTTGCTTTCGTTTGTTTATGTGAGGATGCAATTGTAAGTCCCTGCAAGTTGGCATTTGCTTTCCTATGATCATATGTTGGATATTGGTATAAGTCCAGACAGATTGGCATCCGGTATCCAAGTTTCATTTTGTTTTAGGAGATTAGTATAAGTCCATTGAGTGGCCTCTGATATCCAGTTTTGTTTTAGGAGATTGGTGTAAATCCATCTAGTGGTATCCGGTATCCGCTTTTGTTTGTGAGATTGGAGTAAGACCATTGAATGGCATCCGGTATCATTTGTTTGCTTACATTATTATTATTCATTGCCTATTCCAAAGGACACACTTGAATCATCTTCTATATGATTTCAAGAGGTGAACCTTCTAAGAAGTTTTACGATCCATCTTCATCCATTCATCCCCATTATGTCCTAAACCTTTTCATACTTTGATTTCAAACTTAACATAGATATTGTGCAAACATCTTCATGTTTTCCAAACTAAAAACCTGGACCCAAGTCCTTGACTTTTTTCAAACTTCATTTCATAATACTCATTTGAATTAATCTTAATCATACTTTGACTCCATTTTCATAATCACAATCAATTAACTTCACCCATTCACTTGTTTTGGCTTTGTCCATTGTTAATCTTTTCACACATTAGCCATAGGTTTCAATTATCATTGTGGTTGATGTAAACCTCACCTTATCTTTAGTGAGTCGACTATAAGACTTCCGTACTGAAAACAGGGTTAACCCCTCTAGTGCGTCGAAGATATCCTCACATGGTGGATGTTGGTCTTGGTCGAGTTTTCTCCCATTGATAATGAAAAGCCTCAGTGCTATTGTTTAAAATTGAATCCACCAACCTTTTGGAAATCTTTTAGCCGAACTACGGCGTTTTGATCCTTACCTTTGATGGAAGGTACGTAGGCAGCGGGTTCATCCGTTCAAACCCAATAATAAAATTGTATATTCTTTTCTCACCATCCCAATCATGTTTGCACGATGCTTATGTCATAACAAATAACAATTTAGTACAACAAGTGTGAAAAGGGCTCCCTAGGAGTACCTAGGACGTAGTGGGTGCCTAACACCTTCCCATTGCGTAATTTACCCCTTACCCAGACTCTCTGATCTTTTTATTAGTTTTCTACGTGTAAAACTTCTTAGGCTTTTGTTCGCTTTTTAGCCAGTCCTTTGGATAAATAAAAGTGCGGTGGCGACTCGAAAATCATTGTATGCTTTGCTTATGGTTTAATCGATAAATCATATAGCGACGAATACACCGCTACAGAAAATGGCGACTCCACTGGGGATATATCGATCCTTGGTGGTATTGCCTACTTTTCACCCTTGTTGTGCTATATTGTTATCTGTTATTTGACATATTTTTTGTACAATTTGGGATGACTGTATTGATTGTAATGTTTGAATTGCTTGATATACAATTGTTGTTTGCTTTGGTGATCTGTGAGATGAGTTCTATACCCGAACTCGAGTGCACTCTAGGATAGGAGAATGGCATAGTCCTGTTGACTGGTGTGGAGTATTCCTTAGCCAGTTGACTTGCGAGCCCATTCACTTGGTGGAGGTCATGTTGGATTAATAATGTCACACAAGTTATTTGTGGTTAGGCATTATTCTTTCAATCATGTGCCGCAGAAGCCAAGGACCGTAGCTTACCAAGCCCATCTTGGCCTATTTTCTAGGACCGTAGTGCGGAGGTCGTTCAGATGTCAGTTCTGATACGATTGTCACGCGATACTACACTCATGAGAGTTTCTCTTGAGAATATTATTGGAATACGAGTATTCGTTCCTCCGATAATATTCGAAAGATGGAACGATGATTATGGGAACCTCTGATAGAACATGTCTGGCAGGTTTAAACCCTAGTACACTCCCTTTGGGTGGTTCTTAACCGAGACTCCATGCTCGTGACTCTCAACAAACCCGTGATTCGTGGTTGAGTCGTTCAAACATTGTTAATATCAATGGATCCCGGATCAGGTGTAAAACCTAAAATCCACCAAAGCGGCTGGTTGATATTAAGGATGTTCGAGCCGGTTCATGTACCGTTAATATCAATGGAACTTGGGTGTCGATAAGGTGAAAACCTAAATCCACCAAAATGGATGATTGATATTAGGGATACATAGAGCTTTCCCACGACCTTTGTTTGGTGTGCTTTGCTTGATCCTTGAGTGTGTTTGTTGCATTCATGCATTCACGCATTCATCCGCATTCGTGTCATCACAAAAAGAAGATTTTCAAGGAACTTAAAAAAGGGTTTATTTGCAAAATTTTCAGACATGGAAAGACCAAAGAGGCATACAAAGAAGTACAGCTTTAGACAGCCCGATGTAAAAGAGTTAAGGAATCTGACATCGTATGTACTAGATCCCTTGGGTTTCAAAGCTCGCTATGGGAAGCTTCTACCACTGCTCACCACTCAGGTTGACGAAGGGCTGATGAGCACTCTGGCTCAGTTCTACGATCCGTTGCATCACTGCTTCTTATTTCCGGACTACCAGCTATTGCCAACCTTGGAGGAGTATTCTCGTCTCATTGGGATTCCAATTCTGGATCAAGTGCCGTTCAGTGGCTTAGAGGATATTCCATCTGCTCGAGAGATTGCTAGCTTGTTGCATATAGATGAAGATCTGATTAGAGCTAACCTGACTACCAAAGGCGGAATTCAGGGTTTTCCTTCCGAGTTCCTCATTGCCCAAGCTACCTTTTATGGGAAGGCCATGAGTGAGGATGCCTTTGAGGCTCTATTCGCGTTACTCATCTATGGATTGGTGCTATTTCCCAATTTCGACAAGTTCGTGGACATGAACGCCATTAGGATCTTCTCGGTTCTTAATCCAGTTCCGACTTTGTTGGGTGATACATATGTCTCCTTGCACCTGAGGAATATGAAGAATGGAGGAGTCATTGTCTGCTGTTTACCCCTGCTGTACAAGTGGTTTATTTCGCACTTGCCGCAGACAGTTGCTTTCAAGGAGAACAAGGGATGTCTACGGTGGTCTCAGAGACTCATGTCTCTCACCAATGATGATATCACTTGGTATGATCGCGTGTACGATACCGTCCAGATCATCGACTATTGTGGTGAATTCCCTAATGTGCCCCTTCTTGGTACATGTGGTGGGATCAGCTACAATCCTATACTTGCACGTCGCCAGCTTGGGTTCCCCCTAAAGGATAAACCTAATAGCATTCTGTTAGAAGGTGTGTTCTTTCAGGAGGGTAAAGATCCCCAAGGCCTGAAAGCCAGATTTATCCGTGCATGGCGCAGTGTTCACAAGAAGAGTAGGAATGAGTTGGGTCCAAAGAACTGCATTGCTTTGGAGCCATACACCTCTTGGGTCAGACAAAGAGCTGCCACTTACTTGATGCCGTATGATCATCCGAGACCTACACCGTTGGATGTGGCTGGGCCTTCAACCCTCCCTACCCAACGTGTAGAGGAGTTGAGAGAAGAAGACCTTTCGCGTGCTTGGATCCGTGAGAGGGAGGAATTGCTGCAGCAGCTCAAGGAGAAGGACGCTATGATTGAATTCCTCGAGCACCGAGTGATCGATGATCCGAACGACGCTTGGACTTCTCTGCTTCCTCAGTCTTCCAAATTCTGGAAGAGGAGGTATGATCGACTTGCAAAGGAGAAAGCTGACATGGAAGCGGCCTATGAGAGAGAGATCAAGAAGTTGTGCACTTCTCGTCTTCCAGCATCCCGAGCTTTTAGGGATCCATAGGATGTCATTTACCTTTTCTCTTTGTAATTTAAAATGCTGTACTTTTTGTCTTGATGTATTGAATGAAATATTTTCCATGAGGAATCAAAAATGCTTAAATTAATCAAAATATTGCAAAAAATACCCTAAGGGTTCCTTGAAAACGAAGCATTTGCACAAGCATTTCATGCATCATTCTTGCATAAACAGGTACCCTTTGTTTCTGGTCTTCTTGTCCTAACCTCTGTTCTTCATTTATTTTGAAGACAAGCTGATTCACCGGTATTATACACGAGTCAACTCTGCAAGAATCATGGAGCAGTTGGAACAAGAGAACAGAGAATTGAAGGAAGAGGTCGCCAGACTTGGCGCTTTGATGGAGCAACTCCTTGCCGCTCAGAATCAACCTGCTCCGACGCCTGCAACTCCTGCTCAGAGGACAGTCATTTCAGAGGTAGCTACTTCTACAGTGCCAGTCAGCACCCACGCGCCCAATGCCATGCCGCCCGGGTTTCCTTGGGGCATGCCCCCAGGTTTTATGCCAGATATTCCTGCGCCAACCTTCGCTCAAATGCCGGCGTCTAGCTCGGTCCCTATCGCCGCTCCTCCTGTCGTGCATACCATGCCAAGGGTAGACGACATCATCTATCACTCCGAGCCATCTGAGGGCGCAGACGTTCATGAAAAGATGGATGCCATGAATGATCAATTCCTTGAGCTGAGAAAGGAATTGAGGACTCTTCGAGGCAAAGACCTATTCGGCAAGTCTGCAGCCGAACTCTGCCTAGTTCCCGGTGTCAAGATACCGATCAAATTCAAGGTCCCGGACTTTGAAAAATACAAAGGGAACACCTGTCCGCTTGCTCACCTGGTCATGTACGCCAGGAAGATGTCAACACAGACTGATAATGATCAACTCCTGATTCATTATTTCCAAGACAGTCTATCTGGTGCCGCGCTCAGATGGTACATGAGCTTGGACAGCGCCAACATCAGATCTTTCAATGACCTTGGCGAAGCTTTCGTCAAGCAATATAAGTACAACGTCGATATGGCGCCTGACCGAGATCAACTCAGGTCCATGTCCCAGAAGGACAAGGAATCGTTCAAGGAGTACGCCCAGAGATGGCGAGAGCTGGCAGCTCAAATCACTCCACCGCTGGAAGAGAAGGAAATGACCAAGATCTTTCTGAAGACTCTTGGCTCATTTTATTATGAGCGGATGGTAGCAAGCGCTCCCTCTGATTTCACCGAGATGGTGAACATGGGGATGCGTCTCGAAGAAGGTGTCCGTGAAGGACGGTTGGCTAAGGATGATAGCTCTTCCTCTAAACGATATGGGGCATTTAAGAGGAAAGAAGGTGAAGCACATGCCGTTCAATCTCAGCCCAAACACAGAAGACCCTCTGCTCAGAGGAATCCTGCACGACATGTCAGTCATCAGCACCAGGTGGCTCACGTAGCACCTGTTTTCAAGGACAATACTCCTCAACATCAGCAATATCAACATCAACAGTATCAGCATCAGCAACAATACCAACGACCGCAGTACCAACAACAACAATCTCGTCCACAGCAACAGGCTTATCAGCCTCGTGGGGAGTACGAGTAATCAGGCAAACATGGGTTACGAAAGGAAGAAGATCAGTTTTGATCCGATTCCTATGTCGTATGCGGAGTTATATCCCTCTCTAATAGAGCGGAAGTTGGTTTCTCCGAGAGATCCTCCGGCTATACCGGTCAACCCTCAGTGGTGGTATAAGCCTGACCTACACTGTGTCTATCATTCTGGTGCTCCGGGCCATGATATTGAGAATTGCTTCCAGCTGAAGACTAAGGTGCAAGACCTTATGAGAAGTGGAATCCTGAGTTTTGAGGACTCAAGCCCGAACGTCACCAAGAACCCATTGCCTGCGCATGGGAAATCTGTCAACATGATTCAAGAATGCCTTGGGAGGTACAAGGTCAAGTATGTCAGCCACATCAGGCAGTCGTTGGTTGATTTACATAAGATGCTGTGTCAGTACAGTTATTTGGAGCATAACCACGACAAGTGCCGCGTTTGTTCGGTTAATCGTCTGGGTTGCGATCAAGTACGCAGAGAACTTCAGAAGTTGTTGAATGAAGGTACCATTGAGATTCTGCAGAATCGCAATGTTGATGAAGTCGAACCTGAAGTGAACGTCATTTCACCAGTGTTCAAGCTGCCTGAACCAGTTGTTATTTGCTATAATAGCAACAAGCCAAAGGTTTCCCCTTCCTTGGTCATTAAACCAGCTGGCCCTGTGCCCTATTCATCTGACAAAGCTGTACCCTTCAGGTACAATCCTGTTGCTGTCCAGGATGGGATCGAGGTGCCTTTGCCTTCAACTTCCGTAACCACTGTTGCTGATGTCAGTGGGTTGACCCGAAGCGGTCGTGTGTTTTCTGCGCCTGCTAAGGCTACTGTTTCTAATACCGTTGAGCGCCCTGTGGGAACCGCTGTGAATGTTCAGAATCCGGCACTTGATGTTGCCCAACCATCCTCCTCCGTACAAAAGACTCCTGTTTCTTCAGTTGGCCCAAGTGGCATTGTTGATGAAGAATCTGATGAGATGCTGAAGCTCATCAGAAAGAGTGAGTACAATATTGTAGACCAGCTTCTACACACGCCCTCCAAGATTTCTATTCTTTCTCTACTGCTGAATTCAGAACCCCATAGGGAATCTCTGCAGAAGGTCTTGGACCTGGCATATGTTGATCACGACGTCACCCTGGAACAATTTGATAGCATTGTTGCAAACATCACCGCTTGCAACACTTTGAGCTTTTGTGACGCTGATCTCCCTGAGGAGGGAAGAGACCACAACATGGCTTTACACATATCCATGAATTACAAATTTGATGCAATGTCCAATGTGTTGGTGGACACTGGATCTTCTCTTAATGTGTTGCCAAAATCCACACTCTCTCGATTATCATATCAAGGTCCTCCTATGAGGCAGAGTGGGATTGTTGTGAAGGCGTTTGATGGGTCGCGCAAGACCGTGATTGGGGAAGTTGATCTCCCTATCAAGATAGGACCAAGTGATTTCCAAGTCACTTTCCAAGTAATGGATATCCACCCATCTTACAGCTGTCTCTTAGGCAGACCATGGATTCACGAGGCTGGCGCCGTGACATCCACCCTACACCAGAAGCTGAAATTTGTGAAGAACAAGAAACTGGTCGTAGTAGGGGGAGAAAAGGCTCTCCTGGTTAGCCATCTGTCTTCTTTCTCGTACATTGACGCAGAGGATGAAGTTGGAACTCAGTTCCAAGCTTTATCTATTGATGAACCAATCGAGAAGAAGTCTCCTTCATTCACTTCCTACCGTGATGCTAAGCTGGCCATTGAATGTGGTGCAGTTGCTGGTTTGGGGAAGGTGATTGAACTTGAAGACAACAAATCCCGGGCTGGCATTGGCTATGGTTCTGGGGCATGCAATGAGCAAGGTCTGTTCAAGAGTGGAGGGTTCATTCACGCCAATCAACATGAAGAAGAGGAAGCTGCTGCCATCATTGAAGAGGAAGCAGAGGACATGAACAATTTTGTTATTCCTGGTGGTGTCTGCCACAATTGGGTCGCTGTAGATGTTCCTACAGTCATCCATAGATCAGAGTAAATTGTTCATTTTGTTTAAAACCTTCTCCCATGCCAAAAGGAGAAGTGATGACATTGTTGGCGGCATTTAATACAATGATGTTTTCATTCAATTAATGCATTGTTTAACATTTGTTTTTCCTTTGTTTTTACTTTTTGCTTTTCTGCATGAAATCAGTGATCACAAAAAACCCTGAAAAACAAAAAAAAAAGAGCAAACATTTTTCATCTGCATAATGGTTTGCTTGTTTAAATGCTGAAGTTTTTTCCTTAACCAAAATCATTATGCAGATTGATCCTAAAACCCATTGAACATAATGATCCAACGCCATCTCCCAATTTTGAATTCCCTGTATTTGAGGCAGAAGAAGATGACGTTGAGGGGATTCCTGATGAGATTACCCGTCTTCTTGAGCACGAAGAGAAGATCATTCAGCCACATCTCGAAGACTTGGAAACAGTCAACTTGGGGTCTGAGGATTGTGTTCGTCTGGTGAAGATCGGGGCACTTCTCGAAGGGTCTGTCAAGGAAGATTTGGTCAGTTTGCTACGAGAATATTCAGATATCTTTGCTTGGTCCTATGAAGACATGCCGGGTTTAGATACAGATATTGTGCAACATTTCCTGCCTTTGAAGCCTGAGTGCGTGCCTGTGAAGCAGAAGCTCAGAAGAACTCATCCAGATATGGCAGTAAAGATCAAAGAAGAAGTTCAGAAGCAAATTGATGCGGGGTTTCTGGTGACTTCTACATATCCTCAATGGGTGGCCAATATTGTGCCTGTTCCTAAGAAGGACGGAAAGGTCCGTATGTGCGTTGACTATAGAGATTTGAATAAAGCTAGCCCAAAAGATGATTTTCCTCTACCACACATTGACATGTTGGTAGACAATACAGCTAAATTCAAAGTCTTTTCCTTTATGGACGGATTTTCTGGATATAATCAAATCAAGATGGCACCAGAGGATATGGAGAAGACAACATTCATCACACCTTGGGGAACATTCTGTTATCGAGTGATGCCCTTCGGTTTGAAGAACGCCGGAGCCACGTATCAACGAGCTATGACTACCTTGTTTCATGACATGATGCACAAGGAGATAGAAGTCTATGTTGATGATATGATCGCTAAGTCCCGAACGGAAGTTGAGCATGTTGAGCATTTGTTGAAGCTTTTTCAGCGTTTGAGAAAGTTCAAACTTCGCCTGAATCCGAACAAATGTACATTTGGAGTCCGTTCCGGCAAGTTGTTGGGTTTTGTGGTAAGCGAAAGAGGTATTGAGGTTGATCCTGCAAAGGTCAAAGCAATACAAGAGATGCCTGCACCCAAAACTGAGAAGCAAGTCCGAGGTTTTCTTGGCCGTTTGAATTACGTTTCCAGATTTATATCCCACATGACTGCCACATGTGCGCCGATATTCAAGCTCCTCCGGAAAGATCAGTCTCATGATTGGACCGAGGATTGCCAGAAAGCTTTCGACAGTATCAAAGATTATCTGTCCGAACCTCCGATTTTGTCTCCGCCTGTAGAAGGAAGACCTCTGATCATGTACTTAACAGTTCTTGAAGACTCGATGGGTTGTGTACTCGGTCAACAAGACGAATCAGGGAAGAAGGAGTTTGCTATATACTACCTCAGTAAGAAGTTTACTGATTGTGAGTCTCGATACTCTACACTTGAGAAGACGTGTTGTGCTTTAGCTTGGGCTGCTAAGCGTTTGCGCCAGTACATGATAAATCATACAACTTGGTTGATATCCAGAATGGATCCGATTAAGTATATCTTCGAGAAGCCTGCTTTAACTGGGAGGATTGCCCGTTGGCAGATGTTGTTGTCTGAGTATGATATTGAGTATCGAGCTCAAAAAGCTATCAAAGGTAGTATCTTGGCTGACCATCTAGCGCACCAGCCGATTGAAGATCATCAGTCTGTTCAGTATGACTTCCCTGACGAGGAAATTCTGTATTTGAAGATGAAAGATTGCGATGAGCCTACACTTGATGAAGGTCCAGAACCTGGTTCCAGATGGACGATGGTGTTTGATGGCGCTGTTAATCAATATGGAAATGGAATTGGGGCAGTGATTATCACTCCTCAAAGTTCACACATTCCGTTTACAGCAAGGCTAACTTTCAAATGCACGAACAACATGGCGGAGTATGAAGCCTGTATAATGGGACTTGAAGAATGCATTGATTTGAGAATCAAGTATCTTGATGTCTATGGTGATTCGGCCCTAGTTATCAATCAGATCAAGGGTGAATGAGAGACGAACCAGCCAAGTCTCATTCCGTACAGAGATTACGCAAGGAGAATTTCAACATTCTTTACAGAAGTTGAATTTTATCACATTCCTCGAGAGGACAATCGGATGGCGGATGCTCTTGCAACGCTTGCTTCCATGATAGTGGTCAGACGGTGGAATGATGTCCCCAATATTACTGTGATGCGCTTGGACAGACCAGCTCACATATTTGCAATCGAAGAAGTAAAAGATGACAAGCCTTGGTATTTTGATATCAAAAATTTCCTCCAGAACCAGGTCTACCCGCCTGGGGCATCTGTGAAAGATAGGAAAACTTTGAGAAGGTTGTCAGGCAGTTTCTACCTCAGTGGTGAAGTGCTGTATAAGAAGAATTTCGATATGGTTTTGCTCAGATGCGTGGATAGACACGAAGCAAACCTATTGATGACTGAGGTCCATGAGGGTTCATTTGGTACTCATTCCAATGGACATGCCATGGCTAAGAAAATGTTGAGAGCGGGCTATTATTGGCTGACAATGGAGTCTGACTGTTGCAAGTATGTGAAGAAATGTCACAAGTGTCAAATTTATGCGGATAAGATTCATATTCCTCCGACACTCCTGAATGTGATTTCATCACCATGGCCTTTCTCTATGTGGGGAATCGACATGATCGGCATGATTGAGCCGAAAGCATCCAACGGGCATCGGTTTATTCTCGTAGCGATTGATTACTTCACCAAATGGGTTGAAGCCGCTTCATACGCGAATGTAACCAGACAGGTGGTTGTGAAGTTTATTAAGAACCAGCTGATTTGCCGTTATGGTGTGCCAGAGAGGATCATTACTGATAATGGATCCAATCTGAACAATAAGATGATGGATGAGTTGTGCGCTGAATTCAAGATTGCACACCATAACTCCTCTCCTTACAGACCTAAGATGAATGGGGCTGTTGAAGCTGCTAACAAGAATATCAAGAGGATCATCCAGAAGATGACTGTCACGTACAAAGATTGGCATGAGATGCTGCCATTTGCTTTGCATGGATACCGTACGTCTGTACGCACTTCAACAGGGGCAACCCCTTTTTCTCTTGTTTATGGCATGGAAGCCGTTCTCCCAGTAGAGGTGGAGATCCCATCAATGCGAGTCTTGATGGAAGCCAAGTTGACTGATGCTGAATGGATTCAGAGTCGTTATGACCAGTTGAATTTGATCGAAGAGAAGCGATTAACTGCCATGTGTCATGGTCAGTTATATCAGCAGAGAATGAAGAAAGCATTCGATAAGAAGGTCAAGCCTCGTGTGTTCCGAGAAGGTGACCTCGTGCTCAAGAAAGTTTTGTCTTTCGCGCCCGATTCCAGGGGCAAGTGGACTCCAAACTACGAGGGTCCATATGTTGTTAAGAGAGCCTTTTCAGGCGGTGCTTTAATGCTTACAACAATGGATGGGGAGGATTTCACTCGTCCTGTGAATTCAGATGCAGTCAAGAGATACTTTGCCTAAAAAAAAAAAAAAAGTATATGCAAATGAAAAAAACAGAATAGCTCGCTAAGTTGAAAACCCGAAAGGGCGGCTTAGGCAAAAATAAGCGTCTCGGTGGAGAACCCGCAAGGGTAATCCAGGCAAAAATTAGAGACATGAAAAAAGAGAGAATATTTGCATCCCGCTAGATTGAGTACCTCACCCTGGGGCAATCTAGGCAAAAATTAGGGATTTGGCAAGTAACTGCATCCTGACAAGACTTTCTGTTCGTCAGTCGTCGCTTCGTCAGAAGATTCTCGATTCGTCGTCAACCGAAGTTTCGGATACATCGAGATTCAAATTGGTAGAGAAAGGATCATTATGTTCAATGTAGCCCTCTTCCAATATATATCACTGATTTCAAATTTGTACAGATCTATGGAGTCTTGCCATTTGCAGGCTACCATTCCATCAAATCAATTTGAGCTTTTATCCAATTATTTGCACTCTTATTTGTTTCAATTCAACAAATGTTTTGCGTGTTTTAAATTGATAAAATATCATTGTTTTAAACAAATCAAAATTTTTCAAAAAAAATTGTTTTAAACAAAGTGAACATTCACAAGATTGAAAGGATACTCAAGAATATCTCAGTGCTCTCCCGAGGGTGGCATGATTTCCAACAGGTAGGACATTGGTTCATATTCCTGGTTTGGTGGTATCTTCTTTCTTCAGATCTTTGTTGGGGTTGTTCCTCAAACAGAGTTGTTGTTGGGGTTGTTCCCCCAGTATAGTCGCAAGCAGAGTGTTGTTGAAGACTTCGTTTTCTCCAGCAGCAGTTTTCCCAACATGGGTGTTTCCTTGTGAGTTTCGGCGGTTGATGGTTTGTCATCTTGGTGCCCCGTCACTTTCTCCAGTGGGTCGTATGCCCCAGACTTTATTTGTCTCCTCGGCAGTCATGAGTAGAGCTGTTATGGATATCCCCATCGGATTCGCGAGCAGAATTGTTATCACTCTTCCCAATGCAGTTGCCAGCGGAGTTGTTTCCTCAGCACGATCGCTTTCTTTTGAAGACTCGGTAAGTCAGCGGTTTGATACCCGGTACTTTACCTTTTCCCCGGCGAAGTCGTCTGCGGAATTGTTGTTATCTCTCCATCAGAGTTTGTTCTCTTCAGCAGAGTAGGATTTATTTTCCTATTCAGCGGTTGATTGGGTCGACATCCCAGTGTTTTCAACCATCTTTTTTCTCAGCATAGTCTGCAGAGTATTTGTTATGGCAATTTCGCCTGTTGAGTACTCCTTCAATCCCCGGTATGGTCGGATGATGGCTCTACCATCCAGAGAACGGATTAATTTCCTGACTGTTTGTGATCCCCAGTAGAGTTGCTTATGCAGTTAGATTCTATTTGGATGATATCACTCTCCCTCAGTGGGTTGTTCCCCAGCGGAGTTATGTGGAGTTGCTTCTACAACAGTTCGTACTTGTGCAATGCATCCTTTTGTTTCTCAGTTGACACTGAGATCCCCTGCAGATACTTTGGGACTTCTCTTGTTCCCCTACAGATTCGTCTTGGTGGCTGCTTTGCCCATTGTGACTTTCTGTACCCTGATTGGGTTGTTTCCTGATATCTCTGATCCTCTGCTTCTTCAGCAGTACCCGCAGATCTTTGCTTTACAGCATGAAGATCTCCGCAGATTGGTTCTCCAGCTGGTTGTTCCCCTGGAAGTATAATACCGGACGTTTTGATTCCTGAACCTGTTTGTGTTAGAATTGTCTGTTTTGTCAGCATTCATCAAACATAAATCACGCATATTCATGCATACTCAAAAACATTCAGATATTCATGTTGCATTTCTTGCCATATATCTTTTGTTTGTCGTGTCTCCTGCAATGGGCAATACAGATCTCTTTATAGATCTCCCCAAGCAGATGTCGGGTGTTTAAAATCTCTCCATATAGAGTCAGCCCCATAAGCAGAAAATGTTGCCTTTCCTTCTGCAGTTCCCCACTGAGATATATCCTCGTGGATGACGGTTTCTTCTGTTTCCTCCTGTCGCATCGCGCGAAAAACCGGCGGGAAAAGAAAGAACAACAGAGCCGCCACCGTGCGTTATTTATCCCAAAAGAGGGAAAGGAAACGCTCAGAGTAAACCTAGGAAAGAACATGGTCTCGCGACCAAAGAGAATGGGTTCGGGAGTCGGTTATGCGAAGGGAAGGTATTAGCACCCCTACGCATCCGTAGTACTCTACGGGATCCACGCATAAAAGGAAGGAAAATTGGTTGCTAAACACTGCTCAAATACTCACACACACTGGCTGAAAGAGACACAAGAAACTGACTGAAACTGACTCGGCAGGACATCGTATCCTGGGCCTACTTAGTCTATCAGGCATAGACATCAGAGTCGAAGTAGTTCGGACTGGGGAAACGACACATGCTCGCTAAGATATCGCATCCTATGCATACGTATCTTCTCGGACGAGAGAAGAATCAGAGCATTCGTAGCTCGGCTGACACGCACACAAACAAACACAGGCAAAGGCAAACATGGAGCCTGAATGCCAATTGCTGGACTTATATCAGCATCCGAACCAAAACACACAAGAAGGCAAACATGGAGCCTGAATGCCAATAGCTGGGCTTACATCAGCATCCGAACCAAACACACGCACACTGGAACCCAAATGCCACTCGATGGACTTACATCAGCTTCCAAGCACACAACAACATAACAAGTTAATAGGGAGTCGGGGACTCGAGCCTATAATTGTCAAGCACACACACAAACAAACAGACAACGAATTGCTAAGGAGTCAGGCACTCGAGCCTAGCAAAGGTCAGACAACACACACAAAAAAAGAAAAGGGCGCCCGGAGAGATCAGCTCAATCTCCTGCCTACATACTTCATCTGGTATGAAGATCAGGGCGATGTAGTTCCCCTACGCAGGGATAAAGGATCTAGCCTAACCAGATAACAGAGGGAGACACAACTAGGGAGACTACGACTCGAGCCTAGATGTTATCATGCAAATCATCCCTAAGTTAAGGTTTCTAGCTAAATGGCACAAGGGCCAACCTATCCTAAGCATGGCTCACACAGGAAGCAAGCCACACACACTTAACTTGCACAGGAAGCAAGCCAAGCGAAACCTAACTTGCACAGGAAGCAAGTCTAAACTAATCCTAACTTGCACAGGAAGCAAGTCAAACAATCCTATCTTGCACAGGAAGCAAGTCAAACAATCCTACAAGCACAGATAGCACACGCTATACACAAACAAGTGGCTCAAACAAGGGTTAGGTTTTAGTCAAGGGGTCATATCAACCTCAACAAACAAACCTCTGGAATAGGGTGAGTGTGCTCTTAACCTTGCCATTGAGGGGCTAAGGTGAAGCAGATGAAAGGTAAGTGAAGGTGAGACTTCACAGCTCTTATCCCTGGCCTGGGAGAGCTCAAGACAAGAATGTGTGGGTTCAGAAAGTGGGAACCCTTCTACACATTTAAAACTGACTCCACTGTACAATTGTACAAGATCTTGGGTTTGTATCTGCAATGCATCAACACAGTGGTGTGAGCAAAGCAGATGACGCACTGAATAGTGGGGGATAGATTGCGTATCCCTACCTTCCACCAATTGCCTCTTCACTTAGGAGGACTTTGACTCTATGCAAGGACAAAAGTAAACAATCACAAACATTGCCTCTTAAGGAGGACTTCAGACAGTTGCCTGGCCAAGTAACAGGCCAGGTCTTCCAGACTACATGAAGTAAAAGAGACATACCTCAATGCAAATTGCTTATACAAGCAAAGCAAAGCAAAAAGTTCACAAGGAACTAAGCAACTAAAGCACCTGAAACAGTCAAGCAGATGTTAGTATGCAACTTCAAACCAAACAAACAGAAACAGACACCAACAGTTAATTGGAGGCACATGGATGTGCAAGGCACAAGGCTTAAGGCATGTGAGCCAAGCCACCTACAAAACAAAGAGGTTAGACAATGATATTTGAGTAAGCTCAATCAAAAGAATTGGTCTTAATGGCCATTTGATGGTCAACCTGAAATCACAAACTCAAAGGTGAGTAACAGGACCACTAGGGCTAGCCTAGGGTCAAAAGTGAATGAGAAAGTCCAAACAGCAAGGGGTAAGTATCCAAAATCATGTTCAAACAATTAGGAAACAAAACCAATTGGGTTCACATTCATATCAATCATCATCATCATTTCATGAACCATTTAGGTCAAAACATGGCAAACAGAAGCTCATAGAAGTCAACAGCAAGACTTGCATCAAAAGCAATCTAAACATTTTCCAAAAATCATCAAATAAATCATGATCAAACCTAACACATAGCATGGTAGGCATGTCAAATTTCATCCCATTTGGACAAGTGGAAGGCAGTCAATGAAAATCAGAAAGTCAAAGCCAATTTGAACATGCTCAAAGAAGTCAACCAAACATGCATCAACTTAGAAAAATCATAAGTCAAGAATGGTGTATGATAAATGAATAGGACCAAAACCATGGCAAAGATGAGGATGTCTAGTTATCTCATGTAAAATTTCATGTCCATCTAATAAAGTATGAGAATTTCACAAATGAAGTGGGAACATGTGTCACACAAAGTCAACATTTGACTAGGCAGGGGAGAAAATCTCAAACAATTAGGAAATGCCACAAATAATTCCAAGAAAATTCACATGTAAACTAGACATACAATAGTAGGTTCATGCAAAATTTGGGGTCATTTGGATGTAAGGAAGCATGGTAATGAAAATCATGAAGTTGGACATCAATGGTGTGACACAAATTGTCACACCCTAATTCAAAAAATCATAACTCACAAACCACAAATGATAAATGCACAAACTCTACACCAAAATCACCATGAATGTGTCTAGTTTAAGCACAAAAAATTTGGGAGTCATTGGATACATTCTCATCATTTCACAATTGATTTGGCAAAGTGTACAAAAATTAGTCACATGTCACAAACCCTAGCAACATTTAAAAACCAACCATCCAAAAATTCTGGAAAAATAATGATAAAAAACTAGGGATCATGGGGAAGGCAATGCAAAAAATCCCATTCAAATTGGATTAAAATTGAACAAGTTATGATTTTTGGAAGTTTGAGTGATTAAATGAAATAACATGAAGAAATTAATTGAATTAATGGCATTTTTGTAATTCCCTGATTCACTTAACCAAACACAGTCGTTTTGGGCTTTAAAGGAAATGTTTTGATTGGATGAGGGAGTTTAAGCCAGGCAGCGCGAAAATGGGGAGAAATCTGGGAAATTCAAAGCTAGGGTTTCATGAACAGTGGCATCCCAAATCGTGATTTTCAAACTTGCCTAAAAATTGCAATTGGCTATACCATTGTAATCATCAAACAACATACAACACGAATCCAACATTGGTTTTCATTAAATCAAGCTAGGCAAAGAGAAATAAGTAAGACAAGTTTGGATCATCAATGTTCATTTCAAAATATCTCACCCATTACTTGACCATTCTTAAAACTACGACCATCCATGAAATCAGCATCAAAAGATCTACATTAAGCATGCATCAATTTGACAAAATAGGGAGGTTGAAAATTTACCAATTTTGAAGCAGAATGAGAAACAGTGGTTGTTTGGTCCTTCTAGCCTGGAACAGATGCTCCTTGGGTCTTCAAGTGATGAGTGTTTGAAGTACTTTGCTTATTGATGCTTGAAATGGAGGGATACGAGTGCTGTTATGGAAATTGCTTTGGGGAAAAAACCAGTTGCTCCAAAGCTGTTTGCAGGTATGAGAAGGCAATTGTAATCAGTTCAAAATGATGCTTAGACTGTGTTTTAGGCAAAGCAGGGTTTGGCCCTTTGTAGGTTCTTGGACTGGTTTTTGATAGGCACAAGCAAGGTGAGATTTTGAGAGTGAGTGAAGTTGTTTTTGTCTGCAGTGGGATGGTGGCTAGCAGGGTTTGAATACACAATGCAAGGCTCAAGTTTGGTTCATTGGAAGTTTTGGAAAATGCAAGTGTGCTTTATGGATGTTAACTATGTTTCAAATGACAGCAAAATGGTGAGGAAATGTTGTTTCAATCAAAGCAAGGTTCTTGTCCTTTGTAGTTTTCTGGACAGCATCTTTAATCTTGTGAAAATGCCAAGAAAGTCAGTCCTTTGCCTCAGTGAAATTGGTGGGTTTTTGTGCTATGTTGGCTGCAATTGGTTTCATGACAGGAAAAATGATGGGATGGATGTTGTGTCAATGCAGGGCCAGGCTAGGTTTTTTTTGAGGTTTCTTGACAGAAAAGATGAAAATGCAAGTAGCAGGGTTAGTTCCTTAGGATCTCAGCAGAATGAACTTCAATAATGCCAACCTATTTTTGATGGCTGCTCTTTGGAATGAATGCAAGGCCCTTTTTGCTAGTTCTTGACAGTGTGGTTTTTTGTTGGTTTGTGTTGCCAGTAATGTTATCCAAATGAGGAGTGGATAGATGGAATAGCAATGCCATGCTCAGTTCACCTTGGAAGCTCTTGACAAGGTTTTTTTTCTGCTGTGTTAGGTGGTGGCTTTATGGTATGGCAGGGTTTGTGTTATGTTAGTAATCACAGTGCAAGGCTTCATGTTTGGTTCATGCAGGGTTTTGGTGCTCTGGTGTTTGGACAGGGAGAATGAGATGCAAATAGCAGGGTGAGGTTTGAGAAGGATGAGAGGGCAAGTGTTTGGTCTGTTAGTTTCTCATGACAGGAAGAGGGAGTTTCTTTTTTGTTACAAGCCAAGCCAAGGTTTTGGACAGAAAAAAAAGTAGAAAATGCAAAATGCAAACTGAATGCAGTTTTTGGATTTGTGAGTTTTGGGAGTTTTTACTGTTTTTGAAGAAATGCTCGAGTCAGTTTTTTATGCATGAGTGAAAGTCCAATTCTGTTGTATTGGTTTGGGTTTGTTGGTTATGTAGCTGTCATTGGTTCCTCATGACAGGGAATATTCAAGGGTTCTATTTTATGTTGCTTGTGGCAGGGTTGCTTCTAGTGTTCTCCAAGTGGTGGATGGATAGTGACAATAGCAGTGCAAGGCCTAGGTTTGTTTCATTGTGAGTTTTGGACTGAGAGTTGGAAATGGCCAAAGGTGGATTTTTTTGAGGGAATGAGTGGAGGTGGCTTTTGCTGGTTTCTGTTGCAAGGCAGGGTTTGGAGTTTTTGGATTGCTTCTTTTGAGATGTCAAGGCAAGGTGAATGGGTGGTTTGCTGCTAGCAAGTTTTGGAAGAATGGCCAAAGTGCATTTTTTAGGACAATGTGTTTATGCTGTGTTGTGGTTGCTGTCTAGTGAGATTTGGCCATGGCAGGAAAAATGAGGGAAAGATATGTTTGGTCTGTAGTGTTTTTACAGAAAGTTTTGAAATGCCAAGCCAAGTGAATTTTTGAGAGAGAGTGGTATGCTGCCAGCAGTTTCTCCCATGACAGGAAAATGGTGTTTCTAATGTGCTGTTCTATATTCTTTGTGGTTTTGCCAGGTTTTGTTCTTTTGGTATTTTGGACCAGGTTTTTGACAGAAAAAATGCCAAGCAAGGTAAGGGTATAGTTGACCTTTTTTGAATCAAGCTCTTGGTCTATTATGTGTTGGCTGTTGTGACAGATTTTTAGCAAGGCCAGTGAGATGATTCTTGAGGGAGTAAGTTGGTTTTTTTGTTGTGTTGTTTTTTTACAGTTGCTGCTACTGTCCTTAGTTGACAGCAAATCCATCATAAGTCTGCTACTTGGTATAAGGCATGGTATGTTTTTTTTGAATTTTGACAGCCCTCCCTCTAATGCCAAAGTAAGGTGGATAAGATCATCCCTGCTGCAATGTGTTTTCTGCCATTAATGTCCTCATCACAGGAAAAAGAAATGATGATCAAAGCTGTTATGGTCATGATACAAGGCATGGTTTGTGAGAAGTATGGGTGAAATGTGTACTTTTCCCAATTCTTAAGCAACTAAGCATGGCCTTTGTTTTGCTGGTTTTTTAGGCTGCAACATGTTCAATTGACAGCAAAATGGCCTTCTAACTTTCTGTCTTGATGAAGTACAAGGCAAGGCATGGTGGAAGCATGGAGTAGTAGGGTGAAATTGTACTTTTCTTACAATTCAAGCAACCAAGCAATGGCTTTATGTACTGCATATTTTGACTTTGCAAACACATTCTAAATGACATTTATGAGCTGTTCCAATTGGCCAAATGTTGAAAAAATGTTTAAATCAAAAAGTCAACTCTTGGTCAAACTTACATTTAAATGAAAAAGGTCAAAATATGCCATTTTGATTGGTGAAGTTTTGGCTCATGAAATTTATATTTTTGGAAAGAGGGGATCAAATGTGACTTGTAGGAAAAAACCCCACCAAAATTGGCCAAACGGTTTGGGAGATATGGCCCTTTGAAGTTCAAGATTTTCTGAAATCGATTCGATCATAACTTGCCAACCACACATGGGAATTGGGAGTTCTAGGACTTTTTGGAAATGGGAGAACAAGATCTTCAACTTTCATGTTGGGCAAAAATTCATTTGAGGCTTGTATCAAAATGTAAGTTTGAGGATCAAGACTTTCCATTTATGGCAAGTTTCAGTTACAGGCCCAGTTTCCATTTTGGGAAATTCATGATCTGGCTTCAAATTCTTCCATGATGGTGTTTGGCATGATGTATGATGACTATTTGGACATGAATGAACTCTCACAAACCAATTCCAATCATCCAATCACTGATTAAATGGACAGTTGACCAACAGTTGACTTTTAGGGTTTCTGTCTGATTATGCATTGACTGATGACTTCCAAGCCCTAATTCCTTGAGAACTTGACTTCAAATGATGTCCCAAGTTGTATGAGCTCTTGATTATTGACCATGGTGCCCAAATTCCACAAGAATGACCACCATCCACTGCTTTGACTGACAGTTGACCTTTTTTAGGGTTTTTGACTGTCTGGGCATGAACTGCTGACCTCTGAGCCCTTAACCCTTGACCAAAATACTTCAAATAGACCTCCAAGTCATGTGAACTTGTTGGACAAACCCCGAGGCCTTGATTCAATGAGAAATTCCTTTGCTTGCTTGGTTGACTGATCAGGAGTTTAGTTTGACCTAATTCTTGATTGCTTGCTCTTGAGGCAACTGAGAGACAATGCAAATGCTATGCAATGGATCATGATATGCTATGACCTAATATGAAAATGTATGCATAATGATAGGTGCAAATTTGAGGTGCTACAGCTGCCCCTATTCAATCAGCTGGGAACCCGAACGGATGATAGCAACGGCTGTCAGACTTTCAGGGTAAACAGGGATTGAATACCAAAGAACCGTAGAATTTGCACAGTACTGGATATGATACAAAAGAACCACGTCATTTACCAATGACAAACTGCATGACAGCTTCAGAAAAGCAAAACCATTTACCGATGGTTAGAAACTGGAAACTTGATATTTACCGATATCAACTTCAACACGACCATTTACCGATGGCGGCTGGGAAACAACAAACTTCAGAAAAACAAAACCATTTACCGATGGTTAGAACTGGGACCTTGACATTTACCGATATCAACTTCAGCGCGACCATTTACCGATGGCGGCTGGGGAAAACAAACTTCTGAAAAGCAAAACCATTTACCGATGGTTAGAATTTGATATTTACCGATATCAACTTCAGCCAGACCATTTACCGATGGCTGCTGGGAAACAGATTTTGATGTAGAAAGGAAGCAAGACCATTTACCGATGGTGGCTTCAAAGAAACTTGACATTTACCGATGTCAACTTAGCAAGACCATTTACCGATGGCTGCTGCAACTGGGAATTCGATATTTACCGATATCGAAGAAAGCTGGGCCATTTACCGATGGCATCTCCACTTGGGGAGGAACAACATCTTTGTGGTGATACCAGACAAGACGTTTACCGACGACTTCTGGGGATTTTGATTTTGTTGACCAGACATTTACCGATGACTGGGATGAGACTCGATGTTTACCGACATCGAAAGATGATGTTTACCGACATCAAAAGAAATGACCAGACATTTACCGATGACTGGGAATGAGAAATTTATTGGGGAGATACAAACAAATATTCGCAACTGGAAACCAGGTAGGACATTTACAGATGACTCTACTGGGGATTTCTAGCTGGGGACTTATCAGACATTTTCCGATGACTGAAAGAAAGACTCGATGTTTACCGACACCGAAGCAATGGCGTTTACCGACACCAAAAAATGACCAGACATTTACCGATGACTGGGGTGAGACTCGATGTTTACAGACACCGAAGCAATGGTGTTTACAGACACCAAAAAAAGATGGCCAGACATTTACTGATGACTGGAGAGAATACTCGATGTTTACCGACACCGAAACAATGGTGTTTACCGACACCAAAAATGATGACCAGACATTTACCGACGACTGGGTGGAACTTGATGTTTACCGACATCGAAAGATGATGTTTACCGACATCAAAAAGAGAAGACACACGCGGGTGTTGACATGACACTTACTGGTATCAAAAGAACAAAATCCGGGATATGTTGAAGCAAGGCTGATCACTTGCTGGGGGTCTCACTGGGGAGAAACAAGCTTCTGTCATCATCGGGTGAGGAAATAAACCTCTGTCACCATCGGGTGAGGAAATAAACCTCTGTCACCATCGGGTGAGGAAATAAACCTCTGTGGGGATAAACAATTCTGAATGCTGTCAAGAGCAACTGTAGCAGACTTGTTGTGCTGATGTTGAATGAAATGATCCGCCTCTGCCGGGGATACGGTCTGGTGAAGTTAACACATGAATGCATATGTTTGAATTTTTCTATGGCGTAATGCTCCATATTGAATGGGAATGCTACGCAATTTTTGAGGATGCGATGATTACTACATGCAAAATGCGAATGAACCCTGGCTAGGGAGCCGAAATGATCAGATACTCTGACTCTGTGGGGAGACTCCTCTTGGGGAAATACTCTGCGGGGAACTCTGCTTGAGGAATGGTAAAGCGACTTCACACTCATGTTGAAGAATAGCACTGCTGCTGGGGAAAGATAAACTCCGCCGGGGATATCCTTCAGTCCACAAGTAGGATAAATGTTGGAGATAAATTTCAGTGAACCTGCCTCACTCGGGGAGGAAATCGGCAAATACAGGCCTGCTGGGGATAGGCAATCCTTAGATCTGTTGGGGAATAGAAGGCACTACCCGCGGATGTCTCTGCAGGGGAACATAGCTCTGGTAGCTTCCAAACTTGCTTGGGGAAAATATCTGTTGAGGAAACGTCCTCACAGATGCCAATCTGAAACAAACAGCACAACAAAATGCCCCCAGGGGGTACATGGACAAGATACGCTCAAGTGTCCTCAACATTCAAAATGATTTTCAAATGTTTTATCATTCTGCACATTGTTGTGTAGCCTTCATGTTTTTTATATGCAATGCTTATCAAGAATTCGGACATTTTTGCAAACAAAACAGTAAAAGTAAAAACAAAAGAGCTATTTATCTGAATAACGACTTTTATTGATTGAAAATGTGCCTGAAGAGGCAAATACATCGGGAAGCAATTCCTAGAAAGAGGTAATTGCGCACAAAAAAGGAAAAAAATCTATCCTAATGGCAATGTGAACACGGCATCCACTATTTCCCAATTCTGTTATAACTCACAGATCATCAGTTTTCCTCCCAACTCCTTGCTTTCTAAGAAGAATGACTGGACAGATCACATCTTTCGAGATGGCAGATGATAAAGCTTGACGAAGTACAGACAACTCAGACTGTAGTCTTCGCTTTAATCCCTAATTTTTGCCTGGATCGCCCTTTCGGGTTTTCAATCCACCGGGATACCCATTTTTGCCTAAGCCGCCCTTGCGGGTTTTCGACTTACCGGGTGTACAAATTCTTTTCATTTTATCCCTAATTTTTGCCCGAACCTTTTCTTTCTGTTTTTTTTTGGTTCGCCGGGATGCCCATTTTTTGCCTGGACTCTTTTATTCTTTTTGTCCAGCGGGTCAATTTATGCGAAGTATTTTTTGACTACATCTGAGTTGACAGGAGACGGAAAATCTTCACCATCCATAGTTGTAAGCATCAAGGCTCCACCGGAGAAGACCTTCTTCACAACATACGGACCTTCATAATTAGGAGTCCACTTGCCCCTGTTATCTGCACCGGGAGGGAGGATCCTTTTCAAAACTAGATCACCAATCTGATAGCTTTGAGGATGCACTTTCTGATCAAAGGCTCGCTTCATCCTTCGCTGATACAACTGTCCATGACATACAGCTGCTAGCCGTCTCTCCTCGATAAGGCTCAACTCGTTAAACCTTGTTCGAATCCACTCGGCTTCGTCCAGCTTGACATCCAATAAAACTCTCAGAGAAGGAATCTCCACTTCAACAGGTAGGACAGCTTCCATACCATACACAAGGGAGTAAGGGGTTGCCCCGGTCGACGTACGTACTGAGGTACGGTACCCATGCAAAGCGAAAGGCAGCATCTCATGCCAATCCTTGTACGTAACGACCATCTTCTGCACAATCTTCTTGATATTCTTGTTTGCCGCTTCCACAGCACCATTCATCTTCGGTCTGTAGGGAGAAGAATTGTGATGTTCAATCTTGAAATCTTTACACAGCTCCTTCATCATCTTGTTGTTGAGATTCGAACCATTGTCAGTGATGATTCTCTCAGGAACTCCATAACGACATATGATTTCTTTCTTGATGAACCGGGTAACCACTTGTTTGGTAACGTTAGCATAGGAAGCTGCTTCCACCCATTTGGTGAAATAGTCAATCGCAACCAAGATGAAGCGATGTCCATTAGAAGCAGTAGGCTCAATCTTCCCAATCATATCGATGCCCCACATGGCAAACGGCCAGGGTGAATTCATGATATTCAGAGGGCTTGGTGGTACGTGCACCTTATCAGCATAGATTTGACACTTATGGCATTTCCGAGCATACTTGAAACAATCGGATTCCATAGTCATCCAGTAATAACCCGCTCTCAACAATTTCTTAGCCATTGCATGTCCGCCGGCATGAGTACCGAAGGAACCTTCATGAACTTCCTGCATTAACATGTCCGCTTCGGGTCTGTCCACGCATCTGAGCAAGACCATGTCAAAGTTTCTCTTATACAACACATCATCCTGATTCAAATAGAAGCTTCCAGCTAGCCTCCTCAGGGTTTTCTTGTCATTCTTCGACGCACCTTCAGGGTACTCTTGAGTCTTGAGGAAATTCTTGATGTCATAATACCACGGCTTCTCATCAATAGCAACAACTAACTCGGCTGCAAACACATACGCAGGCCTCTCAAGTCGATTCACCGCAACATGTGGCACATGATTCCACCAATGAACTTTGATCATAGACGACAAAGTTGCCAAAGCATCAGCCATTTGATTCTCATCCCGGGGGACATGATACAACTTCACCTTCTTGAAGAACGTCAGTATTCTTCTGGTATAATCTCTATACGGAATCAAATGCGGCTGGTTCGTATTCCAATCTCCGTTGACTTGATTGACCACTAGAGCTGAATCTCCAAATATATCAAGTGTTTTGATCCTCAGATCAATGGCTTCTTCTATCCCCATGATACAAGCCTCATACTCAGCTTCGTTGTTGGTGACATCGAACGTCAATCTGGCAGAAAAAGGTATATGAGCACCTTTAGGATTGATCAATACTGCCCCAACACCATTACCATTCATATTCACAGCCCCATCAAACATCAGTGTCCACTTGTCATCCGGGTCCGGTCCTTCTTCGACAAGAGGCTCTTCGCAGTCTTTCATCTTCAGATACATGATGTCCTCATCAGGGAATTCAAACATCATAGGCTGATAATCTTCAATCGGTTGTTCGGCAAGATAGTCTGACAGAATACTACCTTTGATTGCCTTCTGTGACGTGTACTGAATGTCATACTCTGTTAAGATCATCTGCCAACGAGCAACTCGTCCGGTGAGAGCTGGTTTCTCAAAGATGTACTTCACTGGATCCATCTTAGAAATCAATAAGGTAGTATGGTTCAGCATATACTGTCTCAGTCGGCGAGCAGCCCAGGCCAAAGCACAGCAAGTTTTCTCGAGCAGTGAATATCTTGTTTCACAGTCGGTAAACTTTTTGCTAAGGTAGTATATGGCATGCTCTTTTCGACCAGACTCGTCATGCTGTCCCAATACACACCCCATCGAGTTCTCAGTCACTGACAGGTACATTATCAGAGGTCTCCCTGGAACTGGAGGTATAAGGATTGGAGGTTTCTGTAAATACTCCTTGATTTTGTCAAATGCCTTCTGACAGTCATCATTCCATTTGATCGCCTGATTCTTTCTGAGCAGTTTGAAAATTGGTTCACATGTAGCAGTTAAGTGAGATATGAACCTTGCAATGTAGTTCAATCTCCCTAAAAACCCACGGACTTGCTTCTCCGTTTTCGGTTCAGGCATCTCTTGAATAGCTTTGACTTTTGCTGGATCAACCTCAATCCCTTTCTCACTGACAATGAAGCCTAAAAGCTTCCCTGATCTCACTCCAAACGTACACTTGTTCGGATTCAACCTCAGCTTGAACTTTCTCAACCGATCAAACAGCTTCTGCAAATTAACCAAGTGCTCCTCTTCTGTCTGCGACTTCGCAATCATATCATCTACGTACACTTCAATTTCTTTGTGCATCATGTCATGAAAGAGAGTCGTCATTGCCCTCTGATAGATAGCACCAGCATTCTTTAGCCCAAATGGCATCACCTTATAGCAGAACGTGCCCCAAGGTGTAATGAATGTCGTCTTTTCCATGTCCTCTGGCGCCATCTTGATCTGATTATATCCGGAGAAACCATCCATGAAAGAGAATACCGAGGATTGAGCCGTATTATCAACCAATACATCAATGTGAGGTAATGGGAAATCATCTTTCGGACTCGCTCTGTTCAAATCCCGGTAATCAACACACATTCTGACTTTACCATCCTTCTTCGGCACAGGAACAATGTTGGCCACCCACGGCGGATAACTCGTAACAGCCAAAAAACCTGCATCCCACTGCTTCTGAACCTCTTCCTTGATCTTAGTTGCCATGTTAGGACTCGTTCTACGAAGCTTCTGCTTGACCGAAGGACATCCTTCCCTAAGAGGTAATCGATGCATCACAATGTCTGTATCTAAACCAGGCATATCTTGATACGACCAGGCGAATACCTCCACATATTCTCTCAGCATCTCAATCAGCCTCCTCTTGACAGAGTCCTCTAAAGCAGCCCCAATCTTGATTTCTCTTTTGGCGTCCTCAGTACCCAAATTAACAGTTTCCAACTCCTCCTGATGAGGTTGGATGACCCTTTCCTCCTGCTTCAGTAATCTGGCCAATTCTGCAGGGAGTTCACAGTCTTCCTCGCTCTCCTCTTCAGCTTGGTATATGGGATTGTCGAAATCATACTGAGCCATAACAGAACTGTTCATAGTGAATGCCATAAGATCACTTCTGCATGTTTGATGCTTTGTTTTAGAAAAAGAGTTCAATAAAGTCACAAAAAACAAAAAACATTGCCATTTTTATTGTTTTGAAAAAAAAGGTGAAAACAAAAAATAGAAAGACAGGGATCACAAAGTTTGATTACAAAAAATGTCCTTCATTAATGATAATCATTAAAACATGATGAGGCCCTACAAAAATGAATCACTACGCCTTGGGCAGAACGTAGGATTTTCATGCAAAATGACAAAACAACAGAAAATTACTCTGTCAGAAGAGTAACTTGAACCACTTCTTCAGTCGTCCAATTGTTGATAGACCCCCCTGGTGCACACGGGCGAACCCAGTTGTCCAAATCACAATCACTGTCACAGTCTTCACTACCGGTTGCAGAGACGTCGCCATGATTCATCAGCCCAGCGCTGGTAAAAGTACTCGGACCCGCTTGACCATTCTGCTCTGCTAGGAGGGGCTCATAACCAACACCAAATTTGTCTTCTTTAATCGGCAAATCCACCATCTTGCCCCAGCCTTCAGCTTTGCCAGAATCAACAACCTCCTTAGCCTGCTTGTAAGAGGTAATTGAAGCACCTGGCTTCCTCTGCTCAGCGTACGCCACTTTCTCAAGAGCCACAGTCTCAAACGCCTGACATAAGGTTTCGTGGATCTCGCCATCCACCTCAACATATTTGAACGAGGATAGATGACTCACCAGAATCTCTTCTTCACCGCACACAGTCACAATCTGACTGTTCCAGACATACTTGAGCTTTTGATGGAGAGTCGACGAGACTGCCCCTGCTGCATGAATCCATGGACGCCCCAACAAACAACTGTAGGCAGGCTGGATGTCCATAACATAGAAGATGATATCGAATACCTCAGGACCTATCTTCACAGGCAAGGTAACTTCTCCACACACAGAACGTTTGGATCCGTCGAAAGCACGAACGATCAGGTCACTGGGATTAAGCACAAACCCTTCCGCATCAATCTTCCTCAGAATCTGCTTAGGCAACACATTCAGCGACGACCCGGTGTCTACCAATACGTGAGACAACACTGCCCCCTTGCACTCCATGGTGATGTGCAAGGCTTTGTTATGGTTTCGCCCTTCAGGCGGTAAGTCCAGGTTGGTGAAACCCACACCATGTCTGGTGCTCACATTGGCCATCACACCCTCCAGTTGATTGACAGAAATCTCCTGAGGTACGTAAGCCAGATTCAACATCTTCAGCAAGGCATTACGGTGTGCCTCAGAGCACATCAACAGTGAAAGTATAGAAATCTTGGACGGAGTTTGATTCAACTGGTCTACAATCTTGTAGTCACTTTTCTTGATTATCTTCATAAACTCCTCCACGTCCTTCTCAAATGACCCCTCGGGCGCCTCCTTCTGAACAGGTTCTTCCTCAACCACAGCTTGCTTACCCTTTGCTTTGGCGAGAGCTTCAGCATTATTGTCCCTCAAAGGCTGCGGTGCGAACAGACGACCGCTTCTGGTAAAACCTCCTGGACCCCCTACATTATCCACAGCCGGACCAACAGTTGCAGGAACTCTATTCGGTAAACCAATTGTCACTGGAGTTTGACTCACTGGTCTTGTCTGACTTTCAGCCCTTCTGTAATTGCGGTGAGCATTATCATACTTCCACGGCACGGCTTTACTATTCTCAACAGCCCTTCTTTCAGACGCCACGATAGTAGTTGGAACACTGATGGTTACAGGCACGGGAATGGTAACTGGGGTACCATTTGCTGCAGGTGCACTGACGACCCTTTGTCCACGTTCTTCAGACGGTTTAAAGTAAATGGTGATAGTTGACGCTGTTCCACGATCTTTTACAGCCCTACTGAATTGCAAACAACCCTCATCCATCATACCTTGGATACCGGTCCTTAACTGGTCGCAACCATTCTCAGATTCTGCACAGCATGAACAATCTTCATCACAACCCGGGTAGACACCCCCCTTCAGCAGACGACCCTTCACGACTAGCAGAGAAGTCTGAACATCATCAACATTAACAACCAGATCTTCAGCTTCTTTCCCCTCAATGTTGTTCACTCTATGCCCACCATGCTGAGGCATAGGGTTGTTTACGACGTTAGGCACTGGAGCGAAGTTGATTGCCTTGGCATCGATCAAATCTTGAACCTTGTGCTGGAGAGCTCGACACTTCTCAGTATGGTGGCCTGGTGCCCCAGAATGAAAGTCACATCTAACATTAGCATCATAGCCAGGAGGCAGCACTGTCGGAGTAGCCATCGTACGCAGCTCTACAAACCCTAACCGGAGTAGTTCGGGTAGTAACTCTGCGTAGGACATGGGCAGAGGATCAAATCTTCTATCAGCCTGCAATTTCTGCCTAGGCTGGAAAGGACGTTGCTGTTGTTGTTGTTGTTGCGGTTGTTGAACTCTTTGTTGTTGTTGACGAGGTTGAGGTGTCGGAATGGTCACTGCAGCAGCTTGACGGTATTCAATTCTGTTCTGATCTCTGCGGTGTTGAACGGCATTAGTTTCACCCTCTCTTCGACGAGGTGCCCCAACAAACGGCTTCCTAGAAGAAGAGGAACCAGCATCTTGAATCTTCCCAGTTTTAATCAAACTCTCAGTCCTCTCTCCATAAATGACAACATCAGAAAAACTACCGAAAGGACAGCTCCCCATCCGGTCCATAAACACACCTTGAAGAGTACCGATAAACATATCTGTCAACTCCCTCTCCAGCATAGGGGGTTGAACTCTAGCGGCCAGTTCACGCCACCTCTGAGCGTACTCCTTGAAGCTTTCATTGGATTTCTGACATAGACTCTGCAGCTGAGTCCGGCTAGGTGCCATGTCCATGTTGTGCTTGTATTGCCTCAAGAAGGCCTCACCCAGATCTCTCCAGCAGCGGACAGAATCTCTCTTCAATTCCATGTACCAGTCTAAAGAAGCCCCAGATAGACTATCTTGGAAAAAATACATCCACATCTTTTCATCATCGGTATACGCAGAGATCTTTCGATAATAAGCCTGCACATGGGTGCGAGGGCAAGAAGTACCGTTGTATTTGTCGAAGGACGGTGCTTTGAACTTGTGAGGGATTCTCAAACCTTCAACCAATCCCATGTTGGTAACATCAAAACCGAGGGAATTCTGACTTTCCATAGCACGGATCTTCTCAGCAAGAGCTTCAACTTTGCGGTCTCTCTCATTAACCCTTCCCAGAACGTCTTCGTCTTCACTGAGCAGAGAGAACATATCTTCTTGTCTGTCAACAATCGGAACAGGATTACGGGCCGGAGCACGGGCTACTCTGGCATTAGCGGCATCTGGAACAATAGGTTGACCATTGATTCGAATACCCCCCAACTCATCACCTACAGCATAGTTGTTGACGGGTACAGCAGCAGCAACATTGTTATCATTGACCGGGCCTCCCTCTGGCGGAGCATGGTTGATCGGTGGATTTGCAGCCTCTTGTCTCTGAACCATAGCTCGAAGCTCTTCTTGACCTTGCGCAACCCCTTGCATCATATTCATAAACTGGGCCATGCTAGCCTTCATCTCAGCCAACTCAGCTTGAAATTGATCCATACTTCTCTGTTGATTCAGTCTTGTTGAGTAGCGGTGCGGACGTTGATCAGCTATCCTGCCTAAAACAGGAACCAGAGTGAGAAGCCACGACCAAGAACACCTGTTATGCAAAATGATATGAGTATGATGCTAATGATGCGTATGATGCACATGATATGCTCATTTCTCAGGCATTCAAAGAGCCTGACCCATCCTGAAAAGATGGCAACCTGCAGCAACAAGAGGACAAACAGATACAGGGAAATGCTGACATCCTTATACATACATAAGGGTAAAAAGGCATACAACCAATGTCAACAGAATATCTGAATAAACAACGTACAAAGAAAAAGAATCCCATCCAACAAGCCTGGAGGTGATTCTTAACAAAAGATCCAAGAGATGGTTTACACGCAAATGAATCCCATCCAACAAGCCTGGAGGTGATTCTCAACAAAATACAATCAGAGATACGAATTAAGACAGACGGTCTTCTGGAATGAGGGTCTTCAGGTAATGGCACTGGTCTATCAACAGTGAGCATTCTGAGCATTCTGGTAGAGGGGTAATCTTCTCCTTCAACTGTCTTCTAAGCTCTAAGACTTCTCCTCCAAGATGGTTCTCTGATGCCTGTCTCAAGTCTACTTCCTTCTTCAACTGGATGTCTTTATCTCTAAGTTGCTTCTCCAAGTCTCTGATCTTCTTCTGATAGCTGGCCTCAACCCTCTGCAGCCTCAGGCACTCCCTATGCTCCGCATCTAACATAGACTCCATCTCCTCATATGACCTCTTCTTACCTCTTGCTCTGCTAGCATCCTCTCCTTGCACCTCCCTGAGTTGATGGGCCAAGTGCAGCTTATCAGCCTGAGCTTTGTACAACTCCATCTGAGTGTCTTGCTCCTTCTCTCTCAGACGACGACTCTCCATTAGGGCTTGCTTATAATGTTCAGCAGACACACTATCAGCAAGGATCAAAGGTGGTTGCTCCTGCAACGGCTCCATCCTATCATAGGGTAACAACAAAGTTTCCACTATCTTCTTGACCCAATCAGTGTAATCGGGCATAGCAACGGCAAACTTCTTCCCCAAGACGGATCCATCCTTCACTCCCACATCTCTCCAGGCTCTCCCTATCTGCTCCAACCTAACAGGGTCATCCTTCTTCTCAAAACAAAAACTCTCAGCTATCTCTGCTTCGAGCGGTCTTTCGCTCATAACAAACCCTAGCTGGCGAAGAGAAAGAACTGGGTTGTAATTGATGCAACCTCTGGTCCCTATGAGTGGCACGCCCCGGAATTCACCACAACTTATGATGACATCCTTCACATCCATCCGGTACGACTGCCACCTGATGTCGTAGGAAGTAAGCGACATGACCCTCTGAGTCCACTTAAGAGTGCTCTGGGTATCCACAAATGGTCCACTGGCTGGCAGAAGAGACATGAACCATTTGAACAGAAGAGGTAGGCAACACCTGATGGCTCCTCCCTTACCATGCCTGCTGTGAATGGCATAGTAAGTATCTGCTAGAAGAGTAGGGATTGGATTCCCTCTGATGAAAATGCTGATAGCAGTGAAGTCAATGAAATTTGGCATACTGGGAAATAGGATGATACCATAGATCATGGCAGCTAACTGTGCGTGAAAAACTTCCCAATTCCCCTTTTCTGCTTCAACTCTGGCTACTCTCAACAGGAACTTCAATGGCAGACCTACAACTTCCCCACAGGGTTTCCAATTCTTACCGACCTCCTCAACACTCAACCGGAGAGCTCTGGCAATCAATCTGAAGTCGACCTCCTTTGGAACGTCCAAGAAGGGAGTCTGATGCTGAATAGGGATACCTAACGGGATAGAATACTCCTCGAGAGTAGGTGCTAACTGGTAATCTTGGAAAGTGAAGCATCTGAGCTCTGGATCGTAGAACTGAAGAAGCGTCTGCAGAGGCACTGGATCCACTACCGTCTTCAATACTGTCAAGATATCTCCATACCGCCCAACAAAACTCTTCAGTCGATCGTCTGTCACGAGGCTACCCAACTCAACTAGCGGAGTCAACGGCTCACGGTGGAAACTGTAGGAACAGGTCTTCCGCTTCAACTCTGGGACTGTTGCCATCTCTATCAGTAGACAAGCTCAGGAATGTACCTGAGAAATGATATGCATGCAGAGATTAGTTTTTTTTCTTCTTTTTTTTTTCCTTTTTTTTTGATTGATTTTTTTTATATATTTTTTTTCAATGCGTTTCTTTTGAAAAATAAATATGCTATGATGCACATGATGCAGACACGGCTGGCTGGTTGTGCAATCTCTGATCACTAGGTCGAAGCTCCAGTCAAAATCAGAACATAAATCCCACTTAAGGTCAACCGAAAACTGTTGTCTGAACTAGAGTCACCAACAGAACCAAGTCACCAACAGAACCGAGTCACCAACGGTACCTGTAATGAATAACCCTTCCCCACTCACGGGTGTAGTCTAGGCCAGGGTAAAGCTTGAGAGAAACGCAGCATAAATAACCTTTCGCAGGATACTGTCATATACACACCCGAAGTATGTAACGACAGCATCCCACCAGGGTCTGAACTGCTCGTGATATCAATGTTCCGCTAAGTGGCGCCATACCACCCGCTTCCCATGAATCACTCTATTCCTAGGTATCCTAGATTGCACTCATGGTCTGGGTATTGGACCTTTTACCTCAACTGACTCTTCCCCCCCACACAGAGAGAAACAAACAACCAGCCAGGTGAACAGATGAATAAATGCAAACATTAATGCAAACATAAATGCAAACAATAAACAATGAATGCGAACAATAAACAATGAATGCAAACAGTAAATAATGAATGCAAACAGTAAATAGTGAATGCAATAAATAAACACAGCACAAAGCAACCAAAACCCTAACCTAGAGAGCGCTAGGAGAGACTCGCTCAGGGAAGATGGACCAGCATAGGTCAACTTCTCTAGTCCCCAGCAGAGTCGCCAGCTGTCGCATCGCGCGAAAAACCGGCGGGAAAAGAAAGAACAACAGAGCCGCCACCGTGCGTTATTTATCCCAAAAGAGGGAAAGGAAACGCTCAGAGTAAACCTAGGAAAGAACATGGTCTCGCGACCAAAGAGAATGGGTTCGGGAGTCGGTTATGCGAAGGGAAGGTATTAGCACCCCTACGCATCCGTAGTACTCTACGGGATCCACGCACAAAAGGAAGGAAAATTGGTTGCTAAACACTGCTCAAATACTCACACACACTGGCTGAAAGAGACACAAGAAACTGACTGAAACTGACTCGGCAGGACATCGTATCCTGGGCCTACTTAGTCTATCAGGCATAGACATCAGAGTCGAAGTAGTTCGGACTGGGGAAACGACACATGCTCGCTAAGATATCGCATCCTATGCATACGTATCTTCTCGGACGAGAGAAGAATCAGAGCATTCGTAGCTCGGCTGACACGCACACAAACAAACACAGGCAAAGGCAAACATGGAGCCTGAATGCCAATTGCTGGACTTATATCAGCATCCGAACCAAAACACACAAGAAGGCAAACATGGAGCCTGAATGCCAATAGCTGGGCTTACATCAGCATCCGAACCAAACACACGCACACTGGAACCCAAATGCCACTCGATGGACTTACATCAGCTTCCAAGCACACAACAACATAACAAGTTAATAGGGAGTCGGGGACTCGAGCCTATAATTGTCAAGCACACACACAAACAAACAGACAACGAATTGCTAAGGAGTCAGGCACTCGAGCCTAGCAAAGGTCAGACAACACACACAAAAAAAGAAAAGGGCGCCCGGAGAGATCAGCTCAATCTCCTGCCTACATACTTCATCTGGTATGAAGATCAGGGCGATGTAGTTCCCCTACGCAGGGATAAAGGATCTAGCCTAACCAGATAACAGAGGGAGACACAACTAGGGAGACTACGACTCGAGCCTAGATGTTATCATGCAAATCATCCCTAAGTTAAGGTTTCTAGCTAAATGGCACAAGGGCCAACCTATCCTAAGCATGGCTCACACAGGAAGCAAGCCACACACACTTAACTTGCACAGGAAGCAAGCCAAGCGAAACCTAACTTGCACAGGAAGCAAGTCTAAACTAATCCTAACTTGCACAGGAAGCAAGTCAAACAATCCTATCTTGCACAGGAAGCAAGTCAAACAATCCTACAAGCACAGATAGCACACGCTATACACAAACAAGTGGCTCAAACAAGGGTTAGGTTTTAGTCAAGGGGTCATATCAACCTCAACAAACAAACCTCTGGAATAGGGTGAGTGTGCTCTTAACCTTGCCATTGAGGGGCTAAGGTGAAGCAGATGAAAGGTAAGTGAAGGTGAGACTTCACAGCTCTTATCCCTGGCCTGGGAGAGCTCAAGACAAGAATGTGTGGGTTCAGAAAGTGGGAACCCTTCTACACATTTAAAACTGACTCCACTGTACAATTGTACAAGATCTTGGGTTTGTATCTGCAATGCATCAACACAGTGGTGTGAGCAAAGCAGATGACGCACTGAATAGTGGGGGATAGATTGCGTATCCCTACCTTCCACCAATTGCCTCTTCACTTAGGAGGACTTTGACTCTATGCAAGGACAAAAGTAAACAATCACAAACATTGCCTCTTAAGGAGGACTTCAGACAGTTGCCTGGCCAAGTAACAGGCCAGGTCTTCCAGACTACATGAAGTAAAAGAGACATACCTCAATGCAAATTGCTTATACAAGCAAAGCAAAGCAAAAAGTTCACAAGGAACTAAGCAACTAAAGCACCTGAAACAGTCAAGCAGATGTTAGTATGCAACTTCAAACCAAACAAACAGAAACAGACACCAACAGTTAATTGGAGGCACATGGATGTGCAAGGCACAAGGCTTAAGGCATGTGAGCCAAGCCACCTACAAAACAAAGAGGTTAGACAATGATATTTGAGTAAGCTCAATCAAAAGAATTGGTCTTAATGGCCATTTGATGGTCAACCTGAAATCACAAACTCAAAGGTGAGTAACAGGACCACTAGGGCTAGCCTAGGGTCAAAAGTGAATGAGAAAGTCCAAACAGCAAGGGGTAAGTATCCAAAATCATGTTCAAACAATTAGGAAACAAAACCAATTGGGTTCACATTCATATCAATCATCATCATCATTTCATGAACCATTTAGGTCAAAACATGGCAAACAGAAGCTCATAGAAGTCAACAGCAAGACTTGCATCAAAAGCAATCTAAACATTTTCCAAAAATCATCAAATAAATCATGATCAAACCTAACACATAGCATGGTAGGCATGTCAAATTTCATCCCATTTGGACAAGTGGAAGGCAGTCAATGAAAATCAGAAAGTCAAAGCCAATTTGAACATGCTCAAAGAAGTCAACCAAACATGCATCAACTTAGAAAAATCATAAGTCAAGAATGGTGTATGATAAATGAATAGGACCAAAACCATGGCAAAGATGAGGATGTCTAGTTATCTCATGTAAAATTTCATGTCCATCTAATAAAGTATGAGAATTTCACAAATGAAGTGGGAACATGTGTCACACAAAGTCAACATTTGACTAGGCAGGGGAGAAAATCTCAAACAATTAGGAAATGCCACAAATAATTCCAAGAAAATTCACATGTAAACTAGACATACAATAGTAGGTTCATGCAAAATTTGGGGTCATTTGGATGTAAGGAAGCATGGTAATGAAAATCATGAAGTTGGACATCAATGGTGTGACACAAATTGTCACACCCTAATTCAAAAAATCATAACTCACAAACCACAAATGATAAATGCACAAACTCTACACCAAAATCACCATGAATGTGTCTAGTTTAAGCACAAAAAATTTGGGAGTCATTGGATACATTCTCATCATTTCACAATTGATTTGGCAAAGTGTACAAAAATTAGTCACATGTCACAAACCCTAGCAACATTTAAAAACCAACCATCCAAAAATTCTGGAAAAATAATGATAAAAAACTAGGGATCATGGGGAAGGCAATGCAAAAAATCCCATTCAAATTGGATTAAAATTGAACAAGTTATGATTTTTGGAAGTTTGAGTGATTAAATGAAATAACATGAAGAAATTAATTGAATTAATGGCATTTTTGTAATTCCCTGATTCACTTAACCAAACACAGTCGTTTTGGGCTTTAAAGGAAATGTTTTGATTGGATGAGGGAGTTTAAGCCAGGCAGCGCGAAAATGGGGAGAAATCTGGGAAATTCAAAGCTAGGGTTTCATGAACAGTGGCATCCCAAATCGTGATTTTCAAACTTGCCTAAAAATTGCAATTGGCTATACCATTGTAATCATCAAACAACATACAACACGAATCCAACATTGGTTTTCATTAAATCAAGCTAGGCAAAGAGAAATAAGTAAGACAAGTTTGGATCATCAATGTTCATTTCAAAATATCTCACCCATTACTTGACCATTCTTAAAACTACGACCATCCATGAAATCAGCATCAAAAGATCTACATTAAGCATGCATCAATTTGACAAAATAGGGAGGTTGAAAATTTACCAATTTTGAAGCAGAATGAGAAACAGTGGTTGTTTGGTCCTTCTAGCCTGGAACAGATGCTCCTTGGGTCTTCAAGTGATGAGTGTTTGAAGTACTTTGCTTATTGATGCTTGAAATGGAGGGATACGAGTGCTGTTATGGAAATTGCTTTGGGGAAAAAACCAGTTGCTCCAAAGCTGTTTGCAGGTATGAGAAGGCAATTGTAATCAGTTCAAAATGATGCTTAGACTGTGTTTTAGGCAAAGCAGGGTTTGGCCCTTTGTAGGTTCTTGGACTGGTTTTTGATAGGCACAAGCAAGGTGAGATTTTGAGAGTGAGTGAAGTTGTTTTTGTCTGCAGTGGGATGGTGGCTAGCAGGGTTTGAATACACAATGCAAGGCTCAAGTTTGGTTCATTGGAAGTTTTGGAAAATGCAAGTGTGCTTTATGGATGTTAACTATGTTTCAAATGACAGCAAAATGGTGAGGAAATGTTGTTTCAATCAAAGCAAGGTTCTTGTCCTTTGTAGTTTTCTGGACAGCATCTTTAATCTTGTGAAAATGCCAAGAAAGTCAGTCCTTTGCCTCAGTGAAATTGGTGGGTTTTTGTGCTATGTTGGCTGCAATTGGTTTCATGACAGGAAAAATGATGGGATGGATGTTGTGTCAATGCAGGGCCAGGCTAGGTTTTTTTTGAGGTTTCTTGACAGAAAAGATGAAAATGCAAGTAGCAGGGTTAGTTCCTTAGGATCTCAGCAGAATGAACTTCAATAATGCCAACCTATTTTTGATGGTTGCTCTTTGGAATGAATGCAAGGCCCTTTTTGCTAGTTCTTGACAGTGTGGTTTTTTGTTGGTTTGTGTTGCCAGTAATGTTATCCAAATGAGGAGTGGATAGATGGAATAGCAATGCCATGCTCAGTTCACCTTGGAAGCTCTTGACAAGGTTTTTTTTCTGCTGTGTTAGGTGGTGGCTTTATGGTATGGCAGGGTTTGTGTTATGTTGGTAATCACAGTGCAAGGCTTCATGTTTGGTTCATGCAGGGTTTTGGTGCTCTGGTGTTTGGACAGGGAGAATGAGATGCAAATAGCAGGGTGAGGTTTGAGAAGGATGAGAGGGCAAGTGTTTGGTCTGTTAGTTTCTCATGACAGGAAGAGGGAGTTTCTTTTTTGTTACAAGCCAAGCCAAGGTTTTGGACAGAAAAAAAAGTAGAAAATGCAAAATGCAAACTGAATGCAGTTTTTGGATTTGTGAGTTTTGGGAGTTTTTACTGTTTTTGAAGAAATGCTCGAGTCAGTTTTTTATGCATGAGTGAAAGTCCAATTCTGTTGTATTGGTTTGGGTTTGTTGGTTATGTAGCTGTCATTGGTTCCTCATGACAGGGAATATTCAAGGGTTCTATTTTATGTTGCTTGTGGCAGGGTTGCTTCTAGTGTTCTCCAAGTGGTGGATGGATAATGACAATAGCAGTGCAAGGCCTAGGTTTGTTTCATTGTGAGTTTTGGACTGAGAGTTGGAAATGGCCAAAGGTGGATTTTTTTGAGGGAATGAGTGGAGGTGGCTTTTGCTGGTTTCTGTTGCAAGGCAGGGTTTGGAGTTTTTGGATTGCTTCTTTTGAGATGTCAAGGCAAGGTGAATGGGTGGTTTGCTGCTAGCAAGTTTTGGAAGAATGGCCAAAGTGCATTTTTTAGGACAATGTGTTTATGCTGTGTTGTGGCTGCTGTCTAGTGAGATTTGGCCATGGCAGGAAAAATGAGGGAAAGATATGTTTGGTCTGTAGTGTTTTTACAGAAAGTTTTGAAATGCCAAGCCAAGTGAATTTTTGAGAGAGAGTGGTATGCTGCCAGCAGTTTCTCCCATGACAGGAAAATGGTGTTTCTAATGTGCTGTTCTATATTCTTTGTGGTTTTGCCAGGTTTTTGTTCTTTTGGTATTTTGGACCAGGTTTTTGACAGAAAAAATGCCAAGCAAGGTAAGGGTATAGTTGACCTTTTTTGAATCAAGCTCTTGGTCTATTATGTGTTGGCTGTTGTGACAGATTTTTAGCAAGGCCAGTGAGATGATTCTTGAGGGAGTAAGTTGGTTTTTTTGTTGTGTTGTTTTTTTACAGTTGCTGCTACTGTCCTTAGTTGACAGCAAATCCATCATAAGTCTGCTACTTGGTATAAGGCATGGTATGTTTTTTTTGAATTTTGACAGCCCTCCCTCTAATGCCAAAGTAAGGTGGATAAGATCATCCCTGCTGCAATGTGTTTTCTGCCATTAATGTCTTCATCACAGGAAAAAGAAATGATGATCAAAGCTGTTATGGTCATGATACAAGGCATGGTTTGTGAGAAGTATGGGTGAAATGTGTACTTTTCCCAATTCTTAAGCAACTAAGCATGGCCTTTGTTTTGCTGGTTTTTTAGGCTGCAACATGTTCAATTGACAGCAAAATGGCCTTCTAACTTTCTGTCTTGATGAAGTACAAGGCAAGGCATGGTGGAAGCATGGAGTAGTAGGGTGAAATTGTACTTTTCTTACAATTCAAGCAACCAAGCAATGGCTTTATGTACTGCATATTTTGACTTTGCAAACACATTCTAAATGACATTTATGAGCTGTTCCAATTGGCCAAATGTTGAAAAAAATGTTTAAATCAAAAAGTCAACTCTTGGTCAAACTTACATTTAAATGAAAAAGGTCAAAATATGCCATTTTGATTGGTGAAGTTTTGGCTCATGAAATTTATATTTTTGGAAAGAGGGGATCAAATGTGACTTGTAGGAAAAAACCCCACCAAAATTGGCCAAACGGTTTGGGAGATATGGCCCTTTGAAGTTCAAGATTTTCTGAAATCGATTCGATCATAACTTGCCAACCACACATGGGAATTGGGAGTTCTAGGACTTTTTGGAAATGGGAGAACAAGATCTTCAACTTTCATGTTGGGCAAAAATTCATTTGAGGCTTGTATCAAAATGTAAGTTTGAGGATCAAGACTTTCCATTTATGGCAAGTTTCAGTTACAGGCCCAGTTTCCATTTTGGGAAATTCATGATCTGGCTTCAAATTCTTCCATGATGGTGTTTGGCATGATGTATGATGACTATTTGGACATGAATGAACTCTCACAAACCAATTCCAATCATCCAATCACTGATTAAATGGACAGTTGACCAACAGTTGACTTTTAGGGTTTCTGTCTGATTATGCATTGACTGATGACTTCCAAGCCCTAATTCCTTGAGAACTTGACTTCAAATGATGTCCCAAGTTGTATGAGCTCTTGATTATTGACCATGGTGCCCAAATTCCACAAGAATGACCACCATCCACTGCTTTGACTGACAGTTGACCTTTTTTAGGGTTTTTGACTGTCTGGGCATGAACTGCTGACCTCTGAGCCCTTAACCCTTGACCAAAATACTTCAAATAGACCTCCAAGTCATGTGAACTTGTTGGACAAACCCCGAGGCCTTGATTCAATGAGAAATTCCTTTGCTTGCTTGGTTGACTGATCAGGAGTTTAGTTTGACCTAATTCTTGATTGCTTGCTCTTGAGGCAACTGAGAGACAATGCAAATGCTATGCAATGGATCATGATATGCTATGACCTAATATGAAAATGTATGCATAATGATAGGTGCAAATTTGAGGTGCTACACCTCCCAACACATATATTGGGATGGATGTTCCTATTTGAGTTACATCCTCATTAGGACGTGTCTTGATTCAGTCTGTCTTTTCGGATTATTCCCGAATTGGCTATTTGTCAAATGTCTTGTGCTTCCCAGTGGGTTGTTCCCCAGCGGAGTAATTTTGGGCCGCTACCCTCATACCTGTGGTTATAAGTCCTACTTTTCCTGGCTTTCTTGACAGAATTTGTGGTTATACACCTTTTATTCTCCAGCCAGAGTTTTGGTTTTCTACCTAACAGTCGGTAGTTGTAAATCCTATTTTCCTGCTCTCCAGCAGTTTGTGGTTTGTTATAAACCCTATTTTGGTTTCCCGTGCGGATTTGTGATTCGTTATATCCCCACGTGGAGTTGTTGGTCTTCTATCCCGTATTCGGTAGATGTAAACCCTAATTTTGTGGTCATCTCCACCCTTTTTGGCCCTCTGCCTACAAACCAGCAGTCGTAAGTCCTATCTTTGCGGTTTTTCTACTTACAAACCGGTAGTCATAAACCCTGTTTTCTCCACTTGCAGAGTTAACTTTGTTGTTCATCTCAACCGATGACAATTTCCCTTGTGGTTATCTTCATCTAGTTCTTGATGTTGATTTTTCCTTTGCTCGGATAAGTTGCTCAGATCAGCACTTATATCCCTCGCAAGTCTTTTGTGGATAATTGCCGTATGCTAGCAATTTTATCCCCAGTGGGTCCTTTCACCTTGTGTCAGTGATTGTGTTCCCTGGATCATTGGTTTTCACCAGTGAATCCTCAGCAGATCGCCTTTCATTTACCCTTTTGTCGGTAATGTCTGTTGCTCCCTTTTGATTGGTCATCATTATATACCTATTCTGGTATCCTGATGCCTTTCTTTTCGGATTTCTATCCTATAAACAACCTACAACCCGGTTAAGGATAATCTTCCATGCGAGGTTATTATTCACGTTTTGACGGCTATGAATAATATGTCTCATGCGCTCTTTGGTCGGAATCCTTTGTTGATCTTCCCCAGTCGAGTAAGATTCGTTTTCCCGTTGTGGGATCGAATGTCCATCCTATAAACAAGTCTGCTGTTCTAGCTTTCTTCAGGGTGATGAGTGTCTTGGAACACAAAACCAATTCACGATTTCGGATTTTATCCTATAAACAACCTACGACCCGGTTCAGGATAATCTCCCTTTGTGAGTATTCTATCCACATTCTGACGGTAATGGATATTATATCTCGTTCACTCTCGAGTCAATCTTTTGATTGTTTTCTCCACAGAGTCAGATTCGTATTCCTTGTGGAATCGAATGTCCATCCTATAAACAAGTCTGCTGTTCTAGCTTTCTTCAGGATGATGAGTGTTTTGGAACACAAACCAATTCACGATTTCGGACTTTATCCTACAAACAACCTACAACCCGGTTCAGGATAACTTTCCATGCGAGTACATTATCTACGTTTTGACGGCTATAGATAATATATCTCATGCACTCTCTTGTCGAACACTTTGTTTGTTTCCCCAACTGAGTAAGATTTGCATTCTTTACAGAATCAAATATCCATCCTATAAACAAGTTTGCTTTCGCTCTCTTCAGGATGATGAGTGTTTTGCCACACACACCAATTCACGTCTTTGGTCGGTCACCTGTTACATACCTACAACCCGGTATCCTTGGTGTTCCTTCCTGATTTTTTGTTACCCTCATACCGGTAACACCTCATTCTTTGGTACTTCCTCAGTGGAGTTTCCTTTTGCTTCTCCCCAGGAGTCAGCTTGTGTCTCTCCAATGGATTTATTTTCCTTTGGATTTCTTTTCCCAGTGTGAGTCCTTCACTCCCCAGTGAGGCCTACAGTCTGTTTTCTGTTATCTTCTAATCAGAGTCGTGTCTTGTTCACGCTGTGTCAGTGTTGTTTATCCCCAACTAAAGTCTTGTCAGAGTCTCTGTTCCTGGTGAGTGTATTACTCCGATAGGATCGTCTTTTCTTCTGTGTTAACCATATTCCCCACAGAATTTGTGTCTTTTGCATACATACATTTGCATCATGAGGTCTCTTAGGGACCAAAATTTGTCTCATTACTGTTATTTAAGCCCATTCTACCGCGTCGAGATGAAGATTTCTAAACTTCACTTCTCCGGCTAGCATGACCTTAAATAGGGGCATCTGTAAGACCCCAATTTTGGCCCTAAGATCCCTCATGGCCCATATCATCTCATATCATAGCCTCAAGGATCATTGCATGCCTTTGCTTCCCTCCTAGTGGGTAGGTTGCCTTGTGTGTGTGGTTCTTGATCACCAAGCATGTTTTGCATTTGTATATTATTGCTCTTCATATGTTTATCATCCAAAAAGTACAAAAATATTGTCAGTCTAACCTTGTTGCTTGCAGTTGAAGCAATTATCAGCAATTAGGTCAAAGACAGTCAACAGTCAGCCAAAGCAATGGATGATGGCCATTCTTGCAGAATTTGGGCACCATGACCAATAATCAAGAGTTCACACAACTTGGGACATCATTGGAAATCAAGGTCTCAAGGAATTAGGGTCTGGAATTCATCAGAAGTGGTTCAATCATGCAAAACCCTAGAAAAGTCAACAGAAAGTCAAACTTGGTCAACTGGCTATTTAATCAGTGATTTGATGGATGGAATTGATTTGAAGGAGTTCATTCATGTCTATACAAGCCTCATATGTCATGTCCAACCTCATCATGGAAGAATTTGAAGTCAAACAGAAAATTTCCAGAAATGGAAACTGGACCTGTAACTGAAACCTGCCATAAATGGAAAGTCTTGATCCTCAAACTTACATCATGATACAAGCTTCAAATGAATTTTTGCCCAACATGAAAGTTGAAGATCTTGTTCTCCCATTTCCAAAAAGTCCAAGAACTCTCAATTCCCATGTGTGGTTGGCAAGTTATGATCGAATCGATTTCAGAAAATCTTGAACTTCAAAGGGCCATATCTCCCAAACCGTTTGGCCAATTTTGGTGGGGTTTTTTCCTACAAGTCACATTTGATCCCCCCTTTCCAAAAATATAAATTTCATGAGCCAAAACTTCACCAATCAAAATGGCATTTTTTGACTTTTCTCATTTAAATGCAAGTTTGACCAAGAGTTGACTTTTTGATGTAAGCATTTTTTTCAACATTTGGCCAATTGGGACAGCTCAGAAATATCATTTTAAGTGTGTTTGCAAGCTCATTTTCTGCAGTACATGTGGCCATTGCTTGATTGCTTGAATTATAAGAAAAGTACAATTTCACCATACTTGTCCATACCATCCACCATGCCTTGCCTTGTACTCTTAAAAACAGAGAAATTAGAGGCTATTTGCTGTCATTTTGAACACATTATGCAGCCTAACCAACAGCAAAACAAGGGCCATTCACTACTTGCTTGAATTTTGGAACAAAAGGACAAATGCAATCCTCCACATTTCCATGGCCATGCCTTGTACTCACAGGTAGCAGTTTTTGTGCACCTTTTCTTCTGTCAATTACAAACCACTACAGGCAATACAACACAACAGGACTTGACATTCTCAAAAAAAAAACTGCACTTTGGCCATTTTCAATTTTCTGTCCAAAACACCACAGAACCTAAGCCTTGCATTGATGTTTCACCACACATTTTCATCATTTTGAGAGGGGTTAGCATCCATCAAACACATCACAGCAGAACTTCATTCTAAAGAAAGAACTTGGCTTTGGCATTTTGGCAAGAAAGCTGTCAAAAACTCCAAAGTCATAAAACTCCAAACCAAAACAACAACATCAAACAGAACATTGTCCTCACTTTGAAAGTGGCAGCAACCAACATACACTGCAGAACCAACCTGCTTCAATCATTTTCCAAAAACTCACTCATTGGCATTTTTTCAAACTCAGTCAAGAACTCCCAATGAACTAAACCCTGGCCATTGCTTTTCACCATCTTTTCTGCATTTTCTAAACCTAGAGAAACATAGCAGCCAGAACAAAAAACCTCATTCTCATCTTCTTGCATTTTTGCTCGAAGGCCATTTCTGACCAAAAGCTCCAAAGGCCCTCGAATGCTTTTGCTTCCTCCAAGTTCTGACCATCATTTGTAGACTCTTTGAACCACCATTCATCACCTGTGCAGCCTCTTTCTCACTCTGTTTCCACCAAGCTCCAACAATGGCCAAGCACGACTTGGACATTTTCATGCATAGCTGAGCAAAAAGGCATCAAGCATACATCACTATACACCATTGTGAACATCTGTATCGGGCTGCAACATCAAAACATCACTGCATCTTGGATTTTTCTTCAGAATCAAGTAAGTATTAATTTCCTTCATTTGCCAAACTACCACATGTTTAGTATAGGTCTTAACATGCTGAAGCTGATGCACTTTGTCTCATATGAATTGGTTGACTAGGTTGTAAGAAATCTGAGATTTAAGTTTTGTGCTCATATGTATTTTTGTTCGAATCGCACCCCATGCTGTGTTATACTGAAAATCATGCTTGGATTTGTCCTCACCATGCTTCAATGCTTCTATTGATATGCTCCCTAGCCATTTCTGGAAAGTTTCATGCATGACCATATGTTTGATGATTGATGTTCTTCTGCTTGATTCATGGACCTTGTCGTGTTTCATGGAAAATTAATGTTGGATTGTTGTCCCTCTTGCCTTGCTGATCATGTCCATGTATGTGTTTGGGATTTCTGGAAAAATTCATCAAACTCAAATTACATGATGATGATGTTCATGATGCCCAGCTGCATAAACCCTAAATCCTTTTTAAACCCCAAAAGTTGAATGATGGTTGGCTGTTGTTGCTTTTGTCACTATTCCATTGAAAATGAGCCAATAGAAACATTTCCCGTGCCCATCCAAAACACAGCCGTTTTGATGAGTGATGGTTAGAATTGCAAAAATGCCATCGGTCAACTTATGTTGACTTGCCATGCCATGTCTTTGTTCATGTTTTGCTCCATTTATTCCTCAACTTCCACAATTCATTTCTTGCTCAATTTAAAGCCAAAATTCATGAGATTTTTTCCATCATCTTCACATGGATGTCTAGTATTTGATTTTGATTTTTAATTAATTTTTCACTGGCTGGATTTTAATTGATAATTGATTTCTTGACATGTATGCACATTTGACACCCTTAGCCATTCCTTTTGTGAAATGATCATGATATATCCAATGCCCTTGAAATTTTTTGTGGTGAAACTAGACTCACTCATCTTCATTTTGGTATAAAGTTTATGCATTTCTCATATGTGGTTTGTGAGTTACAAATTTTTGAAATGAGGTGTTGCATTTGGTGCTACATGAATGATATGCATTTTCCCAATTTTTGTTCACATGCTTCCTTACATCCAAATAACCCCCAAATTTTGCATGAATCATCTATCACATGTCTAGTTTGTGTATGAATTTTCTTGGAATTAATTGTGCTGGTTTTCCATTTGATTGTGAATTTTCTTCCCTGCCTAGTCTATGGTTGACTTTTTGTGCTACACATTGCCATTTCATTTGGGAAATTCTCATACCACATTGTATAATCATGAAATTTCATATGTGATAACTAGACACCTTGAGCTTTGCATTGGTGTCAATCTCATTCATTTCTCATCTGTTTTCAATTTGATATGATTTTTTGAAGTTGACCCATGCTTGTTGACCTTCATTGTGCTTACTTGAAATTATGTTGACTTCATGATTTTAATTGACTGCCTTCCTCTCATCCAAATGCCATGAAATTTGACATGCTTGCCATGCTAGATGTTAGGATTGAATGTGATTTATTTGATAAATTTTGAGATTGTTTGGGTTGACTTTTGAATGAAGTCTTGCTGTTGACCTTTTTGTATGCTTCTCTTGCCATGCTTTGCATTCCTTGGTGTATGAAATGACAATGGTGCATGATTTGATTATGAATCCAATTGAGATTGCTTCTTAAATGTTTGAACATGAATTGGGTTGACTTTCCTTTGCTGTTTGACTTTTTTTTCTTTCACCTTTGACCCTAGGCTAGTCCTAGTGGTCTTTTGAGCTTACATTTGAGCTATTGTTTCAGGTTAAGCACCAATGCCTCAAAGACCATTCATATTTGATTGAGTTGGATCATATATCACGTGCTAACCCTTGTTTTGTAGGTTGACTCATGTAACTTGAGTCTTTGTGCCTTGCACAATTGGTCCCTCTGTGGTTGACTATTGGTTCATTTCCTTTTGATTTTATCTGTTGAACTGTTTACTAATTGGTTTGCCTTTTTTAGGTACTTTAGTTGCTTAAGTTCTTTGAACTTGCTTGCTTTGCTATTTAGCATTTGCTTTGAGGTATAAACCTTTCTTCTTCATGTAGTCTGGAGACCCGGTCTGTTATTTGACCGGGCAAACTGTCTGAAGTCCTCCTTAAGAGGCAATGCCTGTGTGTGTTTAAAATTGTCCCAAGCAGGAAAAGTCCTTCAAGTAAGGCAATTGGTGGAAGGTAGGGATAAGCAATCTATTCCCCACTATTCAGTGTGTCCTCTCTTTGCTCCCATTATATGGTTGAAGCATTGAGATAAAAACCCAAGATCTAATCGAGTCAATAAAGGGGAAAGAGTTCCATCTTTCTGAACTTCCCCACTTTCTATTTGATGCTCTCTCTGACCTGAGATAGAAGCAATGAGGCACACCCCTCATCTCCTATTCATCTGCTTCACCTTAGCCTCTCAATGGCAAGGTTAAGAGCGACCTTCACCTATTACAGTGGACTTTCAAAGTCAAACCCTCTTGTGTGAGCCCCCCATTGTTTGGCTATAGAGTGTGCTGTTTGCTATTCATTGATTGATTGATTGCTTCATATGCACTTGTTTGCCTGTATGCTATGCATTTATCATCATCAATTGCCATTAATGCATGATCATCTCATTTGCTTTTGTGATGCTATCATTGTTGTTTGCCCATTGAGGACAATTGTAAGTCCATCTCTTTTGGCCATTTGCTCCTATGATATGGAAGGATAGAGTGTAAGACCTCATTGGTCACTCATAGCTTTTGTTTTGTTTGTTTGATTGTGAGGAAGCAATTGTAAGTCCCTGTAAGTTGGCATTTGCTCTCCTGTGATCATGTTGCATTGTTTGATTGTATGTGAGGATACAACTGTAAGTCCCTGCAAGTTGGCATTTGTTTCCTGTGATCATGTTGCATTGTTTGATTGTATGTGAGGATACAACTGTAAGTCCCTGCAAGTTGGCATTTGTTTCCTAGGATCATACTGTGTATGTGAGAGTAAGCCCAGACAGATTGGCATCTAACATCCATGTTTTGCTTTCGTTTGTTTATGTGAGGATGCAATTGTAAGTCCCTGCAAGTTGGCATTTGCTTTCCTATGATCATATGTTGGATATTGGTATAAGTCCAGACAGATTGGCATCCGGTATCCAAGTTTCATTTTGTTTTAGGAGATTAGTATAAGTCCATTGAGTGGCCTCTGATATCCAGTTTTGTTTTAGGAGATTGGTGTAAATCCATCTAGTGGTATCCGGTATCCGCTTTTGTTTGTGAGATTGGAGTAAGACCATTGAATGGCATCCGGTATCATTTGTTTGCTTACATTATTATTATTCATTGCCTATTCCAAAGGACACACTTGAATCATCTTCTATATGATTTCAAGAGGTGAACCTTCTAAGAAGTTTTACGATCCATCTTCATCCATTCATCCCCATTATGTCCTAAACCTTTTCATACTTTGATTTCAAACTTAACATAGATATTGTGCAAACATCTTCATGTTTTCCAAACTAAAAACCTGGACCCAAGTCCTTGACTTTTTTCAAACTTCATTTCATAATACTCATTTGAATTAATCTTAATCATACTTTGACTCCATTTTCATAATCACAATCAATTAACTTCACCCATTCACTTGTTTTGGCTTTGTCCATTGTTAATCTTTTCACACATTAGCCATAGGTTTCAATTATCATTGTGGTTGATGTAAACCTCACCTTACCTTTAGTGAGTCGACTATAAGACTTCCGTACTGAAAACAGGGTTAACCCCTCTAGTGCGTCGAAGCTATCCTCACATGGTGGATGTTGGTCTTGGTCGAGTTTTCTCCCATTGATAATGAAAAGCCTCAGTGCTATTGTTTAAAATTGAATCCACCAACCTTTTGGAAATCTTTTAGCCGAACTACGGCGTTTTGATCCTTACCTTTGATGGAAGGTACGTAGGCAGCGGGTTCATCCGTTCAAACCCAATAATAAAATTGTATATTCTTTTCTCACCATCCCAATCATGTTTGCACGATGCTTATGTCATAACAAATAACAATTTAGTACAACAAGTGTGAAAAGGGCTCCCTAGGAGTACCTAGGACGTAGTGGGTGCCTAACACCTTCCCATTGCGTAATTTACCCCTTACCCAGACTCTCTGATCTTTTTATTAGTTTTCTGCTGTAGCACCTCAAATTTGCACCTATCATTGTACATATCATCTCATATTAGGTCATAGCATATCATGATACATTACATAACATTTGCATTGTCCTCAGTTGCCTCAAGAGCAAGCAAGCAAGAATTAGGTCAAACTGATCAGGAGACCAATCTACCAATCAAGCAAGGTTGTTTCTCAAGGAATCAAAGCCCTAGGGTTTGTCCAACAAGTTCACATGCCTTGGGGGTCTTTTTGAAGTGTTCAAGTCAAGGGTTGAAGGCTCAGAGGTCATCAGTCAATGCACAGGCAGGCACAAAACCCTAGATAGTCAACAGTCAATCAAAGCAGTGGATGGTGGCCATTCTTGTGGAATTTGGGCACCATGATCAATTATCAAGAGTTCATATGTCTTGGGACATCATTTGAAGTCAAAGTCTCAAGGAACTAGGGTTTGGAATTCATCAGAAGTGCACAGTCAAGTCCAAAACCCTAGAAAGTCAAAGTTGGTCAACTGTGGTTGATTCTTTGGATTGGATGGATAGAAATGGTTTGAAGGAGTTTATTCATGTCCTAATAAACCTCATATGTCATGGCAATCAACATCATGGAAGGATTTGGAGCCAATCAGAAAATTTCCTGAAATAGAAACTGGACCTGTAATTTCAACTGCCAAAAATGGAAACTTCTTGATCCTCAACTCGCATCATGATACAAGCTCCAAATGAATTTTTTCCCAACATGAAAGTTGAAGGTTTTGTTCTCCCATTTTCAAAAAGTCCAAGAACTCTCAAATCCCATGTGTGGTTGTCAAGATATGATCAATTCTTTTTCATCAATTTTTGAACTTCAAAGGGGCATATCTCTCAAACCATAAGGCCAAATTTGGTGGGGTTTTTTCCTACAAACCACATTTTTCACCATCTTTCCAAAAATATATATTTCATGACCTAAAACCTTGCCAATCAAAATGGCATTTTGGGACCTATTCTTTTAAAAATCAAAGTTTGACTCAAAGTTGACTTTTTGATCTATGGACTTTTTGCACAATTGGCCAATTGGGATTCACTTTATATCATATTTGTGACATGTTCCAAGCTTAATTTCATGTTCATTTCATCATCATGCTACCATTTTAGGCCAAAGTGCAAAATGTGCAAAATGTGGCAATTTGGTTCATTAAGTAAAAACAAGTGTAGCAATCCTTCAGCAGACAAATAAACAGCAAATTGGTAAGTCATTTGCAACCTTGCCAAGGCCCAATTCGTGTACAGTTCACACCTCTCTTTCCACTTGTGTGCAACTTAGCATTTTTGCATTTTTGATTCATTAAGCTAAGCAAGCTTAGCATGTGATTAAGTGGAGCTTAAACAGTCAATATAAAGTAAAATTTCTGCCATTTGCCAACCCTAGCAACAAGCCTCACACGACAGAAAAACATTATTCTCATCCTCTTGCATTTTTGCTCAAGCACCATTTCTGCTCAAAATCATCAAAGACCACAAGTAACCTTTGCTTCCTCCATCACTTGGGTCATCTTGTGAAGCCTTTTGAACCATCAACTACTAACTGGAACTCCCTTTTGAGCACTGCATTTTCAAGCTATCAACAATGGTGAAATCGAGATTTGGAAGTTTCAAGCAAGTTTGAGCTAAAGATCTTCAAGAATCCTTCATTTCAGACCAAGAGCTTCATCTGTTTCAAGCTGCATCCATCGAAACATCACTGCATCTCACTTTTCTGCAAATCCAAGTAAGATTTTGACTCACCTATTTTCCAAAATCATGCTGTGTTTATGAAAGATCTTGTTATGCTGAAGCCATTGCCACTTGAACCATTGAAAATGAGTAATTATGCTGTGAGAAATTCGAATTTCAAATTGGATGTTCATTTATTTTCTTGCATGATTTGTCCATTCCAGTTTGATTTAAGGTTAATAGAGGTTGATTTATGTTTAAGCATGTGTAGATGAGCATTTTGTTTTTTTGAATTTTTGATTTTAGTAAGAAATGATGTTGTTAGAATTTACTGTGATGAACATGTATATACTGAAGTTTTTTGTTGCTGTGCGTGAATACTGGGTTCATTAGGCAAAGCGAATGTGGGTTTCTTTGTACTGTAGCATGCCATTTAAATCTACAGGTTTTTAAATCCTTTAATTAAGTTGTTGTGGCTGCATGCTGTTTGGTAACATTGCATCATGATTGTTTGACTGAAGGTGGGCCATGCGTTCTTCTTAGTGGCCGTGGGCCCCGCCGAGGGGGATTTGAAATCCCATTTAAGCTGGCGTTTTTGTTATTCCTGTAGCCTTGCCGTCCCACCTGTAGGTTTTATTGCTTTTAGAAGTTGCTGTTTGCATGCTGCGTGTAGGAATTGCATCGTGGATTGGTGGATGTGGGGGGCCATGCAAATGTGCAAGTGGCAGCGGGCCCCACCGCCTGGGACTTAAAATCCCATCAAGGCATTTTCGGTGCTACATATGAAGCATAGCATTTAATGCATTTGCTTTCTACTGTAGCCATACTTTTTCGGAATTATAGGGCAGTACTACTGTGTATGTCGGTTTGTAGAGGAATATTTTACTTATTGGTTGCTTTGTCCACTATTACTATTGGTCTTAAATGATGTGCCATGTAACAACCATTGGATGCTTTTCCTAGTTCGTTCTCAATTATTACAGTGGCCAGGTGACTAGCAACAACAGCATGAACCGCTTTTTTCTTGTCTGCTGTACTGCCAAACACTGCCATGCATTTATTGCTGTCTTGCTGTGTACCGTGGGTCCTACTTAATGACCAGTACGCAAGCCACCAAGTGGAGCGCTGAAACCTTGTGTTCAGCCAGCGCATTTCATCTTCTTTTTTCTTTTTTTTATAATTATTAAATAATCATTTAATTCATTTTTTTGGCAATGTTTTATTTCATTTTGTTTACCCATCTTCTAAAATTCTTAATTCAATCATTTTTGATCCTAAATTCATGAGAATTTCTGCTTGGTGTTCATCTTGGTGTCTAGTTTTTAATTATGATTTTTATTAATTTTTTGGTTGGCTGGATATTAATTGGCTCTAGGGTTTGTGTTATGTGACAAAATTTGATACCTCTTGCCATTTCAATTGTGAAATACTCATGTTGCATCCATTTGAGTTGAAATTTTTCGTGCATAATCTATACTCTCCCATGCTTGTTTTGATGTAAATTTCTTGGTTTTATCATGTGTGGATTGAGAGTTATGAATTTTTGAAATTGTGTATTGCATTGGGTGTCATACCATGATCATGTATTTTCACAAATTTTGTTCACATGCTTCCTTGCATCCAAATGGCCCCAAATTTTGCATGAATGATCCCTTGTATGTCTAATTGATGTATGAATTTTCTTGGAATTAATCTTGCTGTTTTCCATTTGATTGTGAATTTTCTTCCCTGCCTAGTCAATGGTTGACTTTTTGTGCCATGCCTTGCCAAATCCTTTGTGAAATTCTCAAATCATATTGTATGTCCATGAAATTTCATATGTGATAATTAGACTCTTTGAGCTTTGCATTGGTGTTAATCTCATTCATTTCTCTTCTGTTTTCAATTTGATATGGATTTTTGAAGTTGACCCATGTTTGTTGACTTTCACCATGCCTACTTGAATTTGATTTGACTTCATGAATTTCATTGACTGCCTTCCTCTCATCCAAATGCCATGAAATTTGACATGCTTACCATGCTAGATGTTAGGATTGAGTGTGATTTATTTCATGATTTTTGAAATGTTTGAGTTGACTTTTGAACGAAGTCTTTGCTGTTGACTTTTGTATGCTTCTCTTGCCATGCTTTGCATCCTTTTGCATATGAAATGACCATGATGCATGATTTAATTATGAATCCAAGTGTGTTAGCTTCCCAAATGTTTGACTTTGACTTTGAGTTGACTTTTCCTTGCTGCCTTGACTTTTTCTTTCATGTTTGACCCTAGGCTAGCCCTAGTGGTCCTTTGGACTTATGTTGAGTTCCTCTGTTTCAGGTTGAGCACAATGCTTCAAAGATCATTCAAATTTGTTTGAATTTGATTTGTTTATCCCATGCTAACCTTTTGTTTTGTAGGTGACTCATGTAGCTTGAGTCTTGCTTTGCACAGTTGACCTTCTGTGGTTGACTGTCTATCCATTTGCCTTTGATTTTGACTGTTGACTTGTTTACTAATGAGTTTGACTTTTGCAGGTACTTTAGTTGCCTAAGTTCTTTGAACTTGATTGCTTGCTTTGCTTTTTAGCATTTGCTTTGAGGTATAATCATTTCTTCTTCATGTAGTCTGGAGACCCGGTCTGTTATTTGACCGGGCAAACTGTCTGAAGTCCTCCTTAAGAGGCAATGCCTGTGTTTGTTTAAATTTGTCCTAAGCAGGAAAAGTCCTTCAAGTAAGGCAATTGGTGGAAGGTAGGGATAAGCAATCTATCCCCCACTATTCTGTGAGTCTTCTCCTTGCTCCCATTACATGGTTGTAGCATTGAGATCCGAGCCCAAGATCTTGTACATTGTACAGTCGAGTCTATGTCCTGAGCGTAGAAGGGTCCCCCCATCCTGGACCCACGCTCCTTTGTCTGATGCTCTCCCTGATTAGGGATAGAAGCAATGAGGCACACCCCTCATCTCCTATTCATCCGCTTCACCTTAGCCTCTCAATGGCAAGGTTAAGAGCACACTTACCCCATTCCAGTTGGCCCTTGTGCCTAACCTTTGATGTTTGAGCCCCATTGTTGGTGTGTTTATTCTTATGCTGTATGTGTTTGTGATTGCTTTGTTTGCCTCCTTAGGCTTTAGTTTGTGCTTGCCCTTGTGCAAGGTAGGTTGTGTGGCTTAACCCTTGTGTGAGCCACGTTTAGAACTGTTCGGCCGAACTACGGCAACTCTGATTCTCATGTCCAGATGAGATACGTAGGCACGAGACGCGATGTCTTGCCGAGTTTGACTAACCACTAACACTAACTCTTTTCTCTCACCCCTGTGTGATTGAGATTTCTCTTCTCTCGCCCTCGTTGCGATTGAGACCTCCCCTTTCTCTTGCCCTTGTCGCAATCGAGACCCTTGCTTCTTGTGCAAGCCGTGCTTAGGATAGGTTGGCCCTTGTGCCAGTTAGCTAGAAACCTTAACTTAGGGTTGACTTTGCATGACAACATCTAGGCTCGAGTCGTAGTCTCCCTAGTGTTGTGTCTCCCTCTGTTATCTGGTTAGGCTAGACCCTTGTCCCTGCGTAGGGGAACTACATCGCCCTGATCTTCACACCAGATGAAGTATGTAGGCAGGAGATTGAGCTGATCTCTCCGGGCGCCTTTTCTTTTCTTTTGTGTGTGTTGTTTGCCATTGCTAGGCTCGAGTCCCTGTACTCCTTAGCATTTGTTGTCTGTCTTCGTGTGTTTGACAGTTGTAGGCTGAGTCCCAGACTCCCTATCTATCTGTTGTGTTGTTTAGGTTCGGATGTCAATGTAAGTCCAGTGATTGGCATTTGGGCTCCACGTTTGCCTCTTTGCGTGTGTTTAGGTTCGGATGCTGACATAAGTCCAGTGATTGGCAGTCGGGCTCCACATTTGCCTGTGCCTTGTTTGTTTGCGTGCGTGTCAGCCTGAGCTACGAATGCTCTGATTCTTCTCTCGTCCGAGAAGATACGTATGCATAGGATGCGATATCCTAGCGAGCATGTGTCGTCTCCCCAGTCCGAATTACTTCGACTCTGATGTCTATGCCTGATAGACTAAGTAGGCCCAGGATGCAGTATCCTGCCGAGTCAGTTTCAGTCAGTTTCTGGTGTCTCTTTTCAGCCAGTGTGTGGGTGTTTGAGCAGTGTTTAGCAACCAATTTCCTTCCTTTTGTGCGTGGATCCCGTAGAGTACTACGGATGCGTAGGGGTGCTAATACCTTCCCTTCACATAACCGACTCCCGAACCCATCCTCTTTGGTCGCGAGACCATGTTCTTTTCCCAGGTTTACTCTGAGCGTTTCCTTTCCCTCTTTTGGGATAAATAACGCACGGTGGCGGCTCTGTTGTTCTTTCTTTTCCCGCCGGTTTTTCGCGCGATGCGACAGCTGGCGACTCCACTGGGGATATAGAGAAGTTGACCTATGCTGGTCCATCTTCCCTGAGCGAGTCTCTCCTAGCGCTCTCTAGGATTAGGGTTTTGGTTGCTTTCTGCTTATTGTATTTTATTGCATTCATTGTATATATGTACATTTATTGTTTGCATTGATTGTGTGCATTGATGTTTGCATTTCATATTCATTATTCATTGCTGGCTGGCTGTCTGTTTTCTCTGTGTGGGGGGGAGTCAGTCGAGGTAAAAGGTCCAATACCCAGACCATGAGTGAAAATCTAGGTTGATTAGGAATAGAGTGATTCATGGGAAGCGGGTGGTATGGCGCCACTTAGCGGAACATTGATATCACGAGCAGTTCAGACCCTGGTAGGGTACTGTCGTTACATACTTCCGGTGTGTATATGACAGTATTTCTGCGAAAGGTTATTTATGCTGCGTTTCTCTCAGCTTTACCCTGGCCTAGACTACACCCGTGAGTGGGGAAGGGTTATTCATTACAGGTACCGTTGGTGACTTTGGTTCTGATGGTGACTTTGTGTTCAGATAACAGTGATCAGTTTGACCTTAAGTTGGATTTATGTTCCGATTCCGACTGAAGCTTCGACCTAGTATCAGAGTTTGCACAACCAGCCAGTCCGGTCTGCATCATGTGCATCATAGCATATTTATTTTTCAAAAGAAACGCATTGAAAAAAAAAATCGAAAAAATATTGAAAAAAAAATGAAAAAAAGAAAAGAAAAAGAACTAATCTCTGCATGCATATCATTTCTCAGGTACATTCCCGAGCTTGTCTACTGATAGAGATGGCAACAGTTCCTGAGCTGAAGCGGAAGACCTGTTCCTACAGTTTCCACCGTGAACCGTTGACTCCGCTAGTTGAGTTGGGTAGCCTTGTGAAGGATGACCACCTGAAGAGTTTCGTTGGGCGGTATGGAGATATTCTGACAGTGCTGAAGACAGTAGTGGATCCAGTACCTCTGCAGACACTACTTCAGTTCTATGATCCAGAGCTCAGATGCTTCACATTCCAGGATTACCAGCTTGCACCTACTCTCGAAGAGTATTCCATCCTGTTGAGTATCCCTATTCAGCATCAGACTCCCTTCTTGGACGTCCCCAAGGAGGTCGACTTCAGATTAATTGCCAGAGCTCTCCGGTTGAGTGTTGAGGAGGTTGGTAAGAATTGGAAGCCCTGTGGGGAAGTTGTTGGTCTACCGTTGAAATTTCTGTTGAGAGTAGCCAGAGATGAAGCAGAGAAGGGGAATTGGGAAGTTTTTCACGCACAGCTAGCTGCCATGATCTATGGGATCATCCTATTTCCTAGTATGCCGAACTTCATAGACCATGCTGCCATCAGCATCTTTGTCAGAGGGAATCCAGTCCCCACTCTCTTAGCAGATACTTACTATGCCATCCACAGTAGGCACGGTAAGGGTGGAGCCATTAGATGCTGCTTACCTCTTCTGTACAAGTGGTTCATGTCACTTCTGCCAGCCAGTGGACCATTTGTAGATACCCAGAGCACTCTGAAGTGGACTCAGAGGGTCATGTCGCTCACTTCCTACGACATCAGGTGGCAGTCGTACCGGATGGATGTGAAGGATGTTATCTTAAGCTGTGGCGAATTCCGGGGTGTGCCACTCGTAGGGACCAAGGGTTGCATCAACTACAACCCAGTTCTCTCCCTTCGCCAGCTAGGGTTTGTCATGTGTAGAAGGCCGCTAGAAGCAGAGATAGCGGAGAGTTTTTGTTTTGAGAAGAAGGATGACCCTGCTAAGTTGGAGCAGATAGGGAAAGCCTGGAGAGATGTTGGAGTGAAGGACGGATCTATCTTAGGAAAGAAGTTTGCCATTGCAATGCCCGATTACACCGATTGGGTAAAGAAGAGAGTGGAAACTTTGCTGCTACCCTACGATAGGATAGAGCCGTTGCAAGAGCAACCACCCTTGGTTCTTGCTGATAGTGTGCCTGCTGAGCACTATAAGCAAGCCCTGATGGAGAGTCGTCGTCTGAGGGAGAAGGAGCAAGACACTCAGATGGAGCTGTACAAAGCTAAGGCTGATAAACTGCACTTGGCCCATCAACTCAGGGAAGTGCAAGGAGAGGATGCTAGCAGAGCAAGGGATAAGAAAAGATCATATGAGGAGATGGAATCCTTGATGGATGCAGAGCACAGGGAATGTCTGAGACTGCAGAGAGCAGAAGTCAATTACCAAAAGAAGATCAGAGACTTGGAGAAGCAACTCAAAGACAAAGACGCTCAGTTGAAGAAAGAGATGGAGTTGAGACAGAAGTCAGAGGAGTATCTTGGAGGAGAAGTCTTAGAACTTAGAAGACAATTGAAGGAGAAGATCACTCCCCTACCAGATTGCTCGGAATGCTCACTGTTGATAGACCAGTGTCATTACCTGAAGACCCTCATTCCAGAAGACCGTCTGCCTTAGACTGTATCTTTGTTGGTATTTTTGTTGAATCACCTCCAGGCTTGTTGGATGGGATTCATTTGCTTGTACTCCGTCTTTGGATCATTTTGTTGAGAATCACCTCCAGGCTTGTTGGATGGGATTCTTCTTCTTTGTACTCTGTCTTCGAATATTCAGTTGTATGACCCTTTTACCCTTATGCATGTGTAAGGATGTCAGATTTTTCTCTGTTGCTCTCTTTTTCCCTGGTATTTTGTTGTTTTCTCTTGTTGCAGGTTGCCATCTTTTCAGAATGGGTCAGGCTCTTTGAATGCCTGAGAAATGAGCATATCATGTGCATCATACACATCATTAACATCATACTCATAACATTTGCATAACAGGTGTTCTAGTTCGGACTTCTCACTCTGGTTCCTTTGTCAGACAGGAGAGCTGATCAAAGACCACACCGGTTTTCAACCAGGCTCAATCAACAGAGAAGTATGGATCAGGTTCAGACAGAGCTGGCCGAGATGAGGGCGAATATGGCCCAGTTCATAACGATGATGCAAGGAGTTGTTCAGAGGCAAGAGGAGCTGCGTGCCTTAGCCCAGAGACAGGAAGTTGTGATTCCAACATCCAACCGTGCTTCGCCTGTTGCCGCACCCGCTCATGAGACTATCAATGTTGCCGCTCCCACTAACGACTATGCCGTCGGGGATGAACTTGAGGGTATAAGAATCAATGGACAGCCTCTTGCTGCAGAGGTCAATGTCAGAGCTACCCGGGCTCCGATTCGTCATCCAGCTCCGTTTGTCAACCAACAAGAGGACACGTTTACTCTCCTCAGTGAGGACTATGATGTTGTGAAAACCGAAGAGAGGGACAGAAAAGTGGATGCTCTTGTTGAGAAAGTCCGAGCCATGGAATGTCAGAACTCCCTTGGGTTTGATGTGACCGACATGGGTCTGGTGGAAGGGTTGAAGATCCCCTACAAGTTCAAGGCACCCTCATTCGACAAGTACAATGGCACTTCCTGTCCTCGCACCCATGTGCAGGCGTACTTCAGGAAGATCTCTGCTTACACTGACGATGAAAAGATGTGGATGTACTTTTTCCAGGATAGCCTATCTGGGGTATCTTTGGATTGGTACATGGATCTGAAGCGAGAATCAGTCAAAAGCTGGAAAGATTTGGGTGAGGCCTTTTTAAGGCAATACAAGCATAACATGGACATGGCGCCGAGCCGAACTCAGTTACAGAGCTTGTATCAGAAAGACAAGGAGAGCTTCAAAGAGTATGCTCAGAGATGGCGTGAGCTAGCCGCCAGAGTGCAGCCTCCTATGCTGGAGAGAGAGCTGACTGACATGTTCATTGGAACCCTACAAGGTGTGTTCATGGATCGTTTGGGAAGTTGCCCGTTCAGTAGCTTTTCAGATGTTGTCGTCTGTGGAGAACGAACTGAGAGCCTCATCAAAGCAGGAAGGATACAAGATCCTGGCTCTTCAAACTCTTCCAATTCTAAAAGGCCATCCTCTGGGGCACCCAAAAGGGGAGAGAATGAAACGAATGCTGTGCACCGTCGAAGGAGTGCAAATAGAGGATCATATCGGCAAGTTGCTGCTGTGACTATTCCGGCCACTCAAAATCAACAACAGCCGAGAAGACCAACTCAGCAGTATCAGACTCCACAACGTCATCCTCAGCAGCAGGCTTATCAGCCTCCCAATGACAATCAAGCTGGTACAAGTAATGAGAGGAAGAAGATCATTTTTGATCCAATCCCCATGTCCTATGCCGAACTGTATCCCACTCTGATAGAGAGGAACTTGATCACTCCCAGAGACCCGCCTCCCATACCCGTCAACCCTCGGTGGTGGTATAGGCCTGAACAACATTGTGTGTATCATTCGGGTGCTCCTGGTCATGACGTGGATAGTTGTTTCCAGCTGAAGATGAAGGTTCAAGACCTTGTGAGGTCAGGTATTCTGATTTTGGAAGACTTAGGTCCCAATGCTAATCAAGCCTGAAGATAACAAGTCCCGGGCTGGCGCCGACTTTCTCTTCAGAAGAGTTGTTCAGAAACCAGAAGCTGCTAATGCAAGAAATACTGACAGTTGTCGTCCCCGATGGGATCTATCACAATTGGGTCACTGTGGGCTTTCCTACCGTTTTTCACAAGTCTTTGTAATAATCGCTTTGTTTAAAAACCCTTCTCCCATGCCAAAAGGAGAAGTGATGGCATTGTCGGCAACATTTTGTGCAATGATATTTTCATTCAAATAAATTCGTGTTAAAACATTTGTTTTTCCAATTGTTTTCCCTTTTCGCTTTTTGCATGAAATTGGTGATCACAAAAAAAAAAAAAAAAACCTTTAAAAACAAGAATAAAAGCAATCTTTTCATCTGCATAACGATTGTCTTGTTTGATTTTCAAAGTGCTGTTCATATCAAAATCTTTATGCAGGTTGTTTCTCAAACCCATTGAACATAGTGATCGGACGTCATCTCCCAATTTTGAATTCCCTGTATTCAAAGCGGACGAAGATGGTGTTGAAGGGATTCCTGACGAGATTTCCCGACTTCTTGAGCAAGAAAAGAAGATCACTCAGCTGCATCTCGAGAATCAGCAGAACAGCCAACTGGGGCATCAAAAAAAAAAATCATCAAAAAAAAAAAAAAAAGAAAGAAGAAAGAGAGGGTGCAAAAGAAATCAAAGCAAAATCAAAAGAAAAAAAGAAACAAAAAAAATAGCACCCTCAAAGTCCCAAGTTGGCTGATGCTGAATTCGATCGAAAAGAAGAGATCAACTGCCATGTGTCATGGTCAGTCATATCAGCAGAGAGTAAAAAAAAAAAAAAAACATTCGACAAGAAGATCAAGCCTCGTGTGTTCTGAGGGACCTTGTGCTCAAGAAAGTCTTGTCTTTCGCACCCGATTCCAGGGGCAAGTGGACTCTAAGCTAGGAACGTCCATATGTTTTCAAGAGAGCCTCTTCAGGCAATGTTTTGACACTTCCAACAATGGATGAAGAAGTTCACTCGTCCTGCGAATTCCGATGCAGTCAAGAAATACTTCGCCTAGAACAAAAAAGAAGCAAACAGCTCGCTAAGTCGAACACCCCAAAGGGCGACTTAGGCAAAAAGGAGCGTCTCGGTGGATTGAAAACCCGAAAGGGCGATCCAGGCAAAAGTTAGAGACATTGAAAAAAAGAATTCGTATCCCGCTAGATTGATCACCTCACACTGGGGCAATCTAGGCAAAAATTAGGGATTTGGCAGGTAACTGCATCTTGACAAGACTGTGCTGTACATCTGTCATCCGTCAGGAATTCTCGATTCGTTGTCGACTGAAGCTCTGAATACATCGAAAATTCAGAATGGTAGAGGAAAGGTCATTATGTTCAATGTAGCCCTCTCCAATATATATCACCGATTTCAAACTTGTACAGATCTATGGAGTCTCGCCCTTTGCAGACTACCATTCCATCACATCAATTTGAGCTTTTAGCCAATTGTTTGCACTCTTATTTGTTTTAACTCAACAAATGTTTTGCATGTTTTAAATGATAAAGTATCATTGTTTTCCAAAATAAACAAATTTTTCAAAAAATTGTTCTTAAACAAAGTGAACATTCCCGATGACGGAAGGATACTTAGGAGACCCGCAGTGCTCTCCCGAGGGTGGTATGATTACCAACAGGTAAGACAATTGATCGTATCTCGAGCATGACTGTATCTTTATCTTGCAGAACCTCGTATGGTCTCTCCTCAGTGAATCTGCCCGATGCAGTGTTGTTTGAAGTTGTTCATCTTCATGTTCCCGGCAGTGCAACATTTTTCTCCAAGTCTCTGTTAGCCTTACGGTGGGGCATCCCTAATAGAGTGCTGTTTGAACCCTATCGTGGGGCATCCCCAGCAAGGTTGCTGTTGAAATACCTTTGTGGGGCAGCTCCCCTAGCAGAGTGTTTACTGAAGACTTCAATTTTCGCCTCTCCAGCAGGCCAATCTTCCTCTCCACCAGCATGGGTGTTTTTCTTTGAAGATTCAGTATTTGGTGGATCGACATCCCCGTAATCCGGCATTCCCTCAGATGGATCCCTCAGTGGAGTTGTTTGCACAAGGAGCTTTGTCATTGCCTTTGTATCCTCATCAGAAATTTGGTTGCTTCTTGGTACCTCTGATTTTCATCACGAGTTGTTGTGGCGCATCCGCCTATATGTTAAACTCTGTTTTCCGGTTGTGACTGACGATCCCTCCGGAAGCCTCTTGTGGCTCTTCCTCCCCTGCAGGATGATGACTTTGGTTTTCTCTCCGGACGGTTGATTCCTGGACCTGCATGTTGAACATGTCTGTTTGTCAACATTCATCATACATTTTAGGTATAAAACATACATGCATAATCATAGCACTCAGGTACTCTTGTTGCAGCTGTTGCCGTGTATCTGTTGATGGTTGTCTTCTGCTATTTGGTAATACAAATCTCTCTAGTAGATTTTCCTCAAACAAATATGGGTGTGTCTGATCTCTCCATGTAGAGTCTACCCCTTAAGCAGAAAGTGTCTACCATTTCCTTCTGCACTCCCCACTGAGATACATCCTCGTGGATGACGGTTGCTTCCGTTCCCTCCCTACACGGGATGGGTTTTTCCCTATTGAGTTCTTTCCTCATTAGGATGAGTCTTGTTTCAGTCTGCCTTTTTGGATCGTTCCTAAATTGGCTTTCTACTGTCTTTTGTACTTCCCTGGGGCATAAATGAATAGTTGCTCACTAACCGGCACTCATTCATCTTATCCTCAGCGGAATTTGTGGGCCTCTACCTACAAACTGGTAGTTGTAAGTCCTATTGTCGTGGTTTTCTACCTACAAGCTGGTAGTTGTAAAATCCCACTTTCACCCCTAGCAGAGGTAACCTTTGTGGTTCATTCTGTTTGTTGGCCTCTGCCTACAAACCAGCAGTTGTAAGTCCTATCTTTGTGGTTTTCTACCCACTAGCTGGTAGTTGTAAAATCCCACATTCCTCCCCTTGTCGGAGTTAACCCTTTGTGCTCATCCCGATGATGACTGGTTACTTTTCCATTGGCTTCTACCTACAAACCGGTAGTTGTAAGTCCTATCCTTGTGGTTTTCTACCCGCTAGCTGGTAGTTGTAAAATCCCACGTTCTCCCCTTGTTGGAGTTAACCCTTTGTGCTCATCCCGATGATGACTGGTTACTTTTCCGTGGTTTTCTGCCTACAAACCGGTAGATATAATCCCCTCTTTGTGGTATTAATGGTCTTGTCCCCTTTGGATACTTGCCTCGATCAAGCAGTATTGTCCCCATTGGGTCTTCACCTTCTTTTTGGATACTTGCTCCAAATTAGCAACTTTATCCTCTTTTGATTGGTCATCTTTTGCATACCTAGTCTGGTACCCTGATGCCTTTCTTTCCGGTCGATTATTCATCTAACAACCTGCAACCCGGTTATGGATAATCTTCCATGCGAGGTTATTATCTACGTTCTGACGGCTATAGATAATATATCTCATGCGCTCTTTGGTCAATCCTTCGATTGTTATCACCAGCAGAGTAAGATTCGTATTCCTTGTGGAAGCGAATGTTCATCCTTTAACAAGTTTGCCTTTGCTCTCTTCAGGATGTTTTCGGTCGATTATTCATTTAACAACCTACAACCCGGTTATGGATAATCTTCCATGCGAGGTTATTATCTACGTTTTGACGGCTATAGATAATATGTCTCATGCGCTCTTGGGTCGAAGTCGTCCTCCCCAGTCGAGTAAGATTCGTATTTCTTGTGGAATCGAATGTCCATCCTTTAACAAGACTGCTTTTCTAGCCCTCTTCAGGATGTTGAGTGTTTTGGAACACAAACCAATTCACGCTTTGGCACTCAGGCCAATTTTCCGGTGTTCAGACCGAAGTGGCATCCAGGCCAATTTCCGATGTTTCAGATCGACATCAAATCTCTCATATCCCGATGCTCAGTATTCAGACTGACTTACGGCGCTCAAGCCATGGTCATCCCTGTGTTACCATTTATTTTGGTATCCAGGTCGACGTTTCTGTTTCGGTATTCAGGCCGATTTCTTTTTCCGTTCCAGACGGATTTTTCTCTCAAGACTGTTTCTTTGCCGATCCTGACAGGCATTCTTGTATCATTTTCAGTCGGTGCAAATTTCTACGGTTCTTTTGTATTCAATCCCTGTTTACCCTGAAAGTCTGACAGCAGCTGCTATCATCCGTTCGGGTTCCCAGCTGATTGAATAGGGGCAGCTGTAGCACCTCAAATTTGCACCTATCATTGTACATATCATCTCATATTAGGTCATAGCATATCATGATACATTACATAACATTTGCATTGTCCTCAGTTGCCTCAAGAGCAAGCAAGCAAGAATTAGGTCAAACTGATCAGGAGACCAATCTACCAATCAAGCAAGGTTGTTTCTCAAGGAATCAAAGCCCTAGGGTTTGTCCAACAAGTTCACATGCCTTGGGGGTCTTTTTGAAGTGTTCAAGTCAAGGGTTGAAGGCTCAGAGGTCATCAGTCAATGCACAGGCAGGCACAAAACCCTAGATAGTCAACAGTCAATCAAAGCAGTGGATGGTGGCCATTCTTGTGGAATTTGGGCACCATGATCAATTATCAAGAGTTCATATGTCTTGGGACATCATTTGAAGTCAAAGTCTCAAGGAACTAGGGTTTGGAATTCATCAGAAGTGCACAGTCAAGTCCAAAACCCTAGAAAGTCAAAGTTGGTCAACTGTGGTTGATTCTTTGGATTGGATGGATAGAAATGGTTTGAAGGAGTTTATTCATGTCCTAATAAACCTCATATGTCATGGCAATCAACATCATGGAAGGATTTGGAGCCAATCAGAAAATTTCCTGAAATAGAAACTGGACCTGTAATTTCAACTGCCAAAAATGGAAACTTCTTGATCCTCAACTCGCATCATGATACAAGCTCCAAATGAATTTTTTCCCAACATGAAAGTTGAAGGTTTTGTTCTCCCATTTTCAAAAAGTCCAAGAACTCTCAAATCCCATGTGTGGTTGTCAAGATATGATCAATTCTTTTTCATCAATTTTTGAACTTCAAAGGGGCATATCTCTCAAACCATAAGGCCAAATTTGGTGGGGTTTTTTCCTACAAACCACATTTTTCACCATCTTTCCAAAAATATATATTTCATGACCTAAAACCTTGCCAATCAAAATGGCATTTTGGGACCTATTCTTTTAAAAATCAAAGTTTGACTCAAAGTTGACTTTTTGATCTATGGACTTTTTGCACAATTGGCCAATTGGGATTCACTTTATATCATATTTGTGACATGTTCCAAGCTTAATTTCATGTTCATTTCATCATCATGCTACCATTTTAGGCCAAAGTGCAAAATGTGCAAAATGTGGCAATTTGGTTCATTAAGTAAAAACAAGTGTAGCAATCCTTCAGCAGACAAATAAACAGCAAATTGGTAAGTCATTTGCAACCTTGCCAAGGCCCAATTCGTGTACAGTTCACACCTCTCTTTCCACTTGTGTGCAACTTAGCATTTTTGCATTTTTGATTCATTAAGCTAAGCAAGCTTAGCATGTGATTAAGTGGAGCTTAAACAGTCAATATAAAGTAAAATTTCTGCCATTTGCCAACCCTAGCAACAAGCCTCACACGACAGAAAAACATTATTCTCATCCTCTTGCATTTTTGCTCAAGCACCATTTCTGCTCAAAATCATCAAAGACCACAAGTAACCTTTGCTTCCTCCATCACTTGGGTCATCTTGTGAAGCCTTTTGAACCATCAACTACTAACTGGAACTCCCTTTTGAGCACTGCATTTTCAAGCTATCAACAATGGTGAAATCGAGATTTGGAAGTTTCAAGCAAGTTTGAGCTAAAGATCTTCAAGAATCCTTCATTTCAGACCAAGAGCTTCATCTGTTTCAAGCTGCATCCATCGAAACATCACTGCATCTCACTTTTCTGCAAATCCAAGTAAGATTTTGACTCACCTATTTTCCAAAATCATGCTGTGTTTATGAAAGATCTTGTTATGCTGAAGCCATTGCCACTTGAACCATTGAAAATGAGTAATTATGCTGTGAGAAATTCGAATTTCAAATTGGATGTTCATTTATTTTCTTGCATGATTTGTCCATTCCAGTTTGATTTAAGGTTAATAGAGGTTGATTTATGTTTAAGCATGTGTAGATGAGCATTTTGTTTTTTTGAATTTTTGATTTTAGTAAGAAATGATGTTGTTAGAATTTACTGTGATGAACATGTATATACTGAAGTTTTTTGTTGCTGTGCGTGAATACTGGGTTCATTAGGCAAAGCGAATGTGGGTTTCTTTGTACTGTAGCATGCCATTTAAATCTACAGGTTTTTAAATCCTTTAATTAAGTTGTTGTGGCTGCATGCTGTTTGGTAACATTGCATCATGATTGTTTGACTGAAGGTGGGCCATGCGTTCTTCTTAGTGGCCGTGGGCCCCGCCGAGGGGGATTTGAAATCCCATTTAAGCTGGCGTTTTTGTTATTCCTGTAGCCTTGCCGTCCCACCTGTAGGTTTTATTGCTTTTAGAAGTTGCTGTTTGCATGCTGCGTGTAGGAATTGCATCGTGGATTGGTGGATGTGGGGGGCCATGCAGATGTGCAAGTGGCAGCGGGCCCCACCGCCTGGGACTTAAAATCCCATCAAGGCATTTTCGGTGCTACATATGAAGCATAGCATTTAATGCATTTGCTTTCTACTGTAGCCATACTTTTTCGGAATTATAGGGCAGTACTACTGTGTATGTCGGTTTGTAGAGGAATATTTTACTTATTGGTTGCTTTGTCCACTATTACTATTGGTCTTAAATGATGTGCCATGTAACAACCATTGGATGCTTTTCCTAGTTCGTTCTCAATTATTACAGTGGCCAGGTGACTAGCAACAACAGCATGAACCGCTTTTTTCTTGTCTGCTGTACTGCCAAACACTGCCATGCATTTATTGCTGTCTTGCTGTGTACCGTGGGTCCTACTTAATGACCAGTACGCAAGCCACCAAGTGGAGCGCTGAAACCTTGTGTTCAGCCAGCGCATTTCATCTTCTTTTTTCTTTTTTTTATAATTATTAAATAATCATTTAATTCATTTTTTTGGCAATGTTTTATTTCATTTTGTTTACCCATCTTCTAAAATTCTTAATTCAATCATTTTTGATCCTAAATTCATGAGAATTTCTGCTTGGTGTTCATCTTGGTGTCTAGTTTTTAATTATGATTTTTATTAATTTTTTGGTTGGCTGGATATTAATTGGCTCTAGGGTTTGTGTTATGTGACAAAATTTGATACCTCTTGCCATTTCAATTGTGAAATACTCATGTTGCATCCATTTGAGTTGAAATTTTTCGTGCATAATCTATACTCTCCCATGCTTGTTTTGATGTAAATTTCTTGGTTTTATCATGTGTGGATTGAGAGTTATGAATTTTTGAAATTGTGTATTGCATTGGGTGTCATACCATGATCATGTATTTTCACAAATTTTGTTCACATGCTTCCTTGCATCCAAATGGCCCCAAATTTTGCATGAATGATCCCTTGTATGTCTAATTGATGTATGAATTTTCTTGGAATTAATCTTGCTGTTTTCCATTTGATTGTGAATTTTCTTCCCTGCCTAGTCAATGGTTGACTTTTTGTGCCATGCCTTGCCAAATCCTTTGTGAAATTCTCAAATCATATTGTATGTCCATGAAATTTCATATGTGATAATTAGACTCTTTGAGCTTTGCATTGGTGTTAATCTCATTCATTTCTCTTCTGTTTTCAATTTGATATGGATTTTTGAAGTTGACCCATGTTTGTTGACTTTCACCATGCCTACTTGAATTTGATTTGACTTCATGAATTTCATTGACTGCCTTCCTCTCATCCAAATGCCATGAAATTTGACATGCTTACCATGCTAGATGTTAGGATTGAGTGTGATTTATTTCATGATTTTTGAAATGTTTGAGTTGACTTTTGAACGAAGTCTTTGCTGTTGACTTTTGTATGCTTCTCTTGCCATGCTTTGCATCCTTTTGCATATGAAATGACCATGATGCATGATTTAATTATGAATCCAAGTGTGTTAGCTTCCCAAATGTTTGACTTTGACTTTGAGTTGACTTTTCCTTGCTGCCTTGACTTTTTCTTTCATGTTTGACCCTAGGCTAGCCCTAGTGGTCCTTTGGACTTATGTTGAGTTCCTCTGTTTCAGGTTGAGCACAATGCTTCAAAGATCATTCAAATTTGTTTGAATTTGATTTGTTTATCCCATGCTAACCTTTTGTTTTGTAGGTGACTCATGTAGCTTGAGTCTTGCTTTGCACAGTTGACCTTCTGTGGTTGACTGTCTATCCATTTGCCTTTGATTTTGACTGTTGACTTGTTTACTAATGAGTTTGACTTTTGCAGGTACTTTAGTTGCCTAAGTTCTTTGAACTTGATTGCTTGCTTTGCTTTTTAGCATTTGCTTTGAGGTATAATCATTTCTTCTTCATGTAGTCTGGAGACCCGGTCTGTTATTTGACCGGGCAAACTGTCTGAAGTCCTCCTTAAGAGGCAATGCCTGTGTTTGTTTAAATTTGTCCTAAGCAGGAAAAGTCCTTCAAGTAAGGCAATTGGTGGAAGGTAGGGATAAGCAATCTATCCCCCACTATTCTGTGAGTCTTCTCCTTGCTCCCATTACATGGTTGTAGCATTGAGATCCGAGCCCAAGATCTTGTACATTGTACAGTCGAGTCTATGTCCTGAGCGTAGAAGGGTCCCCCCATCCTGGACCCACGCTCCTTTGTCTGATGCTCTCCCTGATTAGGGATAGAAGCAATGAGGCACACCCCTCATCTCCTATTCATCCGCTTCACCTTAGCCTCTCAATGGCAAGGTTAAGAGCACACTTACCCCATTCCAGTTGGCCCTTGTGCCTAACCTTTGATGTTTGAGCCCCATTGTTGGTGTGTTTATTCTTATGCTGTATGTGTTTGTGATTGCTTTGTTTGCCTCCTTAGGCTTTAGTTTGTGCTTGCCCTTGTGCAAGGTAGGTTGTGTGGCTTAACCCTTGTGTGAGCCACGTTTAGAACTGTTCGGCCGAACTACGGCAACTCTGATTCTCATGTCCAGATGAGATACGTAGGCACGAGACGCGATGTCTTGCCGAGTTTGACTAACCACTAACACTAACTCTTTTCTCTCACCCCTGTGTGATTGAGATTTCTCTTCTCTCGCCCTCGTTGCGATTGAGACCTCCCCTTTCTCTTGCCCTTGTCGCAATCGAGACCCTTGCTTCTTGTGCAAGCCGTGCTTAGGATAGGTTGGCCCTTGTGCCAGTTAGCTAGAAACCTTAACTTAGGGTTGACTTTGCATGACAACATCTAGGCTCGAGTCGTAGTCTCCCTAGTGTTGTGTCTCCCTCTGTTATCTGGTTAGGCTAGACCCTTGTCCCTGCGTAGGGGAACTACATCGCCCTGATCTTCACACCAGATGAAGTATGTAGGCAGGAGATTGAGCTGATCTCTCCGGGCGCCTTTTCTTTTCTTTTGTGTGTGTTGTTTGCCATTGCTAGGCTCGAGTCCCTGTACTCCTTAGCATTTGTTGTCTGTCTTCGTGTGTTTGACAGTTGTAGGCTGAGTCCCAGACTCCCTATCTATCTGTTGTGTTGTTTAGGTTCGGATGTCAATGTAAGTCCAGTGATTGGCATTTGGGCTCCACGTTTGCCTCTTTGCGTGTGTTTAGGTTCGGATGCTGACATAAGTCCAGTGATTGGCAGTCGGGCTCCACATTTGCCTGTGCCTTGTTTGTTTGCGTGCGTGTCAGCCTGAGCTACGAATGCTCTGATTCTTCTCTCGTCCGAGAAGATACGTATGCATAGGATGCGATATCCTAGCGAGCATGTGTCGTCTCCCCAGTCCGAATTACTTCGACTCTGATGTCTATGCCTGATAGACTAAGTAGGCCCAGGATGCAGTATCCTGCCGAGTCAGTTTCAGTCAGTTTCTGGTGTCTCTTTTCAGCCAGTGTGTGGGTGTTTGAGCAGTGTTTAGCAACCAATTTCCTTCCTTTTGTGCGTGGATCCCGTAGAGTACTACGGATGCGTAGGGGTGCTAATACCTTCCCTTCGCATAACCGACTCCCGAACCCATCCTCTTTGGTCGCGAGACCATGTTCTTTTCCCAGGTTTACTCTGAGCGTTTCCTTTCCCTCTTTTGGGATAAATAACGCACGGTGGCGGCTCTGTTGTTCTTTCTTTTCCCGCCGGTTTTTCGCGCGATGCGACATCTACGTGTAAAACTTCTTAGGCTTTTGTTCGCTTTTTAGCCAGTCCTTTGGATAAATAAAAGTGCGGTGGCGACTCGAAAATCATTGTATCTCTTGCTTATGGTTTAATCGATAAATCATATAGCGACGAATACACCGCTACACTGACTGAGGTTGGTTGATACTCGATACTACACTCTTTGAGATTGGACTTTAGGGAAGCTTCGGTCAACCACTTGGTGTTGCACTGAAGTGGACCTAAAGAAAGGTCGATGATCTGAGATCCTTCTAGAACCCGGTTACTATTCTAGGACAGGTTGAACCAACCAAACTTCAGTGGGGAGGGTATTTACCTATGGAACTCATGCAAGCCTTAAAACCTAGGATTGATTGTTGTGTGACATGTCTCTGCTTGCATAACATCATAACATCATAACATCATAACATCATAACATCATAACATCATGACATCATAACATCATGGCATTATACTAACCATTTCAAGGACTTAGGAATTTAGCTTTGCTTTGTTAAACAGGTTATGGCTTCCAGGAAGACTATCCGGATCAATCTTGTAGCAATCTCTCCTCAACTCAAGGATTTAGTGTCAGAACTCCCCGATCATGCTCGGTTCAACAAGAAACATGGTCATCTCCTCAATTTAGTTACCACTGGTTTCAAAGAAGATATGATGAGAGTCCTATTCCAGTTCTTCGATCCTAAGCATCACTGCTTCACTTTCCCAGATTATCAGTTGGTACCCACATTGGAAGAATTCTCCAAGCTGCTTGAGATACCTATCCTTGATCAAATACCTTTCAGTGGTCTGGAAAAGATTCCGAAGTCTGAAGAAGTTGCCGCCGCTTTACACATGACAAAGTCTGACATTGAGACCAATTGGGTAACAAGAAGTGGAGTTAAGGGTTTACTTGCCAAATTTCTGGTAGGTAAGGCCCGAGAATTCCTAAAAGTTATGAAGGTCCATGCTTTTGAAGATGTCCTAGCATTACTGATCTATGGTTTGGTGTTATTCCCTAATCCAGACCAGTTCATAGACGTGAATGCTATTAAGATATTTCTCACTCATAACCCGGTGCCTACCTTGCTTGGAGATGTCTTGCATTCCCTTCACACTCGTACTATGAAGAGGCAAGGGACTCTCATGTGCTGCATACCTTTATTGTCTAGGTGGTTTATTTCGCACCTTCCTCAATCAGTCTTGAAGAATGATCAAAATCTGAAATGGTCTCAAAGGATAATGACACTCTCTCATTCAGACATTCGGTGGTGTTCTAACCTCAGAGAAAATGTTATCATCATCGACCGTTGTGGAGAATTCCCTAATGTACCACTCATGGGGATAAGAGGAGGTATTACTTATAATCCTGCCTTAGCCCTACATCAGTTTGGGCATGCTCGAAGAGATGGTCCACATGAAATGATTATTCAAGGTATAGTGTTTGACTATGACAATGACTCTCGAGGTCTCCGCCAAAGGTTTGTACGAGCTTGGGGCATGGTGAAAAGAAGCACTCTAGGAAAGAAAAATTCTATTCCTATGGAGCCTTATCTCAGATGGGTACGCGCCAGAGCTTGCGAACTTGTCATGCCATATCTTGCAGTCAGACCATTGATTGTTGAATCAGAGGTCGAAGGAGGTACTTCCCAGATCATTTCTTACCCAGATATGCCTACCGATGTTGAGGAATTGAAAAGATCCTGGACCCAGTTGAGAGAGGAGAGAGATACTTTCGAGGCTCAGTTCAATGCAGAAAGGAAGAAAGTATTAGAGCTCACCAGCCAGCTTAATGAGGAACGAAGACTCAATGCATATCTTCGCCCAAAAAGAAGTCGCCCCTGGGAGACTTGAGCTTTCATTGTATTTTTATTATTATTCCTTTTGTAATGAACATTGATAAAAAAAAATTAGCAATAAACATTTCTCTCTTGTTGGTGATTCACGCAAAGTTAAATTCCAAAAGTCCTTGAAAACATTTCATGCATTGCATCGCATAGCATAACATTGCATAACAGGTATTCCAAAGGACCATATTCTCACGGTCTGCCTCTTAAACAGAAAAATGGATCTCGAACAAACCGTCAAAGATCTCCAGACTCAGAATGCTCAATTCAAGGAGATGATGCTAAGCTTATCCAAGGGGCAGGAGGAACTGAAGGCTCTTTTGGTCGAGAAGAAGAAAGACAAGAAAGCTGTGAGTTTCATTAACCCGGGAAGAAGGCGTAAAGGACAGGCTACGGGAATCAAATTTGGAATCCCGAATGGTCCAGAAGAGGGGGCGGAGAATGACTCAGAGGAAGAGAATGCTGATTTCTCCAACCCTGAGGATGACGATGAGAACTATGAAAATGAACAGTACTCTCCAAGAGATGATAAGTACAAATTGCTGGAAGAACGCATGCTAGCCATGGAGGGTCAGAAGGCGCCTGGTCTGGATTTCGAAAGTTTGGGTCTGGTCTCCGATGTGACCATTCCTCGCAAATTCAAAATCCCCACTTTCACTAAGTACGATGGTGCGTCTTGTCCTCAGATGCATCTAAGGGCTTATGTGAGAAAGATCCAGCCGCATACCACTGATAAGAAACTATGGATCCATTTCTTCCAAGAAAGTCTGTCTGGCACTCAGTTGGAATGGTATTATCAGCTCGAGAGCTCTGACATCCGCACCTGGACTGATTTAGCAACAGCTTTCTATAAGCAGTACCAGTACAATTCTGAATTAGCACCTACTCGGCTACAGTTGCAGAATATGGCCATGGGATCTAAAGAAAGCTTCAAAGAGTATGCTCAGAAATGGAGAGATTTGACCGGCAGGGTCAAACCCCCTATGACTGACCGAGAATTAGTAGACCTGTTCATGGGTACCCTGACTGGCCCATTCTACAGCCACCTACTGGGGAGTTCTTCATCAGGTTTCACTGAACTTATACTGACAGGTGAACGGGTGGAGAGCGGCATTCGAAGCGGGAAGTTACAGGCAGCTACCTCTACAAGCATCAAAAAGTCCTACCAGGGGAAGAATGAATCGAATGCTGTGTATGGTCAAAAGAATCATAATAAGAAAAATGGTGACCATGCCATTGGAGCAGTGACGATCGCAGCCCCGCCAGCTCAAAACTTCCAGCAAAGACAAGACCGACCAAGAAGGCAGTTTACCAAGCTCAATATGACTTTAGCACAAGCACTGCAAAGTATGCTAAAGGTAAACTTAATCACTCTCAGAGGTCCTCCTGCAAATGTCAACATTGCTTCGCCTCGTTATAATCCCAATGCCAGGTGTGCATATCACTCCGATAGCCCCGGGCACGATACAAACGATTGTTGGTTGTTGAAGAACAAAATTCAGGATATGATCGACGCTGGGGAAATTGAGTTCGAGCCTCCGGAGACTCCTAATGTCATCACTGCTCCTATGCCTAATCATGACAAGGCTGTTAATGCTCTCGATGACGATTCTCTCATCACTACTGTAGCGGACTTAACATCTCCTCTCCCGATCATAAAGATGAATTTATTGCAAGCTGGTTTATTTCCAGGTTGTACTGAAGATTGCAATCTCTGCATACTCCGACCCGAGGACTGTTTGAAATTGAAGAATGGTATTCAACGGCTGATGGACGATCGTACAATTCTCTTTGAAAGGGTTTCTAAGGCGGAAAACCCCATTGAAGAAGTATCTGTGATTGCAAGGTCCAAAGTTCCAGTGAAGATTACTGCTCCCAGAGTACCTGTGAAGATTATTGCTGAGCCCAAGGTAGCCCCCCTGATCATTACTGCACCTGGCCCAGTACCGTATTCTTCAAGCAAAGCCATTCCGTGGAATTATGGAGGTGATATTTATATCCATGGCGTAAAGCAAGTTGATAATTCTGCTAATCCTAATGACGTTGTTGGGACTAGTAAAGTTACTCGAAGCGGAAGGATCTTCTCTCCAGAAATCTCACCTCCGGTTCCCGAAAACCGAGGGAAGGAACCAGTCAACCCTTCTCAGTCAGAGATACCGATCAAAGCTACTACTGAAGACGTTGCCAAACGAGAAATGGAAGAAGTGCTGAAAATCATCCGCAAGAGTGATTTCGATGTGGTAGAACAGTTGGGGCACACTCCTTCCAAAATCTCGATGTTGTCCTTGTTGTTATCTTCCGAATCTCATGCCAATACCTTGATAAAATTCCTGAAGAATGCCCATGTACCTCAGGAGACCTCCGTCGATCAGTTCGAAAACTATGTTGCTAATCTGACTGTCGACGGTGGCCTAGGTTTTTCCAATGCTGACCTGACGCAAGCGGGAAAGAACCACAATAAAGCCCTGCATATCTCCATTGAGTGTAAAGGGATCACCCTGTCTCATGTGTTGATCGATAATGGCTCTTCTTTGAATGTGTTACCGAAAGCCGTGCTCGATAAACTGGATTGCAAGAGCGTTGAACTGAAGCCTAGTGACATTGTGGTGCGGGCTTACGATGGTGCAAAGAGTGTTGTCCACGGTGAAGTTGTTCTCCCTATCAAGATAGGACCTCAAGTCTTCAACACTACCTTTTATGTAATGAACATTCGTCCTGCCTACTCCTGCTTACTGGGACGCCCTTGGATTCATGAGGCAGGTGCTGTAGCTTCGTCTCTCCATCAAAAGCTGAGGTATCCAATAGAGGGTAAGATCGTCACTGTGTGTGGGGAAGAAGAATACATTGTCAGTAGTGTGCATACCTTCAGATATGTTGAGATGGATGGTGAATTCTTCGAGACTCCGTCCCAGTCATTTGAAGTGGTTCCTCCGCCTAGTCCTGTCCTTAAGCCAACTCCCCTTGTGCCCGAGGTTATTCGAGCTCCTCCTGCCATGGTTTCCCTGAAGGACGCTCAAGCTGTGGTTGAAGATGGTGGCTGTACTGGCTGGGGTCAACTGATCAGCATACCCTACAAGTCTGATAAATCTGGTCTGGGATTTAGCTCTGAAAAGATGGTCAAAGATCAAATCAATGCTGTAGAAGATGCTGACAGTGATTGCGACCTGGATAGCTGGATCTACCCAACAATTGGCGACGGACTCAATAATTGGAAGGCTGAAGACACTATCCCGATCTCCTTTAGTCAGGAGTAATTGTTATTGTCCATTTAGTATTGCAAATCTTTAATTTTTCAATTGAACTTCTTAAAGCATTGTGTCTACGCCCGGGGCACAATAGCTAATTTGTTAAGGGTTTTGTCATTTCATAAGCATATTCATATTCAATAAATCAATGGACTTTTTCGCATTCAAATATTGCGCTCTTTATTTTTCCTGTCGTCTTTCAAACAAGCTATGCTTTCTTACACACACTCACGTAACAAATTGCAGATCTGTATCCACTCTGGATCCTATTGATAATAATTCCGCTACTGTTCATTATGACTTTGAAAATCCAATCTACCAAGCCGAAGATGGAAGTGAGGAAGATTGTGAAGTCCCTGGAGAGCTTGCCAGACTATTACTGCAAGAGGAAAGGACTATACAGCCGCATGAAGAGTCCCTCGAAATTGTAAATCTGGGTACTGAGGTAGACAAAAAAGAAGTCAAAATAGGAGCAGATTTGGAAAACAGTGTAAAAGAAAGATTGATTCAGATGTTGCACGACTATGTAGAGGTTTTCGCCTGGTCTTATGAAGACATGCCCGGGTTGGATACTGATATAGTGGTGCATCGGCTGCCTACGAAGGAAGACTGCCGTCCTGTCAAGCAAAAGGTTCGCCGCATGCATCCTGAAATGTCTGAGAAAATCAAAGCCGAGGTTATGAAACAATTCAATGCCGGTTTCCTAGCCGTTACTTCTTATCCTCAATGGGTTGCTAATGTGGTGCCAGTGCCAAAGAAGGATGGTAAGGTGCGAATGTGCGTAGATTACAGAGATTTGAATAAAGCGAGTCCCAAAGATGACTTTCCACTCCCGCACATTGATGTTCTGGTAGATAACACCGCTCAACACAAAGTATTCTCATTCATGGATGGATTCTCGGGTTATAATCAGATTAAGATGGCACCTGAGGACATGGAGAAAACTACGTTTGTGACGCAATGGGGCACTTTCTGTTACAAAGTAATGCCATTCGGTCTAAAGAACGCCGGGGCAACGTACTAGCGTGCTATGGTGGTTTTGTTCCATGATATGATTCATCATGAGATAGAAGTATATGTGGATGACATGATAGCTAGATCTCATACTGAAGAAGAACATCTCGATCATTTATACAAACTGTTCGAGAGGTTGAAGAAGTACAAGTTGAGATTGAATCCGAACAAATGCACTTTTGGAGTAAGATCCGGTAAACTCTTGGGCTTTATTGTCAGTGGTAAAGGAATTGAGGTTGACCCGGCTAAAGTGAGAGCTATTCAAGAAATGCCAATTCCCCGTACGGAGAAAGAAGTCAGAGGTTTCTTGGGACGCTTGAACTACATTGCTCGATTTATCTCCCACTTGACCGCTACCTGCAAACCCATCTTCAAATTACTGAGGAAAAATCAAGAAATGATATGGAATGACGAATGCCAAGAAGCTTTTGACAAGATCAAGAACTATCTCCAGGAACCTCCGATTCTGATACCACCAGTTGAAGGAAGACCTCTAATCATGTATTTGACAGTGTTAGAAAATTCAATGGGGTGCGTATTGGGGCAACATGACGAGTCTGGTCGAAAAGAGCATGCCATATACTACCTGAGCAAAAAGTTTACCGACTGTGAAACAAGATACTCACTGCTCGAGAGAACTTGCTGTGCTTTGGCCTGGGCTGCTCGCCGACTAAGACAGTATATGTTGAATCATACCACTTTGTTGATTTCTAGGATGGATCCCATCAAATACATGTTCGAGAAGCCTGCCCTCTCCGGAAGAATAGCGAGATGGCAGATGATCTTAACAGAGTACGATATCCAATATACTACCCAGAAAGTAATCAAAGGAAGCGTGCTCGCTGATCATTTGGCTCATCAAGCGGTGGACGATTATCAATCTATGAATTTTGAGTTCCCAGATGAGGATGTCATGCTTGTTACTGATGATGAAAAACCTGAACCGGATGAAGGACCCGAACTGGGATCCCGATGGACTATGGTTTTTGATGGATCTTCTAATGCATTGGGCCATGGTGTTGGGGTTGTACTTATTTCTCCCGGAGGTTACCATACACCTCTCACTGCTAGACTATGTTTTCATTGTACCAATAATATGGCTGAGTATGAAGCATGTATTTTGGGACTCAAGGCTGCCATAGACCGGCGAATCAAGTTTTTGAGTGTGTACGGAGATTCAGCCTTGGTAATTAGTCAGGTCAAAGGAGAATGGGACACCAAACATCCGAATCTCATCCCTTATCGAGAGCGGGTGGTGACCTTAATCCCATACTTTGAAGAGATTACATTTGAACATATTCCACGAGAGGAGAATCAGTTGGCGGACACATTAGCTACCATGTCATCTATGTTCAGAGTCAGATGGGGCAGCGAAGCTCCCATGATTACCATTGGACGGTTAGATGAACCGGCATACTGTTATGAACTTAACACTGAGAGGGTATAGGAGAAACCTTGATTCCACGACGTAAAAAGATACTTAGAAGATCAGGAATACCCTGAAGGGGCATCCGTCAATGACAAAAAATTCCTGAGGAAGTTCTCCGCTAAATTCTTTCTGAGTAATGGAGTGTTATACAAACGTAATCATGACTCGACTCTGCTTCGCTGTGTGGATAAAAAGGAAGCAGAAAGGATTATGGAAGACATGCATGACGGTATTTTTGGGAGTCATTCTAGTGGACATACGATGGCCAAGAAGATTCTAAGATCAGGGTATTACTGGTCTACCATGGAAGCTGATTGCCACCATCACTTCAGAACCTGTCACAAGTGTCAGATATATGCGGACAAAGTACATGTGCCTCCTGCTCCATTGAACGTATTGACAGCACCTTGGCCCTTTGCAATGTGGGGCATCGATATGATCGGAGAGATTAAACCCACGGCTTCTAATGGACATCGCTTCATTCTCGTCGCTATTGATTACTTTACGAAGTGGGTAGAGGCAGCCTCATTCGCTTCTGTCACCAAGAATGTGGTGGCACGGTTCATCAAGAGTAGTCTTATTTGTCGGTATGGCATCCCTGAAAGAATTATCACTGATAATGGTACCAATTTGAACAACAAGATGATTACTGAACTCTGCACGCAGTTCAAAATTAAACACCATAACTCTTCTCCGTACCGGCCAAAGATGAATGGCCCCGTGGAGGCCGCTAATAAGAACATCAAGAAGATCATACAAAAGATGACAGTAACGTACAAAGACTGGCATGAGATGTTACCATTTGCTCTCCATGGTTATCGCACTTCAGTACGCACTTCGACAGGGGCAACTCCTTTCTCTTTAGTCTACGGAACGGAAGCCGTTCTACCAGTGGAAGTTCAGATTCCCTCCCTAAGGATCATGAAAGAGGCGGGTTTAGGCGAGGATGAATGGATTCAGACTCGGCTCGATCAGATAAATTTGATTGATGAGAAGAGACTTGCGGCTGTTTGTCACGGGCAGATATATCAGAAGCGCATGACCCAGGCATTTAACAAAAGAGTCAAGAGACAGGTGTATCAAATTGGCGACTTGGTGATCAAGCGTATCATTCTACCACAAGGGGATCCCAGAGGCAAGTGAACTCCCACATACGAAGGGCCATTTGTGGTTAAGAAGGTATTCTCCGGTGGAGCCATGATACTTGCTACAATGGATGGCGAAGACTTCCCGCATCCTGTGAACGCGGACATAGTTAAAAAATACTACGCATAACAGAGACCCGCTAGGTCGACGTACCTAGGCAAAAGTGAGGGCATCCCGGCGAACCAAAAGGGTTCGGGCAAAAATTAGGGATAAATATATAAAGACGTATACCCGGCAAGTCGAAAACCTGAAAAGGCGGCTTGGGCAAAAAAGGGTATCCCGGTGGACTGAAAACCTGAAAAGGCGGTCCAGGCAAAAATTAGGGATTAAAGCGTATGACTACGTCCTGTTCTCTGTCAGCTTCAACCAAGTTCAAGGGACTGAACAAGCCAATCACTTCTATCCGACAGCAGGAGATGAGACGCTTGAAGACATAATGACAGTAGTGGAATTAGAATCGATAGGACTTTTCCTTCATAGCTTGTTCTTTGCTTTCTTGACAATTTCCTCTTACTAGGATTTCTGTCTCCTTGCACACAAATTGCCTGTTCATAGGCCCTCTTTCAAATGCAATTTTATTTCATTTTTACTTTTCTGTTTTGTCCGCATAAACGTCCATTGATTTAATTTGAATTGATTTATGCATTTGAATATGATCAATGTTTATCAAAAATACATGTCTAAAATGGAAATAGCAATTACTACGAGACTTCAGGACCAAGGAGAAGGTCTAACCACGCTTTCCAATGAGTCCGTTGCTAATTCGATTCCCCGGCAACGCCAATTATTCCCCAGAAGAGGTCGGCGCCACCATACCGAAAGGTCATCTCTTCCATCCCCAGCCAGGCTCTGCTGAGTGTTTCCATCGTCAGACAGAAATCAAGTATCCCCCAGCCGAGACAGGGTCATCAATACCAATGTCTCCGACCAGCAGACTGAGATCTATCTCCCCAGTAGTGTCCCCTGGGCGAACGTTTCAGACGCATAGTGCATTCATTACATCATTTCATATTACATACCTGCATACAATGCTCACATTTACTTCATCTCGCATCATGTACATTACATCATTTCATAACATATACATGCATACACATGCATACCAGGTTCGCAAGCATAAAACATCTCCTGCATCATGACATTGCATGAAACTAACTTCATTTTTCAGGTTAATTATCCTCCTGATACAGTCAAAATAAAGATCCATTCAGACGGACATCCTTCTCAATTACAAATACGGCTTTCAGATATACTCCATGTCAACATTCATTCTGACATCCTCCTACTGGTGGCATCTCTAAGCCCACCCCAGATAGTCACTGCGAATACGACAAATATTATCAGATACAGCCTGACGTACGGTTCATTCTGATTCAGCCCAACATATGACTCCTTCAGCTCAGATACGGTCTAACGTACGATCCATTCTGACTTTCAACAACTCCAATACGGTCTAACGTACGACCCATTTGGATACTCAAATCCTCAGATGCTGCCTAGCGTACGGTACATTCCGGGGTGTAGTCAAGCGTGCGACTACTTTCTTTTTCAGATACAACCTAACGTACGGTTCATTCTGCAACTCCAATACGGTCTAACGTACGACCCATTTGGACCTTCAGCTCAGATACGATCTAGCATACGATCCACTCTGATCTTCAACAACTCAAGTACGGTCTAATGTACGACCAAGTTAGACCTTCATCTCCTCAGACGCTACCTTCGGACAGGTACATTTCTGAATGGTAGTCTAGTATACGGCTACTCCCTTACTCAGATGCTACCTTCGAACAGGTACATTTCTGAATGGTAGTCTAGTATACGGCTACTCCCTTACTCAGATGCTACCTTCGGACAGGTACATTTCTGAATGGTAGTCTAGTATACGGCTACTCCCTTACTCAGATGCTACCTTCGGACAGGTACATTTCTGAATGGTAGTCTAGTATACGACTACTCCCTTTAAAGCAGATTCAGCCTAACGGACGACTCATTCTGTTACTCAGATGCTACCTTCGGACAGGTACATTTCTGAATGGTAGTCTAGTATACGACTACTCCCTTTAAAGCAGATTCAGCCTAACGGACGGCTCATTCTGTTACTCAGATGCTACCTTCGGACAGGTACATTTCTGAATGGTAGTCTAGTATACGACTACTCCCTTTAAAGCAGATTCAGCCTAACGGACGGCTCATTTTGTTACTCAGATGCTACCTTCGGACAGGTACATTTCTGAATTGTAGTATAGCGTACGACTACCCCCCCCCCTCATCATCAGACACAACCTAACGTACGGCTCATTCTGCAACTCCAATACGGTCTAACGTACGACCCATTTGGACTTTCAACTCAGATGCGATCTAGCGTACGATCCATCCCGATTCCACCTTCGTCGGATACAGCCTAACGTACGGCTCATTCTGCAACTCAGATACGGTCTAGCGTACGATCCATTCTGATCGTTCATCCCCAGCAAGGCCATCCGCCTAATGAACAACTCATTCTGGTATTCAAACGCGGCCTAAAGTACGGTCCATTCTGATCCCTTATCTCCAGCAGTACATGACACACTCCGACTCCCCGGCGAAGTCGACAGCATAATGGATGACTCACTATACGGTCTGGCGTACGACCCGGTGTGACACCCATGTCTCCAGATATCGTCTAACGTACGACACAATCTGGAAATCTCCTCATCAAACTTCCTGGATGGCATCTTTAAGCCCATCTCCGTCAAGACTAATTGACAAGCGCAAATTGTTGGGGCATTCTAGTGTTCAATAATCTTTCGCCTCCAGACCACGAACGGCACATGCCATTCTACTCTCTCGGTTCAAGAATATTGAACAGGGGCAGCTGTCATACCCCAAAATTTGCCCGCTGATATTACAAAGCATTCCTCAAGACCTTCCGACTTGTTCTGCAAGGCACTGACATCAAGTGAACAAAAGCCCAGCTCACAACAGGCCCAATCCAAAGATGGCCCAAAATAGCTTGCTCGCTAGGCGAGCAATTCCTTCGCCTAGCGAATACTTCATCATGACACTCGCCCAGCGAAGCATCAGATCCAGAAAAAAGCCCAGAATGGCTTGCTCGCTAGGCGAGCAATTCCTTCGCCTAGCGAAGCTTGCGAAAATCTGAAGTTTTGGACCTCATTTTAAGCCCATTAGGTCACCACCACTACCACTATAAATACCAGCTCCTCAGCCACGAAAAAGGACAACAGAAAACCGACAGACACAGACCAAGACGGACGGAAAAGGACGGAAACCCTGGCACAGAAACCCTGCTGATCCAGAGAATTCTGAAGACGGAAACCCTGAAGGCCGCTCACCCGCCTCGAAGCTACCACCGCCCAGCTCAATCCGATACCTAGAGTGATCAGTTCAACATAGCAATTGCAAACAGGTTTGCGTATTATCACTGTTATATGCTTTCAAGTGATAATCGTTACATACATAATGCATCATGATTAAATTTTGATATGTAATCTGGTTTCACATGCAAATTTAAGTATGCTTGAACATCATGAATGCTATCCATGCTGTGCCTGTAATTCAATGTCATAAAATTCAAGGTTCCGGAGACGGTACGGTTGCCAAATTCAAAATCCGTAGCCGCTCGCTAGCACATCGCTAAGCGAGCCTGTAGCGAATATTCGCTAAGCCTTCGCTAGGCGAAGCAGAGGCGAACGTACCAGTAGCTGTTCTCATGTTTCGTTTTATGTTTGTCTTCTTGTAATCATGCATTATTTGGCCTTATGACTATTGTTTTCATTCTGTAGTGCAATTTTCAATTGCACTTTAACTTGGTATTCTCACCCGTGTGTTTAAATTGTGTTAAAGCTTGCATATTCTCGAGGAAGTGGCCGGCTAGGTACTCCACTTTATGTGTGGGAGACCTTCGTGGAGATGGATTCCAAATTACTTCACGTTAATGTGAAGATTCATATTGATTGCCTAATTAATTTTAATGTATTAATTTTTTAATGTATTGATTTTAATGTGTTGATTTTAATGTGGAGATTCACCATAATTACCTAATGTACGTTAAAATATGGACTTTAAATAAATGATATCAGACCTCTCTTCGTTACCCCACGATTACGGTATTACGGTCATGTCCCGCGAATACGGGGATACCCTTAGCAAAGACCCTTCGGTTAAATCATCATGGTCCCTCGGATGTTGCTTTCGAAATTACGATTTTGTCCCTCGATGACCCTTCGGTGTAGCCTACGGTTAAATGATGATAGTCCCTTCGAATGCTAAGGTATCCTCACAACTGTTGCCTTCAATGACCTATCGATGACCCTACGATGACCCTTCTACATCCCAAGGATAAAACTACTTACTTCCCAATAGTAAGGACAGTTTTACCCTCATAAGGATAGGAAATGCCCGGAAAGACCTCGGACAGGTACAACCCTTAATTGCTCACTCATAACCTAAAATATTTTTCCCACCTTACACATTTCACACATCCTTTTTTTGGAAAATCACCACTTAGCATACATCCGTACTAGGATCATTGCTGAGTTATATTTTTCTAAATAACTTTCAAATCTAAATGAGATAACCACTTTGTATACATTCATGCAAGAATCATTACAAAGTTAAATTCTCCTTTTCCAAACATTTCCTACACATTCCTCAACCACCTTTTTCAAACTAGAAAACATAAATGATTGAGCAATTAAGAGCCCATGGACAACCATGGATACAAAGGGTGCTAATACCTTCCCTTTGTATAACGTACCTCCCGAACCTAAGAATTTAAATTAAGGTATTTCCTGTTCTTTTCCACCTTTCCTCATGGGATAAAAGAAAAGTCGGTGGCGACTCTTGCTAACCGCGACATTGCGATTAAAAATCCATAAAGTCAGTTCACCGTATGACACAACTATTTGACTAACCGAGTAAGAGAACTCGTATCCAAATAATCGGGAAAAGGAATTGAAAACTCAAAATCATCTCCTTTTTCATCTCTAAGTGAAGTGGTGTTAATTGTGATTAGGTGTCTTAATTTAATTGGGATAAATGTACTCGACATTGGATCGAGGTTTTAAATTTGAATTTTTGTGAATAAATTGAATTTTTTAGTGTACTGTTCATCTACTTGATTAATTAATAACCAAATAGGTCTTATTGTAAGAAAGCCCAAGAGTAAGCTATGTGAGGTTGATGGCGATGCTAAAAAGCAACCGACTTATAAGGGTATTTAGAAAATGGGATCGACATTGAATCGAGAATCACTTAATTTTTAATGGTTTATTGAAATTACAACACTTAGAGCGGCTAACAAGTGGATATCATTATAATTTAAAACATGATTTATGTGAAACTGGAAATTCCACAAATGAGCTTAGCCAAGAAAAATGCAAAATATTAATTCAAACCAATTCTACAAAAGTGAATAAATGCTTGACCTTAATTAAATTTACAAATAAAGTATAATAATTATATATACAATATGTATTATTCGGTGAATATCATTATAATTTAAAACATGATTTATGTGAAACTGGAAATTCCAGAAATGAGCTTAGCCAAGAAAAATGCAAAATATTAATTCAAACCAATTCTACAAAAGTGAATAAATGCTTGACCTTAATTAAATTTACAAATAAAGTATAATAATTATATAAACAACATGTATTATTCGGTGAATATCATTATAATTTAAAACATGATTTATGTGAAACTGGAAATTCCACAAATGAGTTTAGCCAAGAAAAATGCAAAATATTAATTCAAATCAATTCTACAAAAGTGAATAAATGCTTGACCTTAATTAAATTTACAAATAAAGTATAATAATTATATAAACAACATGTATTATTCTATCTCATTTTTATTATTATATTTTATATTTATTGTTATGACCATTCTTAAAAAAACAATTAAAAAAAAAACAATTTAAGCCCAAATCCGGTTACCACATAAATCTAATGGAACCAAATTATGCATTGAAGCCAGCCGTCCCTACTACCCTCTTTATATTCCCTGGCGCGTGCTATTTCACAGTGAATTTGGGAAAAGACCATTCAGTCAGATTTGGCAATAAATGAAAGCAGACTTAGTCACATGTTTAAAAAAAAACGAAAATAATGGTAATAATTCTCAATTTAATATCCAGTAACTACTCCACCTTAAAACACGATATTTTATTTCCTAATACCCCCACTTTCTCTTAACTCAAGAACAAAAGCTGAAGCCATCAAATACTAGGAAAAGAAAACAAACATGGCGACTAATATGAACTCCACGACGACGCTAAGGAGCAGTCACGGTGGCGCCGCCATGAGTATCCGGAACTCAAACCAAAATCATACCTTACCCAAACACAAAGGAAAACCACAAACTTAAATCTAGCAGTGAAAATTCCAAAACCGAGAACAACAACAAACAAGATCCAAAATCAGAAAATCAAGAAAAAAGACTCCAAATCTTCAAATCAAAACCAAACCAAATAATACAACAGCTTCACGCAATAATCATGGGGGTCACATTCTATGAGGCAAGACAAATATGACGATAATATCAGAACATGCAAAGGAGAATTTTAAATACCAAATCGGAGCTAGTCCGACGTTAAGATTTCGGCAAGGCGAGGTATGTATCTTTATCACCTTTCTGAACTTTTCTCCTTCTTCTTCTTTGTTAAGCGCTTTGGGTTTTTTTTTAGAAATAATCTCTTGCTGTGTATTCTTGATGTGTGAACAATTGCTCTGTTATCTCATCCCCTCCTTTTCGTTAACCTCCAATCCATCCCTTTATGAAGAATTTCTTAAGTCTTAAAAAACTTCTTTTTCAATTTGTCTCATCCCAGACTATGTGGGATTTGATTTCTGCTGATTTGTTCTGCTTTAAGCCATTTTCAAAATGCTTTTTTGAGTATTCATGTTAGCCTTTTGGGTAAAGCATTAAACTGAATGATTTATTTAGTTGTTTTTCAGTTTCTTAAGCGCTTCTAAAAAGTGCTTTTTAGTTAAGCTGTTTTTTTTTCTCTTTGCAGGTTACAGGTGAATTGACTTGTTTGGAATGGAAAGTGGGCTGTAAGAGAGCAAATTTGGAGGCGCGTCCAAGTCCAGAGAGTTTTCAACCTGGCTATCTAGTCTTGATCTTTAGGAACCTGTTTTCCAACAGCAGCACTTTTTTTTTTCATTTAATTAAAATGTAGTTACTTAGGTTCCTCTTTTAAGACAAATGTGTGTTTGTACTTATCTGTAACCTGTTGGATTTGAAATCTAATAGCCATTAATAACTATATATTCAACATGATTTTAAAATTATTTCAAACAATTTCTCCATATTAATTTCATGTTATCTATGTATGAATGTAGAACTTTTTTGTATGAAAATAAAATAGACCTTGAAAATGGATTAGTAAATTCAAATATTTGAATGCACCTCTTTAATCATGTTCTAACGAAGTAGGTGTATGAATGTGAATGGATTTATAAAGTTCAAAGTGCATTCTTAACCAAACATGAACAAATAGCATGAAATAAATCTAATTCAAAAATGTATGGTATGTACGAAGTGAAAAGATGATGATTATGAATGTGGTTGACTTATGATTGAAAATTTCCATGGAAAGCTTGAAAAGAATTAAATCATTACTTGTATAAGACAATGGGATGTGTATTGATTTATGAAAAGAAAGTGAGTGGTTTAGCATATTATGAAGTGTAGTTTGGCCTAAAATTGTTTTTTTTTGAATGAAATGAGTAACTATGATACATAAAGCATGTTGATTTTGTCAACAAATGTGATGGAATTATATAGGGTGGAATGTGTAAATGGACTAGTAAATAGTGATCATAGAAATAATAACATGGCTCTTAATACTTACTAATAAGAAAATAGATTTTGGATTAGTAACGTAAAAAGATTCAAACCACATTTTAGATTATGAACACACTTATGTAAATGGGTCTTTGAAACAAAGAGATCTCATGGGTAAACCACAAATGGCCGGACAAAATTGGGGTATGACAGTGATCTCAAATCACTCAAACAAGTCCCAACCCTAGGGTTAAGGAGCCAAACATGCTATGATCCTTGAGGCAATGCACTTGTGCAATAACATGATGCCATGAGGGATCTCAGGGTCAAAATTAGGGTCTTACAAAGATGTCAAAATATTTTAGGAAACAACTGATCTGATTGAAATCAAATTTGCAGAAGATTGTGCAAAGTCTTTGGATCTGCTATGAATCAAGCCTGAATCCCATATCTTTCCACTGTTATTTATAGATCGTTTCTAAACCTAAGAAGGCATCGAAGCATTGTAGAATATTGTCTAAATTAGGGTTTCATGTCTTTGTATTGTGTGAGTCATTCGAGTATCTCCTCGATACTTGAATTGGACCTGGTTTACTGAGTTGTAATTGTCAATCCCTCAAAAGCTTTTAAGCAATGGTGGATTGTATTTTTCTGATATAAGTTGTTGTATGGTTGAAGGGAAGTGAGAGGAGTCTCATATGTAAGAGATTCTTAGATAGAAACATCCACGGATAGAGATTAGGTGAGAAGTTTGTAAAACCTGAGGATGTTCAGAACTTCAAACTAATTCTGTGATAGTGGATTTCCTTCCTGACTTGGTAGCCCTTGGATGTAGGTGACGTTGCACCAAACTGGGTTAACAACTACTTGTGTTATTTCCTTTCGTGTTGTTATTTAAATCCTAACATTGTTTGTGGTGTAATAATGTGTTGACCCTGATGTCTTGACATCGTGTACAACATCCAGGATCTGCATACCAGAATTTCACAAATATATTGATGCCCGATACACATAAAGTCATGGGTGTTGTCAAAGATATTTTATATGTCTGACTAAAGCAATCAATCTTGCACATAAAGTCAGGTGCTATCAGAGACGTTTTATCCATCCGATTAAAGCACTCAATCCATCCCATAAAGTAATGGATGGTGCGGTGAGGCTTTATACGTCTGGATAAAGTAATCAATTCCCCACATGCAATAATGGGCCATCCTCGTATGAAAGCTAGCCACTCTGGATGTCGTGGTGGGTTGGCCACTTGCCTACCAATAACTGACTTTTTATTTAGTAGGAGGAAGAGGAAGCGACCTTTGTCCGAAAATGACCCTAGTGACATCCAATAAATTTTGAGGAAAAACCTTGTAAGTTCGTAAAGATCTAGTGTCGTGCACTCAAGATCATGTCAGATACCTCAAAACAGGTGCCAAAAAGAAATAAAACTTGTATTCCCTATTTCAATGTCATAATGACATCCAATAAACTTCAAGGGAATACCTCGTAAGTTTGTAAAGATCCAGAGTTGTGTACTCAGGATCATGCCCAACGCCTTAAAACAATTACGTCCAATTAACTTCGAGGGAATACCTCGTAAGTTCTAAAAGATCTAAAATCAAGATCATACAAAAACACATTAAAGAGGCAACGTAGGCATTTCATTCCATAAAAGAAGTATTTTCTACCTACTTTTCCATTACAAGGTACTATATGATAATAACTTTCAATCAAACGGTGAATTCTGTTATACAGATGTGTGGTGAAGAGTTATCAGATGTGTCATGTTACTAAGTTTGACACCTTGGTGTCATTTGATCCTGACTATATTATTTAGTCTTTGGTATTATATGATGTGGTGTTAGTGACATATTTTATCATGCACTTTAATGTGATATATATATATATATATATATATATATATATATATATATATATATATATATATATATATATATATATATATATATATATATATATATATATATATATATATATATATATTAAAATGGTCAAGGGACGGTCGACATCTAGGGTTGTAGTATTAAACTCCTGCCTATTTTAAACATCAACAAGAGTTTGGGAGACAACTGATCTGGACATTTTGGACCGATCACATTGACCCATACCAACCACCAGGAAGGGGTCACATTCCTTTGCAATACACAAAGGTTATCATCCCCATGATCGTAAAAGACCTCAACTGAAAATACATCCAACGATTCTCCGCAAATCACGACAAACAAATAATTAGTTCGTTATTTTCTTCATTCTATATAGAGAGAGTATGCGCCAAACTGAAGTAACTGGTTTCAAATTCAATTTCACTTAATTCTTCTACCTCATATACCAACTTGAGTGTTGAAGTGTTAAAGTTGCAATCCCCCAACTCCACCGCATCAGAAGTCACAATCCTCCACCACCACCGTTCCCCCTCTCATTTCTGGTTCTAGAATGGAACACATAATATTTCATAATGAACATTATGATGAAGAATCAATGAGAGGAATGAAACACTAAAAACAAAGGAAAATAGAGAAATTCACAAAAAGTACGAGATAACTTAATGCAGAACCCACACAATGACACCATCAAGTCCTAGAAGACAATAATGATGCTAACCAAGTCCAATGACACGATCTCAACTCTCCGCTTGAAGCGAGAATCAAAGGATTGATATGATAGCAACGCAAACCCGAGACAAGCGACAAAATCCAAAATGGTTGTGAAATTCCAAGTCAAGAAAATCACTTAATAGTGGTATAATTAAGGTTAGGCGCAACACAATTTCACGAATTTATAATTTATCTATAAATATATAAACATGTTTTTAGTGATCGGTAGTCTAACACCTTTTTTTGTAGGGCTTTCCACAATCTCTCTTACCACTCTATCACACGCCTTCTCCAAATCAATAAAAATTAAATACAAATTAATAAAATTATATTTAAAATTATATATTGTTATAAGATGATATAGATAATTATAAAAAAATTATATAGTTTTAATATATAAAAAACATATAGCACAACTATTTAAGAAGAATACATTTATATTCATATTTAACTTTTTATTAATTTATAAAAAATAATAGTTAAACATTTAATAAAATTACTCATGAATAAATTTGTATATTGTTATAAGATGATATAGATGGTTATAAATATTTGGGCCCGCTTGGTTTAATATTTTTTTTAAATGGTTTTTTTATGGTGTAATACAAACTTTTTATGATTTTTTTATAAAAAATGCTTCAAATAAAAATTAGTTTAAATAGTTATTCTTAGAGTTATTTTAGATATTTCATTCTTTGATATAAATATTTTTGGATATCAAAATTTCAAAAAATCAATTAAATTTGAAGTTATTTCAAATATTTTTTTATAAAAATTATTTTTGAGATATATCCTTTTTAAAATGTTGTAATTTTGACTATATATTAATATTCAATAATGTGTATTTATGTTATAGATTGTCAAAATTAATCTTTTAATTTATAAAAAATGAATTTTAAAAAAATTGTAATATTTTAAAAACATTTTTATAAAAATTATTTTTGAAAATACAAAAAAAAAATTGTTTTAAAAATTAAAACAAATGGACCCTTTTTATAAATTTAACTTATAAAAATAGTAATTCAATTTAAAAAATATAAAAATAATTAATACTAATATTTATTGTTGTTAATATACAATACATATAATTGTAATATTTTTTTATAAATATTTGATTAAAATAAATGAAATTATGAACAATTCCCTACTAAAATAATAGTTGAAATTACATAATCAAAATATGAAATAAAAGTTTATTTAAATAATATTAGATTATTATTAAAATATATGAAATGAATATATAAAATATAAATTATTAGAAGCATAGCCTAGTGGATAGGGCTCACATTTTTCTGTCAAAAAAAATAAATATAAGTTATTAGAAAAAAAATCTATCTATAAAAAATAGGAGTTGAATATGAAAATAAAATTAGTCAGTGAAAATCGTGGTTGGTAAAGAAAAAATGATTATAGTAAATTTTAAAATGGATTTTTGGTGATAGGAATTAAAAGTACAAAAATTATTTTTAAAATTTTTAAAAAGAAAATTAATAGTAAAATTTTGAAATTATAATTTAATATAATTAATTTTATTTATGTGTTTTTATAAAAAAAAGATTTATATTTAGGTTCAATTGACCAAATACATTTCAGATTTAGCTGAGGTATCTTTTACGCAATTAATTATGTTCCTCTATATTTATCATTTGGTTTAAGAATTTTTTTAAAATTTATTTTCTGTTATTTTATTTCAATTCTCTTGTACAATAAAATTTTATTCTTGTACAAATTATTAAAAAAATATTGTAAAAATAATGATATATGTACTCAAAGAAACAATGACATGTTTTTAAAATCATTAATTAATAAAAAGTAACCATAGAAAAAAACGGGTAAATTCTACTAATTGTTGGAGTCAAGCATATTGGTAAATGGTAACACAAGATTGATTTGTAAACTAGTATAAGTTAGCTAACAATAATTATTTTATTCAATCTGTTTTAAAATAAATGTCATTGTAACAAATAAATTTTATTTTTTAATATAAAACAAATTATATATTTTTAATCGTGTCATTTAATTATTAATATTTACACAATTTCTAGTATATTATTAAAGTTAATTGAATAAAATTGTAATATATTTCAACAATTTTTTTAATATATGTGTAAAAACTTTAAAAATGCTCATTTTAAAACGGATAGAATAGTATGTAGATTTATTTTCAAAGAATAATAACATTTTCAAAGAATAATAACAAATGTAACATAAAAACAACAACAAAAAGAAAAAAAAAATTACAAATGATCCCAGTCAAAATGATTAACTCAAAGCATATATAATTAATCATGTAACATAAACAAATTCATTGGTTGAATCAATGAAACAAACTCTGACTCACTCACCAAACAAAATCATTTTTCAATAGTACATTCCTTGTTGTGAAGGTACTCCTGAGGATTGAACCCATGTTCCTTTCAAGAAATTCGCCACTGTATACTTACTAGCTTCTTCTTTGTTAATAATCTTATAACCAGGCCATTTGATTCTATTACTAGTACTTGAACCAGGTCCAGTGTTGTTAAACTCTGCATAATACAATGTATCTAACGCGAAGTTTCCTTCCCATGGTGTCCATCCATCAGGGTGAATGAACTCGCCTATTTCTGTTTCCATTACTATTGTTCTTGAAAACTCCTTCCATGGTCTACCAAGGTAGCTTCTTATGGTTTTTGTGACAGGTACTAGTTTATCATCAGCTTTGATTGTGCACTTTTGTAAAACTGTTCCTGTTGCTTGCTGTTTGTCCATTCTGCCTTGTGCTGTCACCATGTTCTGTTGGTTGTCCATTGGTTTTCTGACCACCATGATGCAGTTTTGGAATATGACCGCTGCGTCGCCGAAGATGAAGTCGATTGTTCCTGTTACGATGCAGCTGCGGTAGAATTGTCTGTGTGTTTGTGTGTAGAGTGTGTCTTGGTAACCCTCGAAGCGACAGTTGGCAAAGACTGCACGGTCGGCTTGGACTCGGGCTGCCACGGCTTGATGTCCGTCGGGACCGGCTGTGTTCCTGAATCCCATTGCCAGACCTAAAAATCCTTCTCCTAGCACCACTGCATAATATATATTACCAATCAGATACATTGTTTATTCGATGAATCTAAAAAGTAAACTTGACTTACCAAAACTCGCGGTCAGGAAGGTTCTGACACCATCCCTGAAGTTTTTGTTACCAGTGATGATACTCTTTTGTGATCCATCACCATACATGGTTACATTTTGCATTTTCTTCGTCACTGTCACGACTTCGTCGTATACTCCTTCTTTAACATAAACCACATACCTGCATAACATAACATGAAAAATGTGACATATAACAATATGACGCGATTTGATTGGATGCATGTGTAAAAATGTTTTATGTATACCTTCCCGGGTAGATTGCGGGGATGGCTGCCAAAGCGTCGGAGATGGTTTTGAAGTCACCACTTCCGTCTTTTGCGACGGTGACATTAGGTTTAGGTCTAATGTCAGAAGCCTTCAACACCCTTCTTTCTTCGGGATGGATCCATGAAGGTAAGCCTTCGGAATCCAAAGAAGCCACGGGGGAGTTATCAGACAACAACAAACGGCCGCGCGCGAGGGTCTGAACGGTTGAAAGGAATGTAGAAACTTGAGTGACAATAGCAAGAGAATTGCTGACAAATTCCTTAGAATCATCAAAGAGTTTCTGAAGATCAGTCTTCATTTTTCCTTCGGGAAAACCATCGACACATGTTTGTTGGAAAGAGATGACAGCACTCAACCAACTGTTTAGATCAGGTGCTTTCGAAGAAAGTTTCTTGAATTCGATTTCGGAAAGTTGACTGATAGAGGCTTCTAAGTCCTCCTTAGCATCTTCAATAAGCAGCTTACAATCCTCAAACGCACCTTTCTCTTTTTCGTTGTTGAACTTGAATGAGCTTGTCTTGTTAAAGGCTTTGTTAACTTCGTCTTGGACGATTTTAACGTAGACTTTGAGAAGATCTTTAGGGTGTTGAAGTTTAGGATCCTGTTCCATTGCTTTGTTAAGAGGACCTTCACATTTATCTTTGTAATCTGCGGTACTGCATACTAATTTAACTATCTTTTCTGAATGCGCAACATGTTTGTTGGTGTTAGAAGTTGGAGATCCTCCGTTCTTGCTATTGCGTTCACCAGCATCACCGTATTTTGTGGTGGCAACGAAGAATGCACAACCTATCATACCGACAAGGACAACGGTAGCAATAACACCGATGAGGATTCTTTTCTTTAACTGTTGTTTCTTCTCGTTCCTTCGTCGTTCTGAGATGAGGTCGAAATCTTGAAACGCCATTTTTATTTTAATACTAGATTAAAATTATTATTTTGTTCTAAGGCAGAGACTTCTCTGCCTTAGTGACAATCTTCACTCCAGTCACGGAAAAATAATAAGAGAAATAGAAGATTGTGATCAAATGAGGGATGGTTTCAACTCCTTTTGAAGTAGGTTTGGTTCATCATTTGCAACTTTAACGTGGTTTTTTTTCCCTTCATGGAAACACTAATATTAGAATAGTGGATGAGAGACATTCTAGGTGTTCTAATTTTAGAAAATATAATGGTCAAAGGTTGTTCCATGTTAAAAATAACATGTTCTGTTGTTCAATTTTACCGTATTTGCCGCAAAACATTCATATCCTTCACAATAAAACAACTACTTTCAATCTCCTTCTCTCCTTCTTCTAAGGAACTAAAAGTAGAGTTTAATTAAATCAAGTAACACAAACCAAACATAGCATAGGAAGATGTTATTATTGTTTCACAAAAGATAATTAAAATTTCGTCTTAAATCAAGATCAAACGAATTATAGTCTCACGAAAAATGCAAGAATAATAAGTCGTAACAAAATGATACTTTACAAATAAAATCATAAAAATTTCTCGTGTATGGTCGGCCAAAATATAATTTTAATGCATTCTTCTATGTCGGCGTATATAGACGGGTCCTCTTTTCGAAATACTTAATAAAACTAAAACATTAAAATCAACCATGCAATATTTGAAAACATTATAGTAAAGACTAAAGTTATATATCAAATCCCTTCATCATAAGGAAATGAAGTAGATCCAATCCAAGCATCACCAATGATGAACTCAGAAACAGTGAAGTTATATGCACTATCAAAATCCATTAAATGGTAGCCTAACCATTTAACTCGGCTATCCGTCGCAGAACCAGGTCCATAGTTCGCAAACTCTCCATAATACAAAGTGTCTAACCCTTGATCATCTTTATCAGAAGAAGAAGACCACTTTGTCCATCCTATTGGATCAATAAACACATCAATGTAAGACTCAATGAAAACAGTTCTAGAATAAACCCTCCAAGGCCTTCCAAGGTAACTCTTGAAGTTGTTCGAGTTGTTATACAAATCAGTAGTAGCTAAAATCGAACAGTTTTGAATTGAGATGCCGGTGTCTTCATCAGGAGAATCTCTTGACTGTGCTGTGATGACAGTGAATTGATTGGTTAACGGCATTCTTGAAACAATGTTACATGCTTGGAAAACTACTGCTGCGTTTCCAAATATGTAATCTATGGTCCCGAAAATGTCACATTCTCGGTAGAATTGTCTAAAGGAGTGAACATAGAGTGTGTCTTGGTAACCATACATTGCACATTTGTAAAAAGCTGTTAAGTCTGTATTCACTCTTAGAGCAACTGCTTGATGCTTCTCCGGTCCTGCCTTGTTCTCGAAAGATATATCGCGCGCTAGAAAGCCCTCACCAGAAACCGCTGACAAAACATAAGACATTAGATATATAGATCGTCTAACTCGTCTATTAATCAACGCGAAACTAACAATGAAAACATGAATTTCAACAGTTGCAAGTTATAATAGGCACATCAATCAATACCTATGAAGCACTGATTCTGACGCAGACACGGACACTGGACACACGGCACTGATACTAATGCAAAAAATATAGTCCCAAAATGATTACCTAAAGTTGCAGATCTGAAGGTAGTCCAGCCATCAACAGCACTTCTATTACCAGTAATGAAAGTGACATCATTTCCATCACCAAGTAGAACAATATTGGTTTTATAACTCAAAATTTCAACATTTTCTTCATACACACCTTCTTTCACATAGATTAATATCCTATCATAGCTGTTATTCGGAGCAAAGTTAACGGCATCATTGATAGTGCTAAAGTTTCCACTTCCATCTGCAGCCACAACAAGCACATCATCCCTACTTTGCAAGAACCGACCGCGATCTTTTCTTGACAACCATGTTACAGCCTCGATCAAACGCCGGTTTTCACGTCCTCTCGAAGCTCTTATCTCAGGCTTGGGAAGCATTGACAGAGAATTACTAACATATTTGTAAGTGTTGATCACTGAATCAACTAGAACTTGTTTCATTGTACCTGAAGCAGAATCTAAGCTCTCTAAACATGTGTTCTTGTTGGTAACTGCTGCACTGAGATAAGTTCTTGCATCAACTAAGCTTCTAGTGTTTGAGGAAGTGATTCCAGATAGTGATCTTTTCAAGGAAGCCAAAGTTGATTGATGAAGCTCTTTGCAATCTTGTAACACTCCTCTTTTGTTTTCTATGATGCTTGAATGCTGTTGTGCAGCATTATTGAATTGGTTAGATAGTTTCGTGGTTTCGGATATGGATAGTTGAAGGGAATGGAGAAGGATGTTGATGATGGTTGGGTTTATGGTTATTGAGATAGAAAGTTTTGATGAGTTGAAGCAAAGTTCAGGGTGTGGAGTGGTTTTGCAGAAGGATCTTAGTGAAGAGATTTTTGCATGTAGTGTTGTTGTGGAAGATTTGGAGGAGTTGGTGAAAGATGAAGTGGTTGAGTAGAAAATTGTTAAGAGAAGAAAGAAGAGTTTAGAAGAGAAACTAGCCATGAATTGAGTTGAATAACGTTTGTAACTTATGCGAGTTGTATCATTTTTTATATACACAAGATTATACAGAAATAGCAGACAAACAGACAACAAACTGCACTGAGATCCTTTACTGAATGGCAAAATCAATTCTTTTATAAACTATATTCATTTTCCTAGGCTGACATGCACGAGTCTTTGCATAAAAAAAATTGGAAATGTATTCGGAGAGTTGAATAATTAGAGGGAACTTTTTATGCATAATTTATTTATGTATAACTTTGACATTTACATGCATATCTATAATGATTGTGATATCTATCAATGCATGCGGTAGGTAGGACACGGATATGCATAGGTGTGTGAAAAAAGTATAAAGAAACATTTGAAGTCACGTTGTGCTGGTGACTTGGTCCACAGAGTCTGTTAAAATTTCACAGTCTAATTTGTTTTTATATCGGTGGAAATGAATGTTACTATTGCAAAAGTATCCAGTCACTCAGTTTCTATATCACGGGTTACTAGTTAGGACACTGATTTGGAATACAACTACAAGAGTGCATATGTAAGGAATGTTTGTATGTGTATATATAAAAGTAAGGTAAAAAATATGGACAATAAATTTTTTTTTTAAAAGCATGGTTGATATTTGTTATGGGAATGACTCCAAATCCCAAAGATAAAGACTCATTTGTAAGGCGAAAAGAGTAATACGTGACTTAGGTAGATTATATTTCTCTTTTAAGCGGTTATTGCAAGCGTTTGTGCGTCCAGATCAATCTAATGAGTGACCGTGATTCATGCCTTATTTTATGCTTTCAGTTATCAACAACTTTTTTTATTTAAGAGGGAAAATATGAAATTTTTACAAAAGATCTACTGGACATTTTTATTTATAGCATGGTACAACAACAAAATTTACTGGACCTAAAGTTGTCAAATGGATCAGCCCGACCCAACCTGTTTCGGCCTAGGGGGCCAAAACATATAAATGGTTGAAGTGGGTCGACCCGATTACTTCATGGGCTACTAAAAATGAGCCTGACCTAGTTTCTAATGGGCCATGCAACCTGTGGGTCAGCTCGACCCATATTTCAATATTATAGGTTTAATTTCATAAAAAAGATGTAATGGACAAAAGCTATCTAACATAAGTAAAGAGTAATCATAAACTTAGTTAAGCGATGTTTAAAATATTCATCAAATCAACATTCATATATCTGACTACCATAATAACATCTATTTAAAAATCGAGATTAATTCAATATTATCTCTAATACTCATCAAACTTTTTCTTCATCTCGCAATCAATTCTTTGATTGCATCATCTTGAAAATATATCTTCATCCTCTTTAACTTTTCTTTTCATATGAAAACACAATTATGCAATCATATCTTAGCTCAATATTTTCCCCCAAAATTAACAAAAATCATTTTATAAATTTATTTTTAATGGGCCAGTTTGAAGCCCGCTTGGCCGGCCCGACCTGGCCCATGAAAAACATAGGCTTGGTGGACTGCACCAAAAAGATAGGGTCGTGTTTTTTTAAGGTTTTATGCGACCCGACCCACTCTAAAGTATAAGGTCGGTGGGTTGGCTCGACGAGTTGAGCCCATTTTAATAGACCTAACAAAAAGGACATTCATAGTTGAAGAGAGCCTATAACATGTTAAACCGAAGAACAAACTGCGCAAGAAGCCATATCCCAAAGAAACCAAGTCAACACTCTAGAATCGGCCTCCATTAGAGCAGCGGTGCCGCAAAGAGAAGTTTCAAGATCACCAAGTCGTCACCATCATATAACAAATCATACTCATTTCTCCGACCGTTAAAGGGAAACGACGATCATGCTCACCCTGAGGTGTGTCATCCTTGGAGAAGAGAGAGACATGGAGAAGATGCTCTGGTCATATAGCAGAAGAGAAATCCCATGTTTGTCCATATCCTCGAGAAAAGAATTTTGAGGTCGCTAGAGAAACTTCTCCAGCTTCAAAACTATGGTGGGGTCGGGGATCCATAAAAACATGTCGAGAACGTGGACGATTGATAGGACTACTACCATGCCAACGAGACTATAAAGTTCAAACTCTTTGCAATAACCCTAACTTGATCCACAACAACCTAGTATAAAATCCTCCTGGGCTGAAGCGTAGATTCGTGGAGAGACCTCTATGAAGCCTTTAACGCCCACTTCACCACCCATAAGCGTCAACCCATTACTATGATCATACTCAATGAGATTACTCGAGGAAATAAGGAGACCTTATGTGGGTACATTGACCACTTCACTAAAGTGGAAGTATCCATGTGGGGCGTAAATAAAGGATTGAAATCTTGGATTTCCGAAAGAGGAATGAGGTCAAACTACATGTTCTGAGAGAAGTTAGGGCTTAAGGAAACACATAGTTTGAAATAATTACTGAGTATAGCACAACCTCACATTAATTATGAGTAAAAACTCTTGGCCATTAAAATCAACCAAGGATCGGGGAACACCTAACCTAGCCGACCACTAGAGAGTGATGTTGGTTGGCATAAAGAAGAAGGAGAGTGCGGGCCTCGGTCTAGATTTAACGTTTATACTCCACTAAACACTTCAAGGGAGAAAACTTTGAAAGAATATGCAAGCACAAAGTTCAAAGAAGCCTAGATCGGGAACCCGTATCCAGTCAAAGAGTTTTTCTATACAGACAAGTCTAAGTATTATTGTTTCCCTAAAAGTCAATGCCATAACACGAATGATTGCATATAGCTGAAGGATGCAATTGAAGGTCTGATTAGGAAGATACGGTTGACCGAGTACACTAAGGATAACAAGATAGGCCAAAAAGACTCGTCAAAGAAGAAACACACATCTTAGAGGGGGCAATCCCCCAAGAAAACTGTTGAAGTTGTTTTCGAGGCTAAGAGCAAGGATATCAGCATTGGAGAAGAAGAATGATACAAATGGAAATGCCAATACATTGCTTTCATCATTGGTGGTGCCACGTGGGTAGAGAATCCCTCCAAAGGGACATCGAAAAGGAAGATTTTTGAGTTGTTGACCGTCAACCAGAAGGACATAAGCACTTCGACAAAAGGATCTGAGAGGCTAATACCCAGATTTTGCGATAACGAGAGAATAAGGGGGATCCCAAACTAGATATTTCCTTTATAACAAATATAATCACTAACTTTGACGTCTCCTGGGTACTCATCGATGACAGAAGCTCTTATGATATCATATACTCATATCTTTTCTAGAAGATGGGGCTGAAAAAGGAGAAGTTGTGGCCCTATGAAGGCTCTGGCCTATCTAACCCGTCCTTAGGGAAATATTGAGTTGATTGTCATCCTAGGAGAAGGACGTGATACCGGGACAATCAATTCTTAATTTTTGGTAGTCCCTTGTAGAAGATTATGCAAATGCATCATACACAAGCCCTTCACAGAAACCTTGGATGCAGTAACATCCCTAGTCCATCTTAAGTTGAAGTACCACAACGTCCATGACAAGTCGGTAACGATAAGCGCCGATCAGTATGGGAAGAAGATGATTTATAAAGCTTTGCATCAGGTTTTAAAAAAGGCAAAGGAAAAGGTTTGGAGATCAACATAGCATCCCTGGCGAGAAAGTTGCAACACATGGCTATCCAACCTCGTACAGGTAAGTCAGATGATCTCGGCCAAATGAGTACAAATAACTAATCCTACTGAAGTCGAAGTTAGCCACCACGTCTTCGGTGCCCAATAAATAGTGGTCACTGGCGAAGCTAGGACGCAAATTCAGGTGGTGTAGAATATTTCAAAGAGCTAAATAAGTTTTTGTTCTTCTAAATATTTTAAGTTTCATCTTTAAACTCCCTAAAATTTTCTTTTCGAATAATTGTTATTCTATACCTTTACGTTTTCAATTTTAGTCTCTAGGTAAATTTTTGTACGTTTCGATCATCGGTAGTAGAGTGAAGTTAAATTTTACACAAAACTACAACTTTCTTGATTTTGAAAATGGTAAATTTTCTTCACTTTTCCCTGGATGAATGTGGCGTGCAAAATCTTACATAGAAACTAAATTTAAAGACAAACAAATTTAAAGAAATTACTATTTTAAAAAAAAATTAAAACAAAATTTAAAATATTTAGAGAAGTAACATTTATTTAACCTTATTTTAAATAATTCTTACTAGACATTCGTACGATACACAGATAAATTTTATTAAAATATTAATAATAAATATTGTAGTTTAAATAAATAATTTAAAACATAATTACATGAGTTAGCAATAACTTAGTAGTTTGCATGTCTTAAAAAATATCAATATATATTTTCAACAAAATTAAAGAAAGAGAAATAAATTATATACTAAAAGTAGTAAAATTTATAGAGTAAAAAATATCTAAAATGATCTCTTTGTTATTATTGGTATAGAAAAAAATTATATACTACTTAAAAACCAACGATTTTAATAACAAATATTGTAGATTGTAATCAAAATAAATCATGAGTTTGTAAAAATAACAACTATTAATTCTTTGTACGATATTTTAAATCTACTTTTAATATATAAAAGTTAATTACCACCATAATTACTTAATTACCCTAATTACAATCCATAATACAACTACTTTCATGTTCCTATAAGTAATTTCGTACTAAACTCTATTTATACTACTAAAAAATATTACCGTTATTTTATTGTTGTTGCAATCTTATCATTCCAAAATAAAATCAATATTCTGAAATCAAATTAATTATTATTGTAGTTTTTTTGCCAAATATTATCGTTACTTGATTTTCTTTAAATGACAAAATGAATATTTAATTGTATAATTATATGTTATTAAATTATAACTTTAAAATTAAAAATAACTATTTAATATAGTTGATTAATATTAATTGAGTAATTTAATATTATTGTTAATTTACCTACCAATTAATTATTATTATTGTTATTAATAATAATTATATTTACCCGCCATATATGATAAGAATATTTTTAAAATTTAAATAGTATATTTATTATTTGATTTGATTTGATTTAATTGAGATCCAAACTCTATAAATTAAAATCGGTTACTTATTATGAACAATAATATAGGGTCATTCCAATGTCAATCTATTATTAATTGAATTTTACATAGATGTAATTTTGCAATAACACGCTGACATATTGAATCTTATACCCCTGTTATCTTTGCACTAACAGCGGTATAAGATTCAATATGCCAGTGTGTTATTGCAAAATTACATCTATGTAAAATTCAATTAATAATAGATTGACATTGGAATGACCCTATATTATTGTTCATAATAAGTAACCGATTTTAATTTATAGAGTTTGGATCTCAATTAAATCAAATCAAATCAAATAATAAATATACTATTTAAATTTTAAAAATATTCTTATCATATATGGCGGGTAAATATCAATAATAATAATAACAATAATAATAATTAATTGGTAGGTAAATTAACAATAATATTAAATTACTCAATTAATATTAATCAACTATATTAAATAGTTATTTTTAATTTAAAGTTATAATTTAATAACATATAATTATACAATCAAAATGATGTTATATATGTGTAACATCAAAGGTTGGATCCTTTTCAGCATTTTGCCACACACCTCTATCAAATTTATATACTCTTTTTTTTTTCCAGGTTATTAGGTTTGTAATTTTATAGTCATCTAAATTTGCAGTTACATTAATTTTTGAATTTTTTTTCAGTGAAAATGAGTAGAAAGGTTGATTCTGTGAAAGACATCAATGACTCAAAAGAAACTTTGCGTCTTGCTGTTCGAATAATGGATGTTTGGAGTGTTGTGAATAATAAGGATATTGAACATTTGGAGATGATTGTTATGGATTCCTTGGTAAATTGTTTTTCTTTTTTTAAGTATAGATTTTTGTATGATAGTTAGTAGTTACAACAAAATGCTTTTTTGTATAACATATAAAAAGAAGATTATTTTCATTTTGTTAGGGTGATCGGATTCAGGTCCTTATTCGTCATGACCATTTACTGAAATGGAAAGAGGTCATTAAGGAGAATATGACCTGCATTATAAACAATGGCAATGTCTATAACAATGATTTTCAGTAGAAGGTATGTGATCATTCAAAAAAAATTGTGTTTCTTGGTGGTACCACAATGAAGGCAATCGAACTTCAAAATATTCCACCTAAAGGATATTTCTTTAAAGATTTTGGTGAGATACTTCAAGGCAAATGCAAAACCGATAGACTGGAAGGTAATTTAAATTCTATTATAACTTATATAACTTATATATTTGCAAACATATTCAATAATGAACCTTACTTTAATGTAGATATTATTGGTGCTGTTAGTGAGATAAACCATATCCAATCCAACACTCCGGGGAAGAAAGTTGTTGTTTCTGTTGTGCTGAAAGATTTGAAGTAATGCGCATTGTTTTCATAACTTATGTGTTTGATAAATTTATATATTTTACATCACTGAATCCCATCATATAATATTGTTTATTTATATTGCAAAATAGGGGTAATTGCATAAATTGCAATTTATGGGAAATCTATGGATCAAAATTTTTGGCTTACTACAATGATCCTAAAAACAATGGAGCTATTGTAATTCTGCTCACTCATGCAATGGTAAAAGATGGCCAAGGTATTACACTATCAGACTTTATAAATACATAGCTGATTTGTATTTTTCATTATACGTTCAATAATTTATATATTAATTATACAATTTACAGTGTCAAATGCATGTAGTGGTTCCAAATTGTTGATAAATGAAGACATCCCTGAAATTCAAGATTTTATGTCTAAGTATGAATTTTATTTATTTATTTATATTCAGATTATTATACATAATTTTTAATTTCAAAAACAATCTTATTTCTATAGGTTGCCTACTAATGAACAGAAGGAGAAGCCTACTCAATCTGCAAAATCTCTTTCTAATTGGTCTGGTGGTTCTCAGTATTCGCCATATAAAGGTTTGTTCATAATGCGAAATGTATGTCCTTAAGTTAGTTCTGCAAAATCAAACATGTAAGTTGAATACTATAGAGCCGAATTTATCTTTACTATTACAATTATATTGTTTGCTTTTTGAAATTAATATCATTTTTGATTTGCTTTTAGGAAAATTTATGTGTTACTGTACACATTGAAATTTGCTGTCTCAAAGTATGGATGGTTTTATTATGGCTGCACAAGGTGTTCTTCGAAGGCACCTAATCCTGAAAAAGCTTATGAATGTTCATGTGGGCAAAAAGTCGAACAGCCTATACCAAGGTACATATAATCTAGATGAATTGCAAATAAATTTGGTAATGGATTTGTTATTAATCATATTATTTTCTTCGTTTAAAATACTATAGGTACAAGATTGAGATATATGTTAGCAATGGTGAATCAAAATATCGATTTGTATTCTGGGATTCCGAATGTGCTGCTATACTTGGAATGACGGCTGAATTTATGCATAACTCTATGGTGGAGGTACATTGTTATACATAAGTTAAAATGTTAATAGTTTATCGAGTTGTAAAGTTCAGATTATCACTCATGGTTGATATTTTATTTTTCCATTAGAATGGAGAAGATGATCCAATGGTTTATCCCGATGAGCTTGAAATGCTGTTGAATAAGAAAATGGCTTTTAGAGTTAAGGTGCAGCCAACGTTTTCCCAAGCGTCTGTTTGGAAGCTTTGTGATGATGAAGCATTTGTTAAAGAGATTGAAAATGACTACATAGTAGAAGACATATAATATTCACTTAATTCATGTATTATTTAAACATTTAACAAGTATAATAAATATTCGATGTTTCAATGTGCAGAATCAGTCTAAAACTGAATATGCAAAGTTGGTCCCTAACAAAGAAAATTTGGAAACTTCCGCAGTAAGTATCTTCATTTGTTAACATAATAATTTTCTATGATAAATATTGTATTATTATAATTCATTTTATATCTGACAATTAATTTTTTATATTGCAAGCAAACATTATCTGCATCTGGTGAAAATGATCCAGAATCAATCATTCTAATGACTCCGGCTAAGGATGTTGTAATTGCTGACAAGGGTGAAGAAGTTGATTTTGAAGCGTCTGACGTTACGCAATTATCAGGCACCAAACCATCCAAGAAATTAAAGATAGAACCATCTTCTTAATTAGAATTTTCGGAAATTTGATATTGAAATATATTTTATGAACTTTTTAGCACCAGAATGAGTTTAAGTATGAAGTTGTTAAGAACATGATATGTTTTGGTTGTAGGATGTGTTCTTACTTTTTTGAAGTATTTATTTTGTGGGATTACAATTGACATTTATATTTCATGTATGGTTTAAAGGATGATAATGAGTATTTAATTCATGTGTGTGAAATTATTCAAAATCCTATGTTGTTATGTTGAACATTGTGTTTTGTGTGTTCTTTCAACTACAAAATTTATATGAGTATCATCATATTTTCAAATGTTAATAAGTATTTTAGATTGATAACAAAATACGTTGTCATCTTATGAAATATGTGTATACGACTAAATTATAAATAGATTATTGCATGTCATGTTTGGTTTCAGCATGCCTAATGGTGTTAGAAATTAAAAAAACAATTACATAAAAATTTATTATGAAATCCTTCAAAACTAATTATAGAAAACACATAGAAACACATTTTTTTACAATTTTTTTCAAAGTCTAATATATATGTTAAAATTGCAGGTAGTTCAGAAATGTTGGAGCAATGTTTGAATCTTGCATTCAACTGAATTAAGGATTTATAAAAAAAACAAGGTATAATTATCATATACAGTGAATTGTCTTTTAATTGGTAATGGAAAATCTACATTGTTTGTTTGAAATGATTAAGTTAAGCATGCAACTATACTTTTTACCAATCTCACGTCATCATATATAGTATTATAACTCAACATATTTAAATTATTTATTTGCCAAAATATAGTTGGGGGTTGAAATGAATAATTATGTCCACTGCCTCCTTTCTATTGGCTAGGTCAGTGGAGTATTAAAATAATTCAGCCGTAAGATAATTAATGTTATGCATGATTTGTAATAAATCAATAAGAATATCAATTATATAAAATATATTATATAAAATATAATTAAAAAAATAATTCAAATATATCAAAATACATTAAAAGATAGTTTTTCATTGGGTAAGGTGATGTATGATATGAGTAATTTCCAATGGGTGAATTATTTTATGGATTTGGGATAAAAAGAGAATTTTGAAATCTTGAATTATGGTGTGGATTTGGAATAAGAGGTGGATTTCCAAAATATGGGGTGTTTTGTTGATTTGGGATACAAAGAGGACTTCCATCATTTTGCATAAAATTGGAGCATGTGTTATGTTGTTTGAGGTTCATTTTCAAATGAAATGTGTACACAAAAAAATTAAAATTAAATAAAATAAATTGGTCAAATTTAGACTAGATGTGAGTGAAAAATGTGATAAAATAAATTACCTATTTATACTACTAAAAAATATTACCGTTATTTTATTGTTGTTGCAATCTTATCATTCCAAAATGAAATCAATATCCTGAAATCAAATTAGTTATTATTGTAGTTTTTTAAGGTTGCGGGCACGTTTTGAATCATCACTTTCTAAAAGGTTGCAGGCAGGTTTTGTATAAACCCAGTTTTTTAAGGACCAAAGAATTGTACGAAGTTAAATCATTTTTGTTGCTGGACTTATTTCTCACAATTTTAACTAAAATTGTGAACCTTTTGTTTCAATATCTTTTGTTGCATTAAACCTTACTGTATCAATTGCAATTAATTTCAACATTTGGTAGTATTCATTACTATATTTTAAAATAAATGAGGTTCTGATATTTCTTTTACATGGTTTATGTATTTTGGTTAAATAATCATTTATTATGAAGGTTAATATTTGCGCTTTTATACCTCAAATTAGTAACAGATTGGAAAATTTCATCCATTACTAAATAAATATATTTTTATTTCTTATGTCCAAAATCTCAATGATAAATGGAATGTTTATTCATAACATTAACAATGAAATGTTTATTATATATCAATATATCAATAAATTGTAAAAATATTTTTGTATTATATTTTTTGATTATTTCCTTAATATAGTATACAAAAAAATTAAGCAAATTATATTACTATAAATTAATAACGTTTTACTTTATTATGTCCCAAACTGGAAAAAGTTATTTGTGGAAATTTTTTGAACCCATTTATTGATCATTTAACATCCATTACATTAAAAAAAACTCTTATGCAATAAATTTGTGTACGTTGATCCAACTATATATATATATATATATATATATATATATATATATATATATATATATATATATATTATATTATATTTTAATTTGTTTTAAAATAAATTATTGCACTTGCGCGATCCGTGCGAACGCACGGGTCCTTTACTAGTTTTGCATAAAATTGGAGCATGTGTTATGTTGATTGAGGTTCATTTTCAAATAAAATGTGTACACAAAAAAATTAAAATTAAATAAAATAAATTGGTCAAATTTAGACTAGATGTGAGTGAAAAATGTGATAAAATAAATTACCTATTTATACTACTAAAAAATATTACCGTTATTTTATTGTTGTTGCAATCTTATCATTCCAAAATGAAATCAATATCCTGAAATCAAATTAGTTATTATTGTAGTTTTTTAAGGTTGCGGGCACGTTTTGAATCATCACTTTCTAAAAGGTTGCAGGCAGGTTTTGTATAAACCCAGTTTTTTAAGGACCAAAGAATTGTACGAAGTTAAATCATTTTTGTTGCTGGACTTATTTCTCACAATTTTAACTAAAATTGTGAACCTTTTGTTTCAATATCTTTTGTTGCATTTAAATCTTACTGTATCAATTGCAATTAATTTCAACATTTGGTAGTATTCATTACTATATTTTAAAACAAATGAGGTTCTGGTATTTCTTTTACATGGTTTATGTATTTTGGTTAAATAATCATTTATTATGAAGGTTAATATTTGCGCTTTTATACCTCAAATTAGTAACAGATTGGAAAATTTCATTCATTACTAAATAAATATATTTTTGTTTCTTATGTCCAAAATCTCAATGATAAATGGAATGTTTATTCATAACATTAACAATGGAATGTTTATTATATATCAATAAATTGTAAAAATATTTTTGTATTATATTTTTTGATTATTTCCTTAAATACAAAAAAATTAAGCAAATTATATTACTATAAATTAATAATGTTTTACTTTATTATGTCCCAAACTAGAAAAAGTTATTTGTGGAAATTTTTTGAACCCATTTATTGATCATTTAACATCCATTACATTAAAAAAAACTCTTATGCAATAAATTTGTGTACGTTGATCCAACTATATATATATATATATATATATATATATATATATATATATATATATATATATATATATATATATATATATATATATATATATATATATATATATATATATATATATATATATATAAATAAATATATATTATATTTTAATTTTTTTAAAATAAATTATTGTCGCACGGGTCCTTTACTAGTTTATATACAATTATTTCATTCATGACATGCTTTAACAACAATAAATAAAGAGAGAGAAAAAATATAAATAGAAACTATTTAAAAAAACTTAAATAATATAATAAATATAGAATAAATATAAGTAAGACAATAAAAAAAGAATAATAATATAATAAATTGTGTGTATTTCCTCCCTTTATAATGGTAAAAAATATTAACTCGCTCAAACAATGCTTAAGGGAATCGTTCTTTGAGTGACTTAATATAAAATTTTGCATGAGGGAATCAACTTAAAATCTCACCTGAAGGATTCAATTTAAAGTCTCACCTAAAGGACTCAACTTAAAGTCTCGTCTGAGAGACTTAACTTAAAGTCTCGCCCGAGTGACTCAATCTAAAGTCTATCACGAGAAACTCAACTTAAAGTCTCATATGAGGGACTAAACTTAAAGTCTCACTTGAGGGACTCAACTTAAAGTCTCGCATGAGAGACTCAACTTAAAATATCGCATGGGGAACTCTACTATTAAGTCTTACCCGAGACACTCAACTTAAAGTCTATGAGGTATTCTTCCCAAGCTATGATTGAGGGACTCACCACAAGCTCTCATTTGAAAAACCCACATAGAATAGATCCGCACAGAGGAATCTTAAGGCTATAAGCGCTCTAATTAATCAATTCATCTTCCACTACTGCCATAATTTTAATAACAGGAGCCACTTTTTAGTGTTCTAACCCTTGTCAAATAGGTTTTCTATAAATATCTCAATTCCATAATTGAGAGAGAAAATAAGTACATAATTGATATTAGTTTTATTATAAATTTTTATAAAACTAGTGATTTAAAATTTATTCAAGAGTGAGTATAACATATAAAATATTGTTAAAATTATATATTAAACTTGGATTTTTCTTTTGAGGTTGGGAATTTAATTTTAAACTTAATCTAAAGTTAAGAATTTTACTTATACTTTAAGTGATATAAATATTAATTGAATAAAAGAAAAAAAATACAATAATATATCATTATATTTAAATTTAAAAATTAATTTTAAATATTAATTTAATCAATACACAATTGATTTTTCTTCGTTATCATGAATTAAATATGACTTTATAAAATTATGTATTTTAATTATTTATTTTTCATGTATTAAATAAGACTCTTATTGTCATGCTTATAATGCGAAAGTAAATATTATATATATCTCAAAAATATATAGCGAATGTAAAAATATTTTATATATCCCTTGTTCTTATTATCTATAGCCATACACTTATGATTTAAATGTTTCAAAGTGTTTTATTTATAAAATATTTATTATATTATTAATATAAATAAGTTTAGGATATATATATCTATCATTAGGTAAGTTTTGAAGAAAAAGAGAATAAATTCAAAAAAAATATTTTAATAAGTTTAATATCATTTTTAAAAGTCAATATATTAAATAAAACGAACCAAAAACACATAAAATAAAGAAATTTCTAAGTATACTTTTTTTTCAAGAAAGTACACACCTTTTGAGCAAGATAAATTAAATTGATAAATTGTTTTTAAAATTTGAATTAAAAAAATATAATTTTTTTCTCATTGTAATCTCAAGGGACAAAAATCAAATTTCAGATTGTTGTAAAATGATTATTAGTACAATTGTTGCTAATATTAACTTCTCCTAGTGCAATTAAAAAAGAATTTCTCAAAAATTAATAAATAAAATATAAAATAATAAAATCATGTAAACAACCTCTTAATTGTTAATACCTATTCAAAAAGGTAATTTCATATAAAAGAAATTAAATTTAAATCAAAATGATAAACTCAAATTCAAAAAATTACTATATAAAAATTATAATTTTATAAAGTTAAATTTTAAATAAAAAAATATAAATATTTAAAAAAATTAACTTTTAAAAAGCTTATAATTAAGTAAATTGAAAATGATTAACTTTCAAAAAATAATATAAAAGAAAAAAAAAGATATTTCTATTTTCAAATATCAAATAAAAAATAAATTCAAAACAATCATTAAATAGTTGTTACTACCATTTTTAAATTAAAATTTGTAATTGAAAAGATAATATTTTTCAAGAGATAACTTTTAAAAATGAATTGAAAACAATGATAAATTAAAAAAGGATAAAACTAAAATTTTCTTGAATGATAAAAAAACTCTTCTATTTACCATTTGATTTGTATTTAAAAAAAAGTTTTTGAATATAAATACATAAAAAAAAAATTGATTTTGATCTTGATCATTACCAACACAAATGTGAATCTCCCCATTAGGATGAGTTGAATATTGAATTTCTTCAAGTTGAATTGACCGTGGATGAAATTAAACTTTTAATTTAATTGTTATTTAATTGAATTTTGATTTAATAATTATGTAACTGGGCTTTTGCTTGGACCTTATAGTTATTATGTAATACTAGAAGTACATAGGTAAGTTCATTGAGAAATTAGAATTATTATAAATCAAATGAAAGTCTTTTGTTTTATTAGCTTATTTTTATTCTCAACAAATTTTTTTTGTTAGCTGATTTTTATTCTTGTTTGGTTCTTTTTTAAGTCTAATAATGAGTGCATTCATTCTTGCACTTAATTATATGAATGACAACTATTATACTATTTAATTCACCTTCACTAAAAAGTATTATCTCACTAACACATGCCACCTTTGTTATCTAACTCGGGTTATTTATATTCAAATAAAACATTATAAAAGTCTCTCAGAGAAATATTAGATAATTTTTTTATTCATTTCAAACACTGTAAAAAAAATTATAAAAAAATGTTATTGAAGAATTATAATAAGAAAAAGAAAGATTTGAGAAAAAAAATTATTCACTAAAATCATCTCCGACAATAAATATGGTGTCACTTTTTGAATTATTTCCGATGTCATCTATGAAGATGTAAAAAACACAAGAAAGTGGGGCTTTGAATTGAGTTTTATAAGCAAAAGCTTTTTCTAAAACAAAAGCATCTCTAACAAGTTAATAACAAAGAGATAAAAACACAAAGATTTTTATCCTGGTTCGCTTGAACTCAAAGCTAATCCAATCCACCCGCCAAAGTGATTTTGCCTTATACACAAGGACTTAATCCACTATAATCAACATATTATAATAAACACAAAGAATAACCTTCTTTATTTTCTCAAGGATCCAACTAATCCTTAGTCTCCTTAAGGACTCACAAAGAATAATTTTCTTTGTCTTCTCAAGCATAACCTCCTTAAGGACTCAAACAAATTGTTTGAAGAATATTTAGTGTGTTACAAGATGCTTCTACACAAGCAGATTTTACACAAATGAATAACAAACACTTAAAGAAAACTATATACAAAGAATGATAGATTTTCATAAATAAAAATAACTTGTCAAAATACTTGTGTAAATCAGCATTTTCTTCAAGTCTCCAATGCATGCTTATATAGTGTAAGCATGTGACCGTTGGAGGGAAAAATAGGGAAATCTCCCTTTGAGTGGCTGTCTATTGTTGGATGGGGAAAGAATGATACTACATACTGTCCTTTCGCCCACAAATTCAGTGACAAATGTGATGAATAGTACTGTCCTTGCCCACGAAATCAGGTAGTGGAAAGGTTGCTCATTTTGTACCATGTACTATTTGATCACATTCATATTTTGATCTTATCTTCAAATTCATTGGCTTCTGGCTTGAGGTCTTCAGTATCTTCAGAATCTGGCTTAAGGTCTTCAGTATCTTCAGAGTCTTTAGAATCCTCAGTCAGAACCTTGATAACTTCAACTGTCTGACTTGAGATCTTCATAATCTTCATCTACATAACACAACTTCAAAAGCTTGTCATTCTTCAGAAGTTTGGTGATCAGAGTCACGTCTAGAATTACAAACTGAAATAACATTGCAGTAGCAACACATAGTCTCCTCAGAAGCTTTTAATGACTGAAACAACTCAGAAGCAGAAAGAACATTGCAGCAGCAATAACGACGTCTTTCAGAACTTCTAATACTTGCGCATAAGAGGATTTAGAGGCACATAGTTCAGAAACTGATGATGTTGCACATCATATGATTAGAATCAGAACTGGTTGTTAAAGCTACACAATAAAAAACCATTAGGGTACCAAAATTATTCTCACACAAATACAACATTGTTATCATCAAAACTCAAGGTATAAATGGATAACCAAATCTTGTTTTAAAAATCTCCCCCTTTTTGATGATGACAAAACATGTATTTTGATGAACAATTTTGTACAGGGTAATCACAAAAGAATACATCTTATAGAAGTACAAAGCTCCCCCTGAGATGTATAATCCTATAAAGATAAAATCAGAATGAAAGAATACTTTCCTTATTAACCTTTTTGAAGTACCAGAGTGAATATTCAGTCAGAATCTGGTTTATCTTAAGAAGTTAGTTGATGTTGTCCAGAGCACTGATTGCTAACATAATCATTCTTATAGGCTTTACTTCAAAAGCTTTACTTTATAAACTTTTCTTCCTTGAAGGATAAGGTTTTCAGAACCTTGACTTTTCAGAAGGTCTCTCTTATCTGAATTTCAACTTCATGATTTTCAGAAGTAGCATATTCAGAACCATTCTGATTCTTGATAAATAACCCTGCAAAACACTTAACAAACTCTTTTTTCGAAGTATTTGTTAGCAGAAGCATTACAAAATGTTTGAGTTTTACTTAAGGAAATTCGATATAAAAACAAACACTTAATTCTTCCCCTTTAGAATGTTATGTTTTTCTCCCCCTTTGTCATCAATAAAAATTATAAAAGACAAAAACAAATAAAGAGAAACAAAACATTTTTCATTGAATAAAATGGAAACAGGCAGTGCATAGTACAATTGAAAAGAAATTTTTTTTTTCTTCAAGAATGTAAAATAAAGCTAAGGGTTCTGGGAAGGAGGAGGAGGAGGAGGAGGAGGAGAAGGAGGAGGAAGCCTTGAGAGAATCAGTTGGAACATGAGATCTTGCTTATCCAGATGCTTATTGACCTTTGCATTATCAGCCTTGATCTGCCCGATTATCCTCAGAAGGGAAACCGGAATAGGCTAAGAGGCAGAAGCTTTTGAGATGACCATCTGAGTAGGAGCTTCTTCCATAACAGAGTCTTGAGGATCAGAAGCAGCAACAGGTTCTGGAGCAGACTCAATATGCTGAACTATCTCTGCTTTCAGAGCAACTTCTTCTTCTTCTATAGCTTCTAGAGAGGCCTCCTTGATTTCTGGAGCAGGAAGGCATAATTGGGAATTTCTCAACTTCCGCAATTCCATTAAGAGCACGAATCCAGAACGGAATTTGCTTTCAGTAAGAGTGTACCCAACATCCTTCAGCTTGGAAATCTCGGAGTTCATTCAACTTCTATAAGCTTCCTATGCCGAATCACTTGAAGCAGGATTGGCAGAAGAACAACTGACAATCATTGCTTTCTCCAACCGGCTTTTAGATCCAATTTCAAAATCCTTCAGAACCTTACCAAAGTCAGGGGAGGATTTTGTTGGTAGTTTTGGGTATTTTATTGTGAGGTTGATTTTGGACTCATCAAAGTCAAGACCAAAAATAGAAGGATGTGTTGGTTAAATAACACGAGGTGATTCAGGTGAGGTGATTTCTGGTTCAAAATCGAACATTCTTCAAGAGTTCCGTCAGAAACGTGTTCATCAAAAACACTTCTTGCGGGAGTTGTTCTAGGTGTTGTAAATTTTGGATTAGTTGGTTGGGGAGCATTAACATTTGGTGGTGGTGAGATGGGTGAAACTTGTAACTGTGGAGGAGATAATGGTGGTGATATCTGTTGTTGTTCTAAAACAGGAGCAGAAACTAAACGAGTTTCTGTGATGGGACTTTCTGAATGAGAGTTTCTATTATTGGATTTAATATTGGTGGTGGAATTTCTATGATTGGGGTTGATATTGGTGGGTTTGTTTCTGGTGGTGGAATTGGGATTGGTTCAGAAATAGTGGATTGAGATGGACGAGGGATTGGTAAGATCCTCTTAGAAGGGATTGAATCAGAATTTAAAGAAGTGTTATCAGAAAGAAGATTACCAGAAACTCTTGAAGACTAGACGACTCCAGAAGTATCCTTCAGAATCATTGCCTTCTGGCATTCACTTAGAGGCACCTTATCTTCGTCCTGAAAGATAGTAATCTTCTTCTTCTTTTGAGCCATAGAAGATCATTCGCCTCTAAACTCCTTCTTTCTCTTTCCATGGGCATAAGGGTAAGTTTTTGGAAGGTTAAAAGGATCCACCAAAGGTTCAATTCCATCCTTCAGACAACTTTCTAAATAAGCCATCAAAACCTGTGGAGGGTCAATTTTGGTGAATAAAGGGTAGTTATCAAAGGGATTTCTTGTACCACATATATCATCCTTAGTCAGAATGACATCTGGTTTTTGAAATCCGGAGATAAGACTCATACTCTTCAGATTCTTCCCCTATAAGACTTTACCAACATCCTTCACCAACTCTTCTATCAAACCATTGACCAGAAAGTCATCCACCAAGCCGCTTTCCATAAGGATATCAGAAATCAATCTGCCGTTGGGAATGAATTTGCTTCTAGAATTCCTGGATGATCCACAAATTCTGGATTCTATAATAGAATCCCTCATGAACTTAAACAAAAGTGATGGAATTCCGAGCTTGATACCTTTCTCCAGAAAAATAACATGAATTTTTGACGTGTGTTGATGTAGTCAGAACTACTTGTACTTGGCTTGTGGTTAATGCAACCCAAAGTGATCTTGAACCAAACCCTTAGGTTCCTTGTTAAGTCTTTATCACTAGGACCCTTTTCATCAGCGATGTTGGTTTCTTCCTTAAAGATGACAAGAGAAATGACAACATCTCTCTTAGCAGTGATGGTTGCACTGTGAACCTCTTCCCTTTACCATCATGACCAATGAGATCAGCTATGGACTTCTCAGTGATGACTATCTTCATATTCATGACATATGAAGTGATGGTTTCCTTCTCAGCAGTTCCATGAACCCAAAACTGTTTTACTAACACAGGGTAAATTGGGCCTGTGAGTCTCTCGAAGAATGTTTTCCATCCTTGAACGTTCAAAGTTTCAGTGAAATCAAAACCTTTATCCTTTAGGTTAACGATGATTTCACATATTACTGTCAACTCATTGACTGGAGTGTGAAGGGTTAACTCAGGAATTCCTTCCAACATGTTGTTGCTTTCGGTTGCCTTTAAGGAGCTTGGAGATTATTGTTGTTGATCAGCCATTTGATTTGAATAGGATGAAGATAAAGATGAAGAATAGTTGCAGAGAGAAAAAGGAAGTTGTTTTAAGGTTTGAAAACTTAAAGTGTGAGAGAGATGTGCGGGTAGTGTGAAAATGTGAGTGAAGTGAGTTTATATAGAAAATTTTGCAATGATGACAAAAAGAGAATACATAGTCATAGGGGGAAGCGTAATAATTTAGACATAATTCCAAGAATGATTAAATCCAATGTGTCACACTTTCATCACACATGCTCAGAAAGTGGGACAACTGTCGCCACTAAGAACCATATGAAATCAAACGACAAGACAACCATTTAATGAAATGACTATTAAAAATTAGGAAGACATCAATAAGATTGCTTTTGATCAAAACCTTTTTTATTCATGAAAACTTCCTTACTTACGAAAGCTCATGTTTCAGAGTCAGAAAGAAAACAATTCAGAATCTAATCCATAGTTCTGAAGACTTTTACATTCTGAAAACATCTTTTCATTATGGACATAATTTCATAAATAAGTTTTCCAGAATGAACATGAATCTATCTTCAACAAGGGGTTTGTAAAGATATCAGTCCATTGACGGTCTGTATCAATAAATTTTAAGTGAAAAAGTCCCTTCTGAACGTAGTCACATAAAAGTGATGTTTTATTTCAATATGCTTAGCCCTAGAATGCAAGATAGGATTCTTAGATAAATAGATATCAGAAGTATTATCACAAGAATATGAATGTTACTCTCAGATATGATAATCTTCCAGCTGACTCTTCATTCAGAGTATATGAGTGTTGCATCCAGAAGCTGCAATGTATTCAACTTCAGCTATTGACAACACAATTGTTGACTGTCTCTTGCTGGACCATGAGATCAAGTTATCTCCCAGAAATTGACAACTTCCAAAAGTACTTTTTCTTTCAATTCTATCTCTAGTATAGTCAGCGTCACAACAACCTACTAATTTATACTCACTTGATTTTCTATAAAATAAACCAAGGTTAGTAGTACCTTTTAGATACCTAAAGATTCTTTTAACATCAGTTATGCGAGTTTCCCTAGGATCTGATTGGAAGCAAGCACATAAGTAGACACTGAATAATATATCAGGTCTAGAAGCAGTTAGATATAGAAGATAACCTATCATACCTCTGAATAGCTTCTGATTTACCTTACTGCTTACCTCTTCTTTCACCAGAATGCATGTAGGATTCATTGGAGTCTTTGCTAGCTTGCATTCTTATAAGTTGAATTTCTTCAAAAGTTCCTTTGTATATTTTCTTTGATGAATATAAGTGTCTTCTGATCTTTGATCAATCTTGATTCCTAGGAAGAACTTAAGCTCTCCCATCAGACTCATTTCGAATTCTGTCTGTATAGACTTAGAAAAATCCTTGCACAACTGTCATACCCCAAAAATTACCCATCATTTTTCCTAAAAAAAAAAAAAAAAAAAAAAAAAACGAAAAAAAAAAGAAAAAAAAAAAAAAAAAAAAAAAATTTAATTAATTAATTAATTAATTAATTAATTAAAATAATTAATTAAATAATTAATTAAAATAAATAAATAAATAAAATATAACAAATTATTTTGGACTTGGGTCTCCCTCATTCCAAGCCCATTACCCACGAAATTAGTCTATAAATACTGAAGTTTCAGTAGGGGGAGTGACACTTGGAGACTTGGAGTTTACACTGGGAGATTTACTGGAGAAAGAAGGAAGAGAAGCAAAACACTCTGAGGTTTCCTTGGAACAAAACCTTGAGGAAAAAGAAAGAGAGAGAACAGAGAAGGACGGATAGAAACTTTGGCATAGGAACCCTGCCTACCCGGAGAATTCAGAGTAAAGAAACCCTGAAGGCAGCCCATCTGCACCGAAGCCATCGCCGTCCAATTCCCGCTGCCTAACTTATTCCGATACTACAAGTGGTCAATCCCTTCAACCTTGAATTGGCAAACAGGTTTGCGTATCTCTATTGTTTATACTTTCAATTGGCCATATCTACATATATAATGCATCATGATTAAATGTTGATATATAATTTGCTTTCGTATGGGAATTTAAATATGCCTGAATACCCTGAATGTTTGATCATGTTATTCCTGTGATAAAATGCCATAAAATTCAAAGTTCCTAACGTGGGGCTGTTTTCAAATTCAAAATCCGTGGCCGCTCGCTAGCACCTCGCTAGGCGAGCCTGGGGCGAGTATTCGCCTGGCCTTCGCTAGGCGAGGCAGAGGCGAACGAGACAGTAGCTGACTTTTCTATTCTGTTTTTTTTTTTTATGTTTTATCATAGCCATGCATTATTCATCCTATCCTATTTATTGTTGTGATATTTCTCCGGTGTAATCTTCGATTGCACCCTGATTTGGTGTTCTGACATGTTTCTTTTTTTTGAGTTTCGTAAAGGTTCACATATCCCAGGAAAAGGTTATTGGCTAGGTATTCCACTTTATTTGTGGGATACCCTTGTGGAGTTTCACCCTAAATTAATTTTTTAATGTATTAATTTCTAATGTATTAATTTTTTAATATATTATTTTTAATAATTTTAATGTGGAGTTTCATCCTAATTATATAATTAATTGTAAAACTTTGCCTTTGAATAAGTGATCTTGGACCTCTCTTTGTTGCCTTACGATTACGATATTACGGTCATGTCCCGCGAACATGGGGATACCCTTAGCAAAGACCCTTCGGTTAAATCATCATAAAATAAATTATAGTCCCTCGGATGTTGCCTTCGAATATACAACTTTGTCCCTCGATGACCCTCCGATGTTGCCTACGGTTAAATGATGATAGTCCCTTCGAATGCTAAGGTATCCTCATAACTGTTGCCTTCAATGACCAATCGATGACCCTACGATGACCCTTTTACATCCAAAGGATAAAACTACTTATTTCTCAATAATAAGGACAGTTTTACCCTCATAAGGATAGGAAATGCCCGTAAAGACCTTGGGTCGGTATAACTCTTAATTGCTGGCTCACAACCTAAAACATTTTTTCACACCTCACACCTTTCAAAATACCTTCAGAAAATCACCACTTGGTATACATTCATACTAGAATCATTACCGAGTTATATTTTTCTAAACAATTTTCAAAACTAAACGAGATAATCACTTTGTATACATTCATACAAGAATCATTACAAAGTTAAATTCTCTTTTCAAAACAATTTTTCTAAACAATTCACAAACACTTTTTTTCAGACAAAAATAATATAAGTGATCGAGCAATTAAGAGCCCATGGATAACCATGGATACAAAGGGTGCTAACACCTTCCCTTTGTATAATGTACCTCCCGAACCCAAAATCTAAATTAAGGTCTTTCCTGTTCTTTTCCACCTTTCCTTATTGGATAAAAGAAAAGTCGGTGGCGACTCTTGCTAACCGCGACATTGCGATTAAAACCACAAAAAAGTCCAGTTCACCGTATGACAGAACTGGCGACTCTGCTGGGGACCCTAAATATTTAAAAAGAGAGGTTACCTTAAAAACAAGATCACTTGTTCAATTTGTCTGATTTATTTTTAAGGGATTGCTTGGGTATGTTATGCTTGAGTGAAAGATCCTACACCCGGATCTAGTGTACCTTAGGTAAGTAGCAAGAGATCATCGCGACTGTCCGGCGTATACTGGAATGGTCAAAATGATGGCTACGGTTAATGTGGCACTTTGGATGTCCTGATGTTCCTCATGTTAGTTGAGGAAATATTTGGCATTCGCGTGGTGTCATAAAAGCATTAACCAGACCTTTAGAACCCTAATTGACTCATCCTGGCCATTAGAAAGTAGTGAGATAACTGGCTTCGGTTCCGACTGGAGTTGGTTGAGACTCGATACTACACTCTTTGAGATTGGACTTTAGGGAAGCTTCGGTCAACCACTTGGTGTTGCACTGAAGTGGACTTAAGGAAAGGTCAATGATTTGAGATCCTTCTAGAACCCGGTTACTATTCTAAGACAGGTTGAACCAACCAAACTTCAGTGGGGAGGGTATTTACCTATGGAACTCACGCAAGCCTTAAAACCTAGGAATGATTGTTGTGTGACTTGCTTGTGCTTGTTATTTATCTAACAACATGACATCATAACAACATAACATCATAACATCATGGCATTGTACTAACCATTTCAAGGATTTAGGGATTTAACTCTGCTAAACAGAAAAAACAAAAACAAAAGCAAAAACAAAAGAGAAAAGAAAAAAAAAGCTCTTTTTGGTAGTTTATGCAAAGTTAAATCCCGAAAGTCCTTGAAAACATTTCATACATTGCATTGCATCGCATAACAGGTATTCTAAAGGATCAGTGTTCTCACGATTTTCCTATCAAACAGATTCCAGCAGATTCAAACAGATTGAACAATGGCTCTCGAACAAACTGTCAAAGATCTCCAGGCCCAGAATGCTCAATTCCAGGAAATGATGCTGAGCTTATCTAAGGGGCAGGAAGAACTGAAAGCTCTTTTGATGGAGAAGAAGAAGGACCAGAAACCTGTGGGTTACATCAACCCGGGGAGAAGGCTTAAGGGACAGGTTACAGGAGTCAAGATTAGAATTCCGAAGGATTCAGAAGAAGAAACCGAGAATGATTCGGAAGATGAGAATCCTAATCTCGTCAATTCTGAGGACGACGATGAAGATTATGAACATGAACAGTACTCTCCGAAGGATGATAAATACAAGTTGCTGGAAGAACGTATGCTAGCTATGGAGGGGCAGAAAGTGCCCGGTCTGGATTTCGAAAACTTGGGTCTGGTCTCTGATGTGGTCATTCCCCGCAAATTCAAGGTTCCCATTTTCACTAAGTATGATGGTGCCTCTTGTCCTCAGATGCATCTAAGGGCTTATGTGAGAAAGATTCAGCCGCACACTACTGATAAGAAACTGTGGATCCATTTCTTCCAAGAGAGTCTGTCTGGCACACAGTTAGAGTGGTATTATCAGCTTGAGAGCTCTAACATCCGCACATGGACTGATTTAGCAACAGCTTTCTACAAGCACTACCAGTATAATTCTGAGTTAGCGCCTACTCGGCTACAGCTACAAAATATGACTATGGGCTCTAAAGAAAGTTTCAAAGAATATGCTCAAAAGTGGAGAGATTTGGCTGGCAGAGTCAAACCCCCTATGACTGATCGAGAGTTAGTGGACATGTTCATGGGTACACTGACTGGCCCATTCTACAGCCATCTACTGGGAAGTTCCTCGTCAGGTTTCACTGAACTTATCTTGACAGGTGAACGGGTTGAAAGCGGCATTCGAAGTGGAAAGATACAGGCAGCTACTTCTGCAAGCACCAAAAAGTCCTATCAGGGAAAGAATGAATCAAATGCTGTGTACAGTGAGAGGAAGCATAACAAGAAGAATCGTGACCATACTGTTGGGGCAGTTACAATTGCCGCACCGCCATCTCAGAACTTCCAACACAGACAAGACAGGTCGAGAAGACAGTTTACCAAGATCAATATGACTTTAACCCAAGCACTGCAGAGTATGTTAAAGGCCAATTTGATTACCCTCAGAGGCCCTCCTGCAAATCCCAACACTACTTCTCCTCGTTATAATCCCAACGCCAGGTGTGCCTATCACTCCGATAGCCCCGGGCATGATACGAATGATTGCTGGTTGTTGAAGAACAAGATTCAGGATATGATCGACGCTGGAGAAATTGAATTTGATCCTCCGGCGACCCCCAATGTCATCACAGCACCTATGCCTAATCATGACCAGAATGTTAATGTTGTGGACGACAATTCTCACGTTACTGACGTTGCTGATTTAGCATCTCCTCTCCTGATCGTTAAGAAGAATTTATTGCAAGCTGGTTTATTTCCAGGTTGCGCTGAAGATTGCGATCTCTGTGTACTCCGACCCAATGATTGTTTGAAGTTGAAGAACGGCATTCAACGGCTGATGGATGATCGTACAATTCTATTTGAAAGGGTTCCTAAGGTGGACAACTCTATTGAAGAGGTATCTGTGATTGCTAGGTCCAAAGCTCTAGTGAAGATTACCGCTACTAGAGTGCCTGTGAAGATTACCGCTGAGCCCAAAGTGGCTCCCCTGATTATTACCGCACCTGGCCCCGTGCCATATTCCTCCAGCAAAGCTATTCCGTGGAACTATGGAGGCGACGTTTACATCCATGGCATAAAGCAAGTTGGTAGTTCTGCTAATCCTAATGATATTGTGGGGACTAGTAAAGTTACTCGAAGTGGAAGGATCTACTCCCCAGAAATCTCACCTCCCGCTCCCGAAATTCGAGGAAAAAGACCAGTCAATCCTCCTCAGTCAGAGACATCGGTCGAAGTTACTTCTGAAGATGTTGCCAAACAGGAAATGGAAGAGATGCTGAAAATCATCCGTAAGAGCGATTTTGATGTAGTGGAACAATTGGGGCATACTCCGTCTAAAATCTCAATGTTGTCCTTGTTATTATCCTCTGAATCCCATGCCAATGCATTGATGAAATTCTTGAAGACCGCTCATGTGCCTCAAGAAACATCCGTCGATCAATTCGAACATTATGTTGCTAATTTGACTGTTGACAATGGCCTAGGCTTTTCCGATGCTGACCTGACGCCAGCAGGAAAGAATCACAATAAAGCTCTGCATATCTCCATCGAGTGTGAGGGGATCACCCTGGCTCACGTGTTGATCGACAACGGCTCTTCCTTGAATGTGCTCCCGAAAGCTGTACTCGATAAATTTGACTACAAAGGCATTGAACTGAAACCTAGTGATGTTGTGGTGCGTGCTTACGATGGTGCGAAGAGTGTTGTCTATGGTGAAGTGATTCTCCCTATCAAGATAGGACCTCAAGTCTTCAACACTACCTTTCACGTGATGGACATTCGTCCCGCCTACTCCTGCTTGTTGGGGCGCCCTTGGATCCATGGGGCAGGTGCGGTAGCTTCGTCGCTTCATCAAAAGCTGAAGTATCCAATAGCAGGCATGGTTGTCACTGTATGTGGAGAAGAAGAGTATATTGTCAGTAGTGTGCAAGCCTTCAAATACGTCGAGATGGATGGTGAATTCTTTGAGACTCCTTCTCAGTCATTTGAAGTGGTTCCTCCACCCAGTCCTGTCCTTAAGCCAACTCCCCTTGTGCCCAAGGTTGTTCGTGCTCCCCCTGTCATGATCTCTCTGAAAGATGCTCAAGCCGCGATTGAAAATGGTGATCGTGCTGGTTGGGGTCAACTGATCAATGTACCGTACAAGTCTGATAAAGCTGGCCTGGGGTTTAACTCTGGAAAGATAGTCAAAAATCAGATTAATGCTATGGAAGATGCTGATAGTGATTGCGACTTGGATAGCTGGATTTTCCCAACAATTGGTGACGGACTCAACAATTGGAAGACTGAAGACATTATCCCGATTTCCTTTAGTCAGGAGTAATTGTTATTGTTTATTCTAGAATTGCAAATTTTAATTTTCTTTTACAATCAAACTTCTTAAAGCATTGCGTCTATGCCCGAGGCACAATGGCTAATTTGTTAGGGGTTTGTCATTTTCATAAGCATATTCATATTCAATAGATCAATGGACTTTTTGCATTCAAATATTGCGCTCTTTATCTTTCCTGTCATTTTTCAAACAAGCTATGTTTCTTGCACACACTCACGTAACAATTTGCCGATCCATATCCACTCTGGATCCTGTTGGTAATGACTCTGCTACTGTTCATTATGACTTTGAAAATCCGATCAACCAAGCCGAGGATGGAAGCGAGGAAGATTGTGAAGTCCCTGGAGAACTTGCCCGACTACTGCAAGAAGAAAAGACTATACAGCCGCATGAGGAATCAATTGAAATTGTAAATCTGGGTACTGAAATAAACAAGAAAGAAGTCAGAGGTTTCTTGGGGCACTCGAATTACATTGCCCGATTCATTCCACACTTGACTGCTACCTGCAAACCCATCTTCAAATTACTGAGACAAAATCAAGAGATGGTATGGAATGATGAATGCCAAGAAGCTTATGACAAAATCAGGAAATATCGCCAAGAACCTCCAGTTCCGATGCCACCAGTTGAAGGAAGACCTTTAATTACGTATTTGACCGTGTTAGAAAATTCAATGAGGTGTGTTGGGGCAACATGACGAGTCTGGTCGAAAAGAGCATGCCATATACTGCCTTAGCAAAAGGTACTGACTGTGAAACAAGATACTCACAGCCCGAGAAAGCTTGCTGTGCTTTGGCCTGGGCTGCTCGCCGACTAAGACAGTATATGTTGAATCATACCACCTTATTGACTTCTAAGATGGATTCTATCAAATACCTATTTGAGAAACCTGCTGTCTCCTGAAAGAGTTATCACTGACAATGGTACTAATTTGAACAACAAGATGATTACTGAACTCTGCACGCAGTTCAAAATAAAACACCATAACTCTTCTCCGTACCGGCCAAAGATGAACGGCGCCGTGGGGACTGCTAACAATATCAAGAAGGTCATGCAAGAAATGACAGTAACATACAAAGACTGGCATGAGATGTTACCCTTTACTCTTTACGGTTATCGCACTTCAGTGCGCACTACGACAGGGGCAACTCCGTTCTCTTTAGTCTATGGAATGGAAGCCATCTTACTAGTGGAAGTTCAGATTCCCTCTCTAAGAATCATGAAAGAGGCGGGCTTAGATGAAGATGAATGGATTCAGACTCGACTCGATCAGATAAATCTGATTGATGAGAAGAGACTTGCGGCTGTTTGTCATGGGCAGATATATCAGAAATGCATGACCCAGGCATTTAACAAAAGAGTTAAGAGACAGGTGTACCAACTTGGCGACTTGGTGATCAAGCGTATCATTCTACCACAAGGTGATCCCAGAGGCAAATGGACTCCCACATACGAAGGGCCATTTGTGGTTAAGAAGGTATTCTCTGGTGGAGCCATGATACTCGCTACTATGGATGGTGAAGACTTCCCACATCCCGTGAACGCGGACATAGTTAAAAAATACTACGCATAAAAGAGACCCGCTAGATCGACGTATCTAGGCAAAAGTAAGGGCATCCCGGCGAACCAAAAGGGTTCGGGCAAAAATTAGGGATATATAAAAAAAAATGTACACCCGGCAAGTCGAAAACCTGAAAAGGCGGCTTGGGCAAAAAAGGGTATCCTGGTGGACTGAAAACCTGAAAAGGCGGTCCAGGCAAAAATTAGGGATTAAAGCGTATGACTATGTCCCGTTCTCAGTCAACTTTCATCCAAGTTCGAGGGACTGACCAAGCCAATCACTTCTATCCGACAGCAAGGGATGAGATGCTCGAAGACATAATGACAGTAGTAGGCTTAAAATCAATAGGACTTCTTCCACATAGCTTTCTCTTTGTTTTCGACAATTTCCTCTTACTAGGATTTCTGTCTCCTTGTACACAAATTGCCTGTTTATAGGCCTCCTTTCAAAATCAATACAACCCTCTTTCAAAAAAAAGATGCTTTTGTTTTTACTTTTCTGTTTTGGTTGCGTAAATGTCCATTGATTTAATTTGAATTAATATGTGCATTTGAATATGACTGATGTTTACCAAAAATACATGCATAGAATAGCAATAGCAATTACTACCCGACTTCAGGATCAAGGAAAAGGTCTAATCATGCTCCCAATGAATCCGCTACCAATTCTCTTCCCCAGCAAGCCTGTTTTTTTTCCTCAGAAAATGGCAGTATCCCCAGGCACAGCCAGTTACTCCCCAACAGAGGTCGGCGTCACCAGACAGATTGATCATCTCATCCATCCCCAGCCAGGCTCTGTTGAATATTTCCACCATCAGACAGAAATCAAGCATCCCCAGCCGAGAAAGGGTTATCGACACAAATGTCTCAAATCAGTAGATGGGGATTTATTTTCCCCAGTAGAGTCCCCAAGCAGAACTTCTCATACGCCTAACTCATTCATTACATCCTTTCACAGCATACGCATGCATACAACATTCGCATTTATTTTAGCATAACACGAAACATCTCATACATCATGACATAACATGAAGCTAACTTTTCTTTGCAGGTTATTTATCCTCCTGATATAGTCAAAGTAGAAGGTTCATTCAGACAGACACCTTTATCAATCACATTCAAGATTCAGATACATATTTCAAATACAGTTCATGGGAACATTCATTCTGACAACACTTCGATATCCTCCTAACGATGGCATCTCTAAGCCCATCCCAGACATTTATTGCAAGTACAACATATACAGGTTATCAGATACAGCCTAACGTACGGTTCATTCTGATTCAGCCCAACATATGACTTCTTCAGCAACTCCAATGCGGTCTAACGTACGACCCATTTGGACCTTCAAATCCTCAGATGCTGCCTAGCGTACGGTACATTCAGGGGTGTAGTCTAGCGTACGACTACTTTCTTTTTCAGATGCAGCCTAACGGACGGCTCATTCTACAACTCGGATACGATCTAACGTACGATCCATTCTGAACTTCAACAACCCCAACGCGGTCTAACGTACGACCCGTTTGGATCTTACAACCCTCAGATGCTACCTAACGTACGGTACATTTCTGAAGTGTAGTCTGGCGTACGACTACCGCTTTCATCATCAGATGCGGCCTAACAGACGACTCATTCTGCGACGGTCTAACGTACGACCCTTTCGGATGTCCATCCCCTCAGATGCTACCTAACATACGGTACATTTCTGAAGTGTAGTCTAACGTACGACTACCCCTTTCGTCATCAGATTCAGCCTAACGTACGGCTCATTCTGCAACTCAGATACGATCTAGCGTATGGTCCATTCTGACCCTTTATCCCCAACAGCATATGACACACTCCGACTCCCCAGCGAAGTCGGCAGCCTAATGGATGACTCATTATACGGTCTAACGTACGACCCAGTATGGCACCCATGTCTTCAAATTGGCCTAATATACGGCGCGATCTGAAGCTTTCGTCATCAAACCTCCCGGATGGCATCTTTAAGCCCATCTCCATCAAGACCAACTGTTGATTCTCAAGTGCAAATTTTTGGGGCATTCTAGTGTTCAATAATCTTCCACCTCCAGACCACGAATGGCATACACGCCATCCTAACTCTCTCGGTTCAAGAATATTGAACAGGGGCAGCTGTCATACCCCAAAAATTACCCATCATTTTTCCTAAAAAAAAAAAAAAAAAAAAAAAATTTAATTAATTAATTAATTAATTAATTAATTAATTAATTAATTAATTAATTAATTAATTAAATAATTAAAATAAATAAATAAATAAAATATAACAAATTATTTTGGACTTGGGTCTCCCTCATTCCAAGCCCATTACCCACGAAATTAGTCTATAAATACTGAAGTTTCAGTAGGGGGAGTGACACTTGGAGACTTGGAGTTTACACTGGGAGATTTACTGGAGAAAGAAGGAAGAGAAGCAAAACACTCTGAGGTTTCCTTGGAACAAAACCTTGAGGAAAAAGAAAGAGAGAGAACAGAGAAGGACGGATAGAAACTTTGGCATAGGAACCCTGCCTACCCGGAGAATTCAGAGTAAAGAAACCCTGAAGGCAGCCCATCTGCACCGAAGCCATCGCCGTCCAATTCCCGCTGCCTAACTTATTCCGATACTACAAGTGGTCAATCCCTTCAACCTTGAATTGGCAAACAGGTTTGCGTATCTCTATTGTTTATACTTTCAATTGGCCATATCTACATATATAATGCATCATGATTAAATGTTGATATATAATTTGCTTTCGTATGGGAATTTAAATATGCCTGAATACCCTGAATGTTTGATCATGTTATTCCTGTGATAAAATGCCATAAAATTCAAAGTTCCTAACGTGGGGCTGTTTTCAAATTCAAAATCCGTGGCCGCTCGCTAGCACCTCGCTAGGCGAGCCTGGGGCGAGTATTCGCCTGGCCTTCGCTAGGCGAGGCAGAGGCGAACGAGACAGTAGCTGACTTTTCTATTCTGTTTTTTTTATGTTTTATCATAGCCATGCATTATTCATCCTATCCTATTTATTGTTGTGATATTTCTCCGGTGTAATCTTCGATTGCACCCTGATTTGGTGTTCTGACATGTTTCTTTTTTTTGAGTTTCGTAAAGGTTCACATATCCCAGGAAAAGGTTATTGGCTAGGTATTCCACTTTATTTGTGGGATACCCTTGTGGAGTTTCACCCTAAATTAATTTTTTAATGTATTAATTTCTAATGTATTAATTTTTTAATATATTATTTTTAATAATTTTAATGTGGAGTTTCATCCTAATTATATAATTAATTGTAAAACTTTGCCTTTGAATAAGTGATCTTGGACCTCTCTTTGTTGCCTTACGATTACGATATTACGGTCATGTCCCGCGAACGTGGGGATACCCTTAGCAAAGACCCTTCGGTTAAATCATCATAAAATAAATTATAGTCCCTCGGATGTTGCCTTCGAATATACAACTTTGTCCCTCGATGACCCTCCGATGTTGCCTACGGTTAAATGATGATAGTCCCTTCGAATGCTAAGGTATCCTCATAACTGTTGCCTTCAATGACCAATCGATGACCCTACGATGACCCTTTTACATCCAAAGGATAAAACTACTTATTTCTCAATAATAAGGACAGTTTTACCCTCATAAGGATAGGAAATGCCCGTAAAGACCTTGGGTCGGTATAACTCTTAATTGCTGGCTCACAACCTAAAACATTTTTTCACACCTCACACCTTTCAAAATACCTTCAGAAAATCACCACTTGGTATACATTCATACTAGAATCATTACCGAGTTATATTTTTCTAAACAATTTTCAAAACTAAACGAGATAATCACTTTGTATACATTCATACAAGAATCATTACAAAGTTAAATTCTCTTTTCAAAACAATTTTTCTAAACAATTCACAAACACTTTTTTTTCAGACAAAAATAATATAAGTGATCGAGCAATTAAGAGCCCATGGATAACCATGGATACAAAGGGTGCTAACACCTTCCCTTTGTATAATGTACCTCCCGAACCCAAAATCTAAATTAAGGTCTTTCCTGTTCTTTTCCACCTTTCCTTATTGGATAAAAGAAAAGTCGGTGGCGACTCTTGCTAACCGCGACATTGCGATTAAAACCACAAAAAAGTCCAGTTCACCGTATGACAACAACGACGCATTACCAGAACAAAAAATAATATCAACAACATATATTTGCACAACAAGAATGTCATTCTTGAAGGTTTTATAAAAGATAGTTGTGTCCACTTTCCTCTTGTGAAATCATTTTCCAACAAAAAGTTGCTTAGTCTATCATACCAAGCTCTTGGAGCTTTCTTTAGACCATACAAAGATTTTTCCAGTTTAAAAATAAAATCAGGTGTTGGTTCTAAGTGTTGGCAGCAATTTTGGTAAAACAAAGAGTGTTCACAAGATGTTGCATGTGATGTCTTAACATAAGATATCTATGTACCTGCTGGAGTTTAAAAACATAATTATGCAGGATTGTTTCAGGATGTCATACACGATGTCATGACATCTGATATTATGTACCTGCTGGATATTTAAAAAGGAATTATGCATGATTGTTCCAGGATGTCAGACCCGATGTCATGACATATGTACACAGAACATTCAAGGTGAATGTTATGTGTTATGTGATTGTGCATTTAATGGCAATCTATGTATGATTGAAGATCTGATTTGCAAACGCATTCAATCATTAATTACAACCTGATTTGCTTATTTTCCAAAGAGATCTAATCAGCTGTCATGAGAAGATTTAAGTGGAAAATAGTTTTAGGGTTTTCAAGATGTCCAAGCCCAGCTGAATGCTTCTATAAATAAGACATGGAAAACCTGATTTGGTACACAACTAATACTGAGCGAAATACTGAGAGAAAATAAGGTTTTGTGTCTTGTTTAGTCGTGTGACTTGTAATCCATTCAATTCATCCATAGATGATTGAATTGGTTTGATTTGTGAGTTGTAATTTGTCACTCTAAGCTTTTAAGCATGAGTGTGTGTCTACTTGATTGAAGCTGTTAAGCAAGATCAAGTGTGTGTCTACTTGATTGAAGCTGTTAAGCAAGATCAAGTGTGTGCCTACTTGATTGAAACTGCTAAGTAAGATCAAGTGTGTGTTATTGAAGAGTGTCTTCTTTTCATAAGGAATTGTTGTTTAAAATCATAGGTGTGATTGAGGGGGAGTGAGTGGGTTCTCATATCTAAGAGTGCTTAGGTAGAAATCACACGGGTAGAGATTAGGTGAAAAAGACTGTAACTTGTGGAGTGTACTGAGAGTTTTTGAACTGATTCTATTTAGTGGATTTCCTTCCTGGCTTGGTAGCCCCCAAACGTAGGTGAGTTGCACCGAACTGGGTTAACAATTGCTTGTTTCTCTTGCATTACTATTCTTTATCTTTACCCTGTTTGTGTTACTCAGATATTAGTGTCGTGACATTACCTTTGACATCTCATATCTGATACCAGAATTTCAATTGGTATCAGAGCAGGCATCCTGCTATGGTTCTGGGTGAGATCTAGGGACAATACTTTCTGGTACAATGGAGAGAGATGGAGGATCTGTTCACAGGCCACCAATTTTGGATGGATCTAACTATGACTATTGGAAACCTCGAATGGTAGCTTTCTTAAAATATCTGGATAATAAGGCTTGGAAGGCTATGTTAACAGGCTGGGTACATCCAGTAATTACTAAGGAAGGAGAAGCCACAACTGACAAGAAGCCTGAAGAACAATGGTCCAAGGAGGAGGATGATCTAGCCCTTGGAAATTCTAAAGCATTGAATGCCATATTCAATGGTGTAGACAAGAATATCTTCAGGTTGGTAAACAACTGTGAGGTGGCTAAAGATGCTTGGGACATTCTCAAAACCACTCATGAAGGCACCTCTAGAGTTAAAATGTATAGACTACAACTGCTCACCTCCAAGTTTGAAAATTTAAGGATGAAAGAAGATGAAAATATTCATGAAATTCATATGAGTATTCTTGAAATTGCTAATGCCTCAGGAGCCCTGGGAGAGAAGATGTCAGATGAAAATTTAGTAAGAAAAATACTCAGGTCACTCCCTAAGAGATTTGCTATGAAGGTGACATCCATAGAAGAGTCTCATGACATCTCCAACATGAGAGTTGATGAGCTAATTGGTTCCCTCCAAACATTTGAGATGGGAATGAATGATGGTTCTGAAAAGAAAACCAAAAGCATGGCCTTCATGTCAAACACAGAGGAGGAAAATAGTCAGGATGTTGATGAAGATCTGGCTAATGATGTAGCAATGCTGGGAAGATAGTTTAACAGACTGTTGAAAAAGATGGATGTAAGATCTAAGGCTAATGTCAAGAACATCTCATCTGACATCAGTAAATTCAACAATGCTGGAAGAAGAACAAGGTCAGATGATAAGCCCAAAGAAGGAAAAGAAGTACAGTGTTATGAATGTGATAGGTATGGACACATTAGAACTGAATGTGGAACCTACCTTAAGAAGCAGAAGATGAGTCTTGCTGCCACTTGGTCTGATGAGAGTGAAACAGAAGAATCTGCAAATCTGGTGACTGCCTTGACTGGAAGATGGGGTTCTGATGAAGACTCAAGTGATGATGAAGTAACCTTTGAAAAGTTGGCCACTACCTACAGAAAGTTGTGTCACAAAAGTGCAGAGGTGTGTAAAGAGGTTGAAAGCCAGAAGAAGGTAATAACTCACTTGAGAATGAGAAGGTAGAACACTTGGAAACCATCTCCAAATTAAAAATAGAAGCAGTGGTTCTGAATGCCAAGCTAGATGAAAGTCAACAAGTTGAAAGCCAGAAGAAAGTGATAGTACAGTTGGAGAATGAGAAGGCAGAACATGTGGAAACCATCTCCAAGTTAAAAACTGAAGCTATGTTCTTGAATTCTAATCTAGAAGAGATGACCAAGTATGTAAGAATGTTAAATAATGGATCCGACTCCTTAGACAAGATTCTCCAAACTGGACAAACAACAGGAGACAAATCTGGCATTGGGTATCATGAATCTAAGCCTGAGCGCAGTTACACTGGTTGCAAACCTAAATCCAAACCTAAGTACAACCATATTAAAAGCAAACATGAGATGTCACATCATATGTCACAACATCAGAAGGGAAGACAACAGAAAGGGAAACACCAAACATGGAGAAGCCATTACTGTTGGAAATTTGGCCACCTGAAGCCCTTCTGCTATAATCTGTATGGTTATCCTAGCCCTGTTCATCATCAGACGCAAACATCACAGGCCTGTCAACAAGAAGCAATGGGCTCCTAAGACTAATGTTACAAGTCTAATAGCTCACAATCCCTTCAGAGTTTCAGCCAAAGAAGATTGGTACTTTGACAGTGGGTGCTCCAGACACATGACTGGAAACAAAGACCTGCTAGATGGCCTTCATCCTCATGCCATAAGCTATGTAACCTTTGGTGATGGAGCAAAGGGTGAAATCAAGGGGATAGGTAAGCTTGATTGCCATGGAGTTCCTGAACTTGACAAGGTCCTACTTGTTAAGGGCTTGACTGCAAATCTAATAAGCATCAGTCAACTATGTGACCAAGGTCTAAATGTTAACTTCACTAAAACTGAATGTCTGATTACTAACAAAGAAAGTGAAGTGATCATGAAAGGAGTCAGGACCAAAGACAATTGTTACATGTGGAGCTCTCAAATTGGTTACTCCTCAAAGTGTACCTTAGTCAAAGAGAAAGGGATGAAGATGATTATATCTGCTAGAGGAACTCCCAAATTGAAAGTCTGTGGTAAATGTCAGACAAGGATGTCACACCAGAAACTCATACTTGACATCACTTCCAAAGGAGAAAAGCTTATGGTGGCTCAAATAGATAGGAGGTTGGATCAGATGGTTGAACATGTTGCTAGTCATATGCAGACTGAAGTTGGAAAGAACTTTGTTGGACTTGAGCTACAAGTCAAGCAGATAGAAGGGTCTATGTGTCTATCTCAAAGCAAAAATGCCAAGAACAATGTTAAGAAGATTGGGATGGAGAGTGAAAGGACACCTGCTCCTACACATTTGAAAGATGAAAATGGTGTTTGTGCTATATATTAAACTGAATATATAGCAGCTGGAAGTAGCTGTTCTCAACAGGGTTGGTTGAAACTAATGTTGACTGAATACAATGTCACACACGATGTCATGACATTGTACCATGACAACCTGAGTGCTACAATTATATCCAAAAATCCTATTCAACACAGTTGGACCAAGCACATTGATTGTTGTCATCACTCCATTAGAGAATTTGTGGAAGACAAATTCATAGCTCTAAAGCATGAAATGTAATTAGCTGACAAATTTGCAAGGGTTTTGGATGATAATAAGTTTGAATATTTAAGAGGGAAATTGGGGATTTGGATTCTTGTGAAGTTATAGCAATTAAAGTGGAGTGGAAAAGGTAATAAAAATATTGTCTGCCCATTTAAAAGAAAGAGCCACATTAATGATAAATCATTACCTAGTATTGGAACTAGTATCTATGCCATTTCCACACGCTACCTCAACACAACCATTTCCATCTTCATCCAACTTCTCAGAAAATCTCTGCTAGGGCAAAGAGATTTTTTTCAAAAGTCCAACAAAATGTCACAACATCCCTCATCACCAGGATCAAAACCCACTCACAAAGGAAGGACTCCCTCCATGGAGTTTCTGGATGAAGATATTCTGGAGTTTATTCCCATCTCTGTTATTCTAGGCGACGTCCCTGGCCCTTCTTCCACAGCTGGAAGTAATCAAGGTAACATTCCTGATAAATATCCTCATAAAGATAACATGCACTTTACAGATCGTGCCATTAGGAACCTAGTAACTAGGATTCTAAACGAAGGGCATGCAGTCAAGGGTGTTTCTACCACTTTGTCTAGAAGGGACCCCTCATCTGAGGTGGAACCCCAAGCTGAGAAAGATGATGATTCATCTAGATCAGAGAAAGAAGTGGCTGCTGAGGGATTATGCTCTCTAGGTAAAACCTTGCCTAGTAAGAAACCAGTAGATGGTTCTCATGAGACTGCTGAGAATGTTATTAATCTAGAGGAAGAGAGTTTAGAGGAAGAGGATGACACCTTGGTTCATCATGTAAAACCAAGTGTTGCTAGGAAAATGAAGACCAGAAAAGGGAAGACTGTGGCTGAGATGTTGACAGCCAAAACTAGGAAAAAGACTGCTGGTGTAGGACCCTCCAAATCATGGAGTAAAGTTGAGGTTAAGGAGAGGAAGGACAGAGAGAGTTCTGACTCTGAAGAGGATGTTGAAGACGATGTCCCAGACATTTCTCCTGCTAAAAGGCAGGCTGTTAAAAAGTCCCCAGCCAAAGTGGCAGCTGTGCACTTAAACAACATCTCTTTCCATCTGGAAGATGGTGCTGCCAAGTGGAAGTTTGTCATTCAAAGGAGGGTTGCTGTTGAAAGTGTTGGTGTAAGCCCTAGAGGCCAATACTTTTTGGTACTTGTATCGAATTATTTATTAATAATAAAAGGCATTTTCTTTATTATGGTTGATTAATAAAGTCCCTGGAATAGATAGTCCGTTTAATGTATCAAGTGTGACTTGATCATGAGATCACATTAAACATAAGGACACTATTCTTAAAGTATCCGTAGTCGAGCTTTAGTGTGAAGTGGGATAACATTAAAGCATTAAGATTATTATGTTTGTAGACTGATGATCACATCTCATGGATCATGGATAAAGAGTTATCGAGTCTTAAACATAGGTATGAATATTAGGAGTAATATTTATACCGGATTGACCCGCTATGAGAATACTATATAGAAAGTTATGCAAAGTGTCATAAGTTATTCTCATGGTGATAATGGTGTATACCACTCTTCGACCTGAAACCACTATGGATCCTAGATGTGGAGTCGAGTGCTTTATTGCTGATCCAACGTTGTCCGTAACTGGATAACCATAAAGACAGTTGATGGGTACTCCATGAAGCATGCTGAGGGACATGACTGACCTAGGTGGAATTTGCCCATCCTGCATAACAGGATAAATATTTATGGGTCCAATATTGAACTGGACAAGGATGACACGGTCTATGCCTTGTGTTCAATATAGACATAAGGGCAAAAGGATAATTATACACATAAGTATTATCACAGAAGGAATTGTCAGATCACATGACATTTTCGTGTCTTGGGTAGCAGTGATGTGTTGCTAGATACCCCTCACTGTTTATTATGTTAAATACATGATTTAATATAATTGCAAATGCCGCGAAAACCTACAGGGTCATATACAAAGGACGAATTGATGAGAGATAGAGTAACTAAGGAACACCGTAAGGTACGGTGCCCTTAAGTGAATTGTAGAACATCGTAAAGGTACGGTGTACTTAAGTAGAATAAGAAATATGGTAAGGTACCATGAGCTTAAGTGATTTTGGGCATATTATAAGATATGGGCCAAAATACACTTAAGTGGGCTTTTTAGCTTGAAGCCCACACAAGTGGTTCTATAAATAGAACCCTTGTGCAGAAGCATTCATTTGCGGTTGCATTATTTTCGTTTTCTCTCTCTCTCTCTCTCTCTCTCTCTCTCACTCAAAGCCTTCATTCGTACCAGCTAGCACTGAGATTGAAGGAATCCGTTCGTGTGGACTGAGTAGAGATGTTGTCATCGTTCAACGTTCGTGATCGCTCCGTGGATCTGCATCAAAGGTTTTGATCGTCACAAGAGATCTGCACGAAAGGTTTCAATCGTCACAAGAGGTAAATATTCTATCACTGATCATGACCATTCGTAAGGATCTCTAAAGGAGAAAATTTTAATTTCCGCTGTGTTTTGGATCGCAATTCTCCTTCAGAAAGGAAGCTGGGAAAGGAGGCTGTAGAGGTGAAGCAAGTCATGGAATTGATTAAGGCTATTGGACTGATGAAAACTGTTGTTGCTTTGCCCCAATGTTTTGAAGGGTTAGTGAAAGAGTTTGTTGTGAATATCCCAGAGGATATTTCTGAAAAGAGTAGCAAGGAATTCTGCAAGGTCTTTGTGAGAGGTAAATATGTGTGGTTCTCCCCAACCATTATCAACAAGTTCCTAGGGAGAGGAACTGAAGGAGGTGTGGAGTTAAAGGCTACAGACAATGAAGTCTGTAGGACTATTACTGCTGGCCAAGTCAAGGAATGGCCTAGTAAAAAGCATCTATCAGCTGGCAAGTTAACTGTCAAATATGCCATCTTGCATAAGATTGGTTCATCCAACTGGGTGCCAACTAATCATATCTCAACCATCTCTAATGGTCTTGGAAGAATCATTTATGCTATTGGAACCAGGCTAAACTATGATTTTGGAAGGTTTATGTTTGATCAAATTGTTAGACATGCCTCCACTAATGCAGTAAAGCTGCCTATTGCCTTTCCATCTATCATCTGTGGAATTATCTTAAGCCAGCAACCAGGCATTCTCAACACAAGTGATATTCCCAGCAGAAGGAAGCCTCCACTGTCCATTCACTACAAGTTGTTTGAAGGAAGCCATGTCAATGATGTTATCATGACATCTGCAAGGAAGGAACCTGCCTCTCAAGGTAGCTTGATTGATCAATTGAAGGAAACTTGTAAGGAGCTGGATACTGGTATTAGGGTTGCCAAGGCAAGGAAAAAGGCTTTGGAGGTTCTTATTGGTAGCTTAGAGAAGGAAGAGATGGAGAAGGCTGGTGAGACCAAGGATTCAGATGCCAATACCTCAAGTGAGAGGTCCAATGCTCAATCTAGTGGCAGTTCTGATTCTGAAGGTGAAGATGATGCTACTTCATCAGACTGAGTGGTAATGGTTCCCCCTGTTATGAAGATTATGTGTGTTGTGTGCTGTTTTGAAGACTGGTCCCCCTGGTGGTTTGGTTTTTTTTGGATGCTGAAGAATTTGTTTTTTTCTATTGAAATGTGTGTAATTTGTGGCAGTCCTTACTGATACCTTGTTGTAATATTTGGGCTCTTAATGAGTTCCATGGATTTCTAATTATCTCAGCTATTACAGCTGTGTATAATTATGGTTTGTATCTCCAAACAATTATGTTTTAACATTTTATATGTTATAACATCTGTTGTGACATTCTCTGCTAGGCTGATTGACATTTATTTTGTCTAATTGGTCACCTTTGGTCTATTTTGACTAAAAAGGGGGGAGAAGTGATTATGTGGAGCAGTTAAATATGTGGAGTTGTGTGGAGATGTACGTACTGGTGTAGCTGAATAGATGAACAACTATTGTTGAAGGAGATGTGTAAGACAGAATGTTGTTCTGTTTACAGATGTTGGAGGAGATGTCTGATATGGTGCACAAGTGATGTTGAAGCAGATGTCAGAGGGTGACTCTAGTTATTACAGGTGTTGTTGTTGTTAAAGGAGATGTCTGTGTTGCACTTAGGGGGAGAAGAAGTACCCATGTGCATTTGTGTGTATTACTAGATGCTATAGATAGTAATTGTGTTTGCTTCTGCTGCTGCTTAAACTGTTGTTATGTTGTTTAACTGCTGATGTGTTTTTCTTGTGAACAAAATGGACAGATATATGTTTTAGCCAAAATTTGCCAAAGGGGGAGTTTGTTGGTTCTAAGTGTTGACAACAATTTTGGTAAAACAAAGAGTGTTCACAAGATGTTGCATGTGATGTCTTAACATTAGATATCTATGTACCTGCTGGAGTTTTAAAACATAATTATGCAGGATTGTTTCAGGATGTCATACACGATGTCATGACATCTGATATTATGTACCTGCTGGATATTTAAAAAGGAATTATGCAGGATTGTTCTAGGATGTCAGACCTGATGTCATGACATCTGTACACAGAACATTCAGGGTGAATGTTATGTGTTATGTGATTGCGCATTTAATGGCAATCTATATATGATTGAAGATCTGATTTCCAAACGCATTCAATCATTAATTACAACCTGATTTACTTATTTTCCAAAGAGATCTAATCAGCTGCCATGAGAAGATTTAATTGGAAAATAGTTATAGGGTTTTCAAGATGTCCAAGCCCAACTGAATGTTTCTATAAATAAGACATGGAAAACCTGATTTGATACACAACCAATACTGAGCGAAATAATGAGAGAAAATAAGGTTTTATGTCTTGTTTAGTCGTGTGACTTGTAAGCCATTCAATTCATCCATAGATGATTGAATTGGTCTGATTTGTGAGTTATAATTTGTCACTCTAAGCTTTTAAGCATGAGTGTGTGTCTTATTGATTGAAGCTGTTAAGCAAGATCAAGTGTGTGTCTACTTGATTGAAGCTGTTAAGCAAGATCAAGTGTGTGCCTACTTGATTGAAACTGCTAAGTAAGATCAAGTGTGTGTTATTGAAGAGTGTCTTCTTTTCATTAGGAATTGTTGTTTAAAATCACAGGTGTGATTGATGGGGAGTGAGTGGGTTCTCATATCTAAGAGTGCTTAGGTAGAAATCACACGGGTAGTGTAACACCTCAAAATTTGCCCTCCTCTCTTGGGACTAGCTTGAGCATATTACATTTTCATTTGTAGGTCATTAGGCATTGCATCTTTGCATATCATGTGGCTACATTGAGCAAGTCATCCTCCTGGGTCTTGGTCAGAAGATAAAGAGGTTGAGATGCAAGCTGAAGGTTTAATTGAATTGATCATTAACCATCTGAGGGTTGGTGATTCAAATTAGGGTTTCATGGTTCCTCAAGGGGGTTGAGCTTGATCTTGGTTGCAATGGCACATCATCATAATCATGGTCTTGTCATCACCAAGGGATTCATTGCTTGATCAGATACCTTGAGATTAGGGTTTTGACCTCTGGTCAACCCTAATCATTTGCATTGTGCCAATCAGGGCTTGGTAAGAAGATGAGGTTTTCAGTGGATATGGGGATCATCATATGGTTATATTGAGCTTATGGAAGCTAGGGTTTCATCATTGAGCCATTTCATCAGGAGTTTGAGGCTCAATTTGATCAGTCAAGCTGAAATTCATCTATCAGTCAGAAAAGTCAACTGTGGTCAACTGTGCCTGAATTCATGGATTTGGAGGAGGGAGAGGGTTAGAGACACTTCATTCATGTCTAAACAAGTTTCATTTGACATTTCAAACATCAAGAATGAAGAAAATAAAGTCAGATGGGAACTTTCCAAAAATAGAAAGTGACTTGTAATTGAAAATTGCCAAAAATGGAAAGTTTTTCTCCTCAAAATTACATGTCCAAAAATGCTTCAAATGAAACTTTGTTCAACATGAAAGTTGTAGATCTTGCTCCCACCTTTCCAAAAAGTCCAAGAACATGAATTTCTCATTTGTGGTTGGCAAGTTATGGATTGATCATTGTCCAAAAAAGTTGATTTTCAAAGTGGCATAACTTTTGATTCACAAGGCCAAATTGAGTGAGGTTTCTTTGAGCAAACTCCATTTGACATGTACTATCATGATCCATCATTACATTTCATGAAAATTCATCACATAAAAAGTCCATTTTTCAAGTGGACTTAATTTGAAAAGTGGAGGGAAAAAGTGCATTTTGAGAAATATTCATTATTTTCACTCCATTCCTTTTGCACTAGCTCACATATGCTATTTGTAACTTGCTCAAACCAGAAAATTCCACTGTTACATTGGTTTTACATGAGTGAGGGTGAATTACTAATTGTCCATTTAGCATAAAAATGCATTTTTACTAATCCACGTCATTAACACTAATTGTGATTACTAACATCATTAACATAACATATAAAAGGATAATTGTAACTGTTTTCACAATAATCATAACAGAATTTCAGATCTAGATCCAAAATTGCACAATTCTCTCAACTTTTCATCTTCACTTTTTTGCAATTTTCTTCACAAACCTAGCATTGTTCTTCATCAATCCTTCATTCTTGAGCATTAAGGAAGCTAATTGGAGCAAGAACCAGTGGAATTGAAGCTGATTTCGGAACTGTTCAAGTGAGGTGCATCCATGGCAATTTGAGATTTCATCAAAATCGTGTACAATTAACATCCAAGACTTGTTCCATTCACTTCTACAAACATCAAGGAGCATCTGTTTTGGCGTTACAAAGCTTGATACGCACGATTTAACAACTGTCATCAAATTAAGGTGAGTTTTCGACTTCAATGATTCTTGAAATTGTTTGATGCTTTGGATAGATCTTGTTTAGTAGAGAATTCTGCACTTTGAACCACTAAATTTGGTTGAGAAACAAGGAAGTTATGATGATTAGAAGTTTCATGCATGTTTATGTTTGCTATCGAATCTTTTTAATTAGTAAGAATTAGGACAAAATAATTATGGATTCATGATGTACGTTGAAAGACCTTTCCATTGATATAAAGTTTGTCCAATTTGGTGGAGATTTGTTCTTGGACCTATGAATGTGTGAAGAACATGAAGAACATTGATGAACATTCAATTTTTTTTTTCAGAAAGTGTTTTGATCCAAATTCCGTGTTACTGTTCATCTTGGTTGTGTTTTTGCGCGCCACTGTTCAAAAAGGAGCCAAGCTCGATTCCGTGTGATGGCAGTTCCGCTTATTGCTTTTCCATTTAATTTCCACATGCTTACTTGTTTCACCTTGCCTTGTTCATCATTTTTTTAATTTTTCTCCATGTTAATAAATTCATAACTCATTCAATAATTGTCCAAATTGCATGAAATTTTTTTCACCATGATCCTTGTAATCTCTAGTTTTTGTGGTGATTTTTGTGGAAATTGTGCACGTGTAATTTTTTGGAATGGCCTAGGGTTTGTTTGGATGTGTCATTTGTTGCACACTGCTTGGTATTTTGATCATGAGATGATGATGCTTAACTGGATGGAGCTGAAATTTTGCATGCTTATTCTAGAGACCTGTCATACGGTGAACTGGACTTTTTGTGTTTTTTATCGCAATGTCGCGGTTAGCAAGAGTCGCCACCGACTTTTCTTTTATCCAATAAGGAAAGGTGGAAAAGAACAGGAAAGACCTTAATTTAGATTTTGGGTTCGGGAGGTACATTATACAAAGGGAAGGTGTTAGCACCCTTTGTATCCATGGTTATCCATGGGCTCTTAATTGCTCGATCACTTATATTATTTTTGTCTAAAAAAGTGTTTGTGAATTGTTTGGAAAATTGTTTTGAAAAGAGAATTTAACTTTGTAATGATTCTTGTATGAATGTATACAAAGTGGTTATCCCGTTTTAGTTTTGAAAATTGTTTAGAAAAATATAACTCGGTAATGATTCTAGTATGAATGTATACCAAGTGGTGATTTTCTAAAGGCATTTTGAAAGGTGTGAGGTGCAAAAAAAATGTTTTAAGTTGTGAGCCAGCAATTAAGAGTTATACCGACCCAAGGTCTTTACGGGCATTTCCTATCCTTATGAGGGTAAAACTGTCCTTATTATTGAGAAATAAGTAGTTTTATCCTTTGGATGTAAAAGGGTCATCGTAGGGTCATCGATTGGTCATTGAAGGCAACAGTTATGAGGATACCTTAGCATTCGAAGGGACTATCATCATTTAACCGTAGGCAACATCGGAGGGTCATCGAGGGACAAAGTTGTATATTCGAAGGCAACATCCGAGGGACTATAATTTATTTTATGATGATTTAACCGAAGGGTCTTTGCTAAGGGTATCCCCACGTTCGCGGGACATGACCGTAATATCGTAATCGTAAGGCAACAAAGAGAGGTCCAAGATCACTTATTCAAAGGCAAAGTTTTACAATTAATTATATAATTAGGATGAAACTCCACATTAAAATTATTAAAAATAATATATTAAAAAATTGATACATTAGAAATTAATACATTAAAAATTAATTTAGGGTGAAACTCCACAAGGGTATCCCACAAATAAAGTGGAATACCTAGCCAATAACCTTTTCCTGGGATATGTGAACCTTTACGAAACTCAAAAAAAAAAGAAACATGTCAGAACACCAAATCAGGGTGCAATCGAAGATTACACCGGAGAAATATCACAACAATAAATAGGATAGGATGAATAATGCATGACTATGATAAAACATAAAAAAAAACAGACTAGAAGAATCAGGTACTGTCTCGTTCGCCTCTGCCTCGCCTAGCGAAGGCCACGGATTTTGAATTTGAAAACAGCCCCATGTTAGGAACTTTGAATTTTATGGCATTTTATCACAGGAATAACATGGTCAAACATTCAGGGTATTCAGGCATATTTAAATTCCCATACGAAAGCAAATTATATATCAACATTTAATCATGATGCATTATATATGTAGATATGGCCAATTGAAAGTATAAACAATAGAGATACGCAAACCTGTTTGCCAATTCAAGGTTGAAGGGATTGACCACTTGTAGTATCGGAATAAGTTAGGCAGCGGGAATTGGACGGCGATGGCTTCGGTGCAGATGGGCGGCCTTCAGGGTTTCTTTACTCTGAATTCTCCGGGTAGGCAGGGTTCCTATGCCAAAGTTTCTATCCGTCCTTTTCTGTTCTCTCTCTTTCTTTTTCCTCAAGGTTTTGTTCCAAGGAAACCTCAGAGTGTTTTGCTTCTCTTCCTTCTTTCTCCAGTGAATCTCCCAGTGTAAACTCCCCTACTGAAACTTCAGTATTTATAGACTAATTTCGTGGGTAATGGGCTTGGAATGAGGGAGACCCAAGTCCAAAATAATTTGTTATATTTTATTTATTTATTTATTTTAATTATTTAATTAATTAATTAATTAATTAATTAAATTTTTTTTTTTTTTTTTTTTCGTTTTTTTTTTCGTTTTTTTTTTTTTTTTTTTTTTTTTTTTTTTTTTTTTTTTTATAGAAAAATGATGGGTAATTTTTGGGGTATGACAGCTGCCCCTGTTCAATATTCTTGAACCGAGAGAGTTAGGATGGCGTGTATGCCATTCGTGGTCTGGAGGTGGAAGATTATTGAACACTAGAATGCCCCAAAAATTTGCACTTGAGAATCGACAGTTGGTCTTGATGGAGATGGGCTTAAAGATGCCATCCGGGAGGTTTGATGACGAAAGCTTCAGATCGCGCCGTATATTAGGCCAATTTGAAGACATGGGTGCCACACTGGGTCGTACGTTAGACTGTATAATGAGTCATCCATTAGGCTGCCGACTTCGCTGGGGAGTCGGAGTGTGTCATATGCTGTTGGGGATAAAGGATCAGAATGGACCATACGCTAGATCGTATCTGAGTTGCAGAATGAGCCGTACGTTAGGCTGAATCTGATGACGAAAGGGGTAGTCGTACGTTAGACTACACTTCAGAAATGTACCGTATGTTAGGTAGCATCTGAGGGGATGGACATCCGAACGGGTCGTACGTTAGACCGTCGCAGAATGAGTCGTCTGTTAGGCCGCATCTGATGATGAAAGCGGTAGTCGTACGCCAGACTACACTTCAGAAATGTACCGTACGTTAGGTAGCATCTGAGGGTTGTAAGATCCAAACGGGTCGTACGTTAGACCGCGTTGGGGTTGTTGAAGTTCAGAATGGATCGTACGTTAGATCGTATCCGAGTTGTAGAATGAGCCGTCCGTTAGGCTGCATCTGAAAAAGAAAGTAGTCGTACGCTAGACTACACCCCTGAATGTACCGTACGCTAGGCAGCATCTGAGGATTTGAAGGTCCAAATGGGTCGTACGTTAGACCGCATTGGAGTTGCTGAAGAAGTCATATGTTGGGCTGAATCAGAATGAACCGTATGTTAGGCTGTATCTGATAACCTGTATATGTTGTACTTGCAATAAATGTCTGGGATGGGCTTAAAGATGCCATCGTTAGGAGGATATCGAAGTGTTGTCAGAATGAATGTTCCCATGAACTGTATTTGAAATATGTATCTGAATCTTGAATGTGATTGATAAAGGTGTCTGTCTGAATGAACCTTTTATTTTGACTATATCAGGAGGATAAATAACCTGCAAAGAAAAGTTAGCTTCATGCTATGTCATGATGTATGAGATGTTTCGTGTTATGCTAAAATAAATGCGAATGTTGTATGCATGCGTATGCTGTGAAATGATGTAATGAATGAGTTATGCGTATGAGAAGTTCTGCTTGGGGACTCTACTGGGGAAAATAAATCCCCATCTACTGATTGGAGATATTTGTAACGATGACCCTTTCTCGGCAGGGGGTTCTTAATTCTGTCTGATGGTAGAAATATTCCACAGATCTTGGCTGAGGATGGATGAGATGATCAATCTGTCTGATGATGCCGACCTCTGTTGGGGAGTAACTGGCTGTGCCGGGGAATACTGCTAATTTCTTCTGAGGAATAACAAACTTGCTAGGGGAATAGAATTGGTAGCGGATTCATTGGAAGCATGATTAGACCTTTTCCTTGATCCTGAAGTCGGGTAGTAATTGCTATTGCTATTCTATGCATGTATTTTTGGTAAACATCAGTCATATTCAAATGCACATATTAATTCAAATTAAATCAATGGACATTTACGCAACCAAAACAGAAAAGTAAAAACAAAAGCATCTTTTTTTTGAAAGAGGGTTGTATTGATTTTGAAAGGAGGCCTATAAACAGGCAATTTGTGTACAAGGAGACAGAAATCCTAGTAAGAGGAAATTGTCGAAAACAAAGAGAAAGCTATATGGAAGAAGTCCTATTGATTTTAAGCCTACTACTGTCATTATGTCTTCAAGCATCTCATCCCCTGCTGTCGGATGGAAGTGATTGGCTTGTTCAGTCCCTTGAACTTGGATGAAGTTGACTAAGAACGGGACATAGTCATACGCTTTAATCCCTAATTTTTGCCTGGACCGCCTTTTCAGGTTTTCAGTCCACCAGGATACCCTTTTTTGCCCAAGCCGCCTTTTCAGGTTTTCGACTTGCCGGGTGTACATTTTTTTTTATATATCCCTAATTTTTGCCCGAACCCTTTTGGTTCGCCGGGATGCCCTTACTTTTGCCTAGATACGTCGATCTAGCGGGTCTCTTTTATGCGTAGTATTTTTTAACTATGTCCGCGTTCACGGGATGTGGGAAGTCTTCACCATCCATAGTAGCGAGTATCATGGCTCCACCAGAGAATACCTTCTTAACCACAAATGGCCCTTCGTATGTGGGAGTCCATTTGCCTCTGGGATCACCTTGTGGTAGAATGATACGCTTGATCACCAAGTCGCCAAGTTGGTACACCTGTCTCTTAACTCTTTTGTTAAATGCCTGGGTCATGCATTTCTGATATATCTGCCCATGACAAACAACCGCAAGTCTCTTCTCATCAATCAGATTTATCTGATCGAGTCGAGTCTGAATCCATTCATCTTCATCTAAGCCCGCCTCTTTCATGATTCTTAGAGAGGGAATCTGAACTTCCACTAGTAAGATGGCTTCCATTCCATAGACTAAAGAGAACGGAGTTGCCCCTGTCGTAGTGCGCACTGAAGTGCGATAACCGTAAAGAGTAAAGGGTAACATCTCATGCCAGTCTTTGTATGTTACTGTCATTTCTTGCATGACCTTCTTGATATTGTTAGCAGTCCCCACGGCGCCGTTCATCTTTGGCCGGTACGGAGAAGAGTTATGGTGTTTTATTTTGAACTGCGTGCAGAGTTCAGTAATCATCTTGTTGTTCAAATTAGTACCATTGTCAGTGATAACTCTTTCAGGAGACAGCAGGTTTCTCAAATAGGTATTTGATAGAATCCATCTTAGAAGTCAATAAGGTGGTATGATTCAACATATACTGTCTTAGTCGGCGAGCAGCCCAGGCCAAAGCACATCAAGCTTTCTCGGGCTGTGAGTATCTTGTTTCACAGTCGGTACCTTTTGCTAAGGCAGTATATGGCATGCTCTTTTCGACCAGACTCGTCATGTTGCCCCAACACACCTCATTGAATTTTCTAACACGGTCAAATACGTAATTAAAGGTCTTCCTTCAACTGGTGGCATCGGAACTGGAGGTTCTTGGCGATATTTCCTGATTTTGTCATAAGCTTCTTGGCATTCATCATTCCATACCATCTCTTGATTTTGTCTCAGTAATTTGAAGATGGGTTTGCAGGTAGCAGTCAAGTGTGGAATGAATCGGGCAATGTAATTCGAGTGCCCCAAGAAACCTCTGACTTCTTTCTTGTTTATTTCAGTACCCAGATTTACAATTTCAATTGATTCCTCATGCGGCTGTATAGTCTTTTCTTCTTGCAGTAGTCGGGCAAGTTCTCCAGGGACTTCACAATCTTCCTCGCTTCCATCCTCGGCTTGGTAGATCGGATTTTCAAAGTCATAATGAACAGTAGCAGAGTCATTACCAACAGGATCCAGAGTGGATATGGATCGGCAAATTGTTACGTGAGTGTGTGCAAGAAACATAGCTTGTTTGAAAAATGACAGGAAAGATAAAGAGCGCAATATTTGAATGCAAAAAGTCCATTGATCTATTGAATATGAATATGCTTATGAAAATGACAAACCCCTAACAAATTAGCCATTGTGCCTCGGGCATAGACACAATGCTTTAAGAAGTTTGATTGTAAAAGAAAATTAAAATTTGCAATTCTAGAATAAACAATAACAATTACTCCTGACTAAAGGAAATCGGGATAATGTCTTCAGTCTTCCAATTGTTGAGTCCGTCACCAATTGTTGGGAAAATCCAGCTATCCAAGTCGCAATCACTATCAGCATCTTCCATAGCATTAATCTGATTTTTGACTATCTTTCCAGAGTTAAACCCCAGGCCAGCTTTATCAGACTTGTACGGTACATTGATCAGTTGACCCCAACCAGCACGATCACCATTTTCAATCGCGGCTTGAGCATCTTTCAGAGAGATCATGACAGGGGGAGCACGAACAACCTTGGGCACAAGGGGAGTTGGCTTAAGGACAGGACTGGGTGGAGGAACCACTTCAAATGACTGAGAAGGAGTCTCAAAGAATTCACCATCCATCTCGACGTATTTGAAGGCTTGCACACTACTGACAATATACTCTTCTTCTCCACATATAGTGACAACCATGCCTGCTATTGGATACTTCAGCTTTTGATGAAGCGACGAAGCTACCGCACCTGCCCCATGGATCCAAGGGCGCCCCAACAAGCAGGAGTAGGCGGGACGAATGTCCATCACGTGAAAGGTAGTGTTGAAGACTTGAGGTCCTATCTTGATAGGGAGAACCACTTCACCATAGACAACACTCTTCGCACCATCGTAAGCACGCACCACAACATCACTAGGTTTCAGTTCAATGCCTTTGTAGTCAAATTTATCGAGTACAGCTTTCGGGAGCACATTCAAGGAGGAGCCATTGTCGATCAACACGTGAGCCAGGGTGATCCCCTCACACTCGATGGAGATATGCAGAGCTTTATTGTGATTCTTTCCTGCTGGCGTCAGGTCAGCATCGGAAAAGCCTAGGCCATTGTCAACAGTCAAATTAGCAACATAATGTTCGAATTGATCGACGGATGTTTCTTGAGGCACATGAGCGGTCTTCAAGAATTTCATCAACGCATTGGCATGGGATTCAGAAGATAACAATAAAGACAACATTGAGATTTTAGACGGAGTATGCCCCAATTGTTCCACTACATCAAAATCGCTCTTACGGATGATTTTCAGCATCTCTTCCATTTCCTGTTTGGCAACATCTTCAGAAGTAACTTCGACCGATGTCTCTGACTGAGGAGGATTGACTGGTCTTTTTCCTCGAATTTTGGGAGCGGGAGGTGAGATTTCTGGGGAGTAGATCCTTCCACTTCGAGTAACTTTACTAGTCCCCACAATATCATTAGGATTAGCAGAACTACCAACTTGCTTTATGCCATGGATGTAAACGTCGCCTCCATAGTTCCACGGAATAGCTTTGCTGGAGGAATATGGCACGGGGCCAGGTGCGGTAATAATCAGGGGAGCCACTTTGGGCTCAGCGGTAATCTTCACAGGCACTCTAGTAGCGGTAATCTTCACTGGAGCTTTGGACCTAGCAATCACAGATACCTCTTCAATAGAGTTGTCCACCTTAGGAACCCTTTCAAATAGAATTGTACGATCATCCATCAGCCGTTGAATGCCGTTCTTCAACTTCAAACAATCATTGGGTCGGAGTACACAGAGATCGCAATCTTCAGCACAACCTGGAAATAAACCAGCTTGCAATAAATTCTTCTTAACGATCAGGAGAGGAGATGCTAAATCAGCAACGTCAGTAACGTGAGAATTGTCGTCCACAACATTAACATTCTGGTCATGATTAGGCATAGGTGCTGTGATGACATTGGGGGTCGCCGGAGGATCAAATTCAATTTCTCCAGCGTCGATCATATCCTGAATCTTGTTCTTCAACAACCAGCAATCATTCGTATCATGCCCGGGGCTATCGGAGTGATAGGCACACCTGGCGTTGGGATTATAACGAGGAGAAGTAGTGTTGGGATTTGCAGGAGGGCCTCTGAGGGTAATCAAATTGGCCTTTAACATACTCTGCAGTGCTTGGGTTAAAGTCATATTGATCTTGGTAAACTGTCTTCTCGACCTGTCTTGTCTGTGTTGGAAGTTCTGAGATGGCGGTGCGGCAATTGTAACTGCCCCAACAGTATGGTCACGATTCTTCTTGTTATGCTTCCTCTCACTGTACACAGCATTTGATTCATTCTTTCCCTGATAGGACTTTTTGGTGCTTGCAGAAGTAGCTGCCTGTATCTTTCCACTTCGAATGCCGCTTTCAACCCGTTCACCTGTCAAGATAAGTTCAGTGAAACCTGACGAGGAACTTCCCAGTAGATGGCTGTAGAATGGGCCAGTCAGTGTACCCATGAACATGTCCACTAACTCTCGATCAGTCATAGGGGGTTTGACTCTGCCAGCCAAATCTCTCCACTTTTGAGCATATTCTTTGAAACTTTCTTTAGAGCCCATAGTCATATTTTGTAGCTGTAGCCGAGTAGGCGCTAACTCAGAATTATACTGGTAGTGCTTGTAGAAAGCTGTTGCTAAATCAGTCCATGTGCGGATGTTAGAGCTCTCAAGCTGATAATACCACTCTAACTGTGTGCCAGACAGACTCTCTTGGAAGAAATGGATCCACAGTTTCTTATCAGTAGTGTGCGGCTGAATCTTTCTCACATAAGCCCTTAGATGCATCTGAGGACAAGAGGCACCATCATACTTAGTGAAAATGGGAACCTTGAATTTGCGGGGAATGACCACATCAGAGACCAGACCCAAGTTTTCGAAATCCAGACCGGGCACTTTCTGCCCCTCCATAGCTAGCATACGTTCTTCCAGCAACTTGTACTTATCATCCTTCGGAGAGTACTGTTCATGTTCATAATCTTCATCGTCGTCCTCAGAATTGACGAGATTAGGATTCTCATCTTCCGAATCATTCTCGGTCTCTTCTTCTGAATCCTTCGGAATTCTAATCTTGACTCCTGTAACCTGTCCCTTAAGCCTTCTCCCCGGGTTGATGTAACCCACAGGTTTCTGGTCCTTCTTCTTCTCCATCAAAAGAGCTTTCAGTTCTTCCTGTCCCTTAGATAAGCTCAGCATCATTTCCTGGAATTGAGCATTCTGGGCCTGGAGATCTTTGACAGTTTGTTCGAGAGCCATTGTTCAATCTGTTTGAATCTGCTGGAATCTGTTTGATAGGAAAATCGTGAGAACACTGATCCTTTAGAATACCTGTTATGCGATGCAATGCAATGTATGAAATGTTTTCAAGGACTTTCGGGATTTAACTTTGCATAAACTAACAAAAAGAGCTTTTTTTTTTCTCTTTTGTTTTTGCTTTTGTTTTTGTTTTTTGTTTTTTTTTTTAGCAGAGTTAAATCCCTAAATCCTTGAAATGGTTAGTACAATGCCATGATGTTATGATGTTATGTTGTTAGGATGTCATGTTGTTAGATAAATAACAAGCACAAGCAAGTCACACAACAATCATTCCTAGGTTTTAAGGCTTGCGTGAGTTCCATAGGTAAATACCCTCCCCACTGAAGTTTGGTTGGTTCAACCTGTCTTAGAATAGTAACCGGGTTCTAGAAGGATCTCAAATCATTGACCTTTCCTTAAGTCCACTTCAGTGCAACACCAAGTGGTTGACCGAAGCTTCCCTAAAGTCCAATCTCAAAGAGTGTAGTATCGAGTCTCAACCAACTCCAGTCGGAACCGAAGCCAGTTATCTCACTACTTTCTAATGGCCAGGATGAGTCAATTAGGGTTCTAAAGGTCTAGTTAATGCTTTTATGACACCACGCGAATGCCAAATATTTCCTCAACTAACATGAGGAACATCAGGACATCCAAAGTGCCACATTAACCGTAGCCATCATTTTGACCATTCCAGTATACGCCGGACAGTCGCGATGATCTCTTGCTACTTACCTAAGGTACACTAGATCCGGGTGTAGGATCTTTCACTCAAGCATATCATACCCAAGCAATCCCTTAAAAATAAATCAGACAAATTGAATAAGTGATCTTGTTTTTAAGGTAACCTCTCTTTTTAAATATTTAGGGTCCCCAGCAGAGTCGCCAGTTCTGTCATACGGTGAACTGGACTTTTTGTGTTTTTTATCGCAATGTCGCGGTTAGCAAGAGTCGCCACCGACTTTTCTTTTATCCAATAAGGAAAGGTGGAAAAGAACAGGAAAGACCTTAATTTAGATTTTGGGTTCGGGAGGTACATTATACAAAGGGAAGGTGTTAGCACCCTTTGTATCCATGGTTATCCATGGGCTCTTAATTGCTCGATCACTTATATTATTTTTGTCTAAAAAAGTGTTTGTGAATTGTTTGGAAAATTGTTTTGAAAAGAGAATTTAACTTTGTAATGATTCTTGTATGAATGTATACAAAGTGGTTATCCCGTTTTAGTTTTGAAAATTGTTTAGAAAAATATAACTCGGTAATGATTCTAGTATGAATGTATACCAAGTGGCGATTTTCTAAAGGCATTTTGAAAGGTGTGAGGTGCAAACAAAATGTTTTAAGTTGTGAGCCAGCAATTAAGAGTTATACCGACCCAAGGTCTTTACGGGCATTTCCTATCCTTATGAGGGTAAAACTGTCCTTATTATTGAGAAATAAGTAGTTTTATCCTTTGGATGTAAAAGGGTCATCGTAGGGTCATCGATTGGTCATTGAAGGCAACAGTTATGAGGATACCTTAGCATTCGAAGGGACTATCATCATTTAACCGTAGGCAACATCGGAGGGTCATCGAGGGACAAAGTTGTATATTCGAAGGCAACATCCGAGGGACTATAATTTATTTTATGATGATTTAACCGAAGGGTCTTTGCTAAGGGTATCCCCACGTTCGCGGGACATGACCGTAATATCGTAATCGTAAGGCAACAAAGAGAGGTCCAAGATCACTTATTCAAAGGCAAAGTTTTACAATTAATTATATAATTAGGATGAAACTCCACATTAAAATTATTAAAAATAATATATTAAAAAATTGATACATTAGAAATTAATACATTAAAAATTAATTTAGGGTGAAACTCCACAAGGGTATCCCACAAATAAAGTGGAATACCTAGCCAATAACCTTTTCCTGGGATATGTGAACCTTTACGAAACTCAAAAAAAAAAGAAACATGTCAGAACACCAAATCAGGGTGCAATCGAAGATTACACCGGAGAAATATCACAACAATAAATAGGATAGGATGAATAATGCATGGCTATGATAAAACATAAAAAAAAAAACAGACTAGAAGAATCAGGTACTGTCTCGTTCGCCTCTGCCTCGCCTAGCGAAGGCCACGGATTTTGAATTTGAAAACAGCCCCATGTTAGGAACTTTGAATTTTATGGCATTTTATCACAGGAATAACATGGTCAAACATTCAGGGTATTCAGGCATATTTAAATTCCCATACGAAAGCAAATTATATATCAACATTTAATCATGATGCATTATATATGTAGATATGGCCAATTGAAAGTATAAACAATAGAGATACGCAAACCTGTTTGCCAATTCAAGGTTGAAGGGATTGACCACTTGTAGTATCGGAATAAGTTAGGCAGCGGGAATTGGACGGCGATGGCTTCGGTGCAGATGGGCGGCCTTCAGGGTTTCTTTACTCTGAATTCTCCGGGTAGGCAGGGTTCCTATGCCAAAGTTTCTATCCGTCCTTCTCTGTTCTCTCTCTTTCTTTTTCCTCAAGGTTTTGTTCCAAGGAAACCTCAGAGTGTTTTGCTTCTCTTCCTTCTTTCTCCAGTGAATCTCCCAGTGTAAACTCCCCTACTGAAACTTCAGTATTTATAGACTAATTTCGTCGGTAATGGGCTTGGAATGAGGGAGACCCAAGTCCAAAATAATTTGTTATATTTTATTTATATATTTATTTTAATTATTTAATTAATTAATTAATTAAATTTTTTTTTCTTTTTTTTTTCGTTTTTTTTTTTTTTTTTTTTTTTTTTTTTTTTTTTTTTAGAAAAAATGATGGGTAATTTTTGGGGTATGACAAGACCTAAATGAACATTTTGGCTTTGAGTTTGCTATTTTATCATTCCTGGATTGTGAGATATGCTATGGTCTTTAGAGGTGTGACAATTTGTGTCACACCATTTCTTGTGCAATTTCATGATTTTCATTACCATGCCATATGAATTTGAAATGAGATGAAATTTTGCATGTTGAATCCTTTGGATGTTAAGATCATGTGTGAATTTTGGTGGATTTTTTGGATGTGTTTCCTATTTGATTGAGAATTTCCTTTCTGTCTGACCAAATGTGGACCTTTTGTGAGTCATGATTTTAATTGATTTGTGAAATTCTGGATATGTATTGGATGGACTTGAAATTTTGTGGAGTGTTTGTAGACACATTAAGGTGTATCATGGTTTTGGTTTGGTGCATTTATCATGTTCCTACATTGTTTTGTGCTTGCTTGAAGTTGATACATGATATTGTGCCTTGTTTGGACTTGTATGAGCATAACTTGACTTGATGAATTTAATTGACTTGCTTCCCATTGTCCAATTGGCTTGAAATTTGGTGTGATTGACATGTAATGAATTCTGTTTGGCTGTGAGTTTTTTGGAGATTTATTGAATTGTTTTGGATTGAGTTTGGATTGATGCATTCTGTTTGGTCTAATGAGCTTCTAGATTGCATGTTTTGCACTATTTCTTTCATGAGATGATCTTGGTTGATGATATGAACATGAGACCAATTGGATTGGATTCTTAATTGATTGAACTTGATTTTTGTTAATTTTCATGTTCTGTTTTGAATTTTTGATCCCTATTGGACCCTAGGCTTTGTCCTAGGGTTATGCTTCTCATGTTTGGATTGTGTTTTCAGGACAAAAGGCAAATGGCATGGAGGAATTAATGCACTTGGTTTGAGTTGCTCATGTGAATGATGTTGATTAAAATTAATTTTGTTTTGTAGGTGGTTTCTAATTCATTTGTGTTGAGCATTGGCTTATGCTTTGCTTGATGCATTGCTTGTGTACAGTTAACTGTGTGACTTTTAACTTGTATGTTTAACTGTTTGAGCTGAGTACTGACTATATTAGATTGATTTTAGGTACCTTAGTTGCTCTCGTTCTTTGTGAACTCGCTTGTGCTGCTGCTTGGTTGTGTAAACCAATTGAGGTAGAATCACTAACTCCATGTAGTCTGGAAGACCTGGCCTGTTACTTGGCCAGGCACCTGTCTGAAGTCCTCCTTAAGAGGCGATGTTTGTGCTTGTTTATTTTTGTCCCCAAGCAGGAAAAGACCTTTGTTAAGGCAATTGGCAGACACAAGAGGTGTGTAATCCACCTCCTGCTAATCTGTTGAGTCGTCCCTTGGCTCACATTACATGTTGATGCCTTGTGGATCCTAACCCAAGATCCATGTACAGTTGTACAGTTGAGTCAGTGTCATAAGTGTAGAAGGGTTCCCACTTTCTGGACCCACACTTCCTTTGTCTGAAGCTCTCCCTAGCCAGGGATAAGAGCTGTGAGGCACACCCCTCACTCACCTTTCATCTGGCTTCACCCTGACTCTCAATGTCAGGGTTAAGAGCTAACATCACCCTGATACAGTTGACTTGCTTTGGCAGTCTAACCCTTGCTTGAGCCACCTCTGTTTGGATATAGTGTGTGCTATTTGTGATTGTTTGCTTTGATTGTTTTGCCTGTTTAGGATTAGCTTGCTGCCTGTGCAAGTTAGGATAGAAACCATAACATAGGGCAATGATGCATGATAGCATCTAGGCTCGAGTCCAGCTCCCTAGTAGTGTGTCTCCCTTTGTATCTGGTTAGAATTTCTCTCCCGTTCAGGGGAACTACGTCGCCCTGATCCTCATACCAGATGAGGTACGTAGGCAGGAGACCGTGCGAGGTCTCTCCGGGCACCCTTTTTCTTTTTTGTGTGTGTTTGCTTGACAGTTGCTAGGCTCGAGTGCCTGACTCCTTAGTAACTTGTTGTTTGTTTGTTAACCCTCTCGTGTGTCAGGATATGGATGTAAGACCAGCGATTGGCTGTCCGTATCCTGATTGTGTTTGTTGGTTCGGAAGCCGATGTAAGTCCAGCGATTGACGTTCGGGTTCCATGTTTGCCCGTGTTTGTGTGTGTCCTGTTTGGCGTGCGTGAGCCGAACTACGGCAGCTCTGATTCTCGTTCCAGACGAGATACGTAGGCATAGGACGCGATGTCCTAGCGAGCCCTCTCCCCCCTTTCCTCCACCTGTGTTGTCTTCAGTGTGTGTGTGTGATGTTTATTTTAGCAACCTTTTCTTTCTTTTAGAGCGTGGATCCCGTCGAGTACGACGGATGCGTAGGGGTGCTAATACCTTCCCTTCGCATAACCGACTCCCGATCCCATTCTCTTTGGTCGCGAGACCATGCTTTTCCCAGGTTTACTTCGAGCGTTTCCTTTCCCTCTTTTGGGATAAATAACGCACGGTGGCGGCTCTGTGTTGTTTTTTGTTTCAGCCCGCCAGTTGTTTTTCGCGGATGCGACAGGTAGAGATTAGGTGAAAAAGACTGTAACTTGTGGAGTGTACTGAGAGTCTTTGAACTGATTCTATTTAGTGGATTTCCTTCTTGGCTTGGTAGCCCCCAAACGTAGGTGAGTTGCACCGAACTGGGTTAACAATTGCTTATGTCTCTTGCATTACTATTCTTTATCTTTATCCTGTTTGTGTGACTCAGATATTAATGTCATAACATTACCTTCGACATCTCATATCTGATACCAGAATTTTATCAGGATTTTGAGAAATTTCAAAACCAGGAGGTTGATGCACATATACTTCTTTAGAAATATATCCATTCAGGAATTCACTCTTAACATCCATCTGATAAAGGATGATGTTATGATTGACTGCAAAAGAAATTAAAAGACGAATAGACTCTAACCTAGAAAATGGAGCAAAGGTTTCTGTATAGTCTATACCTGCTTGCTGACTAGGGATGGCAATGGGCAGAGTTTGGGCAGGGTACTATAATACTCATCCCAGCCGCAATTTAAAAAAATCCCAGTGCCCGAGCCCATACCCGCTTGGGTGCCAAAGTTAGCACCCGTACCCGTGCCCTATGGGTATGTAAGTACCCATACCCGTACCCGTGACCCGCATTCCTATTAAAAATAAATAGATCAATTATAAAATATCATATAATTTTAAGTTTTTAAAAACATTAAAAAAATTTCAAACAATTTATTGTTGAAATAAATGAACACTTATATTAAATATGTAATGGCTTAACATTGATATACGTTTTATAATTGATAGACATGCATTTTTATATAACAATATAAACTAAAATATATAAATAAAAATAAAAATACATAAATATATAGTGTGCGGGTATGGGGCGGGCTGAGTACCAAGGTGCCCATACCCGCACCCGCTTTTTTTTATGGTTAATTACCCGAGCCCATGCCCGTACCCATTTTTGCGGGTTTTTACCCTACCCGTTATGGGTAAATTTGCGGGTGCCCATTGGGGATGAGTCAAATTGCCATCCCTATTGCTGACTATAACCTTGTGCTATCAGTCGAGCTTTATTTTTGACAACTTCTCCTTTCTCATTCAACTTGTTTCTTAAGACCCATCTAGTTCCAGTGACATGAAAACCTTTTGGTTTCTGAACAAGATCCCATACATCATTTCTGGTGACTTGATTCAGTTCTTCTTCCATAGCCAGAATCCATTCATTATCCAAAAGAGCTTCATCAATAGATGTGGGTTCTATCAGAGACACCAAACCTAGAAGAGTTTCTTACGAAGGTCTGAATGAAGATCTGGTTTTTACTGGAGCATTCTTGTCTCTCAAAATCAATTCTTCAGAATGAGAAGTTCTTGATCTACTCTTCTTATGATGAGTCGAATCAGCTATTGCTTCTAGTTGAGTCGTTTCTTTAGATTCTTTGGCTCTGCCTTCGAAGTCTTTTTCTCCAGAGACAGAGTCTTTGGATTCTGAAGATTGATCTTCAAATCTGCAAAGTGTTTCATCAACTTTTTCATAGTCATCCATGTTGAAGGCCTCATATTTCTGGATTAAGGCCAAAACCTTTATCTCCTTTACTTAAGTGTTTCCCTCATGAGTCATTCTCAGAGTGTCAAAAATGGATTTGGCAGAGTCCCTATTTGTTATCGTCTCATATCCGTATAAGAGATAGCATTAAGCAATATGGTTCTGGCCTTATGATGATTTTTGAAGTCTTTCTTTTGTTGATCAAACATAGCACTTCTTGCTAAAATATTTCCTTCAACATTTACTAGGTGACCATAGCCATCGACTACGAGATCCCAGAGATCAACATCATAACCAAGAAAGAAGCTTTCTATTCTGTCTTTCCAGTAGTCAAATTTTTCACCATCAAAGATATGGGATTTTGCACTGTAATGATCTTTATCATTATTATTAACAATGTTAGCAGCGTTAGCTGTAACTATTATTTCTCACACAACTGGATCGGTACTAAATACTATGAGGTGTGCAAGACCCCAATTTTGATCCTAAGATCCCTCATGCCATCTTATCATATGCATTAGCATTGGGATCACACCTTGGCATCCTCCTTACCCTTCATTCATTGGGTTTGCATTGGGAGAGATCACCAAGCACACTTGATTGTATCATAGTTTTTTTTCATTATTTACTAACCAAAATACCAAAAATTTGTCAATGTATAGTTTTTTGCTTTTGTATGTAGTGTGCATGCTCACCTATGCTCCATCAAGCTCATATCTAGGGTTTAAGACCCTCAATGCAAGGAGAACAATCAAAAATTGGTTTGCATTGGTTCTAAGAATCATATATTGATCCCCATGATCTTCATATGTTATTTTTATCAAGAAATCATCAAGAGTTTGAGGTTTGTTTGCCTTGGAAACCCTAATTCATCTAGGTATCTTGTGTGACTTCTTCAACAAGTTTCTTCAACAATTGATCAAATATTTCAAGGGATACTTTACATTACATCATCTTATTCATATATGATCCTCCATGAGTCCCAAAAGTCAAGATAATGTCAAGCTAGCAAGATGGTTCATGGTGGTTGACCAGAGAAACTCAACTGGTCAAAAATGGGGTTCCCTAGACTGTATCTCCTATAATTATTGTCATATGAAAATGATTCCAAGATAAAAGTAACTAAAAATTAAATTTCAAACAACTTTCATGTTTAAGTAAAGATCTATTTTTGCTTGGAAAGTCATTTTTTATGGTGAAAGATTATACGTCATTTTGTCTGAACCCTAGTTAGGAAGTCAATTTTTCCCAAGACCATAACTTGCTCAATTTTTATAATATGAAATCAATTCAAATTCCATGATCAAATTAAAGATGTATACTTCAAATTTTATGTTTGTAGGAAGTTCAAATTCAACTTGCAAATGCATGTGCCAAGAGGAAACATTATAGGTCATTTTGGGCCAATACCATTGAACAAATGATTTTCCTCAACTTCTAAAATGCATAACTCCTTCATGAAAAATCCAAATGAGGTCAAATTTATGACCAGATTGAATAGTTTTGAAAGGGCTAAAACTTTGATGAAGGGAATTGTCTCATCTGAATCCCATAGAAAAAGTTATTCAAGGTGGAAGAAGTGAACATTTGACTTGGTACTTAGAAAATTTTCAAATATGTTTGATTTCCCAAACTTCCACATCAAAATTCATCATGATCCAAGCTTCAAATGAAAAAGTGTTCAACATTAAAGTTGTTACCCTTGATCTCACCTTTCCAAAAAGTCCAAGATCATTGCATTTGGCCAAAGGATGAAGGACTTACGCATGGGTGCAATATGATGAACCATTTGGATGATTTCCACTTCCACTTTTCATACACGATTGCATGGCTTTGTAACATGATTTCATCAAGGCTCATATCATCCACATCTTTTTGAACCACCATGAGCTTTCCTCCTTCATTCTTCACAGATAGGGTCTTGTCAATACCTCCTATCTTGTAGCCATTGTTAGTGAGGAACACTATGAGTCTCTCATACCAAGCCCTAGGAGCTTGCTTCAAACCATAGAGGGCTTTCTTCACTCTGTACACATGTTTTGGAAGGTTTGGATATGTGAATCCTTTAGGCTGTTCAACATATACTTCCTCTTTTAATTAGCCATTCAAGAAGGCACTTTTTACATTCATTTGAAACAGTTTGAACTTCAGACTATATGTCACTTCATGCAAAAGTCTAATGGACTCAAGGTGAGCTATGACATTTATTCTTTCAGGTCTAGGAATCAGTTCCCATACTTCATTCCTCTTGAATTGACCTAGCTCCTCCAGCATGCCATTGATCCAGAACTCATCAGTCAAGGCTTCCTTGACATTCCTAGGCTCAATTTTGGACACAAAGCAGCCATGTGAGATCACTTCCCTTGATCTAGTTGTGACCCCTTTATTTTGATCTCCTCTAATGAGATCTTTGGGATGATCCTTCTGAGCTCTGATGGAGGGTCCCTTGTTGATTTTGTCATCTTCAGGTTCAGCTTGAGGAGGTTCACTCTCCTTATTTTTGTCTGAGAAATCAGCTGGGGGATCATTCAGAGATGTCTCAACATCGTCTGTGACATCAGTCTGTTTGCCATCACCCACAATGTTAATAGATTCCATCATTACTTTAGTTTTGGAATTAAAGACTCTATACGCTCTGCTTTAGCCCAGAAATAATCCTTCATTACTTTTGGGATCCATCTTCCTTCTTTGTTCACTTCTAATTTTGATAACTTGACTTTCCTTTTCTCCTTGAAGTTTTAGACAAAGATCTTTGAAGACTTCAAACACATCAGATTTGTCTCTTATAAGGTTGATCCAGGTGTGTCTGGAGAAGTCATCCACCACTACATATGCATACTTCTTCCCACCAAGGCTTTCCATCTGTATGGGTCCCATCAAATCCATATGGAGGAGTTCCAACACTTTGGAAGTGGTGTCATGTCTGAGTTTCTGGTGTGACATCCTTGTCTGACATTCACCACAAAGTTTTCTTTCATCAATCTTTAAGTTGGGAACAACTTCAACAGATATAATCCTCTTCATACCTTTAAGATGTAGATGACTCAATCTTTGATTCCATGTCTTCACTTCTTCTTCTTTGGCTAAGGTACACATTGAAGAATAACCAATTTCTTGAGAACTCCACATGTAACAGTTGTCTTTGGACCTGACTCCTTTCATGATCACTTCACTTTCTTTGTTAGTAATTAGACATTCAGTTTTAGTGAAGTTAATATTTAGACCTTGGTCACACAGTTGACTGATGCTTATTAGATTTGTAGTCAAGCCTTTAACAAGTAGGACATTGTCAAGATCAGGAACTTCAGGGCAATTAAGCTTACCAATTCCCTTGATTTCACCCTTTGCTCCATCACCAAAGGTTACATAACTTGTGGCATGAGGATGAAGGCCAGTTAGCAGGTTTTTGTTTTCAGTCATGTGTCTGGAGCATCCACTGTCAAAATACCAATCTTCTTTGGCTGAAACTCTGAAGGAAGTGTGAGCTATCAAACTTGTAACATTATTCCTAGGAACCCATTGCTTTTTGTTGACAGGTCTGTGATGTTTGGGTTTAGGTTGATAATGAGCAGGCTGAGGGTAACCATACAACTTATAGCAGAAAGGTTTTATATGGCCAAACTTTCCACAGTAATGACATCTCCATTTTTGGTGTTTCCCTTTCTGCTGTCTTCCTTTATGATATTGTGACATCGCAGGTCTGCTATCAATATGGCCGCACTTAGGTTTGGATTTAGTTTGCCACCAGTGTTACTGCACTCAGCCTTAGATTCATTGAACCCAATGCCATATTTGTCTCCTGTTATTTGACCAGTCTGGAGAATCTTGTCTAAGGTGTCAGATCCATTACTTAGCATCCTTACATACTTGGTCATCTCATCCAGTTTAGAATTCAAGAATACAACTTCAGTCTTTAACTTGGAGATGGTTTCCACATGTTCTGCCTTCTCATTCTCCAGCTGTGCTATCACTTTCTTCTGGCTTTCAACTTGTTGACTCTCATCTAGTTTGGCATTCAGAATCACTGCTTCTGTTTTTAATTTGGAGATGGTTTCCAAGTGTTCTACCTTCTCATTCTTCAGTTGAGTTATTACCTTCTTCTGGCTTTCAACCTATTTACACACTTCTGCACTTCTATGACACAACTTTCTGTAGGTAGTGGCCAACTCTTCAAAGGTTACTTCATTATTACTTGAGTCGTCATCAGAACCCCATCTTCCAGTCAAGGCATTCAAAAGATTTGCAGACTCTTCTGTTTCACTTTCATCAGACCAAGTGGCAGCAAGACTCCTCTTCTGTTTCTTGAGGTAGATTCCACATTCAGTTCTAATGTGTCCATACCCATCACATTCATGGCACTGAACTCCTTTTCCTTCTTTGGGCTTTTCATCTGACCTTATTCTTCTTTCAACATTGTTGGATTTACTGATGTCAGATGAGATGTTCTTGACATTAGCCTTAGATCTTACATCCATCCTTTTCAGAAGTCTGTTGACCTATCTTCCCAGCATTGCTACATCATTTGCCAGATCTTCATCAATATCTTGACCTCCTTCCTCCTCTTCCTCCTCAGTGTTTGACATGAAGGATATGCTTTTGACTTTCTTTTCAGATCCATCACACATTCCCATCTCAAATGTTTGGAGAGAACCAATTAGCTCATCAACTCTCATGTTGGAGATGTCTTGAGACTCTTCTATGGCTGTCACCTTCATAGCAAATCTCTTAGGGAGTGACCTGAGTATTTTCCATACTAATTTTTCATCTGACATCTTCTCTCCCAGGGCTTCTAAGGCATTGGCAATTTCAAGGATATTCATATGAAATTCATGAATATTTTCATCCTTAAATTTTAAAACTTGGTAGTGAGCAGTTGCAGTCTAGACATCTTCACTCTAGAGGTGCCTTCATGAGTGGTTTTGAGAATGTCCCAAGCATCTTTAGCCACCTCACAGTTGTTTACCAATCTGCAGATATTCTTGTCTACTCCATTGAATATAGCATTCAATGCTTTAGAATTTCCAAGGGCTAGACCATCCTCCTCCTTGGTCCATTGTTCTTCAGGCTTCTTATCAGTTGTAGCTTCTCCTTCCTTAGTAACTACTGGATGTTCCCCTCCTGTTAACACAGCCTTCCAAGCCTTATTATCAAGAGTTTTTAGGAAGGCCACCATTCGAGGTTTCCAGTAGTCATAGTTGGATCCATCCAAAATAGGTGGCCTGTGAATAAATCCTCCATCCATAGTACCAGAAAGTATCGTCCCTAGATCTCACCCAGAACCAGAGCAGGATGCCTGCTCTGATACCAATTGAAATTCTGGTATCAGATATGAGATGTCGAAGGTAATGTCACGACACTGATATCTGAATAATACAAACAGGATAAAGATAAAGAACAGTAGTGCAAGAGACACAAGCAATTGTTAACCCAGTTCGGTGCAACTCACCTACGTCTGGGGGCTACCAAGCCAGGAAGGAAATCCACTAAATAGAATCAGTTCAAATACTCTCAGTAAACAACACAAGTTATAGTCTTTTTCACCTAATCTCTACCCGTGTGACTTCTACCTAAGAACTCTTAGATATGAGATCCCACTCACTCCCCCTCAATTACACCAGTGATATTAAACAATAATTACAATGAAAAGAAGACACTCTTCAAAGACACACACTTGATCTTACTTAGCAGCTTCAATCAAGTAGACACACACTCATGCTTAAAAGCTTAGAGTGACAAATTGCAACTCAAAAATCAGACCAATTCAATCATCTATGGATGAATTGAATGACTTACAAGTCACACGACCACACAAGACTAAAACCCTTATTCTCTCTCAATATTTCGCTCTGTATTTCTTGTGTATCAAATCATGTTTTCCATGTCCTTTTTATATAAGCATTCAGCTGGGCTTGGACATCATAAAACCCTAAAACTATTTTTCATTCAAATCTTCTTATGATAGTTGGTTAGATCTCTTTGGAAAATAAGTTAAATCACGTTGTAATCATTGATTGATTGCGTTTGCAATTAACTCATCAATCAAACATAGATTGCCATTAAAAGCACAATCACATAACACATAACATTCAGACTGAATGTTCTGTGTACAGATGTCATGACATCGGGTCTGACATCCAGGAACAATCCTGCATAATTCCATTTTAAATATCCACCAGGTACATTATATCAGATGTCATGACATCGGGTATGACATCCTGAGACAATCCTGCATAATTATATTTTAAACCTCTAGCAGGTACAAGATTTCTTATGTTTAAGACATCACATGTAACATCTTGTGAACACTCTTTGTTTTACCCAAATTGTTGCCAACACTTTGAACCAACACCTTTCTTTCCTAAGTCGCTCTTTCGAGTTTTCAACTTGGCGGCTTGTATATATTTTTTGTTTTATCCATAACTTTTGCATGGACATTTCTTTTTTTTTTGGGTCTATCAAGATAACCATTTTTTCCTAGATTGGTTCTAAGCAGGTTCCAATCTAGCGGGCTTTGTAATAATTTTTTTCTAGGCATAATATTTTTTGACTGTATCTGAATCTTGGCACCAAAGCGTGTGCTGAGTCACATCATCTTTAACCTTGGATTCGATTTTGGTAATTCATGAACTCATGTTTTTAGCAACACTTAAGCATGATATTAGCTTCGTAACACTTTATCGTTCATGTCTCCCTGCATTAGAGCCATTGATTGGCTCTGAGCAGGAAGTATTTTCTCAAGTACACGAAGAACCCTAGTTCTTCAAAGTAAAATTAAATGATGAATACCAAAGATAAATTCCAAATAACTGAGGGCTTTTGATAAGTGGAGTAAGGTGAAGAGTGTGGTAACTTTTTTGCTCAAGAATTTAACTCGTAACTACCTTTCCAGTTGAAGTTTCAAAGGTCAACAAATGTGGATTTAGAGATCTGGTTCCAAGGAGTTCTAGACCAAAGCAATGCTTCAGTTAGCTTCAGAAGGTTCCAATGAGTGATTATGGGTGAAGATTCGAAGTTAAAAGAGCTTGAATCGAAGAAATGGTTAACTGGTTTTTTGAGGTATCAGGCTCAAATGGTTTCAGAGTTTCTTTGGCTTTCAAAGCTTGCCAATGAAGGAAAAATCTTCCTCTATTTATAGGGAAAGTGTTGTTGAGCTCACAATGTGAAATGGATATGAAATTATGTGATTTGAGTGAACAAATCGTGATTTGTAATATGTGTGAAAACAAGGGTGAAAAGTGTGACTTGGGCATGAAACCTGGCCGTTTTACACTCTATTCTACGCTTTTTATCAAGAAAAACAAGTAGTCACATGTTTGGTGGTCCTATATTGAAGCATGAGTGATTACAAGTTCTAGGTCATATGTGAAATACATAGTTCATGGAACCAAACATGGGGTAATACAGAGTTCATGCTCTACTTGGGGAAAAAGAATGCTTGATCCAATCGAGCAGTCCTGTATTCGTGTGGTAAGTGCTTATTGTAGACTACTGATTATCCACTGGGAGGCTTTCAGTAATTGAAATAATGCATAAAGTGTTTCTTTTGATTTAGCTTTCATTATTCTCAATGTTTTATAACATTATGCAATCAAGATTGAAAGTTAATTTGCAAATAAAGTGCGAAAAAACAAATAAGAAATTTACTAAATAACGACTGAATTTTATTAATTGTGAAAATTGTGTACATATGAGAAGTGTGTACAAGGATGCAAAAAGCCTTAAAAAGGAAATTGCATAAATTGAAAACCAAGTAAATGGAAATGCGAAATTTATTTGATTTGCCACTGATTACAACATTGGCTATTGTTCACTGTAGCACTAGGCTCCAACACTTTGCTTCTGTTGATGATGATTGAACTAATTTGATACTGTCTGAGGTCAACTTGATGGTAGGATAGATTCAAGATATGCAGTCAAATTCCTTTATCCGTAATTTTTGCATGGAATTTTTTATTCTTTTGTCCACCGGGATACCCATTTTTTCCTAAGTCGCTCTTTCGAGTTTTCAACTTGGCGGCTTGTATATATTTTTTGTTTTATCCATAACTTTTGCATGGACATTTCTTTTTTTTTGGGGTCCATCAAGATAGCCATTTTTTCCTAGATTGGTTCTAAGAAGATTCCAATCTAGTGGGCTTTGTAATAATTTTTTTCTAGGCATAATATTTTTTGACTGTATCTGAATCTTGGCACCAAAGCGTGCGTTGAGTCACATCATCTTTAACCTTGGATTCGATTTTGGTAATTCATGAACTCATGTTTTTAGCAACACTTAAGCATGACATTAGCTTCGCAACACTTCATCGTTCATGTCTCCCTACATCAGAGCCATTGATTGGCTCTGAGCAGGGAGAATTTTCTCAAGGACACAAAGAACTCTAGTTCTTCAAAGTAAAATAAAATGATGAATACACAAGATAAATTCCAGGTAAGTGAGGGCTTTTGATCAGTGGAGTAAGGTGAAGAGTATGGTAACTTTTTTGCTCAAGAATTTAACTTGTAACTACCTTTCCAGTTGGAGTGTCGAAGGTCAACAAATATGGATTTAGAGATCTGGTTCCAAGGAGTTCTAGACCAAAGCAATGCTTCAGTTAGCTTCAAAAGGTGCTAATGAGTGATTATGGGTGAAGATTCGAAGTTAAAAGTGCTTGAATCGAAGAAATGGTTAACTGGTTTTTTGAGGTATCAGGCTCAAATGGTTTCAGAGTTTCTTTGGCTTTCAAAGCTTACCAATGAAGGAAAAATCTTCCTCTATTTATAGGGAAAGTGTTGTTGAGCTCATACATGTGAAATGGATATGAAATTATGTGATTGGAGTGAAAAAATCGTGATTTGTAATATGTGTGAAAACAAGGGTGAAATGCGTGACTTGGGCATGAAACCTGATCGTTTTACATTCTATTCAACACTTTTTGTCAAGACAAACAAGTTTTCACATGTTTGGTGGTCCTATATTGAAGCATGAGTGATTACAAGTTCTAGGTCATGCGTGAAATACAGAGTTCATGGCACCAAACATGGGGAAATACAGAGTTCATGCTCTGCTTGGGGAAAAAGAATGCTTGATCCAACCAAGCAGTCCTTTATTCGTGCGGTAAGTGCTTATTGTAGACTACTGATTGTCCACTGGGAGGCTTTCAATAATCGAAGCAATGCATAAAGTGTTTCTTTTGATTTAGCTTTTATTATTCTCAATGTTTTATAACATTACACAATCAAGATTGACAGTTATTTTGCAAATAAAATGCGGAAAAACAAAAAGAAATTTACTAAATAACGACTGAATTTTATTGATTGTGAAAATTGTGTACATATGAAAAGTGTGTACAAGGATGCAAAAAGCCTTAAAGAGGAAATTGCATAAATTGAAAAACAAAGTAAATGGAAATGCGAAATTTGTTTGATTTTCCACTGATTACGACATTGGCTATTGTTCACTGTAGCACTGGGCTCCAACACTTTGTTTCTGTTGACGAAGATTGGACTAATTTGATACTGTCTTAGGTCAACTTGATGGTAGGATAGACTCAAGAGATGCAGTCAAATTCCTTTATCCCTAACTTTTGCATGGAATTATTATATTCTTTTGTCCACCGGGATACCCATTTTTTCCAAAGTCGCTCTTTCGAGTTTTCAACTTGGCGAGCTTGTATATATTTTTTGTTTTATCCATAAATTTTGCATGGACATTTCTTTTTTTTAGGGTCCATCGGGATAGCCATTTTTCCTAGATTGGTTCTAAGAAGATTCCAATCTAGCGGGACTTGTATTCATTTTTTCTAGGCATAATATTTTTTGACTGTATCTGAATTCACCGGCATTGGCAAGTCATCCCCATCCATTATGGTTAGAATGAGAGTCCCTCATGAGAAGGCCTTTTTGACAACGAAGGGTCCCTTATAGTTTGAAGTCTACTTGCCTCGAGGGTCCGAGTGAATATGAGAGTATCTTTTGAGCACGAGTTCACCTGCTTGGAACACGCGAGGGAGAACCTTCTTATCAAAAGCTCTCTTATGGCGTCTTTAGTACACTTGACCATGGCAGACATCCGCCAAACGCTTCTCTTCAACGAGTTTCAGCTGATCATATCTCGATTGCACCCGTTCCACTTCGTCGAGATCTGCTTCCATGATGACTCTTAGAGAGGGAATTTTAAATTCAATTGGCAAAACAACCTCCATTCCATTTTCAAGCGAATAAAGAGTTGCCCTAGTAGAAGTACACACTGAAGTTCTATAGCCATGCAGAGCGAAAGGAAGCATCTCGTGCCAATCCTTATACATCTTGACCAACTTCAGGATAATTCGCTTGATATTCTTGTTATCTACTTCGACGCCGCCATTCATCTTGGGCCGATATAGTGAAGAGTTGTGATGCTCGATCTTGAATTATTGGCACAACTCACTCATCATTTTGTTGTTGAGGTTACTGGAATTTTCAGTAATAATCTTGCTAGGAACACCGTAAAGATAAATTATTTCTTTCTTTATGAATCATGTAACCACTTGTCTTGTAACATTCGCATAGGAAGCATCTTCGACCCACTTTGGGAAGTAGTCAATGGCAACAAGGATGAAACGATGACCGTTAGAATCTTTCAGTTTGATCATGCCAATCATGTCAATACACCACATAGAGAAGGGCCAAGGATAAGTCAGAATGTTCAATGCAGTCAGAGGAACATGGATCTTGTCACCAAATATATGACATTTGTGATATCTCTTGACAAAGTTGTAACAATCGAACTCCATGGTTGTCCATTAATAACCAGCCCAGAGGATCTTCTTGGCTATGACATGCCCCTTAGCATGTACACCTTCACACCCCTCGTGGATGGACCTTATGATCGTGCTTGCTTTGTGTCTATCCACGCATCTGAGCAATGCGAAATCATAATTCCTCTTGTACAACACATCCCTATTCAGGAAGAACTTAGTAGAAAATCTTCTCAAAGCCTTCTTATTAGTAATGGATTCTTTCTCGGGATACTCTTATCTTTCCAAATATCTCTTAATGACATAAAACCAAGGCTTATCATCAGATTCGGCCTCCATTGCTAGACAGTACGCTGGTTCACCCAAGTGATCAATATGGATGGCAGGTGTTTTATTCTTCCACTTGACTTTAAACATGGATGCCAGAGTAGCTAGAGCATCCGCTAACTGATTTTCTTCCCTTAGAATATAATGAAAAGTGATTTCATCAAAATAGGAAATCAACTTCACCACATGTTCTCTGTGCGAAATCAACTTCTTATCCTGAGTTTCCCAGTCTCCTCGAACTTGAATGATCACCAAAGTAGAGTCTCCATACACTTCAAGAATCTTGATTCTTAAGTTAATAGTTGTTTCAATACCGTAGATGCATGCTTCATATTTTGCCATGTTGTTGGTGCAGTCAAAGCATAATCTAACGGTGAATAGAATGTGAAAACCATTCGGAGATGTAATAATTGCCCATATCTCATGACCTTTTGCATTAGAGGCACCTTCGAACACGAGCGTCCATCGCACTCTTGGTTCAGGTCCTTCGTCAGGGCATGGGATATTGCAATCTCGAATGAAGATGATGTCCTTATCAGGAAATTCAAACTTCATCGATTGATAACCCTCCACATATTGATGGGCAAGGTAGTCAGCCAAGACGCCCCTCTTAATAACTTTCTGTTTTACATATTGGATATCGTACTCGGTTAGCAACATTTGCCACCGAGCAATTCTTCCACCGACATCGGGCTTCTTAAAAATGTACTTTATTGGATCCATTTTGGATATTAACAAAGTTGTGTGGCAAATTATATATCGTCTTAGGCATCGAGCTGCCCAAACTAAAGCACAATAAGTCATCTCCAATAGTGAGTATCTGGTCCCATATTCGGTGAACTTCTTGCTTAAGTAATATATTGCATGATCTTGTCGGCCCGTTTCATTATGTTGACCCAATACATAGCCCATTGATTCAGCTAACATGGTAAGATACATGGTTAGTGGCCAACCAGGAACAAGTGGTTTCAAGATCGGTGGTTCTTGCAAGTATTGTTTTATCTTCTCAAATGTCTCTTGACAATCATTGTTCCACATAGTCGCTTAATTCTTTCTTAACAATTTGAAAATCGGTTCACAGGTAGCCGTCAAATGCGAGACGAACCTTGAAATATAGTTAAGTCATCCAAGGAATCCTCGAACTTCTTTTTCTGTTTTAGGAGCTGGCATGTCTTGAATTGCTCCGACTTTATCAGGATCAACCTCAATATCCTTATGACTTACAATGAACCCCAACAACATGCCGAATCGAACCCCAAAGGTTCATTTTGTAGAATTCAACCTTAGCTGGAACTTCCAGAGTCTGGAAAATAGCTTTCTCAAATGGTCCAAGTGTTCGTCTTCAGTCTTGGATTTGGAAATCATATCGTCTACGTAAACTTCAATCTCTTTGTGGATCATGTTGTGAAAGAGAGTCATCATATCACGCTGATATATTTCCCCTGCATTCTTCAAACCAAAGGTCATGACTTTATAGAACTAGGTTCACCATGGTGTAATGAAAGTCGTCTTCTCCATATCATATAAATCCATCTTTATTTAATTGTACCCTGAAAACCCATCCATAAAGGAAAATACTAAGTGTTGAGCAGTGTTGTCTACCAGAACATCAATATGAGGCAAAGGAAAGTCACCCTTTAGATTTGCTTTGTTAAGATCTCGGTAATCCACACACATTCTAACATTCTCATCTTTCTTCAGAACCAGAACAATATTAGCAACCTATTAAGGATATTCAACAATGTCTAAGAAACCAACATCAAATTGCTTTTTAACCTCTTCTTGAATCTTCAGTGCCATATCAGGTCAGGTTCTGTGAAGCTTCTATTTGACTGGGGAACATTCGGACTTGAGCGGTAAGCGGTGTTCAACAATATTGATATCCAACCCAGGCATATCTTGATAAGACCAATTGAAGACATCAACATACTCAAGAAGTAGCTTGACCAACTCACTATGTACATGCTCAGCAATGGATGCCCCATCTTGACTTTTCTTATGACTTCATCGAAACCTATATTGATCACTTTTATCGGCTCTTTGTATGACTGAATCTCTTTCTCTTCATGCTCAAGAAGCCTTGCAAGTTCAGTCGATACTTAACAGTCTTTCTCACTGTCATCTTCAGCTTGGTTAATCAGAAACCCAGATTTATAACGAACTTTAGCCAATTTGTTTTCAGTGGAATTATTTGCTCTGCATGTGTATGAGTTTATTTTAGAATAAGCTTTTTGAAAAAAGTGTAAAAAGAAAAAGAAACTTTTTCCATTTTATTTAGTGAAAATGTAAAATTATAGAAATAAAAGAGATCTTGATTTTGAATGTAAAAAAAATGTCTTTCATTAATTTCATGATGTGTTTAAAACAATGGAAATCCCTTACAAGCTATCCACATGCCTAAGGAAAGGGAAATGGATAAGAAAAACAAAATGCATTACATATTTTAGTAAAAATACCACAGAGACTACAGTAGAGGTCCAATTGTCTAGCTTGAATCCAGGAGGACACTTGCGGACGAAACTGGAGACTACTGGCTTGCTGGAGTTTGCACCATCCACCATTGATATGGAAAGATCATATTGGTACCCTACACTGCTGAACCGAACTGGATTGAACTTCTTACGCCCCTTGCACTAGAATGACGAGAAGCAGGATGATAACCAAGACCAAAACGGTCGTGTTTTTTAGCCACATTTACAATTTGGCCCTAACCAAAGAGATGACCCTTCTCAAGAGTCTTCCTAGCACTCTATATTGATGATAACACTATAGCTATTGACTGACTTTGATTAACAGAAGCTGGCCTGACATCCTCGAAATCCAAACATTAGAAAGGGACCTCAGTTATCCATTCCTTTGTTTCCACATACCAAAAGGATGACAACTCGCTGATCACAAAATCCTCCTCGCCATAGACAAGCATAAGTTTGTCTCCAACTATGGACTTCAATTTCTGATGCAAAGTGGATGTTACTGCACCAGCAACATAAATCCACAACCTCCCCAACATGAAATTGTAGGTGGGATGAATGTACATAACTTGAAAAGTAATGGTGAACTAGTGATGACCCATGCAGATTGGAAAATCCCTTCTCTGATGACTTCCCTTCTTGATCCATCGAAAACTTGTACAATCAGTGCACTAGCCCTCATATCTGGTCCTTCAAACTGCAATTGACTCAATGTGCTCTTTGGAAACTGTCATACCCTAATTTTTAACCATAAGATCCCACATCTCATTTGTATCTTTTGCATACAAGCAAGGCCACATTTTGATCTTTCCCCCTATCCATCTTTGGGTTTACTTCTTGTAGGGATCACCAAACACCTCTTTGGTCTACCTTTGTGTTTATATGTTCATTGCTTATCTAACCACTAATCAAAATACCAAAAATATGTCTTGTTTACTTTGAGTTTATTGTGCAAGATAGGGCTTTTCAATCAAGAGCATCTCAAAGTTTAGTTTCTTACTTCTCAAGGAAAGTCAAAGGTTCGTGTGTTTATTTCCATGCATTCTTCAACAAGCAACTTCAAGATTTAAGCAAATTGATAATGAGACCATCAAGGACAGCTTATCTTGAGTTCATATTATCATACATATCCTTTTAAATGCAAGGAAAGTCCAAGTACATAAGCTTGTTCTAAGTGGTTTGACCTAAAAGTCAACATTTTGAAGTCAAAGTTCCAAAGATTACAACCCCTTAAATTCTCAACATTTTTTAATGACCCTTTTTGAATATGACTCTTCTCAACATCCTCTACAACTTCTCTTTACATGACAAGAGCCAATTATGCTTGGAGGATCATCAAAAGTTTGAAGACATTATACGTCATTTGTGAACTTAGTGAAATTTGACCTATTTTCAAGTGACTTTTTGCCAACTTTCAAAGATCATAACTTCTTAAATTTTCAACATATGGATCTTATTCTTTTTGCACAATGTTATTGGTGATACACTCTACAAGTTTTCTTCAAAGACCAAGGCCAAATTATGCTTGGAAGGCCATGGAATTCATTGGGACATTATAGGTCATTTTCAGCCATGAAGCACTCATTTTTTTCTAACTTATGGAACCAATATTTTATGCCAACTTCAACACACCATAACTTTATGATAAAACATACAAAATGAAACCTTTCTTGGCTCATTGAAATCTTGGCCATGATGTCAACACATTGCAAAAAGAATGGGATCATAAAGCCTCTTGAGTAGGATGCCCCATTGAGTTGAACATGGTAACTTGAAACTGAAGAACTTAGCATTACCCTAAATTTGATCATGACTAAACTCAATTCCAAGCCAAATTAACATATGTTTTTGTCCTAAACATGTTTAACCAAACCTCCAGAAGTTAATTGACACTTAAAATGCATCATTTGGCTGAGTTTTGAGGAGTTTCAAGTCACATTTTCACCCACTTAGATCAAATTCGTTTTGCACGAATTCTGCATCATTCCACACGTATTCGGATCCAAACACGTTGCATATAAATAGAGGAACCTATTACCTTCATTTGCAAGCTTTAGAGAGCCAAGAAACCCCTGCTTCAAGTAAAGATTTTTCCAGAAAATTCAACTATCGTGTTTTGAGTTTCATCCCGTTTCAATCCATTTTCTTGATTCTATTAGCTCCATCGACATCCTCTGAAACTTTTGCAATAATTCCCAAGATCTAAGACCTTCTGAATTGCTTCAACCAGATCGAGCTTCATCAACTTCTGATAACCACTTGGGCAAGGTAGTTCCGAGCATTATTTACACTCAAACAAGTTACCACAATGTAGTCCTTCACTCTTTGATGCTTTCCCCTAACTTATCTGGTGTTGATTGATCGTGTTCATCATTTGATTTTATTTTTCGTGGCTTGCTTGCTTCTGAAACTTCTTTGAAATTCCATTTACTCAGTTCACATAAATGAATTTGAGGCATGGGGTTGAATTCGGGATGAGAAGAGGATCACAATGGTGGTGGTCTTGTGTCTTGAAGTTACCAAACGATGAAACTCCGGTGAGAGCTCACCGGAGAAGACGACCAAAGTATTTCTCAGGTGGTCTGAGTTTTGACCAAACATGTTGGCATTTTGAAATGTTTTGATTGGTTAAATTCAAACTGGATCTTGTGTTCTAATTGCAGCGTGTTCCATCGTGTTTCTCATCATTTGGAGTGTTGGATTTGCCACGTCAATTAATGAGGTATGATCCAACGCTCCTGGGTTTTTTTCCTGATTTTTATTATTTTAAATTTCTTTTTCTTTAAAAATGCGTAGTAACTTCATTTTTTATCCAAAAAATCCCAAAATAATTTCTAAAATTCTCTTTTATTTTTCTTCATCTGATTTTTACTTTTCCATATTTTATTTCATTGATTTTCTATTTTTCATGAATTTTCTCTTTTCTCCCTTGTTTTAATTAGTTTAAAAATACTTTTCTACATTTTAAAATTCTAAAAATTTTATTTTATGGTTCTCATTTTATTTCCAACCTTCCATAATTTTCTTGGCCATTTATTTGGTGTTTTTAAGGACTTTGTGGATATGCAAATGATATGCAACAACATGGCACATTCTGGATAATTTGAACATTCTACTTCATGTAGGTTCAAATATCCGATGTTACATGAGAATCAAGGTATGGAGGAGCCTGGTTTCCTGCAAAACCCAATATCCCACTTATAGGTATGAACTAGTATTCAAAAGGTGATCCTAAAAGGCTTCCCAGAGTCATGCTGTCAATTGAAAATACTTTGCCAAAGGGAATTCTCATAGGACAAAAGTACCCCTAAATGACTCTAGTCTGAGTGTGGGTCTCGTGCCAAGCCAACGCATGAAACATGGGTCAACACGACTATCCACGAGTCTATCCTGTGTGTATACTCAAGCTTGGGTGTAAAGCTTCTCTCAAGTAACATCAGCCTAACCCAACAACTACAAAATACAGATATCTAGAATGGGTTAGAAAATGAATATCTAAAGCAATAAAACAAATGCAATTAACAAACATAAAAGTAGGAAAACATGAAAATAAGCACTCAATTAAACAAGAAAGAAAACAAAACTAGGCTCGACTCCTTCTAGCAACTAGGTGCAATCCCCATCAGAGTCGCCAACTGAAGGGCCGAACGAAATATGCCCGAACGCATCGCACGGTCGAACATACAACAAAGTCGCCATCAAAATTTATTTATCCCAAAAGAGGGAAGGGAAAATATCAAAAAAACCCAAGGGAAACAGAAAAACGGGTAAGGAAGTCAGTTATGCAAGTGGAAGGTATCAACACCCCTCACATCCATGGTACTCCATTGGAACCGTTTTGAATGTTCTTGCTTGAATGGATGTTACTATCTTCATGTACATGTAAAATAGAAAATGGGTTAGAAAAAGAGTGCTCAGGGAGGATTGAGGCCCTCATGCCTACGTATTCTCATAGTGCAATGAGAAAGTCAAAGCCTCGTAGTTTATGGAACCAAAGAGAGAAAGAGAGAAAGAAAAGAAAAGTGCTAGCCAAGGATTCGTATACTCGTGCCTACGTATCCTTATAGTGCAATAAGGAAGTCAGGTCTCCATAGTTTGAAGGACAAAGACTGAGAGAAGAATGATTGAGGGTGGTGTTTAAACCAAAAGTAAGAGGCTTACCAAAGTACGGGGACTGCCATGGTAAGGAAAGAAAGCAGGAACTTGTCAAAGCACTGGGGCTGACCTGAAAAGGGTCTGACCAAAGGATTAGGACTGATATGGTAAGGGAATGGTGTTAAAACCAAGAAAGGAAAGGGATTAACCATAGAGGTGTGTCCCAAAAGATAGGTATATAACCAATGAAGGTTTCAACTTGAATTGTGGTGTCAAAACCAAGAAAAGAAAGGGGTTAACCATAGAGGTGTGTCCCAAATAAAGGAAAGAGGGGGGGGGGGGGTTAACCATAAAGGCGTGTCCTTGAATTGGTGTCAAAACCAAGAAAGAAAGGGGATTAACCATAGAGGTGTGTCCCAAAAGGAAATGATAAGGGGTTAACCATAGGGATATGTCCCTAAATTAGTGTCAAAACCAATAAAGAAAAGGGGTTAACCATAAAGGTGTGTCCAAAAGAAAGGAAAGGAGGGAAGATATGAGACATATGGCTAGTTGCAGACTTGTCAGTTAATTAGCTTGAATTTCACTAAAGTTTATGAATAGAGATAAATAGTTTGAGCAACTAGGTCATTTGTCATGTACCCAAAATATTCAGAATGAGGATAGGAATGCTATCTCTCACCCCTTATCTATTGCTTAAGGCTTTTAGCATGTAAACCTTGTCAATGTCTGACAAGTTATTAAAGCAGTTCCCATAGATGATCTGTGGGGATGAGGCAGATGGCTGATGCCTGACTAGTGCTTGAAGTCTTGAGTTTGTTGAGAGGTTGAAGCTCCAAAGTAGCAGAGACAAGTCCTATTAAGTGACCAATATACTTTTGGTCACTTAATAAAGGCAAAGGGAATAGGTGCAAAGTTATATGATCTAGTTGATCAAATGGAATTTGATCAAACTAAATCATAGGGAAAGAGATGGATAGGAAAACATAATGCATGATCAGACAAAGACTAACCTAGGGTCTCATTGTTAGGTAGCCCAAGAGAAAGCCATGTGGGTGCAAGAGTGTAATGAGCCTAGTCTCATTATTATGCAGCCCAAGAGACATCCATGTGGGTGACAAGTGTGCTAACCTAAATAGATGAATGTGAAGCAGAGACATATAGCAAATGAACAAAACAAGGTCATAAGTTCAAGAGTTCATCAAATGAAAAAAGTTCAAAGTCAAAGTGAAAATGTCCACAAGGTCCATGAGTCCAAGGTCACTCCAAGTCAAGAAAATGGTCCAAAGTCCAAAATATGGGCATCATCACTCCAGGTCAAGCAAAGGTCTTAAAGGTCAAGTCAATTCATTTTATCATGTTTTGATTCATTGAAGTTTGTCAAGCAAATCAAACACAATATAAGAAATACAAGATGAATAAGACAAGGTAGTCAATATAATATGAGCAATACATGAAATAAGATGATAAATGAGACATAAAAGTAAATGCCTTGAATTTAAATGACTGAAATTAAATGACTGAAATTAAATGTCAATAAAGTAAAGTCAATGATTAATGGCAAGAGGTAGTAGTTAATTGATTGTATCAGGATAATTTAACGCTATGTTAAGAAATCGTAAGTAGGCTTATGTAGAAACCATATCTATCTGAGGCCGGTCAATAAAAATTAATGTGTCAGTCATGTTAGAGAATTAACACAAGTTAACCTCATAAAATATGTAACACAATGGATCAAAGTAAAAGAAGAAGGTAGATGAATAAAGTAAAGGAGATAACTAACTCAAGTACTTGACCTAGGATCAACTATCAAGCAAATCAAAGGACCCAAACATATGGCTCAATAAGGGATAACCTATCATTGATTCAAAGTGTCAAAAATGATCCAATGATAATTTGTCAACATGTTTGAAAAATAGAAGATTGAATCAACCTCAAGTCCATCTATGGATGACTTGAAATGAATAAGAATTGATCAACCAAGTCAACAACTCAAGTCAAAAGTATCAAGTGTATCAAAAGTCAAACAAAAATGGATTTAAAAATGATTAAAAAGGGAAATTAAGAGAAAATATCAAACTATGATCAAAATGATTCAAAAATGGTTTCAAAAATTACACAAAGTCCCAAATATTACGCATGAATAGAACTTAAAAGTTGAATGAAAAAAATGTTTTGAAATGCTTAAAAAGTAAATTGGAAAAGGAAACTAAACAAGAAAATGAAATAAAAATAAAAATAAATGCAAAAGCGAATTAAAAAATTAAGAGAAAAATATATGTGATGCAAAATATTTCTTTGTGTAAATTTTTTTAGATCAAAATGAATTAAAATGAGTGAGAAAATAAATTGAAAATAAAAGGAATAAAATAAAAATAAAATAAAATATAATAAGGCGCCAGCGGCTAGGGAATTCAAAAAAATATGTTGGCGCAATGTGATTCGATGGAATTTGAATCTTGACACCAAAGCGCATGCTAATTCACATCATCTTCAACCTTGGATTCGATTTCTGTAAATCATGAACTCGTGTTTTTAATGACACCTAAGCATGACATTAGCTTCATAAGACTTCATCATTCATGTCTCCCTGCATCAGAGCAATTGATTGGATTTAAGCAGTGATAATTTTCTCAATAACACAAAGAACCCTAGTTCTTCAAAGTAAAATTAAATGATGAATACAAGATAAATTCCAGGTAAATGAGGGCTTTTGATCAGTGAAGTAAGGTGAATAGTGTGGTAACTTGTTTGCTCAAGAATTTAACTCGTAACTACCTTTCCAATTGGAGCTTCAAAGGCCAACAATGGTGGATTTGCAGATCTGGTTCCAAGGAGTTATACGCTAAAACAATGCTTTAGTTAGCTTCAGAAGGTGCCAATGAGTGATTATGGGTGGAGATTCGAAGTTAAAAGAGCTTGAATCGAAGAAATGGTTAACTGTTTTTTTGAGGTATTAGGCTCAAATGATTTCAGAGTTTCTTTGGCTTTCAAAGCTTGCCAATGAAGGAAAAAACTTCATCTATTTATAGGGAAAGTGTCGTTGAGCTCACACATGTGAAATGGATTTGAAATTGTGTGATTGGAGTGGGAAAATCGTGATTTATAATCCGTGTGAAAACAAGGGTGAAAAGTTTGAGTTGGGCATGAAACCTGGTAGTTTTACACTCCATTATATGCTTTTTATCAAGACAAAGAAGTTTTCACATGTGTGGTGGTCCCAAATTAAAGCATGAATGATTACAAGTTCTAGGTCATGCGTGTAATGCAGAGTCCATGGCACCATGATTGAGCTTAGGCCAAATGAGATTCCCTCATGTGTTTTGTGATTTTCTTCATGCCAAATGTTCATCTCATTTCAATGAATTGAATATAAAAATAAGCAAATAAAAATGAGGCTTGAGGTGAAAATGGCATGTGTTGAAAGTTGAGGTCGTGGCATGCATTCTAGGTCGGGCATTTGGTCAAACAGTCTTGGCACACTTTGGGCATCTTGAGGTCCCAAGTTCATGACACCATAACTTTTTATTCCCTTGTGTATTTTGAGCCAAACTTGGGCTACGTCATCTTTGACATAAGCTTAACAAGATTAAAAAATAATGGGATCAAAATCATACTTGATCTGAAAATGGCATGGCTGTCAAGTGGGGTCATGACAAGGTTTTGCCCTAGTTTGGCCACCTAGTCCTTTCCAAAATTGAGTTACTTAGAGGTTGAATTGATGCTTAAGCCTTGAAACATAGTTGTAGAATAACTCATTAGGGATATTTGGCTCAAAGAATCTTATTAATTGGTTGAAAATTGAATAAGTTATGGGGTTTGGACCAAAAGTAAGCCATACTTGCAAATTAGGTCAACCAAACTTGTGTCAACTTGTGCAAACTTGAAACTTTCTTGCATCTCAAGCCAAAATGATGATGGAACAATCATCCCTTGAAGAAAACTTGATTGTGGATTGAATGATCTTGAGGATGGCTTGAAGAATGAGTGAAATTTCATGAAAATAAACACATGAACTACCCTTGAATCAAAGAACCGCAACTTGCATCCCCCTTGACTATAATGACCATTGTAAAGCTTGAATTGAGACATGATCACCTACATGAACAAATGAATAAACAAGTACCAATCTTATGATGCTTTGGTTAGTTAACAAGTAAGCAAAAGGTGAAAAACCCTAATGTTAAAATTGAAATCAAGAATGTGGCCATGCTTGTGAGCCAATGACCAGATGCAATGGTCATGATATGATGCTATGTATGAAAATGATGCAAAGCCAAAGGTAGGAAAATGAGGGTAAATTTTGGGACATTACAGTATGCAAAAAGATTTTAGGTTTAGTTTTCTAGGTATGCTAAAAGTTTTTTTATGCATGTGCAATACCTGTGTCACATGCGGGTTTATGATAGTGACGAGCATAAGAAAACACGTACGAGTTTAAGGATAGTGAAGGATGTAAGAACATCCTATTTATGGAGGCTCCCTACAATAGGTCGGTTCTAAATCTTTAATATTTAATCCCCTAATAAGGATGGCTCTAGGGTTTTGTTGGTTGTTTAAGAACAAACCCAAGGTCATGGAACGCATATGAAATTTCATCACGATAGGGCCTAGCCCTCCCATGATAAAATCTCATAGGGGTCTCTATCATACCCAAAATTTACCCCTCGATCAATAAATTAATGCATTCACCAGACATTTGCATCATCTGTATATCATAACATGCATTTCTTTTCGCATAATGCTTAAAATTTTGATCAGAATAAAATTTTGGTTTTACAAACAGACCAGTTGAATCATTTCTCATATGTGCGTAAATTTAGCGGGTGAATTTTTTTGAAATCGAGTTTGCAACTATATCACTTTTATTAATATACGATTCACGTAGTTTAACTCGAGATGCTCGATTCCAGTTGTGCTCGGTGCACACCTTGTTTAAAATGACTATTAGTTTTTCAATCTAAAACACATTAATCAAACTTGGAATAAATGGACAATTGAAAGCACATCTGTCGCACCCCAAAATTTGACTTTGGCTTTGTTGACCATATCCTGATCAATCTCGTTGTCTCGTATTCATCTCAATTTCTTAAACTTCGCATGACAACTGGTTTGATTAGGTTTTGTGTGTTTTCGTTGCTTACCGCGTTGTATTTCGTTGTTTTAGCAAAACCTGGCCGATATCGTTGCCTCGTATTTATCTCGCTTATCTCTTTTGTGCGTGGCATCGCTTCGATTAGGTTTTGTGAGTTTTTTTTTAATTGTTTGTTTGTCGGTATTTTGACTGTATTTCGAATATATTAGAGTTTTCGTATTATCCGATTATTTGTGATTGTGTTTGTCAGCGTTTTTCGTGATGCCGTGTTGATTTTATTATTGCCTAGGGTTGTTTATTTAATTACGTGTTGTGCCGTGTGATTTAATCGAGTCTGTTTGAGTCGTGTTGTTGATTTTACTGGTTTACCGGTTTATTGGTTTTATCAATTTGTCTGTTTTGCTGTGCAAATTGTCATCGTTTTTATCGCGTTCGTGTCGCTCGATTTTATCGTATTTTAATCTCGTGCCGTTTAATATTATTTATGCTTAATATTAATTGTGTTTAGTTGTTAATTAGTTTATTTAATTAGGATTAATATTATATTAGTTTATTATTATTATTATTATATAATATATAAATATATATTATTAATTTATGTTAGATATTTTTTAGGTTTCTTATTGTTTAAGTAATCTAAATATATATTATTAATTTATGTTAGATATTTTTTAGGTTTCTTATTGTTTAAGTAATCTAAATATATATTATTGATTTATGTTAGATATTTTTTAGGTTTCTTATTGTTTAAGTAATCTAAATATATATTATTAATTTATGTTAGATATTTTTTAGGTTTCTTATTGTTTAAGTAATCTAAATATATATATATATAGATGTGGTTAGTAAGAAAAAGAGAAAAGAGAGAAGGGATCAGTAAGGAAAAAACGTGTGGTGAGAGAAACAGAGAATTGAAAAGAAATATTTTTCCAAAAGCATTACCGTATTTCACTTGTTCTTCATTTTCGGTAACCCAAAATCGTCCCGATTATTCACCGAAACACAAAACCGATTTCATATCTTTGAAGTTCGTTGAGTCCAAGTCACAAATATCCAAGGTTCATTTCATTCCGGCGTCGTTTCACCGATCAAAAGCGACGTTGAAGTCAGGTACTCACGAAGGCAGCCAGCACTGCGTCGGTGACGGTTTCCAGTTTTCGGTCGATCATTTGGACGATCAGAAGTTCATCCTCTTCACACACGGTAATATTGTTCACTTATCTCTGAAATCGGCAAAGTTCCGGCTTGCCGACATGTGTTTTAATATATTATTTATCTAAATATATATATATATATATATATATATATATATATATATATATATATATATATATATATATATATTATTTTTGTCTATTATATATCTAAATAAATATATATATATATATATATATATATATATATATATATATATATATATATATATATATATATTATTTATTTAGATATATAATAGACAAAAATAATATATATATATATATATATATATATATATATATATATATATATTTTTTGTCTATTATATATCTAAATAAATATATATATATATATATATATATATATATATATATATATATATATATATATATATATATATATATATTATCTTTGTCTATTATATATTATTTGTCTATATATATATATATTATTTTTGTCTATTATATATTATTTGTCTAAATGTACATATATATTATTTTTGTCTACTATATATTTATTGTCTAAAATATAAATATAAATATATATATATATATATATATATATATATATATATATATATATATATATATATATATATATATATATATATATATATATTACTTTTGTTTACTAAATATTGTTTATCTTTTATTATTATTTTGCATATATGTTTTATTTAATTGTTAGTTAAATTAATTATTTGTTTAAATGTTTATTTTAATTAAATGTTTATTTATATCAAATGTTTATTTTGTCTAAAGTAAATGTTTATATTGTTTTTTTATATTTGTTTATGTTGTTACTAACCGTTTCGTTTCAGTTTCAGCTCGATTAACTCCACTAACTATTCGTAATACTAACTATTCATAGCTAACTGTGTTGTAATAATTTACTTTCTCGCATTTTTTATGTTCTGTATTGTGTGTTTAATCGTATTGTTCACGTTTTATGTTAAAAAATCGAAAAATCCAAAAAAGAGAAACCCGATGCGATTCCAACGGTCGCCGTTTAAGAAACCCTTTTCACACACTCATAAGCTTACTCTTGGGCTTTCCTGTAATGAGCCCATTTATTTATTTCTTTAGGGTTTAGGCTCGTTCAAAATCTAAAATCAACAAAACAGACTTTCCCCTTTTCTTTTGGGAGAACTACGTGGATTCTGATTTCTCCATTGCGCCTTGGAGATACGTAGGCATGAAGTCTACGACTTTATCGAGTCCAAAAACAATAAAATCAAGTTCTTTTCTCATCTCCCCAATCAAACGATCAAAGCGAAAAAAGCAAAGCATTCACATAAACATAAGCAAAAAGGTTCCTGTGGAGTACCACAGATGTAGAGGGTGCTAATACCTTCCCTTTGCATAACCAACCCCCGAACCCGTAACTCTAAAGGGATTTATCGTTATTTTTCCCTTCCTTTTTTGGATAAAATAAAAGACGGTGGCGACTCTTGCATTTAAAATATTTTTCAAACGGGTTAAGTTCAATCAATACTTAATCTCGTGAAAAATCCCGCCGCGACAGAATGGCGACTCTGCTGGGGACTACATGATTAAACTTATTTGAGGGTTTAGCCTATCTTTGCTTGTTTATATGTTTGCTTTGTGAATATTTGCTAAATTGTATTGTTTGTAATGTTTGTTATTTTGGGTTTTGGGAGATACTTGTGATAAATCCTATACCCGGATTTGGGGCACATTTGAGATAGGATGGATGATAATTCAGGTTGACTTGATAGGAGACAATCCTTACCGAGTTGACTTGAGCCTTTGTCCACTTGGTGGAGGCCTCTTTGAGGGTGATAGTGCTAAACAAGTCATTTGTGAGGCATTGTTGCTTTCGACGGGCCCGTGAAGCCAAGGACCTTAGTTTACCTTTACCCCATCTTGGCCTTACTTAGGATGTGATGCGGTGACCACTTTGGACCAAAAGTCTGGTTTTGTTGATACGCGATATCACACTCAAGCGAGATTCTTTTGAGAATAATATTGGAAAGCGAGCAGTTGCTTAACCCGGTATTATCCGAAGAAGGATCCATAACCTTGGGAACTTTTAGAACCCGTTTGGCAGGTGAACCTTAAGACTTATCTTGGGGCGTTGTCCTAAACTCCATGCTGGTGATGAACTTTGAGCCTTGTATTGTTTGACCATGTTTGTGTTTGTTGCATTCATGCATGACATGCATTCATTCCCATCATTTCAACCTTTTTCCAAGGAATTTAAAGTGAGGATTGCAAATATTGCAGGAAACATGGATTTTGGACAGAGAAGTGTGAAAAAGTACAATCTCATCAATCCAAAGATAGATGAACTAAAGAAACTGGTTTCTTCGATCGCAGATCCTATTGGTTTCAGAGACAGATATAGGGCACTTATATCTTTATTGACACTTAGGATGGAAGAAGGGTTATTGCAGACATTAGTACAGTTCTATGATCCAGTCTATCACTGTTTCACATTCCCAGACTATCAACTCATGCCTACATTGGAAGAGTATGCCCAGTTGCTTCACATCCCAGTTGCTGATACAGTACCTTTCTCTGGTTCAGAAAAGTTACCCGAGCACAGTTCTCTTGCAAAAGTGTTGTACATGAAGAAGTCAGAATTCAAGAATAACTTCACCACCAAAGGAGGACTTCCAGGTTTCACTGCCAAGTTCTTAATGGGGAAGGTTTCTTATTTTGCCAGTCAAGGTTGTGATATTATTGTGGAGCATCTGTTCGCCTTGTTGATCTACAGTTTGTTACTATTTCCTAATATTGAAGGTTTTGTGGATTCATATGCTATACGCATCTTCCTAAGTGGTAATCCTGTTCCAACTTTGCTCGGAGACACCTATCATTCCATCCATTACCGTACTTTGAAAGGAGGAGGAACCATAGTCTGCTGTATACCGTTACTCTACAAATGGTTTGTCTCTCATCTTCCTAAGTCAGCTACTTTTTGGATCGCAAGTCAGGACTTCAGTGGTCACAGAGGATTATGTCTCTTACCCAGTCAGATATTGCATGGTATAGTAGAGTTTTAGACGATGTGAAGATCATTGATAGTTGCGGGGAGTTCCCCAATGTGCCCCTCATGGGCACAAAGGGAATCATTTCTTATAATCCAGTACTTGCTAGGAGACAACTCGGTTACCCTATGAAGGACAAGCCTCCTAACATTCTTTTAGAAGGTATTTTATTGAGGGATAACGAGGAGGACCCTACCATGAAAGAGAGAGTAGTAAGAGCTTGGCATCGTGTTTGTCGCAAAGGGAGACTTGAATTGGGTAAGAAAGATTGTACCTCCTATGAGCCGTACCTCCAGTGGATCAGAGCCAAAGATATACAGTTGAAAATGCCATACCCACATCATGATCCTATCAAACCCGCTCCGTTGAAGACCCCCTACCTTCCGCTAGATGACAAAGAAGAACTCCAAGCCACCTTGGAGAGGGTCAAGAAAGAGAGAGACGCTTGGAAGGATAAGGCCCAGGTGCTCGAAATGGAAAATGAAGAACTTCAGAGACAGTTAAAGGAGCAGAGTGGAGAAGATCGTGCAGGTAAACGTCCAAGGGTGCAAGAGGATTTATTTTCCTCAGGCACAACAGATTACTCCCAGATTCCACAGTCCTCAGGTGCATGGAAAGGTCTTGTAGACAGTTTGGTGAAGGAGAAAGCTTTTATGCAGAAGGCCTATGAAGAAAGAATTGAGAGACTTGAAGGACAACTCCTACTTGTTTATGCTCGTCCTGATGACACATGTCCTTAAATGGTTTTCTTGGTTGTATTTTGGGTTGATAACTTTGTGTTGTTATCAAAAATGTTTGCAATTCTATCTTTTCCTTCACTTAGAGTTCCTTGGAAAATCATTCATTTTGCATATCCATGCATCACGTGCATACAGGTTGTCTGTCTTGGTCCAGTCTTCTAACAGTTGCTTCCCGCCAGCAGATCCATTTCAAGTTGACGCATAATTACAACACAAGAGCCAACTACAAAAGAAGGCCCCAGATTTGTGACACCAGGAGTAGTTATGAAGAACTGGACCGCAATTGACATCCCACATTGTGTCCACATATCAAAGTAATTAAGCTTTTCAGTTTTCAAAAATCTTCCGCTTTAGCCCAAAGCGCGAAGCATTAATTTTGTAAAATGGGCACTTTTGTCAAAAACATACTATCCATGAAAAAGATCTTTTGTGTTCCTATACACTTGTGTCCTTTTATCTTTTCAGCTTTTTCGGAAAATGGTAACACAAAAAAACCTTAAAAAGAACACATTTTTGCATGTCATGGTCAGTCCTCTAAAAACAATTGTTTGTACAGGTTACTTAAACCCGTTGAACACAATGACATCATGCCCTCTCCCAACTTTGAACATTCTGTATTCGAAGCTGAAGAGGAAGAGTGGGATGAGATTCCAGAAGAGGTCGCCCGCCAGCTTGAAAATGAAGAAGACACTATTCAGCCATACAAGGAGCCGTTGGAAACAGTCAACTTGGGTTCGGAAGAAAATGTGAAAGAAGTCAAAATTGGAGCATTGTTATCCCCACAGGTCAAGGAGCAATTGATCAGCCTGTTGAAAGAGTATGTAGATGTGTTTGCTTGGTCTTATCAAGATATGCCTGGTCTCGACACTGACATCGTAGAGCACAAGCTACCTTTGAAGCCAGAATGTCCACCGGTCAAACAGAAATTAAGAAGAACACATCCAGATATGGCCGTCAAAATTAAAGAAGAAGTTCTGAAGCAAATAGATGCTGGTTTTCTTGCCACTTCAGTGTATCCAGAGTGGATAGCAAATATTGTGCCAGTTCCTAAGAAGGACGGGAAGGTACGAATGTGTGTCGACTATCGTGACTTAAATAGAGCAAGCCCAAAGGATGATTTCCCCCTGCCTCACATTGACATGTTGGTAGACAATACAGCAAAGTTTGACATATTCTCCTTCATGGACGGATTCTCCGGGTATAACCAGATCAAAATGGCTCCCGAAGACATGGAAAAAACTACATTCATAACACCATGGGGAACATTCTGTTATCAAGTGATGCCGTTTGGGTTGAAGAACGCAGGTGCTACTTACCAGCGAGCCATGACAACGCTCTTTCACGACATGATGCATAAAGAGATTGAGGTTTATGTGGATGACATGATCGCGAAGTCTTGTTCAGAAGAAGGTCACTTAGTAGATCTATTGAAGTTGTTTCAACGATTGAGGAAGTTCCGTCTTCGCCTCAATCCGAACAAATGCACATTTGGCGTCAGGTCAGGTAAACTCTTGGGCTTCATTGTCGGCTAAAAAGGCATTGAAGTTGATCCAGATAAAGTAAAAGTTATCCAAGAGATGCCCGCACCAAAAACAGAAAGGCAAGTGAGAGGTTTTCTAGGACGATTGAATTACATATCCCGGTTTATTTCTCACATGACTGCCACTTGTGAACCTATCTTCAAATTGCTGAGAAAGAGTCAGAATTGTGTTTGGACAGAGGATTGTCAGAAAGCATTTGACAGTATCAAAGAGTACCTCATGGAGCCTCCTATCTTGTTACCACCTGTTGCTGGAAGACCGTTGGTTATGTATTTGACAGTGCTTGAGAATTCTATGGGCTGTATTCTGGGTCAACAAGACGAAACTGGAAAGAAAGAGCATGCCATTTACTACTTAAGCAAGAAATTTACTGACTGTGAATCACGATACTCCTTACTCGAGAAGACATGTTGTGCATTGGCTTGGGCTGCTAAGAGATTGAGGCATTATATGTTAAGTCACACCACTTGGTTGATATCCAAAATGGATCCAATCAAGTACATTTTTGAGAAGCCTGCACTCACTGGTAAGATTGCCAGATGGCAGATGCTGTTATCAGAATACGACATTGAGTATCATACCCAGAAAGCTATCAAGAGCAGTGTGTTGGCTGAGTACCTTGCTCACCAACCCGTTGAAGATCACGATGATAATGAGGATGAGTTTCCTGATGAAGATGTCATGTTCCTAAAATCCAGAGATTATAAAGAGCCACTTCCTGAAGAAGGGCCTGAACCAGATTCTCAATGGGGTTTAGTATTTGATGGAGCTTCCAACGTTTATGGACATGGAGTAGGTGCAGTCATTATCACTCCAGAAGGTTCTCATATTCCTTTCACGGCAAGAATTTGCTTTGAATGTACAAACAACATTGCTGAATATGAAGCCTGTATCATGGGTCTTGAAGAAGCCATTGACCTCCGCATCAAAAATCTTACTGTTTATGGTGACTCAGCGTTAGTTATCAATCAGATCAAAGGAGAATGGGAAACACGCCACCCTGGCTTGATCCCATACAAAGACTATGCAAGAAGATTGTTGACTTTCTTCACCAAGGTTGAATTGCATCACATTCCTCGGGATGAGAATCATATGGCGGATGCTCTAGCTACGTTGTCTTCAATGTATCAAGTGGGTTTTCCAAACGAAGTATCCAGAATTGTGATTAAGCGACTTGATAGACCAACACATGTGTTTACAGCTGAGGCCAGTTTTGATGATAAACCATGGTACCACGATATCAAGCATTTCCTTCAGACTCAGGAGTATCCTCTTGGAGCAACAGAAAAAGATAAAAAGACTTTGAGAAGATTGTCAGGCAGTTTCTTCCTTAATCAGAATGTGCTCTATAAGAGGAATTATGACATGGTCTTACTCAGATGTGTTGACAAAAAGGAAGCAGAAATGTTGATGAAAGAAGTTCACGAAGGGTCCTTTGGTACTCATGCAAACGGCCACTTTATGTCAAGAAAGATGTTGAGAGCTGGTTACTACTGGTTGACCATGGAATCAGATTGCTGCAAATTTGTAAAGAAGTGTCACAAATGTCAGATCTACGCTGATAAGGTTCATGTACCACCAACCTTTTTGAATGTAATTTCTGCTCCCTGGCCATTCTCAATGTGGGGCATTGACATGATCGGTATGATTGAACCCAAAGCTTCCAACGGACACCGTTTCATTCTCGTGGCAATTGATTACTTCACCAAATGGGTGGAAGCAGCTTCGTATGCAAAGGTGACAAAGCAAGTGGTGGTCAGATTCATCAAAAATAATCTCATTTGCCGATATGGCATTCCAAACAAGATCATCACTGACAATGGCTCCAATCTGAACAACAAAATGATGGATGAATTATGTGAAAGTTTCAGGATCGAGCATTGTCGCATCCGCGAAAAACAACCGGCGGGCTGAAACAAAAACAACACAGAGCCGCCACCGTGCGTTATTTATCCCAAAAGAGGGAAAGGAAACGCTCAGAGTAAACCTGGGAAAAGCATGGTCTCGCGACCAAAGAGAATGGGATCGGGAGTCGGTTATGCAAGGGGAAGGTATTAGCACCCCTCACGTCTGTCGTACTCGACGGGATCCACGCTCTAAAAGAAAGAAAAGGTTGCTAAAACAAAAATCACACACACACACACACCGAAGACAACACAGGTGGGGTTAAGAGGAAGAGGGCTCTCTAGGACGTCGCATCCTATGCCTACGTATCTCGTCTGGAACGAGAATCAGAGTTGCCGTAGTTCGGCTCACGCACGCCAAACAAGACACACACAAACACAGGCAAACTTGGAACCCGAATGCCAATCGCTGGACTTACATCGGCTTCCGAACCAAACAAACACAATCAGGATACGGACAACCAATCGCTGGGCTTACATCCATATCCTGACACACAAAATGGTTTACAAGCAAACACACACAAAAAGAGAAAAGGGTGCCCGGAGAGACCTCGCACGGTCTCCTGCCTACGTACCTCATCTGGTATGAGGATCAGGGCGATGTAGTTCCCCTGAACGGGAAAGAAATTCTAACCAGATACAAAGGGAGACACACTACTAGGGAGCTGTACTCGAGCCTAGATGTTATCATGCATCATTGCCCTATGTTATGGTTTCTATCCTAACTTGCACAGGTAGCAAGCTAAACCTAAACAGGCAAAACAATCAAAGCATGCAAACATAATCACAAGTAGCACACACTATATCCAGTCAAGTGAGGCTCAAACAAGGGTGAGGCTGCAAGAGCAAGCCAACTGTACAGGGTAGTGTTCGCTCTTAACCCTGACATTGAGAGTCAGGGTGAAGCAGATGAAAGGTGAGTGAAGATGAGACTTCACAGCTCTTATCCCTGGCCAGGGAGAGCTTCAGACAAAGGAGCGTGGGTCCAGAAAGCGGGAACCCTTCTACACTCAAGACTCTGACTCGACTGTACAACTGTACAAGATCTTGGGTTAATGTCCCAATGCATCAACACAGTGGTGTGAGCAGAGGGACGACTCAACAGAATAGCGGGAGATAGATTGCATATCTCTCTTATCCGCCAATTGCCTTAATCAAGGTCTTTTCCTGCTTGGGGACAAAGTTAAACAATCACAAACATTGCCTTTTAAGGAGGACTTCAGACAGTTGCCTGGCTAAATAACAAGCCAGGTCTTCCAGACTACATGGAGACAAGAGAGTCTACCTCAACTGGTTTATACAACCAAGCAACAGCACAACAAGTTCTTAAAGAACTAAAGCGACTATGGTACCTGGAATCAATCAAGTACAGTCAGTCTACCAGACAAACCAACATTAAACAGCAAAAGTCAAACAGTTAATCTGTACAGTCAATCAATGCAATGTGCAAAGCACAATCAACTCAATTGAGTCAAGCATCCTACAAAACAACACAAGTTAGTTTACAACAAGCAACCAAACTCAATTTAATCAACTTGCATTTTTCTCCTTAAAGCCTTTTCATCTCAACCTGAAAATCCAAACCAAACATGAGAAACAAGACCACTAGGCCAAGCCTAGGGTCCAAAGGAGATGAAAAAAATCAAAACAGCAAGTGAAAATTATCCAAAATCACAATCAATCAATTTAGAAACAAATGCAATTGGTCCCATGCTCATATCCATCACCACTATCATTTCATGCATAAAAAGGCACCAAACATGCAATTTGCAACCTCAAAGGACCAAACAGAATGATCATCATCAAATCCATACCAAAACACCTCAATAAATTCCACAAAAATTCAAGTCTAAACAGAACACATTCAATGAATAGCATATCAAATTTCAGCTCAATTGGACAAGAGGAAGTAGGTCAATGAAAATCAAAAAGTTCAAACAATTTCAAACAAGCCAACACAAGGCATCAACACAAGCATCAACTTCCAAAAATCATAAAACAGTGACAATACAAGATAAATGAATGGGATCACAACCACAACGACCTATAATGTGTCTAGAATCACTCCACCAAATTTCACATTTATCCAATCAATGACCAGAATTTCACAAGCCAAATGCCAACATGTGTCACAAAAAATCACAAAATGACCAAACAGAGGGAAAAATTCCAATCAATTAGGAAATGCCATCAATAAATCCAGAAAAATCCACATGTGATCTCAACATACATATGTTCAATCATGCAAAATTTTGGCTCAATTCAATGTTCACAAGCACATCAAATAAAATCATGAAATTCACAATGCTTGGTGTGATACAAATTGTCACACCTCTATTCAAAAATTCATATCTCAACAACCAGGTATCCAAAAACTACAAACTACACATCAAAATTTACCATCAAAGAGTCCAGAATAAGCACAAAAAATTTCATGAATTTATTTGGAAGCATCATCATTTTATGAATGATATGGCAAGACATGTATAAATGTGACACTACCAAGCAAACCCTAGGCATTTTAATTTTTTACACGTGCACAAAAATCACAAAAATCACCATTAAATTCTACACATTACAAGGAGCATCATGAAAAAAACCTCACAAAAATTGGACAAGAAATGAATGATTTGTGAATTTTTTAAGAACATAGATCAAAATGAAATAACAATGAAAAAGAAAAATGAAATAATATTAATTAATATGAACCAGTGGCATAAGCGTAATATTTAAACGCACAGGCAAAACGACGTCGCCTCAATTAAATGCCATGGCGCGCTCCTATTGGGCCAAACCCGCGGCAAACACCAATTCAAAACGGAAATGGAAATAAGCGGATCAAACACACATTTCATCGTGTTCTTGAGCAAGAACACTTCAGATTTTCCAGAAAATGAAGAACAACAAATCTCAACCAAAATCAGCAAACTATACATCAAAAGAACCGTCTCAACTAGCACATCACGAATATGTAATTGATTTTTCCTAATTCTCAACATATCAACGGGATCGATCAAAAATAGAAATGCACATCAAACTTCAAATCACGATTTCTTTCTCTACCCTTAACCAAATCACAAACTACAAGCAGCATTGCATTCTATGTTGGAAGATCTTCCTAAACCATATAACAATTCATGCAATGGAGGAATTCGAAAAATCACCTTGTGAATGAAGCAGATGAGAATTCGTGTGTTTTTGGCTCCAAGAAGGTGAAACAGATGGAGATCCTTGCTATGGAAGGTGATTGCAACACGCGCTTTAGCTCAAAGATGCTTCAGGTGCAAGAATCATGGAATTGCCATTGTTGTGCAAGCTTTGGACAGTTGGAATTCTTGAAGCTTTTGGCATGGATTCAATGAAACAGTTCTTCCTCAAGGTATATGGAGCATGGATCCACGAAGAATGAACAAGATTGATGAAGATTTGGATCAGAATTGTGAAAAATGTGTGATGAAGTTTTGAAGAATTTGAGAGGTTTTGATGAAAAAGTTTGTTGCAATCTTGGAGAATGTGATTGTGTTTTTGCATTTTCTGTTATGATTAGTGATATATACCCCTGCTTAATCCATCTTGCTAATCACAATTAGCAAATCCAAGTGAATTAGTGTTAATGTGGTTTTAAGTGAAAGTCCAAAAATGACCTTTCCAAATTAAGCAATGTGACAGCAAAAACCAGTTGGAGCAAATTTCATTTGGCATTTGTGAAGTGTTGGAAGTGGTCTCATGTGCATTGGCCTTGTATTTCTCAATTTCACTATCTCACACCAAAAATTCAAAAGAATCCACTTAAAAAATGACTTTTTGCCTTGACCATTTTTGATGAATTTTGACCATGCATCATGAAAGTACATGTGAAATGGGGTTTGCTCAAAGAAAGATCACCCAAATTGGACATTCCATGTGAAAGTTATGCCACTTTGATTTTAGGCATTTTTGGAAAATGAATGGACCATATCTTATCAACCATACATGGGAATTTCAAGTTCTTGGACTTTTTAGAAAGGTGAGAGCAAGATCTACAACTTTCATGTTGAACAAAATTTCATTTGAAGCATTTTTGGACATGTAATTTTGAAGTGAAAAACTTTCCATTTTTGGAAACTTTCATTACAAGTCACTTTCTATTTTTAGCAACTTTTCTCCTGACTTTATTTTCTTCATTCTTGATGATTGAAATGCCCAATGAAACTTGTTTCAACATGAATGAAGTATATCCAACTCTCTCCCACCTCCAAATCCATCAAATCAAACACAGTTGACCACAATTGACTTTTCCAGCTGATAGATGAATTTGGCAATGCACTGATCAAGTTGAGCCTCAAACTCCTGATGAAATGGCTCAATGATGAGCCCCTAGCTTCCATAAGCTCAATATAATCACATGATGATCCCCATATCCATTGTAGACCCCATCTCTTTGCCATGCCCTGATTGGCCCAATGCAGATGATTAGGGTTGACCAATGGTCAAAACCCTAATCTCAAGGTATCTGATCAATCTCTTGAATCTCTTGGATGGTAACAAGACCATGATGATGATGATGTATCACTTCAACCAAGATGAAGATCAATCTCCCTTGAGAAACAAAACCCTAATTTGAACCACCACCCTCAGATAGTTAGTGATCAGTCCAATGAAACCCTAGCTTGCATCATGACCTCTTATCTTCTGACCAAGACTTAGGAGGATGACTTGCACAATGTAACCACATGATATGCAATATGCAATGCCTAATGACCTAAAAATGCAATGCAATATGTTAGCTAGTCCCAAGAGAGGAGGGCAAATTTTGAGGTGTTACAAGCATCACAACTCTTCTCCTTACCGTCCCAAGATGAACGGGGCAGTTGAAGCTGCAAATAAGAATATCAAGAAGATCATTCAAAAGATGGTTGTTACCTACAAAGATTGGCATGAAATGCTGCCTTTTGCACTACACGGATATAGAACATCAGTCCGTACTTCAACTGGGGCAACCCCATTTTCACTTGTATACGGTATGGAAGTTGTGTTACCGATAGAGGTTGAAATTCCATCAATGAGGATACTAATGGAAACTCAGTTGTCAGAGGCTGAATGGTGTCAAAGCGGATACGATCAGTTGAATTTGATTGAAGAAAAAAGGATGACTGCCTTGTGCCATGGACAGTTATATCAAAAGAGAATGAAGCAGGCATTTGATAGGAAGGTTAAGCCGAGAGAATTCAAAGAGGGTGACCTTGTGCTCAAGAAGATGATACTATTTCACAATGATTCTAGGGGCAAGTGGACTCCTAACTATGAAGGACCCTATGTTGTCAAGAAAGCCTTCTCAGGCGGTGCTTTAATTCTTACAAACATGGATGGTGAAGAGCTTCCACGGCCCGTGAATACAGATGCAGTCAAGAAATACTTCGCCTAAAAAATGAAAAGAACAGCTCGCTAAGTTGAAAACCCGAAAGGGCGGCTTAGGCAAAAATGAGCGTCTCGGTGGACTGAAAACCTGAAAGGACGGTCCAAGCAGAAATTAGAGACATAAAAAAACAAAGAGAATATTATCCCGGTAGATTGAAAACCCGAAAGCGCAATCTAGGCAAAAGTTAGGGATTTCAGGCAAGTAACTGCATAACAGAGATAAGATCATTGAAGTATCAGAATATTTTCAACAGTTCTCCAACTTTCTCAAGGCTGTAATACAGGTCAAAAGTGGAAGAGAGAATGATGTCATTGTAGTTCAACGTACCCTTTTTCCACGAAATTACCATTTTCCAATTTGTAAAGATCTATGGAATCACGCTGTTGGCTGATTACCATCCTATCAAATCAATTTGAGCCTTTCTATATTTCTTGGCACTCTTAATTTTCATTTCAATTTACGAAAGTTCTTTTACTTTGACAGATATGTTTTGAAACAAAAGTTTTGAATTAAAAACAGTTTTTGAAAAATATAAAGATTATTTATTTTGATTTGTGGACATCAATAAAAGGATTGAGACATGTGGTCCCAGTAATTCTGAAATCATGTGATTCCAACTAGACATGTTCATATTACTATCCTTATATGTATATGATGAAAAAATCTCCACAGGTGTCTTGGCAGTAATATTTCTCCAGCAGAGGTTGTGATTCTGGATATCCCCAGCTATGCTTCCTAGTTTTCCTCAAGAGATCATGCAAGAAATATTTCAAGAAGTTTATTCCCTTCACTTGGGGCATGAAGACTCCCCAGTTAATTGATCATGAAGACTCCCCAGTTTAATTGATCATGAAGACTCCCCGGTTAATTGATCATGAAGACTTTGATCCAGGTTTTAAGTTACAGATTTGGCCTATGGGAGTACTACAGGTATTTCCCCAGTAATTTATTAAAGCGGGATCAACAATGTCCCCAGCAGAGGATGAGAAGGAAGATTTGATTTCCCTGAGCAGGAGTAATACAGAGGTCTCCATCCCTCAGTGAGTGAAGAAAGTTGATATTCAGAAACTACAAGGAATCTCCTGTTGTTCTCTGTCCATTCAATAGAAGGATATGTCTCCTCCTCAGTAATGTTTTGTAGTAAAAGAAGAGTGTGTTATGCATTTTAAGCAAATTCAAGAATTGCAGGATTTCTCCTAAATTCTCATTTATATTCAAAGGTCAGACATCACTGTTCCCCGGCAGAGTCTCCTAGAGGAAAGATCTCGTAACCAGATATCAGACACCATAATCCCCTGCAGAGTCTTCAGATACAGAAAGTCTCCATGATAATTAAAGCAAAAAAATCAAGGATAGATTTCCCCTATATTCTTATTCCCTGGAAAGATACCACCTATCCCCAGCGGACTTTATCCCCAGTGGAGTCTTCCAGAAGAATAATCCCTTCTGCATTATCAGCAAATTCAAGAATTGCAGGACTTCTCTTACAATATCATCTTATTTCCAGAGGATAACACCTTGTATCCCCAGCGGAGTCCTCAGAAAGGTCCAATCCTCATATACCTCACAAATTCAAGAACCACAGGGAATCTCCTGCATTTTTGAAGTAGAAGGCATCTCCATTCTTCTACGGAATCCTCAGCAGAGACAGACTTTTAAAGAAACCTGGATATGATGCTCTTGTACCAATTCCCCAGCAAGTCTTTGTACTACTCCCTAGCGAGTCTCAGTGCAAATCTCCAGCAAGTCCTTATGCAGCTGTTAACATTTTTAGTTATTCCTAGTTTTGTCTGTTCATCATGCATTCATTACTAAATATTCATGCATATCTATGACATATCATGCTTGCATTCATATGCACCTTGTTTCCTTGTTTATATTGTGGGTTGAGTCAATCTCTCCATATAGAGTATCCTCATAAGCAGCAAAATACCTTTTATTGGTCATGTTCCCCACAGAGATCTATGCCTCGTGGAAGATGGTTGTTTCAGTTGTAAATCCTGATGAGTTCATTCCTCTTCAGTTGAAGTCTTGTTTGACCATTTCATTCTAGTTCTATCCTAGTTTGAACCTCGTGTCTCCAGATAAAGCTCAGAAATTTCCAGTAAAAGATGGCAACAATATAGTCTTTGTGACTCTCATTCAGTAAAACAGACATGACAAATATTGTGTCCAAGTCCTTTATGCCTTCATCTTTGAGTTGGTACCCGTTACAAACTTGAGTTACCTACATCCATGAGTGGTAACCTTTGTTATCCCTCAGATAAATTAATTACTATCTCCATCTATGAGTTGATAGCATCCTCACAGAAAGTTCCATGGTTCTACCTGCAACTTTGAGCTGGTAGCGTGCTTTCGTCTTTGAGTTTAGCACAGATTCCTTTTGATTCCACCTTCGTCTTTGAGTTGGTGAAGTACCTGCAACTTTGAGCTGGTAATATGCATTCATATTTGAGTTCGCACATTTTCCTGTGATTCCATCTTCGTCTTTGAGTTGATGGAGTACCTTCATCTATGAGTAGGGTATGTTTGATCCTTGTTGAACTGATAGTGTGCTTTCATCTTTGAGTCTGCACAGATAACTTCTGATTCCATCTTCGTCTTTGAGTGGATGGAGTACCTTCATCTATGAGTTAGGTACATTTTGTCCTTCCACCGTCATCTTTGAGTCGGTAATGATAAACATCTCCAGGAGAATATGTTCTAAATTCTTTTAAACACCTTTGTCAATGAATCGGTGGTTGCCTTCAACTTTGAGTCGGCATTTCTCTGTCTACCTCATCAATGAGTTGGTAGTGTGCATTCAACTGTAAGTCTGCACAATGATCCTTAGATCTGATTCTTCATCTACACCATCATCAATGAGTTGGAATTTGATTTCCCTAGCAGTGTTATTATCAATCTTTTGAAGCTTGCCTTCAACTTTGAGTTGGCATGTCCTGTTTACCTCATTAATGAGTGGGTAGTGAGCTGTCAACCATGAGTTAACGCAGTTCGATTCTTATACCCTTGTTATACCTTCATCCTTGAGTTGGTATTCATCTTTTCTGTTACCTCCATCTTTGAGTTGGTAATGTACTGTCATATCAGTACTCTTGTTATATTGATCTTTTCCCACTTTCATCTATGAGATAGTGATGTATCGTCAACATTGAGTCGATATCTCTTTTCCTCCTATTTTCCATCTATGAATAGGTAGTGAATCTTCCCCAGCTGAATATTCTCAGTGTTTACCTTCATTCATTGAGTCGGTGTATGTCCTTCCCCAGTAGAGTTTGCACTCCTGTGTCTCTGTGTCTGTCTGTCTTTTGCATCAAGCATACATGCATTTGCGGTCAAATTTTGTGGCGTTTGTCATATTTAATTACCTTACGCCATTCGATAGCCTCCGGCTATCTAGCCTAAGTTAATTAAATAGGGGCATCTGTCGCACCCCAAAATTTGACTTTGGCTTTGTTGACCATATCCTGATTAATCTCGTTGTCTCGTATTCATCTCAATTTCTTAAACTTCGCATGACAACTGGTTTGATTAGGTTTTGTGTGTTTTTGTTGCTTACCGCGTTGTATTTCGTTGTTTTAGCAAAACCTGGCCGATATCGTTGCCTCGTATTTATCTCGCTTATCTCTTTTGTGCGTGGCATCGCTTCGATTAGGTTTTGTGCGTTTTTTTAAATTGTTTGTTTGTCGGTATTTTGACTGTATTTTGAATATATTAGAGTTTTCGTATTGTTCGATTATTTGTGATTGTGTTTGTCAGCGTTTTTCGTGATGTCGTGTTGATTTTATTATTGCCTAGGGTTGTTTATTTAATTACGTGTTGTGCCGTGTGATTTAATCGAGTCTGTTTGAGTCGTGTTGTTGATTTTACTGGTTTACCGGTTTACTGGTTTATTGGTTTTATCAATTTGTCTGTTTTGCTGTGCAAATTGTCATCGTTTTTATCGCGTTCGTGTCGCTCGATTTTATCGTATTTTAATCGTGTGCCGTTTAATATTATTTGTGCTTAATATTAATTGTGTTTAGTTGTTAATTAGTTTATTTAATTAGGATTAATATTATATTAGTTTATTATTATTATTATTATATAATATATAAATATATATTATTAATTTATGTTAGATATTTTTTAGGTTTCTTATTGTTTAAGTAATCTAAATATATATTATTAATTTATGTTAGATATTTTTTAGGTTTCTTATTGTTTAAGTAATCTAAATATATATTATTAATTTATGTTAGATATTTTTTAGGTTTCTTATTGTTTAAGTAATCTAAATATATATATATATATATATATATATATATATATATATATATATATATATATATATATATATTATATATATATATATATATATATATATATATATATATATATATATATATATATATATATATAGATGTGGTTAGTAAGAAAAAGAGAAAAGAGAGAAGGGATCAGTAAGGAAAAAACGTGTGGTGAGAGAAACAGAGAATTGAAAAGAAATATTTTTCCAAAAGCATTACCGTATTTCACTTGTTCTTCATTTTCGGTAACCCAAAATCGTCCCGATTATTCACCGAAACACAAAACCGATTTCATATCTTTGAAGTTCGTTGAGTCCAGGTCACAAATATCCAAAGTTCATTTCATTCCGGCGTCGTTTCACCGATCAAAAGCGACGTTGAAGTCAGGTACTCACGAAGGCAGCCAGCACTGCGTCGGTGACGGTTTCCAGTTTTCGGTCGATCATTTGGACGATCAGAAGTTCATCCTCTTCACACAAGGTAATATTCTTCACTTATCTCTGAAATCGGCAAAGTTCCGGCTTGCCGACATGTGTTTTAATATATTATTTATCTCTCTCTCTCTCTCTCTCTCTCTCTCTCTCTCTCTCTATATATATATATATATATATATATATATATATATATATATATATATATATATTTTTGTCTATTATATATCTAAATAAATAAATAAATATATATATATATATATATATATATATATATATATATATATATATATATATATATATATTATTTTTGTCTATTATATATTATTTGTCTAAATGTACATATATATTATTTTTGTCTAATATATATTTATTGTCTAAAATATATATATATATATATATATATATATATATATATATATATATATATATATATATATATATATATATATATATATATATATATATATATATATATATATATATATATATATATATATATATATATATATATATATATTACTTTTGTTTACTAAATATTGTTTATCTTTTATTATTATTTTGCATATATGTTTTATTTAAATGTTAGTTAAATTAATTATTTGTTTAAATGTTTATTTTAATTAAATGTTTATTTATATCAAATGTTTATTTTGTCTAAAGTAAATGTTTATATTGTTTTTTTATATTTTTTTATGTTGTTACTAACCGTTTCGTTTCAGTTTCAGCTCGATTAACTCCACTAACTATTCGTAATACTAACTATTCATAGCTAACTGTGTTGTAATAATTTACTTTCTCGCATTTTTTATGTTCTGTATTGTGTGTTTAATCGTATTGTTCACGTTTTATGTTAAAAAATCGAAAAATCCAAAAAAGAGAAACCCGATGTGATTCCAACGGTCGCCGTTTAAGAAACCCTTTTCACACACTCATAAGCTTACTCTTGGGCTTTCCTGTAATGAGCCCATTTATTTATTTCTTTAGGGTTTAGGCTCGTTCAAAATCTAAAATCAACAAAACAGACTTTCCCCTTTTCTTTTGGGAGAACTACGTGGATTCTGATTTCTCCATTGCGCCTTGGAGATACGTAGGCATGAAGTCTACGACTTTATCGAGTCCAAAAACAATAAAATCAAGTTCTTTTCTCATCTCCCCAATCAAACGATCAAAGCGAAAAAAGCAAAGCATTCACATAAACATAAGCAAAAAGGTTCCTGTGGAGTACCACAGATGTAGAGGGTGCTAATACCTTCCCTTTGCATAACCAACCCCCGAACCCGTAACTCTAAAGGGATTTATCGTTATTTTTCTCTTCCTTTTTTGGATAAAATAAAAGACGGTGGCGACTCTTGCATTTAAAATATTTTTCAAACGGGTTAAGTTCAATCAATACTTAATCTCGTGAAAAATCCCGCCGCGACAACATCCATGTGAATCTCGAGTACACGTGCGCTTGGTGCACACCTATGCTCAAATATTTAGTCATATTCCACAAAGATCAAATCTTTAGATAAAAGCAATCTAGCCAATCAAACTTGTTTTTCGCCCTTGCCCGAATTCGAAACCCTTTTTCAGAAACAAGTATACTTTATCCATTTCGACATGAAACAAACAAAGGCTTCAACCTCCAAGAGCGAGCAACAAGAGAAGGTTTAACCACTCATAATGTCTAAAGTATCACTCTTTAAAATTAATCAACCCACAATTCTTTTGGAATAAATAAAGTTTGGTGGCGACTCTATTTTTATTTCAAGCGTTCTTTATGCTCAGGTATTTTCCACACAACGACAATCTCCCTTAGGGAGCCTTCATATAAACGAAGTATCAATGTTTTGGGTTCTATAACTGTCATACCCCAAAATTTGCCCATTGGTGTTACAAAGCATTTTCCAAGACCCTCTGACTTGTTCCGCAAGGCACTGATGCCAAACGGACAAAAGCCCAGCTCACTACAGGCCCAATCCACAGGCGGTCCAAAGTAGCTTGCTCGCTAGGCGAGCAGCTCCTTCGCCTAGCGAGTATCTCAGCATGCCACTCGCCCAGCGAAGCGTCAGGTCCAGAAAAAGCCCAAACCTAATTTGCTCGCTAGGCGAGTAATTCCTTCGCCTAGCGAAGCTTGCGAAAATTGGAAATTTTGGACCTCATTTCAAGCCCATTAGGTCACCATTGCCACTACTATAAATACATGCTCTTCTGCCACGAAAAAGAGGACACAGACGGACGAAGACGGACGGAAACACGCATCCAGAGGGAGAAACACAGAAACCCTGCTGATCCAAAGAATTCAGAAGGCGGAAACCCTGAAGGCCGTTTATTCATTCCGAAGCTACCGCCGTCCAACTCAATCCGGCTCGCCAATTCAAGGTTACAACTTGATTTGCAAACAGGCTAGCCTCACTATTATTCGCTTTAGCTTCTTAATTGGCATATGATTAATTGGCATATGATTATCATTTGGTGTCCGTACTTTGCATGTGGTATCATTTTAATATCTTAATTGGCATGTGATATCGTTTTGTATTTTCACTTGGCATATGGTACCACTTCATGTTCTTAATTTGTGGATTATAATTGAATTCATAAACATTTTGAAGTCTTGCATGAGAAGTTAAATGTGTTTGCCTATTGTGAAACTGAACCCTATAATTGTATGTTAGATGCCATAAGCCATGCTGCAGGTTGAGGTCATAATGTTCTCAAATTTCAAACCCGTGGCCGCTCGCTAGCTCATCGCTAGGCGAGCCCGCAGCGAGCCTTCGATGAGCCTTCGCTGGGCGAAGCAGAGGCGACCGGGCCAGGGGCTGCTTTGCTTTTTGCTGCCTATTTCATGTTTACCTAATGATGATTCTGCATTATTTGGCCTAAATTCTTGGCTGCTATATTTATCTTATGATGCAATTTCCAATTGTATTTTTTATGCTTTAATCCGTGTGTTCATGGTGTAAAGGCTAGCATACTTCCGAAGAAATAGCCGGTTAGGTACTCCGCTTTACGCATGGGAAGCCTTCATGGAGAGGGATTCTAAATTATTTCACTTTAATGTGAAGATTCATATTGAGTGCCTAATTAATTTTACTATATTAATTTTTAATGTAATGTTGATTTTAATGTATCGATTTAATGCGGTATCATCATAATTACCTAATGGACTTAAAACATGGACTTTAAATAAATGACATCGGACCTCTCTTTATTACCCCACGATTACAATATTACGGTCATGTCCCGCGAATATGGGGATATCCTTAGCAAAGACCCTTCGGTAAAATCATCATAGTCCCTCGGATGTTGCCTTCGAAAATACCATTTTGTCCCTCGATGACCCTTCGGTGTAGCCTACGGTTAAATGATGGTAGCCCCTTCGAATGCTAAGGTATCCTCACAACTGTTGCCTTCAATGACCTATCGATGACCCTACGATGACCCTTATACATCCCAAGGATAAACTACTTGCTTCTCAATAGTAAGGACAGTTTTACCCTCATAAGGATGGGAAATGCCCAGAAAGACCTCGAACAGGTATAACCTTAATTGCTCATTCATAACAAAAAATGCTTTTCACACCCCACACCTTTCAAACGTCTTCTTTTGGAAAATCACCACTTAGCATGCATCCGTACTAGGATCATTGCCAAGTTATATTTTTCTAAACTACTTTCAAAAAACTAAATGAGATAACCACTTTGTATACATTCATGCAAGAATCACTACAAAGTTAAATTCTCCTTTTCAAAACATTTTTCATACATTTCTCAACCACCTTTTTCAAACAAAGAAAACATAAATGATTGAGCAATTAAGAGCCCATGGATAACCATGGATACAAAGGGTGCTAATACCTTCCCTTTGTATAAAGTACCTCCCGAACCTAAGAATTTAAAATTAAGGTCTTTCCTGTTCTTTTCCACCTTTCCTTAAGGGATAAAAGAAAAGTCGGTGGCGACTCTTGCTAACCGCGACATTGCGATTACAAATCCAATAAGGTCCAGTTCACCGTATGACAGAACTGGCGACTCTGCTGGGGACTCACTAAAGAGAGGTCCACCTTAAAAAAATCAAAAATCATTTATGTTTTAATTTGTTCTTTCGTTTTAAGGGATTGTCTGAGTGAAAGATCCTACACCCGGATCTAGTGTACCTTAGGTAAGTAGCAATAGATCATCGCGACTATCCGGCGTATACTGGAATGGTCAAAATGATGGCTACGGTTAATGTGACACTTTGGTTGTCCTGATGTTCCTCATGTTACTTGAGGAAAAATTTGGCTTCCGCGTGGTGTCATCAGAGCATTAACCAGACCTTTAGAACCCTAATTGACTCATCCTAGCCATTAGAAAGTAGTGAGATAACTGGCTTCGGTTCCGACTGAGGTTGGTTGATACTCGATACTACACTCTTTGAGATTGGACTTTAGGGAAGCTCCGGTCAACCACTTGGTGTTGCACTGAAGTGGACTTAAAGAAAGGTCGATGATTTGAGATCCTTTTAGAACCCGGTTACTATTCTAGGACAGGTTGAACCAACCAAACTTCAGTGGGGAGGGTACTTACCTATGGAACTCATGCAAGCCTTAAAACCTAGGAATGATGGTTGTGTGACTTGCTTGTACTTGTTGTTTACTTAACATCATAACATCATAACATCATAACATCATAACATACATAACATCATGACATCATGACATCATAACATCATGGCATTGTACTAACCATTTCGAGGACTTAGGGATTTAACTTTGCTCTGTTTTGTAAAAAAAAAAAAAAAAAAAAAAAAAAAAGAAAAAGAAAAAAAGAGTTTCCTTTTTTTGTTGGTTTACGTAAAGTTAAATTCCAAAAGTCCTTGAAAACATTTCATACATTGCATAGCATAACATTGCATAACAGGTACTCTAAAGGGATCAATGTTCTCACGGTTTTCATCAACAGAAAAATGGATCTCGAACAGACTGTCAAAGATCTCCAGACTCAGAATGCTCAATTCAAGGAGATGATGCTGAGCTTATCCAAGGGACAGGAGGAACTGAAGGCTCTTTTGGCCGAAAAGAAGAAGGACAAGAAAGCTGTGAGCTTCATTAACCCGGGAAGAAGGCGTAAAGGACAGGCTACGGGAATCAAATTTGGAATCCCGAATGGCCCAGAAGAGGGGGCGGAAAAGGATTCAGAGGAGGAGGACGCTGATTTCTCTAACCCTGAGGATGAGGATGAAGAGTATGAAGATGAACCGTACTCTCCAAGAGATGATAAGTACAAACTGCTGGAAGAACGCATGCTAGCCATGGAGGGTCAGAAGACACCTGGTCTGGATTTCGAAAGTCTGGGTCTGGTCTCCGATGTGACCATTCCCCGCAAATTCAAAATCCCCACTTTCAATAAGTACGATGGTGCGTCTTGTCCTCAGATGCATCTAAGGGCTTATGTGAGAAAGATTCAGCCGCATACCACTGATAAGAAACTATGGATCCATTTCTTCCAAGAAAGTCTGTCTGGCACTCAATTGGAATGGTATTATCAGCTCGAGAGTTCTGACATCCGCACCTGGACTGATTTAGCAACAGCTTTCTATAAGCAGTACCAGTACAATTCAGAATTAGCACCTACTCGGCTACAGTTGCAGAATATGGCCATGGGATCTAAAGAAAGCTTCAAAGAGTATGCTCAGAAATGGAGAGATTTGGCCGGCAGGGTCAAACCCCCTATGACTGACCGAGAATTAGTAGACCTGTTCATGGGTACCCTGACTGGCCCATTCTACAGCCACCTACTGGGGAGTTCTTCATCAGGTTTCACTGAACTTATATTGACAGGTGAACGGGTGGAGAGCGGCATTCGAAGTGGAAAGTTACAGGCAACTACTTCTACAAGCAGTAAAAGCTCCTACCATGGGAAGAATGAATCCAATGCTGTGTATGGTCAAAGGAGTCATAATAAGAAAATCGGTGACCATGCCATCGGAGCAGTGACGATCGCAGCCCCGCCAGCTCAAAACTTCCAGCAAAGACAAGACAGACCAAGAAGGCAGTTTACCAAGCTCAATATGACTTTAGCACAAGCACTGCAAAGTATGCTGAAGGTAAACCTAATCACTCTCAGAGGTCCTCCTGCAAATGTCAACACTGCTTCGCCTCGTTATAATCCCAATGCCAGGTGTGCATATCACTCCGATAGCCCCGGGCATGATACAAATGATTGTTGGCTGTTGAAGAATAAGATTCAGGACATGATCGATGCTGGGGAAATTGAGTTCGAGCCTCCGGAGACTCCTAATGTCATCACCGCTCCTATGCCTAATCATGACAAGGCTGTTAATGCTCTCGATGACAATCCTCGCATCACTACTGTAGCAGACTTAACATCTCCTCTCCCAATTATAAAGAGGAATTTATTGCAAGCTGGTTTATTTCCAGGTTGTACGGAAGATTGCAATCTCTGCATACTCCGGCCCGAGGACTGTTTGAAATTGAAGAATGGTATTCAACAGCTGATCGACGATCGTACAATTCTCTTTGAAAGGGTTTCTAAGACGGAAAACCCTGTTGAAGAAGTATCTGTGATTGCAAGGTCCAAGGTTCCAGTGAAGATTACTGCTCCCAGAATACCTGTAAAGATTATTGCTGAGCCCAGAGTAGCTCCCCTGATCATTACTGCACCTGGCCCGATCCCGTATTCCTCAAGCAAAGCTATTCCGTGGAATTATGGAGGTGATGTTTACATCCATGGTGTAAAGCAAGTTGGCAATTCTGCTAATCCTAATGACATTGTTGGGACTAGTAAAGTTACTCGAAGCGGAAGGATCTTCTCTCCAGAGATCTCACCTCCAGTTCCCGAAAACCGAGGAAAGGAACCAGTCAACCCTTCTCAGTCAGAGACACCGATCGAAGCTACTACTGAAGACGTTGCCAAACGAGAAATGGAAGAAGTGCTGAAAATCATCCGCAAGAGTGATTTTGATGTGGTAGAACAGTTGGGGCACACTCCTTCCAAAATCTCGATGTTGTCCTTGTTGTTGTCTTCTGAATCTCATGCCAATGCCTTGATAAAATTCCTGAAGACTGCCCATGTACCTCAGGAGACCTCCGTTGATCAGTTCGAAAACTATGTTGCTAATCTGACTGTCGACGGTGGCCTAGGTTTTTCCAATGCTGACCTGACACCAGCGGGAAAGAACCATAATAAGGCTCTGCATATCTCTATTGAGTGTAAAGGAATCACCCTGTCTCATGTGTTGATCGATAATGGCTCTTCTTTGAATGTGTTACCGAAAGCCGTGCTCGAGAAACTTGACTGCAAGAGCATTGAGCTGAAGCCTAGTGACATTGTGGTGCGGGCTTACGATGGTGCAAAGAGTGTTGTCCACGGTGAAGTTGTTCTCCCTATCAAGATAGGACCTCAAGTCTTCAACACTACTTTTTATGTAATGAACATTCGCCCTGCCTACTCCTGCTTACTGGGACGCCCTTGGATTCATGAGGCAGGCGCTGTAGCTTCGTCTCTCCATCAAAAGCTGAGGTATCCAATAGAGGGTAAGATCGTCACTGTGTGTGGGGAAGAAGAATACATTGTCAGTAGTGTGCATACCTTCAGATACGTTGAAATGGATGGTGAATTCTTCGAGACTCCGACTCAGTCATTTGAAGCGGGTTCTCCGCCCGATCCTGTCCTTAAGCCAACTCCCTGTGTGCCCAAGATTATTCGTGCTCCTCCTGCTATGATTTCTCTGAAAGATGCTCAAGCTGTAGTGGAAGATGGTGGCTGTACTGGCTGGGGTCAACTGATCAACGTACCGTACAAGTCTGACAAAGCTGGTCTGGGATTCAACTCTGAAAAGATGGTCAAAGATCAAATCAATGTTGTAGAAGATGCTGACAGTGATTGCGACCTGGATAGCTGGATCTACCCAACAATTGGCAACGGACTCAATAATTGGAAGGCTGAAGACATCATCCCGATCGCCTTTAGTCAGGAGTAATTGTTATTGTCTATTTAGCATTGCAAATTTTAATTGAACTTCGTAAAGCATTGTGTCTATACCCGGGGCACAATAGCTAATTTGTTAAGGGTTTTGTCATTTCATAAGCATATTTTCATATTCAATAAATCAATGGACATTTCGCATTCAAATATTGCGCTCTTTATTTTTCCTGTCGTCTTTCAAACAAGCTATGCATTCTTACACACACTCACGTAACAAATTGCAGATCCGTACTCACTCTGGATCCTATTGATAATAATTCCGCTACTGTTCATTATGACTTTGAAAATCCAATCTACCAAGCCGAAGATGGAAGTGAGGAAGATTGTGAAGTCCCTGGAGAGCTTGCCAGACTATTACTGCAAGAGGAAAGGACTATACAGCCGCATGAAGAATCCCTCGAAATTGTAAATCTGGGTACTGAGGTAGACAGAAAAGAAGTCAAAATAGGAGCAGGATTGGAAGGCAGTGTCAAGGAAAGATTGATTCGGATGTTACATGACTATGTAGAGGTTTTCGCTTGGTCTTATGAAGACATGCCTGGGTTGGATACTGATATAGTGGTGCATCGGCTGCCTACGAAGGAAGATTGCCGTCCTGTCAAGCAAAAGGTTCGCCGCATGCGTCCTGAAATGTCTGAGAAAATCAAAGCCGAGGTTATGAAGCAGTTCAATGCCGGTTTCCTAGCTGTTACTTCTTATCCTCAATGGGTTGCTAATGTGGTGCCTGTGCCAAAGAAGGATGGTAAGGTGCGAATGTGCGTAGATTACCGAGACCTGAATAAAGCAAGTCCCAAAGACGACTTTCCACTCCCACACATTGATGTTCTGGTAGATAACACCGCTCAACACAAAGTATTCTCATTCATGGATGGATTCTCGGGTTATAACCAGATTAAGATGGCACCTGAGGACATGGAGAAAACTACGTTTGTGACGCAATGGGGCACCTTCTGTTACAAAGTAATGCCATTCGGTCTAAAGAACGCCGGGGCAACATACCAGCGTGCTATGGTGGTTTTGTTCCATGATATGATTCATCATGAGATAGAAGTATATGTGGATGACATGATAGCCAGATCTCATACTGAAGAGGAACATCTCGATCATTTATACAAACTGTTTGAGAGGTTGAAGAAATACAAGTTGAGATTGAACCCGAACAAATGCACTTTCGGAGTAAGATCCGGTAAACTCTTGGGCTTTATTGTCAGTGGTAAAGGAATTGAGGTTGACCCGGCTAAAGTGAGAGCTATTCAAGAAATGCCAGTTCCCCGTACGGAGAAAGAGGTCAGAGGTTTCTTGGGACGCTTGAACTACATTGCCCGATTTATCTCCCACTTGACCGCTACCTGCAAACCCATCTTCAAATTACTGAGGAAAAATCAAGAGATGATGTGGAATGACGAATGCCAAGAAGCTTTTGACAAAATCAAGAACTACCTCCAGGAACCTCCGATTCTGATACCCCCAGTGGAAGGAAGACCTCTAATCATGTATTTGACCGTGTTAGAAAATTCAATGGGGTGCGTATTGGGGCAGCATGACGAGTCTGGTCGAAAAGAGCATGCCATATACTACCTGAGCAAAAAGTTTACCGACTGTGAAACAAGATACTCACTGCTCGAGAGAACTTGCTGTGCTTTGGCCTGGGCTGCTCGCCGACTAAGACAGTATATGTTGAATCAGACCACTTTGTTGATTTCTAGGATGGATCCCATCAAATACATGTTCGAGAAGCCTGCCCTCTCCGGAAGAATAGCGAGATGGCAGATGATCTTAACAGAGTATGATATCCAATGTACTACCCAGAAAGCAATCAAAGGAAGCGTGCTGGCTGATCATTTGGCTCATCAAGCGGTGGATGATTACCAATCTATGAATTTTGAGTTCCCAGATGAGGATGTCATGTTTGTTACGGATAATGAAAAACCTAAACCAGATGAAGGACCCGAATGGGGATCCCGATGGACTATGGTCTTTGATGGATCTTCTAATGCATTGGGCCATGGTGTTGGGGTTGTACTCATTTCTCCCGGAGGTTACCATACACCTCTCACTGCTAGACTATGTTTTCATTGCACCAATAATATGGCTGAGTATGAAGCATGTATTTTTGGACTCAAGGCTGCTATAGACTGGCGAATCAAGCTTTTGAGTGTGTACGGAGATTCGGCCTTGGTAATCAGTCAGATCAAAGGGGAATGGGATACTAAACATCCAAATCTCATCCCTTATCGAGAGCAGGTGATGACATTGATCCCATACTTTGAAGAGATAACATTTGAACATATCCCACGAGAAGAGAATCAGTTGGCAGACGCATTAGCTACCATGTCGTCTATGTTCAGAGTCAGATGGGACGGTGAAGCTCCCATGATTACCATTGGGCGGTTAGATGAACCAGCGTACTGTTATGGACTTAACACTGAGAAGGTACAGGAGAAACCTTGGTTCCACGACATAAGAAGATATTTGGAAGCTCAGGAATACCCTGAAGGGGCACCCATCAAGGACAGAAAATTCTTGAGGAAGTTCTCCGCTAAATTCTTTCTGAGTAACGGAGTGTTATACAAACGTAATCATGACTCGACTCTGCTTCGCTGTGTGGATAGAAAGGAAGCAGAAAGAATTATGGGAGACATGCACGACGGTATTTTTGGGACTCATTCTAATGGACATACGATGGCCAAGAAGATTCTGAGAGCAGGGTATTATTGGTCTACCATGGAAGCCGATTGTCACCATCACTCCAGAACCTGCCACAAGTGTCAGATCTATGCGGATAAAGTACATGCGCCTCCTGCTCCATTGAACGTGTTGACAGCTCCTTGGCCCTTTGCAATGTGGGGCATCGACATGATTGGAGAGATTAAACCTACGGCTTCTAATGGACATCGCTTCATTCTCGTCGCCATTGATTACTTCACGAAGTGGGTAGAGGCAGCCTCCTTCGCTTCTGTCACCAAGAATGTGGTGGCACGGTTCATCAAAAATAGTCTTATTTGTCGGTATGGCATCCCTGAAAGAATTATCACGGACAATGGTACTAATTTGAATAACAAGATGATTACGGAACTCTGCACGCAGTTCAAAATAAAGCATCATAATTCTTCTCCGTACCGGCCAAAGATGAATGGCGCCGTAGAAGCTGCTAATAAGAACATCAAGAAGATCATACAAAAGATGACGGTAACATACAAAGACTGGCATGAGATGTTACCATTTGCTCTTCATGGTTATCGTACCTCCGTGCGAACTTCGACAGGGGCAACTCCTTTCTCTTTAGTCTACGGAATGGAAGCCGTTTTACCGGTGGAAGTCCAGATTCCCTCTCTAAGAATCATGAAAGAGGCGGGCTTAGACGAAGATGAATGGATTCAGACTCGACTCGATCAAATAAACTTGATTGACGAGAAGAGACTTGCGGCTGTTTGTCACGGGCAGATATATCAGAAGCGCATGACCCAAGCATTCAACAAAAGAGTCAAGAGACAGGTATATCAGGTAGGCGACTTGGTGATCAAGCGTATCATTCTACCACAAGGTGACCCCAGAGGCAAGTGGACTCCCACATACGAAGGGCCATTTGTGGTTAAGAAGGTATTCTCGGGTGGAGCCATGATACTTGCTACAATGGATGGCGAAGATTTCCCGCATCCTGTGAACGCGGACATAGTTAAAAAATACTACGCATAAAAGAGACCCGCTAGGTCGACGTACCTAGGCAAAAGTAAGGGCATCCCGGCGAACCAAAAGGGTTCGGGCAAAAATTAGGGATAAATATATAAAGACGTATACCCGGCAAGTCGAAAACCTGAAAAGGCGGCTTGGGCAAAAAAGGGTATCCCGGTGGACTGAAAACCTGAAAAGGCGGTCCAGGCAAAAATTAGGGATTAAAGCGTATGACTATGTCCCGTTCTCTGTCAGCTTCAACCAAGTTCCAGGGACTGAACAAGCCAATCACTGCTATCCGACAGCAGGAGATGAGATGCTTGAAGACATAATGACAGTAGTGGAATCAAAATCAATAGGACTTTTTCTGCATAGCTTTCTCTTTTTCTTGACAATTTCCTCTTACTAGGATTTCCGTCTCCTTGTACATAAATTGCCTGTTTATAGGCCCTCTTTCAACATCAATACAATTTCATTTCCAAAAAGATGCTTTTGTTTCACGTTCTCTGTTTTGTTTGCGTAAACGTCCATTGGTTTCATTTGAATTGACTTATGCACTTGAATATGATCGATGTTTACCAAAAATGCATGCCTAAAATAGCGATAGCAATTACTACACGACTTCAGGATCGTGGAGAAGGTCTAACCACGCTTCCCCAAGGAGTCAGTTGCTAATCCGATTCCCCGGCAACGCCAGTTATTCCCCAGAAGAGGTCGGCAACACCAGACAGACAAGTCATCTCTTCCATCCCCAGCCAGGCCCGTTGGACAGAACCCAAATCCCCAGCTAAGGAAGGGCCATCAACACCAATGCCTCTGACCAGCAGACTGAGATCTATCTCCCCAGTAGTGTCCCCTGGAAGAATGCTTCAGACGCCTAGTGCATTCATTACATCATTTCATACTACATACCTGCATACAACGCCCACATTTATTTCATTCCGCATCATACACTTTACATCATTTCATATACAGGCATATACATGCATACCAGGTTCGCAGGCATAAAACATCTCATGCATCATGACATTGCATGAGGCTAATGTTGTTTTTCAGGTTAATTATCCTCTTGATACAATCAACACAAAGGTCCATCCAGACGGACATCTGTATCAATTACATTCAGGATTCAACTACACCTCTCAGATATACTCCCGGACATTTATCGCCAATGCAACAAATATTATCAGATACAGCCTAACGTACGGTTCATTCTGATTCAGTCCAACATATGACTCTTTCAACTCAGATACGATCTAACGTACGATCCATTCTGATCTTCAACAACTCAAGTATGGTTTAATGTACGACCAAGTTAAACCTTCATCTTCTCAGGTGCTACCTTCGGACAGGTACATTCCTGAATGGTAGTCTAGTATATGGCTACTCCCTTTCTCAGGTGCTACCTTCGGACAGGTACATTCCTGAATGGTAGTCTAGTATACGGCTACTCCCTTTCTCAGATGCTACCTTCGGACAGGTACATTCCTGAATGGTAGTCTAGTATACGGCTACTCCCTTTCTCAGGTGCTACCTTCGGACAGGTACATTCCTGAATGGTAGTCTAGTATATGGCTACTCCCTTTCTCAGGTGCTACCTTCGGACAGGTACATTCCTGAATGGTAGTCTAGTATACGGCTACTCCCTTTCTCAGGTGCTACCTTCGGACAGGTACATTTCTGAATGGTAGTCTGGTATATGGCTACTCCCTTTCTCAGGTGCTACCTTCGGACAGGTACATTCCTGAATGATAGTCTGGTATATGGCTACTCCCTTACTCAGGTGATACCTTCGGACAGGTACATTTCTGAATGGTGGTCTGGTACACGACTACTCCCTTTTCAGCAGATTCAGCCTAACGTACGGCCCATTCTGCAACTCAGATACGATCTAGCATACGATCCATTCTGATCTTTCATCCCCAGCAAAGTCATCCGCCTAATGAACAGCTCACTTTGGTATTCAGACGCGGTCTAACATACGACCCATGCTGATCCCATATCCCCAGCAGCATATAGCATACTCTGACTCCCCAGCGAAGTCGACAGCATAATGGATGGCTCACCATACGGTCTAGCGTATGACCCGGTATGACATCCATATCTTCAGACATCGTCTAACGTACGACGCAATCTGGAAATCTCCTCAGCAAGTTTCTTGGATGGCATCTCTAAGCCCATCTCCGGCAAGACCGAAAGACAAGCGCAAATTTTCGGGGCATTCTAGTGTTCAATAATCTTTCACCTCCAGACCACGAACGGCACGTGCCATTCTACTCTCTCGGTTCGAGAATATTGAACAGGGGCAGCTGTCATACCCCAAAATTTGCCCATTGGTGTTACAAAGCATTTTCCAAGACCCTCTGACTTGTTCCGCAAGGCACTGATGCCAAACGGACAAAAGCCCAGCTCACTACAGGCCCAATCCACAGGCGGTCCAAAGTAGCTTGCTCGCTAGGCGAGCAGCTCCTTCGCCTAGCGAGTATCTCAGCATGCCACTCGCCCAGCGAAGCGTCAGGTCCAGAAAAAGCCCAAACCTAATTTGCTCGCTAGGCGAGTAATTCCTTCGCCTAGCGAAGCTTGCGAAAATTGGAAATTTTGGACCTCATTTCAAGCCCATTAGGTCACCATTGCCACTACTATAAATACATGCTCTTCTGCCACGAAAAAGAGGACACAGACGGACGAAGACGGACGGAAACACGCATCCAGAGGGAGAAACACAGAAACCCTGCTGATCCAAAGAATTCAGAAGGCGGAAACCCTGAAGGCCGTTTATTCATTCCGAAGCTACCGCCGTCCAACTCAATCCGGCTCGCCAATTCAAGGTTACAACTTGATTTGCAAACAGGCTAGCCTCACTATTATTCGCTTTAGCTTCTTAATTGGCATATGATTAATTGGCATATGATTATCATTTGGTGTCCGTACTTTGCATGTGGTATCATTTTAATATCTTAATTGGCATGTGATATCGTTTTGTATTTTCACTTGGCATATGGTACCACTTCATGTTCTTAATTTGTGGATTATAATTGAATTCATAAACATTTTGAAGTCTTGCATGAGAAGTTAAATGTGTTTGCCTATTGTGAAACTGAACCCTATAATTGTATGTTAGATGCCATAAGCCATGCTGCAGGTTGAGGTCATAATGTTCTCAAATTTCAAACCCGTGGCCGCTCGCTAGCTCATCGCTAGGCGAGCCCGCAGCGAGCCTTCGATGAGCCTTCGCTGGGCGAAGCAGAGGCGACCGGGCCAGGGGCTGCTTTGCTTTTTGCTGCCTATTTCATGTTTACCTAATGATGATTCTGCATTATTTGGCCTAAATTCTTGGCTGCTATATTTATCTTATGATGCAATTTCCAATTGTATTTTTTATGCTTTAATCCGTGTGTTCATGGTGTAAAGGCTAGCATACTTCCGAAGAAATAGCCGGTTAGGTACTCCGCTTTACGCATGGGAAGCCTTCATGGAGAGGGATTCTAAATTATTTCACTTTAATGTGAAGATTCATATTGAGTGCCTAATTAATTTTACTATATTAATTTTTAATGTAATGTTGATTTTAATGTATCGATTTAATGCGGTATCATCATAATTACCTAATGGACTTAAAACATGGACTTTAAATAAATGACATCGGACCTCTCTTTATTACCCCACGATTACAATATTACGGTCATGTCCCGCGAATATGGGGATATCCTTAGCAAAGACCCTTCGGTAAAATCATCATAGTCCCTCGGATGTTGCCTTCGAAAATACCATTTTGTCCCTCGATGACCCTTCGGTGTAGCCTACGGTTAAATGATGGTAGCCCCTTCGAATGCTAAGGTATCCTCACAACTGTTGCCTTCAATGACCTATCGATGACCCTACGATGACCCTTATACATCCCAAGGATAAACTACTTGCTTCTCAATAGTAAGGACAGTTTTACCCTCATAAGGATGGGAAATGCCCAGAAAGACCTCGGACAGGTATAACCTTAATTGCTCATTCATAACAAAAAATGCTTTTCACACCCCACACCTTTCAAACGTCTTCTTTTGGAAAATCACCACTTAGCATGCATCCGTACTAGGATCATTGCCAAGTTATATTTTTCTAAACTACTTTCAAAAAACTAAATGAGATAACCACTTTGTATACATTCATGCAAGAATCACTACAAAGTTAAATTCTCCTTTTCAAAACATTTTTCATACATTTCTCAACCACCTTTTTCAAACAAAGAAAACATAAATGATTGAGCAATTAAGAGCCCATGGATAACCATGGATACAAAGGGTGCTAATACCTTCCCTTTGTATAAAGTACCTCCCGAACCTAAGAATTTAAAATTAAGGTCTTTCCTGTTCTTTTCCACCTTTCCTTAAGGGATAAAAGAAAAGTCGGTGGCGACTCTTGCTAACCGCGACATTGCGATTACAAATCCAATAAGGTCCAGTTCACCGTATGACAATAACACATCCATAAATTCATGGACCAAATTCATAGCTTCGTTACAAATATGGGTTAACCAACTCATGACGAAATCTTTGAAATGATCAACTCTAGGAGGAGCTGTCGTTAAAAACCCCATGAGATGTGCGTCCGAATGGCCAAAACAGGACAAATCCCTTACTTAAATCTTATGTTTCTTCTCGAGCTCGGGTATAGAGCTTATTCTCAAACAAAAATTTAAAACCCACAGTCTTAGAATAATATATGAAATAATAAAGAAATGAAGAAAATAAATAAAATAAATAAAACAAAAAACTAAAGATAAAAACGAACAAACAAATAACCCTAAGACTAAAGGATAAGCTTGACTCCCTTTAAGAAAATTTTCCCAGTAGAGTCGTCAACTATCGCATCTCGAAAAATACGACCTTGCGAGCGCATCGAACGCTCGCGGATGACTAATAGAGTCGCCCCCGATTTTTTTTATTCCTTAGGAAAGGAAAAATAAGGATAAAACCCTAGGGGAAATAAAAAGAATAGGATGATCATCGCAACCAAATATGGGTTAGGGAGTAGCTTATGCGAGGGGAAGGTATTAACACCCTTCACATCCATTGTACTTAATGGGAACCTCCTCTAGTTTTAGGGTTGAAGGTTTGCTAAGGTATGTTTGGAATTGTTTTATTTATTTATTGAAATATATTTAGAGAATAAGAGATACTTACAAAAGAAAAAGAAGGTTTTTTAAGTAGTGTGCTCGTCAAGGTTTCAAAACCTCGTACCTACGTATTCTCATAGTGCAGTGAGAAAATCATAACATCGTAGTTCGTAAAAAAAAGTTTGTGTGTTGGTTGCTTTTATAGAATATGGTTTAAGTTAAGTTCTTACGTTTAAACATTGGTTTGTATGCTTACACGATGGAGGCTTAAGCGCTCGTTTGTATTTCGCGTCGAAATGACTTAACCTATTCTTTTTGTAAAAAAGTTGGAAGTGAGTGCACAAGGGCACAAAAGATATTTGATGTATTGAGGTTCATTTTAATTTATTTTGAATTTGAGTAACTGATCAATGTGGCGCACGGTGACCAATTAATTACTCAGGGACGCAGTAGATGTGTATCCACTTATCCCTTTTTCGAAAGTTTATATTTAATTTGATTTTGAAAACAATTATGACTTATGTACAATGTTAGAAGTTATTCACAAGATGACAAAAAGATCCTTATTATTTACAAATGAAGATTTTTTTTTTTTTGGAATTTATGTGAAAAAAGAAGAATGTGTTTTTGTATTTTTGAAGGCTAAAATAAATCACCTAAATGTGTTTAATTAAAGACTAATAGCTAAATTAATTAATTGAGCAATATAAAATAAAAGATAGGAGAAATATAAAGGAAGAGTGTAAGTTAGAAGTATTACAACGTATTGGCCCAAGGCCTAAACCTATATTAACCCTAATTCTACTAAATAAGCAATAAAAATGATTTTAAAAAAAAGAATAAAAAAAGTTACATGCGGAAAGAAAAGGGGGGGGGGGGGCATTTATCACATTTGACCATTATTTTTCAAATTTCAAAAGTAACAGGTGATATGAAGACACATGCCTGGGGTTTATTAATAAAATATGAAAAAAGAAAGAAACATGAATGGCACGATCTAAACACAATAACACCTTCCTCTCTCATTTTCTAGGAACATGTGTCATACCCCAAAATTTGTCTTACTTTTTTCTATTTTTATCTTCCTTACGTTAAAATCATATGCATACATGGTTCTCAATTCATTCAATTGGGTCATACATTTAACACACCATTCATCAAATTTTACATAACACAATCATTAGGTCAAAGTTCAGTAATAATGGATGTAATCGGTTTAAGCGAATTTTCGAGATAAGTATTATTTGGTAATTTTTCGGGTTTGTTTCTCATATCACTAGTGGTATTAAACATCTCTTTATTTGAGATTCATGATTGTCAGAGGGAGTGAAGTGTTTGTTATTTGATTCGATTGCTTGAACTTAATGAAGGAAGTCAAAGTTAGAAATTCAAAGAATACTTCATTCATTCATGGAAATTCATGGTACAATGCTTATTACTTGAGATACAAGTTGAAAAAATGGATTACATGTAAAGAGGATAAAAAATTACATCAATTTGTTAAAGTTGACTTTTTAGTCAAGTGTTGATTTTTTTTATCAACGGTTGACTTTTGGTCAACTTTTATCATCGATTCGAGTTTGACCCCTGAATTTTCCTAGACATACCCTATAAGCATTTAATCAAAAGAGTCACCATTCTTCATTAATAATCAAGAATTTCATGGTTATGTTACATGTTACATGATGCAAGTTTCCAACAATTTTTCCTTCCATGAAGTTTCATTCCTATGGCTTTATCTTCACTTTTCGATGCCTCATCGAGCCCATTCTTCCACCCCAATTCTCACTTTGTTGTGAAGAAGAAGATACACCAAATTGATCATCAATACCATGAATTGAAATCATCCAAAATTCATCAAAAAGTCATTAGGAAAATTCTGCACTTAGAAAATTATATTTTCATCTTCCATGAAACCTCATTCTCATGGCTTTATCTTCACTCTTCGATGCTGCCTCGAGACCATTCTTCTACCGTAATATTCACTTTACTGCAAAGAAGAAGATACACCAAATTGATCAGCAATATCATCGATTGAAATCATCTAAAAGTTATGAGAAAAATTATACACTTAGAAAAATTCTGCACTTGGAAAATTCTGCATTATAACATTTGATTTTTCAACATTTCCCAACTTTGTTTCAAGCAATTTCATGCACTAAATTTACACCACTCAAAAGTATTTATTTTCAACACAAGACCACTCCCCAAAAGTACTTCAAGTCCATAATTTGATTCATAAAAAAGGCATGGAAAAAGTGACAAATCCAAAGTAAAATCAAAATAAATTCAAGTCAATTTCAAGTTCTAACCAAGTGACCATTTACTTTACCCCCTAACTTGATACTTTTGCTAAACTCCAACATCATTGATCTCTAACTATCATTAACTACCTATTTCTCCATAAACCATTCATTTCCCTAATTACCCTTAACTTCTCTAACTACCAAACTAACACAATTTCTAACTTCCAATTTTAAACCATTGATAAAAGCTTTAATTGGATCAAAATTCAAAGTTTCACAACCATTCAAAAAAACTATACAAACATGTCATTCTTCCCAATTTTGGGGTTAACCACTTTGAACCATTTAAACAATTTTAACACTTTCTCACCATTTTTCCATTTCTCTCACCATCTCTCACAATCTCTCATCATTCTCTTCATTACCTAACCCTCACAAAAGTTCATATTCATCACCATTTTAGAACTTCACATTGAAGTTCTAAGTTGGTGGAACTTAGCCACAATAATTCAACAATTCACCATTCAATTTCAAGCATAATCATTAAAGTTTCAACAATATTCAACAATTCACCATTCAATTCCAAGCATAATCATCAAAGTTTCAACAATTGTCAATAATTCAAAAAAAAATCATCATCGATAATTCATCAATTTCAATCATCAAAATTCAAGCACCATCCATCAAATTCTCTTTGACGCGTCGTCTGCAAACAACTTCTAACCGGAGCAAACCTCCACTCTATCGGTTATTCTTCATCTTTTTCTTTCCATTATCACGAATGCTTGAGTGAATGATTCTTGTTGAATATATGTGGTAGAGCCTTAATTTATCCTCATGCTCAAAACAACTTATTTAATAAACACTTTTTGTTACATCCACAAATCCATATTCAAGTAGCAAAGAAAAATCAACATAAGAGTTTCTAACATATATATATTTTTTGCATAGAAGTGAATTAAGAATTGTATTAGCATTGATACAATCATATAATATGAAGCAACTTATTTGAAAAATCATTTTTTTAAACTAAAACCCCAATTTTCACATAAACTCACAATAAACACTTTTCTTGAATTTCGACAATCAAAATCAAACCTCATTCATAACATTAGCTTAGAATTAATACTAAAATCTTAAAACCTATAGAAAATATAACATAAAACTCTTTTGTTTCATGATTTTTGAGCAAAAAATTATATTTGTGCATTTTTACCTTCATGAGCCATTAATGGAATATGATGAGTAGAGATGAAGAAGAAGGCTTTGTTGAAATTTAGACCATTAAACCCATAATTTTGCTTCTCACACCCCTGCTTTACTAGATGCTATCTATGCTAAACCTAACAATTCTTTGTGGTTGAGCCTGTTATGTTGGGCCCAAAGCATCCAATTCTAGTCTGCACATTCCTGGGTTATGCATCCCTACAAATTTAATTGTTTTCACTCTATGTTTTGGGTTTTTAAACCATTTCTTTGTCAATTCTTGCTATGTTTTTAATTCACGAACATATATGTGTTAATTCATGTAAATTAATAATAAATTCATGCTTTGTGGTTAATTAGTATATTTTCTTTTTTGCCATTTAATTAAATTAATTCTCTATTTGATTCCTTTCCATGCCATGTTAGCTCATGAATAACGCATATAAAAAATGACTAGGATAGATTTCTATTTCATACTTTAATTTTCAATTAAAAAGTCATTAGAAATTAATTCTTTCACTCTTGATTGCATGCATGAAGTATCGTGGCATGAATGTATTATTTTTGCACTTTAATAGTTCTTTTATGCATGAATAATAGTTGAATACATTCTTCAGTATTTGTCCATATTGATTCATTTCCATATGAATTAATAAAATGCCATAAAGCATGTTTCAATTTGATACATCATTTTCATTTGCTTTATTTCATACTAATCCCACTTACTTGTGTGTTTACATGACCATTGAGACCTCAAGTTCAATTCAAGTTGGATCCAATACCACATGATCTTTAACCATCCATTTGCCTTTAATTTTTTGAGGACACCATGCAACTTGATTTTTTTAGGCATGCTGCTTGGTTTGTAACTTGTTTAATTTCTATTCCCTTACTTTATATTGTATGGTTCCATCCCCCCATTGTGAGTCACATGTCCCGTCATCCCATATAAGTGTAATAGCTTAATTTTACTTTTCTTCATAGCTTATCATGCATGCTAACTAAGAAAGATAAAACCAAACGATAAAATAAAATCTTTTCAAAAGACAAAAAACACACTTGATCCAATGTCAAGTGTTTTCCAAAAAAAAATCACATAGCAATGTGAGTGGTTGATCCAACATCAAGTATCTCTTATCCATTCCATTGTCCATCTCAATCTCTTCTCTTCTCAATCTCATTCTATCTCTATCTCCATTCTTCACACACACTTTTTTCATAATAAATCCAAACACTTGATCCAACGTCAAGTGCCTTTTTCAAAACAATTTCTCAACAAACTGTAGCGGTAAATTCATGACCATCAAGCTATAGATAAGCTAGACATCAATAAAACCAGAGTCGCCACTGCGCTTTTATTGTTTCCAAGAGAAAAGGGAAAAGTACGAACAAAACCCAAAGATAAGAAGTTTTCAAATCAAAACTAATAAAATGTCTGAGATTACAGGTAAGGGGGTTGGTTACACAAAGGGAAGGTGTTAGCACCCAAAGTGTCCTAGGTACTCCTAGGGAGCCCTTTCTTGTGTGCGTGTGTGTTTTTATACAAATGATGTTTGCAAGTAAAAAAAAGTGTGGGGATGAGAAAAGAATTCATTAATTATATTTTTGTGTTTGACAAGACCTTCGGACTTGTGTCTACGTACCAACATAAAAATGAGGGATCAAAACCTCGTAGTTTGTGGTATCAATTTCAAAGTGAGTGCATTGCTTTTAACAAAAAATTAAGTTTTACAAAGGCACAAGGGCCTAAAAATGTTTTGGATGAGTATTAGTTCTTTTTGGCTTTTGAAATTTTAAGTCAAGTATAGTTAAGTTCACTTACAAGCTTGGTTAAGAAGAAATTTGAAAATGCAATGGCATAAGGCAAAGGTTTCTAATTTGCAATATGGTCAAAGTTTAGAAAACAGATACAATCAAAGAAGATTTTTTAAAAGGAGGGAGAGATTTTGAAATTAAAGAAATGGGAAGGAGATGAAAAGACTAATCCTAAGCACAAATTTAAAAGTTGAGAGTTGAAAAGATCTAACCAATGGGCTGCAATCCAATAGACAAGAATGTCATATAGAAACCCAAACTTCCATTGGACTTTAGAATCAAGCAACAAACAATACAAAAATAGAAATTTGAAGAGCAAGGCATCAAATAAAGATAGCCACATCCAAGCTTAGAAACTCCATGATCTTCTTAAAAAATTTCCCATGTATCAGATGGCTTCAAAAGATGGCATAAGTAACAGGTTCAAAATAATAGCTTCACAATGATCATGTTGCAGATGAACTCAAATGGATCTTCAATATTGTATCATATGAATGTTCACTTCACAAGCACTTGGTTTCATTAAATTTGGCATTGGCCAAGTCCTTTGAATAGGAAGTGTTGCCTAAATTCTAAGTCCAATAGTCTCAGATCAAACCAACAGTCCACACAAGATGTTTTTAGGGTTTTTTTCTTATTATGTACATTAAGGTCTAAAGACCACACAAACAAACAAGTATATACAAACACAATATATCACAAAATATGGTCCAAATGGACAAAGTGAAAATGACATTAAAATAAAAAATTTGAATGGTATGAATAATGGCAAATGAATAAAGCTTAAAATTAAAGTGCATTAAAAGTAAATGACTTGAAATTAAATGTTAGTTGTTAGTTGATTAAAAGTTAGTATTGCTTTTGCTTTGCTTTTGTTTAAGTCATTCTTTGGAGAACACTCAACCCACTTATCACAAGCATGGATCCTTGAACCAAGACATCTTCCAAAGAAAGGAAAAAGGCCAAGTTTCCATACAATACCATGAAAGAGGGGAGACTTATAATCTCACTAACTAGAATGCTATGCCTTTTTTTGTGTCAAAATTTAGCGCTATGTTAAGCAATCGTAATTGGACTTATGTAGAAGTCACAACTATTTGAGGCCGAGCAATAGAACTTTGGTGTTAATGCATGTTAGAGACATAGTATAATGGACTATTCTCATGAAACATACCACACACAAAAAGAATATGCAAAGTGGGGGCCTAATCTCATCCATACTTATGTTGATTTTTCAATCAACTAGCCTTAGGATATAGAGATATCATAGGTCCATGACATGAATGCATAAATAAGAGGAATAAGATGAAGAGGGAGAGGGAATGGATTCAACACAAATTGGTCAAAGGAGGACTTTTACCAAATTAAGATCATTCATTCATTTTGGGAGATGGAATGTACATTTCATCAATCCCCTAAATCCAATTATCTTAACCTATCAAAGTCAAATCAACCTTGACAAAGGCCCAACAACACAAGTCAAACTCACAAAGTCAATTAAAATGGCTCTACACAATTTATTTGACATTTAATCAATTAAAAATAATAAAAATATGCATTAAATTAAATTATGGTTGGTCAATTTCCTAAAACCTTATCAAAACACCAAAGAAATAGCCATGAGATTCATCATAGGTCAAACAAGGTCAAAGGACCTTGGAGAACAAATTTTAGAATTTTTGGAAACTTAAAAGTATTTTTAAATAATTAAAAATATTCACAAAATCAATTAAATCATGAAAAATATTAATAATGAACCAAAAAATAATTTTAATTCATAAAATGAAAGAGGATTTCATTTTATTTTTTTTGGTGAAACTCTCCTATTTTTTGGATCAATATTAAATTTAATATGGATTAATGAAAATAAAACAAATAAAATGAAAATCAATTCATCAGAAAAAACGTGGACCACTTGATCTCCCTCATTAATTGAGGTGGCAGATCAAGTGGATGAAAACACGCGTTCCATGGTGTACACTAGTCAGCGCGTCACACAGCTGGTAATCAAAAGGAACGCTCAAGATTAAAACGCAAAGACTTGATCATGTGGCTCAGAACCTGTCCAGCACACCGCCGGAGCAAACCACCGATCATCTTCTCCGATGATCTTGGCCGGACTGGTTCTCTCATCACCATCACAAAAATAAAAAATAAGGACATGATCTTAAAGAAAAAATGGCACTGAACACGAATCTGACCTCAATTCAAACTAACTCCAAGTATATTGAGAGATACATGGAGTTGAAAATTGAGGTACATGAACTGAGTTACTTCGATTTGACCTCAAAGCAACTCAATCTTCTTACCTACATTGGTAGGACTTCATACAACCAAGGATCCAAGATAATTGATGAGAATTGAGAGAGAATCAAAGAGAAGAAAAATATGGAAAAATACCTTCAATGTTTGAAGATTGATCTTTGCCAATTGATGCAGCCATGTTCAGACCATGCACAGACCCCTCAAACCTTGTCCAAAATGGATGAAATTGGACCCTTTGGAAAGGTTAGATCAATAGGAACAACTATTATGTTGAATAATTTTCCATTTGGAGCTTGTATCATGATGAATTTTGAGGTGGAAGTTTGGAAATTTCAACATGTCAAAAACGTTTCTAAGTGTCAAGCCATATGTTCCATTATTCCACCTTGGCTAACGTTTCATGTGAGCTTCAAATGAGAAAAGTGTCTTCATAAAAGTTGTAGCTCTTTCAAAAATAATCAAAATGGTCACACATTTGACCTAATTTGGATTTGGGATGAATGAGTTATGCGTTTTTGAAGTTGAGGAAAATCACTTGTTCAATGGTATTGGTCCAAAATGACCTATAATGCATCCTCATATCACATGCTCATAAAAGTTGAATTAGATCTTCCTCCTAACATAAAAGTTGAAGTAGACACCTTGAATTTGATTGTCTAACTTGGAAATATTTAATCTCATAAAAATTGAGCAAGTTATGGCCTTGAGAAGTTGACCTCCAAATTAGGGTTTAGACAAAATGATCTATAACTTTTCAACATGAAAAATGACTTTCCACGCAAAACTATCTCTATACCTCAACATGAAAGTTGTTTGTAATGTCATTAAGAGTAACTTTTCTCTTGGAATAATTTTCATATGATGAAAATTGTAGGAAATAGGGTCTAGGGGAACCCGGTTTTAATTAGATGAAATCCTCTGGTCAACCACCATCCACCACCTTCCTAACTTGCACTTCTCTTGAATTTTTTTGGATTCTTGGGAGATCATATATGCATAAGATGATGAAATTTGAGTTGTCCCTTGAAATATTTGATCAATTGGTGAAGAAGCTTGTTGAAGAAGTTACACAAGATACCCAGATGAACTAGGGTTTCCAAGGCAAACCAATTCCAAACTCTTGAAGAATTTTTGATCAAAATAAAATGTAGAGATCATGGGGACTCATATATGATGCCTAGAGACATTGTGGATCATTCCTTGGTTGAGCTCTTAGAAATGAGGGTCTTAAACCCTAAATGTGGACTTGATAGATCAAAGGTGATCATGTATCATACCTGCAAAAGAGTTAGACAAATGCAAAGACATATTTTTGGTATTTTGGTTAGTAAATGATAAAATACAAAGTATGATACAATCACATGGTGCTTGGTGATCTCTCCCAATACAAACCCAATGAATGAGGGGTAAGGAGGATGCCAAGGTATGATCCCAATGCCAATGCATATGACAAAATAGCATGAGGGATCTTAGGGTCAAAATTGGGGTCTTACACAAACTGGACTGCAAAAATGGGGCATACATGCTTGTACACAATTTTAAGTACTTGGGTTGTCGACCGTACCTATCTTGAGGACCCGACACTTGACTTCCTCCTCAAAACATCTAATGATAAAACAGGTTCAATCTAGGCGCTTTGAGGGAGAAAAAAGGTGGTTAGGATACCATTTTCCTCTCGACTCAAGAGTATTCTGATTGTTGGCCATACTTAGTCAAGGGTCAGATACTTGTCTCCCTCTAAGTACAAATAATTAGACTTGCCAAAATCTTTCATAATTCAAATCTCTTTTGGATGAAAAGAGTGGTTAAGATATTGTTGTCCTCTTAAGTCCCAAGTATTCAGATTGTTGACTATACCTAGCCAATGGCATGATATTTGTCTCTGCACTAAAATCAACCCTGACCAATCAAATCAATTTTCTGCCTTAGGGCATCTTTCAAACCTTTTCAGAAAGGGTGTGTTATTTTCGTTCTACCGTGAATGACGCTTAAGCCTCCATGCATGAGAAAGTAATATTTAATTGATAGAATGTGATCCAAGCACATCCATTCAACCGTAAACAAACAAACACTTAACGCTCTCATGCTCGAGCATACAAACAAGTGAACAGTAGTACGTGAATGTCAACACTGTTAATAAAAAACAACCAAACAAATACTTCGTTTGTGAGCGGAACTACGGAGTTCTGACTTCCTCATTCCATGTATGAGGATACCTAGGCACAAGAGCCCAAATCCTTGACGAGCACACTAATTTAAAACTTATATTCCTCTCTCATATTATTCTTATTCATCTCATTTCACTAATAGAAAGCAACATTAAGATAAATAACATCCATATGCATTGATTCAAGCATAGTGGTTCCCATCGAGTATGATGGATGTGATGGGTGCTAATACCTTACCCTTGCATAACCTACTTCCGAATCCACTCTTGGTTGTGAGACAATTCTCTTTTTGGGTTTTATAAATATTTTCCTTTTCCTCTGGAATAAATAAAATCTAGTGGCGACTCTGTATTTTTTGTGGCACGACAGCTGGCAACTCTGCTGGTGAAATACGAAGTTTCCTAAGCAAGTCCAACCTAGCTTTCCTGTATCCTTTTGTCTTGGATGTTTATTTTTGTATTGCTTTCTTTATCTATTCCTATTTTATATATATATATATATATATATATATATATATATATATATATATATATATATATATATATATATATATATATATATATATATATATATATATATATTCATGTTATATATATCTGTTGTGATCTTGTGGGTTGGATACTATAGAGTGAAAAGCCTAATACACAGGCTTAGAGAGCTTACCTAAGATAGGAGGGACTTCGTGTCGACCTGTCGGATGTAATTGTCTTGAGGGGGAGATACGAAGATCCCGCTTGGAATATATTATTTTTGGATTTTCGTTGGCACGTAAGTCATGTTTGCGCTGACAACCATTCTTTCAAAGAGGGTCCATGACTCCGATGACCTTAGACAACCCTTGGCTTTTGAGTTGAGGGAAACCTCGCTTAGAGTAGATCATCCCGAGGGTATTGTTGACCCATAAGTTTCCTTATGGAAACAACGATATTTTCGCCTCATGATCTGCGACTCTAAGCATCTTCATAAGTCTTAGTACTCACCTTATGAGGGAACATGGTTATTTCTTGCAGGGAAATAAACCTTCAACCTACCCTGAGCTTCATGATCATATTGTCCAAGATGTCGTGAACCCTTGGATATATGATGTTGCATGTTATTTTATCACATCATTCAACATATGCATTCCTTCGGGAACATAAAAAACTGTTGTATACATTCACGTATCATTGCATTTCATCAGACCAAATCAGAAAACTTATTGTTGTTTGGCCTTTATCCAGAATCTGCTACGATCAAGCTGACTTCCCGAAATCCATACAACTCGTGCAGTAATAAGAAACTTCTCATGGATCGATTGGAGCAGAACCAAGTTGTTATAAGGGAATACATGACTACTATGAGGAGCTGGTACACCTGTTGCGGCTTAACCTCCTCCTGAAAGAGGTCTATTGTATCAAAATATTGCTCAAACTTTTAACATCCATGTCAACGGGAGGGCTCAACCTGAGATCGAAGATCATCAAGATGATTTCTTCACTACAAGGGCTGGTTTAATTTATGACGCTTTTGGTCCATCAACTGTTGGGATGGATGTAAGGTTCCATATCCTAGAGGAAAAGTTTAAATCTCTTCAAGGACCTGATACCTTTGGGTTGGATGCTTCCGACATATGCCTAGTGCCAGGCTTGAAAATTCCTGCTAAGTTCAAAGTTATGAACTTTGAGAAGTATAAAGGGGTCACCTGCCCGAAGACCCATATTCGAGCCTTTTGCAGAAAGATGGAAGCTCATTCCGATGATGAAAAACTCTTAATGCACTTTTTCCAGGATAGCCTTAGCGAGGCTTCTCTGGAATGGTATATGCAACTCGAGCGCACGCATATACAAACCTGGAGGGAACTTGTTGAAGCCTTCCTAAAGCATTAACAGTATAATTCAAACATGGTACCCAATCAGACTCAACTTTAAAGCCTTATTCAGAAGCCGAATGAATCATTCAAAGAGTAAGCCCAACACTGGAGAGATTTAGCTGCCAGGGTTCAACCCCTTCTTATGGAAATAGAACTGGTAGACATGTTCATGGACACCCTTCAGAGGCCATATCTTGATAGGATGGTTGGAAGCGTCTCCTCAGGATTCTCAGACCTGGTGATTATTGGTGAGTGAATCGAGAATTGCTTGAAGATTAGAAAAATACAAGATACAATAACTGTGGCTAGTGGAGCAAAGAAATTCCATTATGGATTCCCAAAGAAGAAGGAAGGGGAGACCAATGCTGCCACGACAACCAAAGGGAAAGCTGGAGCCTTCCAAATACCGTACTATCAGGTGGTAGTAGTAACGCCTAACCCGTATCAACAACCAACATATGTTATTCCTACTGGTCCTCCACCAATGTAGTATCAGCAACCCTACGCTCCTTAGCAACCTTATGCTCCACATTAACAAAACTACCATCAACAAGGTAGACAAGGACCAAGGATGCCTCCCAGGAAGTTTGATCCAATTCCCATGCCATATGATCATCTGCTAACTCATCTACTCAAGGGTTCGTTGGTTCAGCTAAGGGAAACTAAGGCTCCTCTAACACCACTTACTCCAAGGTAATGATATGAATGTCAATTATGAGTACCACTCTGGAACGCCAGGGTATTCGATCAAGAATTCTAATGTCTTCAAGCACAAAGTACAATACTTGATCGACTCAAAGGCTATCTTGTTCGCACCAAACATACCAAACATATGGAACAATCATATGCCTATACAGGTAAGCACATATATAATGCCATAGCCAGAGGAGTGGTAGATCTGAAGAAGTTGCATATGTGGGATTAATCTGTCAACTTCAGCAAACACCAAGACCCCACCCGTGGGAAGAATAAGGCTGATCATGCCAACAATAATTTGTTTGTTCAATCATGTTCATATGTAGCTTTCTTGTTTGTCATTTGTAATATTCACTTGTAATAAAGTAGTTTGTTTTTTAATAATAATGACATTAAAATAAATATGCATGTTTTGAATAAATCCATTCATGTCCACTCATTTTACTCATCAGTATCAAACATTTGTCTAAGCGAAATCAAAAGGAGAATGATGAAATTGAAAAAAATACAAAATCACCGCACATATGCTTTGAATAAGACCTTGCTGACGATGTAAGGCATTGCTTCAAATCCCTAAACACCGGAGGTATAAGGAAGATAATCCCTAGTTAACCCCTTCGAGCCGAGGAGTATGAGTTTATTTCTGAACATAAAAACCTCAAACTTAACCCGGGGTAGGGTAGACGTCAGTTAGTTTGACCATGCGTTCAAACTTCAAAAGAGGAGTGTCCTATTTGAGGATCAACCATATCTTATCCCTCATGAGAGGTCGGAAACCACAAATCCACAACGGTTTTCCCCTACCTACAGAGGCACGAGGCAGTCACAATCCCTTCAAATCAAGCGAACAGATGTCACACGATTTGTTCCATACAAAAGTCAAAAGAAAAAGAAAGATAACCCGCTAAGTCGAAAACTTGAAAACAAGTGACTTAGACAAAAATTAGGGCATCCTTGTGGATTATAAATCTAAATCAATCCAACACAAGTAGAGAAATCAAAAAAAGAAGAAGAAAAATAGGAGTCAAGAGAAAATCCTCAGCAAGAACAAATTCATGTGGCTATAAACCAAACAAAAGATGGGTGACTACCACTCCAAATGCCTTATTAGTTTATCATTTCCATCATTCCCAATTACCTTTTGGAAGATGAGCGTTTGTGTCGAACTAGATGAACGTAGGACCGGAGAACATCAAGGAGAATGGGGGTTAGAATAGGTTTCGAGCCATAAATCCTTTTTTCTGAAACCGTGAACAAGGCCATGTTACAACCCTAAAAATACCTACTTGAAGCAAGGTTTATTTCAAAAGCATAATACAGCCAGTGAGATCGTGTTAAAATTGACTCCTTAATGATTTGCTTATCATTTGTGTTAGGTATCGATATGACATTCTCATCAGTGATTCATTCACTATATGTCATAATTCCAGTGAACATAATTGGATTTCAAAACTAGCATGAACATAACATTGGGATTATCATTTCCAAAATGAACTTATTTTACTCGTGAGTGAGCGTTTGACATCAAGGAAGTTTCCACAATGACCGTGAACTGGGGAGATTGATGATATCAAAGAACATATTGTCGGATGACTCTGTTGGGAAGGGGCAAGCCACTTCATTTGATCATATCAAATAATAGAATATCTGAAGACTCCGTTGAGAAGAAAGACAGGTCATTTCAAGATTTAGTCAATCTGAGGTACTCACGTCGAGATTTGACAAATCTCTCCAAAGATCAGTTAGTCAGGGACATTCCCTCAAAGACCAGCAAGCCAGAGGCAAAGTTACTTCAAGGCTCGTACTAGGGAAGGCCACCCCAAGAGCACAAGAAGTCAATCTCTCAAAGATGGTTAATCAGAGGCGTATAGTTTTGAGACACTAGGACAGGTCAAATTGAGATAATCTACGACAAAATTGCTTCATAGATTGTGACTGGGGAAATCCGTGAAGATACCTATAAGACTGGGGCAAGACTGTTCAAAGAGAGGAAGTTCCTCTCCATGCTTTTAGAAGCTTCTCAGATCAAGCTTGGGGTATCAGGAGGTCCAACTCAAGTTCACTATCTAGCAGTATAAGGATGTTGAGAAGTCATGTTAGACACATCCATTAACCTTTCAACAGGAAGCCTTGTCACCAAGCGAAGCTCTCTCAGTGTTCACCACACCACACCTAAACTTGGGGCATCTATAGATCCCCAAACCATTGCATAAACATGTCATGCATAATTTATATCGTGCCATTCATGCATATTGATAGTGCATTTTGATACATATTCTTTTACTATTCTACTTAGGAAACTCTATAGTTTATTCTATTATTTTTACTATTTTAGTGTGTTTTTATATTTAAGTTTATTTTTGGTTTTATTTTATTTTCGTACTTTATTTTTAGCATAAATAGTTATTTGATACCTTGTTACTATGCAGATCATAACTTGAGCTACGAGGATCAGATTGATGCGTTCTAATATGCGTTGGAAAGCTGAGAGGATAAGATAAAAGTTTCATGTTTAAGTCAGAAATTGATTTGGAGTGAAGAAGATTCTAATAATTCTTTTTATTTCTAGACTTAAGAAAATACTTAGTTTTTGGGCCGAATTTGTATTTTTTTCGGGTCAGTTGCTATTAGGCCCAAATTCCCTTGCTCTGTTTAAACAACTTAGTAGTTTTAGGATTGGGGGGATTTAGAATTCATGAAATAGAGAATAAGGCATATGAATACCATGGAGAGCTAATTCCCAAAGAGCTGATTTGCTGTATTCGAATTCCACTTTGAGGTTTTTATTAATTTTAGTTTAGTTTTGATTTCTTTTTAATTCTTCCTATAAAATCGTTTGCTTAATTCGATTGTTTCTTATAGGATAGAGTTGATTAAATTTGATTATTTGTATGATCCTTAATTATAATCACGTTAGCGTAGTTTTTTCGCTATCGTGTTTGATTAAGTCATGTTTGCTTAATTCGCGTCTGCTTAAATCCGTTTGCTTAATTTGGAAATTAGGAACATCCATCATATAATACCAATTGCGCTTGTCAGTGGGTATTGTAATCGAATTGGATTGAATCCGCTAGGGAATTGAAATTATAAGAATCGATGATAAGTCGGAAATCGATACAATAGATTATCTTATTTGTCAATTTTGCTTTTACCTTTAATCATCTTCGATTTAAGTTTTAAACCTTAAAAACCCCCCTTCTTTTCATTCGTTTGATTATAACATTCAAGAGTCCTTGTGATACGACATTCGAGTGTCGCTTCTGTTTTACTACACTTTTAAACTCACCCGTGTGCGATAGCGGATCAAATTGGCACCATTGTCGGGGACTCTTGTAGATTTTATCCATTATTATAGTCTAACCATTATTATAGTCATAGGTGTTGTGTTTTAACATTTTTTTGCTCTAACTTTCTTGCGTTCTGGTCTTTTTGCGTTTTAGGATAAAAAAATTATTATTTTTGTGGAAGTCGTCCTAAAAACCCGAAATTCCTTATTTTTCTATTTTTTATGATTTTTTCTGTTTTGATAGTTTCAGAAAATTCCGAAAAAATTCTCAAAATTTTTAATTGACGTTATTAGATTAATTTTCTTGTTTTTGTATTTTTTTTCCTTTTATTTTAATAGTTTTTTTTCCATATTTCAATTATTTTTTTCTTAATAGGGACACTGTCAGTATTTTCCTATTTGTTGTTGCATTGCTGAATTAGTTATGTATTTTCTCATTGTTTGTTGATTTTTTTCTATTGAGTTTAACATGACTGACCAAAGAATTTTGAGAGAACTTGTTATCCCTGATGTTAATTATAATGCTTTATGTATTGAATATCCTGTTGTTGTTGTACCTTTCGAATTAAAATCTGGTTTAATATACTTGTTGCCAAGGTTTAATGGTCTTGCAGGTGAGGATCCGCATAGGCATCTAAAAGAATTTCAGATTGTGTGTTCTACACCATTGATGCCTCAAGGAATTACTGAAGATCATGTCAATCTTAGAGCATTTCCATTCTCACTACAAGGTGTTGCAAAAGATTGGTTATATTATCTTGAGTCAAGTTCTATTACAAGTTGCAACAATATGAAGAAAATCTTCTTAGGAAGATTTTTCCCTACTTCAAGAGCTTCTTCAATCAGAAAAGAAATATGTAATATTAGACAAGTTGACATGGAATCATTGGCCGAATACTAGGAGAGATTCAAGTAGTTAGTGTCGAGTTATCCGCACCACCAGATTTCTGAACAATTGCTAATACAATACTTTTATGAGGGACTGCTACCAATGGAAAGAAACATTTTAGATGCTGCTAGTGGTGAAGCACTTGTTGATAAGACTCCAGTTGCTGCCAAATCCTTGATTGAGAACATGTCACTTAACTCCTAACAGTTCACAACAAGAGATAATTTTGTGGTTCAAGCAAAAGGTGTGAATGAGATTCAGGTTTCTTCTTCCAACAAAGCTCTAGAAACCAGAATTGATGAACTTATCTCTTTAGTGAAACAGTTTATGCTACCCCTTCCACCACCACCACCACCATATAGCCCTTCCCAAGTAACCACCTTTATACCTTCCGAACCTTCACTTGAGGATCTTGTCAAGCAAGTGGCTGTAAATAATCTCCAGTTTCAATAACAAACAGATTCTAGTATTCAGACTTTGCAAACACAAATTGGACAGCTTGCCACTTCAATGAATGTCATGCAGCAAGCTCGAGGATCGAACTAACCACCTGCCCAAACAATAGTGAATCCAAAATGCCTCAATGTGAGCGCAATTTCCTTCAGATCCGGAAAAGTTGCAGAACCAGCCCTAGAAAAAAATAAAAAAATTGTTAGTGCAACATCTGAACCTTCTGTTGTTGTTGAGACTGAAAAATAGTATGTGCCACCAATCCCTTTTCCACAAAGAGTTATGAAAAATAAGAAAATTGATGAGGAAGACAAAGAGAGAGAGAGAGAGAGATTTTGGATGTATTCAGAAAGGTGGCAGTGAATATTCCACTACTTGATATGATTAAGCAGGTCCCGAAATATTCAAAATTTCTGAAGGATTTGTGCACACACAAGATGAGGCTTACCGGAAATGAGAGAGTGAATTTGGGAAGAAATGTTTTGGCCCTTATTCATGCCACAGAAGTGCAAGGCTCCAGGAACTTTTGTTATTCCTTGTACCATTGGGGATAGTAAATTCGAAAATTACATGCTTGATTTAGGAGAGGGCATTAATGTTATGTCTACTTCTGTGTATAATAATCTTGATCTTGGTCCTTTGCAGCATACAAGTTTAATCATTCAACTAGCGAACAAAAGCAATTGCACTTGTTAGTGTGTATTGTAATTGTAGTAGTAAATTCAAGACCATTAAGCTATGAATAAACTTAATGTCAATAAAATCAGAGTCGCCGCCGCGCTTTTATTGTTTCCAGAGAAAAAGGGAAAAGTACGAACAAAACCCAAAGATAAGAAGTTTTCAAATGAAAACTAATAAAATGTCAGAGATTACAGGTAAGGGGGTTGGTTACACAGAGGGAAGATGTTAGCACCCAAAGTGTCCTAGGTACTTCTAGGGATCCCTTTTTTATGTGTGTATGTGTTTTTGGTATAAAATGATGTTTGAGAAAAATAGAGTGTGGGGATGAGAAAAGAATTAATTGATTATATTTTTGTGTTTGACAAGACCTTCGGACTTGTGCCTACGTACCAACATAAAAATGAGGATCAAAACCTTGTAGTTCGTGGTAACAATTTAAAAATGAGTGGATTGCTTTTAATCAAAATTTAAGTTTAAAAGAGGCACAAAGGGCCCAAAAGTTTGAATGAGTGTTAATTCTTTTTGTTATTTTTTGAAATTTTAAGTCAATATTGTTAAGTTCATTTACAAATTTGATTAAGATAAAAGTTTTAAAATGCAATGGCATAAGGCCAAAATTTCTAATTTGAAATAAGGTCTAAGTTTTGAAATTACAAGCAAAGAAGGTTTTTAAAAAGGGGAAGATATTTTGAAGTTTAAGAAGTGGGGGGAGATGAAGAGACTAATCCTAAGCATAAAATTAAAAGTTAAGAGTTGAAAAGATCTGACCAATGGGATGCAATCCAACATACAAGAATGTCATATAGGAAACCCATTTTCCCTTTGGACTCTGAATTAAGAAAATATCCACAAGCAATTAGCAATATGAAGATCAAGGTATCAAATAAAGATAGCCACATCCAAGCAAGTAATTCCATAGCTAGCAGTCTTCTTTGTCTTCTTATGTATCAGATGAAATACTCCTTGATTAGCTCAGAATAAAGCATTAGACACAAGATCAAAATAACAATTTGTATCAGGACAGTGTAACAGATGAATCCAAGTGGATCTTAATACTTGCATCAGATGAAATCTCAAATTATAATAACTGGGTCTCAGAAATGTTGGCATTGGCCAAGTCCTTTTGCATATGGAATGTTGCCTAATCCTAAGTCTAAAAGTTCAGATCAAACCCAACAGTCCACACAAACATTTTTTAGGGTTTTTTTGTTATTTATTAGGTATCTTAAGGTCCTAAGACCATAAACACAAACAAAATAACACAAACAAATATATACAATAACAATATATGGCTCAAATGAGCAAAGTGAAGATGGCATAAACATAAACAAGTTAAATTATATGAAAATGACAATGAATGGTAAATGACTTGAAATTGAATTGCATAAAGTAAATGACTTGAAAGTAAAGCAAAGTTAATAATAGTTAGTGTTAGTCAAATTTAATTAGATGTTAGTGGAGTTTTGCTTTTCAATTGATTAAGTCATTCTTTGGAGAACACTCAACCATCTATTCATAAGCATGGATCCTTGAACCAAGACATCTTCCAAAGGAAGGAAAAAAAGGCCAAGTTTCCACACAATACCATGAAAGATGGGAGACTTGCAATCTCACTTACTAGAATGTTATGCCTTTAGGATCAATTTAGCTCTATGTTAAGCAATCGTAATTGGACTTATGTAGAAGTCACAACCATCTGAGGTCGGGAAATAAAAAATTTAGGTGCTAATGCATGTTAGAGATTTGGTATAATGAACCAAACTCCTAAAACATACCACACACTAAAAGAAAAAAGATCAAAGGAGGGACCTATTCATCCATACTTGTATTGGTTCATCTAACACAGGGCTATTGATGAACCAATTAGCCTTAGGATCTTGAGATTTCACTGGTCAATGAAAGGGATGGGAAATAATGGGATTGAAGATGAAGAGGGAAGGGAGATGAGAGAAACACAAATTGGTCATGAGAGAAATTTTATCAAATTAAAATCATTCATTCATTTTGGAAGATGAAATGTATATTTTATCAGTCCCCTAAATCCAATGATTTTAACTCAACAAAAGTCAAATCAACCTTGACCAAGGCCCAAACAAATAGTCAAACATCACACGTCAATAAAAATGGCTCAACATTATTTTTGCACAATTAATCAATTAAAAATCAAATAAAAAAATTCAATTTAATTTGGTCAAAACCTAAAATCTCTTCAAAACACCAAATAAATGGCCAAGAAATTTATCCTAGGTCAAACAAGGTCAAAGGACCTTAGACAAAAAAATTCATGATTTTTGAAAAGTTAGAAGTATTTTTAAACAATTAAAAATATGCACAAAAACAATTAACTCATGAAAAATATCAAAATTAATCCAAAAAATAATTTTAATTCAGAACATGAAAGAGGAAATATTTAAATATTTTTGGTGAAAGTCCCATATTTTTTGGATTAAAAATGAAATTAATATGAATTAATCAAAATAAATGGATTAAATGGAAAATTAAAAAATATGAAAAAACAAGGGCCATCAGATCTCCCTCATTAATTGAGGTAACAGATCTGTTGGCCACACGCGTGTCATCTATGGTACACCCCAGTCAACGCGTTGCAACATTGGTAATTAAAACCAAATGCCATGATTAAAACAATTTAAACATATCTGATAGTTGAGAGGCACGACAACACACCACCGGAGCTAGGGCTCCGGTCTTCTTCTCTGGTGGACCTCACCGGACTGGTCCACCATCAACCATCACTAAAATAAAAAACAAGGACATGGATTCAAAGAAAAAATGCTTAGGAGCTCGAATCTGGCATCAATTTTCTCCAATTCCAAGTATATAGAAAGATACAAGGATTTGAATTTTGAGGGTCATGAAGTGAGTTGCTTCGATTTGACCTCAAAGTAACTCAATCTTGTTGCCTACACTGGTAGACCTTCATACAACCAAAAATCACAAAGAATGGTGAAGAATTGAGAGAGAATCGAAGAGATGAAGTTTCTAAAAAATCACCTTCGAGTTTCTTCAAATTCACTTGATCTTGATCTGGATTTGTTTGCTTTCTCTTCCTCTTGCTTACAGAAGCCAATTGAGATGAAAAGGGAAGTGAATTTCTAGAGTTTGAACTTCCAAACAGAAAATGAAGTTCAAGCTCGATTTCAAAAGAAATATTCATAAATTCTATGGAGTGGAGGGTTTGGATTGGTCTAGCAAAGCTTGGGCAAGGTATTGATGAAGTTATGATCACAATGCACTCCTATTTATAGCCTTGGCAATTGATTTCCACACACTTTCTTTCAAATGTTCAAAAATAGCAAGTTTCTTCATGAGCTAGCATGGGTGTGCACAAAGCCCAAACAATCATTTGCAAAGGTCCAAAATCGTGCATACGTCATGCTGAAAGTGTTGCATTAAGCCATGCAAAGTTGGAATGAGTTTGATCATGAAATTCTTCCAAATGGTACCACACATTGCACCCATACACAAGTCCTTCAATTTTGATCTAAATGAGATGATCTTGGATTTTTTGGAAAGGTGAGATAAAGGGGAACAACTTTCATGTTGAACACTTTTCCATTTGAAGCTTAGATCATGATGAAGTTTAAGGTGGAAGTTTGGAAAATCAAACATATTTGAAAATTTTCTAAGTACCAAGTCAAATGTTCACTTCTTCCACCTTGAATAACTTTTTCTATGGACTTCAAATGGAAAATATTCCTTCATAAAAGTCGTATATCTTTCAAACCTCTTCAATTTGGTCACCAATTTGACCTCATTTAGATTCGGCATGAAGGAGTTATGCATTTTAGAAGTTGAGGAAAATCACTTGTTCAATGGTAATGGCCCAAAATGACCTATAATGTTTCCTCTTGGCACATGCATTTTCAAGTTGAATTTGAACTTCCTCCAAACATCAAAGTCGAAGTATACATCTTGAATTTAATCATGGAATTTTGATGGCTTTCATCTCATAAAAATTCAGGAAGTTATGGTCTTGGGAAGTTGACCTCCTAACTAGGGTTCAGACAAAATGACCTACAATCTTTCACCATAAAAATTGACTTTACAAAAACTACTAGCTCTTGACTTAAACATGAAAGTTGTTTGGAATGTCATTTTGAATAAATTTTCTCTTGGAATAATTTTCATATGACAAAAACTGTAGGAGATAGGGTCTAGGGAACCCCAGTTTTGACTAGTTGACTTTCTCCGGTCAGCCACCATGAACCATCTTGCTAGCTTGACATTCTCTTGACTTTTGGGACTCATGTATGATCATATATGCATAAGATGATGTAATATGAAATATCCCTTGAAATGTTTGATCAATTGATGAAGAAACTTGCTGAGGAAGTCACACAAGATACTAGATGAATTAGAGCTTCCAAGACAAACAAGCTTCCAACTCTTGATGAATTCTTGATCAAAATGATATGTGAATACCATGGGGATCCATATATGATGTCTAGAGTAATTGTGAACCATCTTTGGATTAGTCTCCTTGCATTGAGGGTCTCAAACCCTAGATATGAGCTTGATGGAGCATAGGTGAGCATACGCATTACCTACAAAAACAACAAACTATACATTGACATATTTTTGGTATTTTGGTTAGTAAATAATGAAAGACAAAGTATGATACAATCAAAATATGCTTGGTGACCTCTCCCAATGCAATCCCAATGAATGAGGGGTAAGGAGAATGCCAAGGTATGATCTTAATGCTAATGCCTATGATGAGATAGCATGAGGGATCTTAGGGTCAAAATTGGGGTCTTACAGTAATAGAATGAGATTGAATCTGCTAGGGAATTGAAATTGTAGAATCGATGATAAGTCGAAAATCGATACAATAGATTAACTTATTTATCAATTTTTCTTTTACCTTTAATCATCTTCGATTTAAGTTTTGAACCTTAAAAACTCCCTTCTTTTCATTCGCTTGGTTATAACATTCAAGAGTCCTTATGATACGACATTCGAGTGTCGCTTCTGTTTTAAACTCATTTTTAACCCGTGTGCGATAGCGGATCACATATCATCCAACATAGCATGAAGCTCTCTAACAAGAAAAAGCAAGCCCAAAACTCTCTTGGCAAAATGATTTAATTTAACACAAATTTCTTGATCACATAACTGAATGATGCTGATGAGATTAGCAGTTAGACCTTCAACTAAAATAAAATCTTCTAGACTAGGGAGGCCTGGATAATCCAATTTCCCTTTTCCCATAAACTTTCCTCTTACACCATCACCAAAAGTAACATAGATATTAGAATATGGATTTACCTATTTCAAATGGTTATTCTCTCTTGTCATGTGTATGGAGCAACCACTATCAAAAATAGAAATATTCTCGAGAGAAAGATCTTAGAGAGGTGTGAGCAATGTGACTTGTAGTCACCTCATTGACTTTCCATACTTGTTGTGCAAGGCCATTTCTTAATGTATTTCGGATGTAATGCTTTTGGTAATGGTAGTTAGGTCTACCATATAATTTGTATCAAAAAGTTCATATATGACATTGTTGGCTATAGTAGTGGCAAATCCATGATGGTCTTTTGTAGACATTTCTGTGTTGGTAATAATGTCGAGTAGGATGTTGTGACATTCTTTTCTGCATTCATGGAGTTGTAATAAAAACCAAATCATTTCATATCCCTAGACACATTTCCTACTCCAAGGATTTCATCAAGGGTATTAAACCTAGAGTTTAACATACGAACTTACTTGGTCATACCTTCAAACTTAGAATTCAAAAGAGTGACTTCTTCCTTGAGTTCTAATATGGTTTAGATAAGATTTGTCTTTTCTTGAAGTAGGATATTTATTTATTCATTTTGTTTTTCTCCATACACGCCTTATTTTTTCCATTTGAGATACAATTGTTTGTATGCTTCAACAACATCTTCATCAAAGAGATCTTCATCAATGGATTCACCATCATTTTGGTCATTTGGTTTGGATATCACATGTGTAGTGAATGTAACCACATTGTTGTCCTTTTTTGTTGAACAAGTGGCTTCAAGCACAAGAGATAGGAGATGGTGAATTGTGGTATTCAAAATTCATAATAAATTATATCCTTTCTCAATTAAGATTATGTTAGTAATTTTTAGGTGAGTAATCATGGTGAAAATAAAATATTAAAAAGTAAATTACAGAAAATAAAAGGATATGGTTAGAAATATTACACCAAAGATTTATACAGGTTTGACCGTACGTTGGCCTAGTTCTGTCCCCAAGGGGTCTTCTTGAGAGTAACACTATGGACTTTAAGATTTTAAAGGTTATGACCAGGAACCTTAATACAATCCGATCTTTGAGATTTTAACACGCTTATCCCCAACGAAATGACAACTTTTAACCTAGGCTAAACTATCGAACCATTTAGAGATTTATGGTTGATCTCAATAACCAAAACAAAGCTTTTTCTATCAAAGCTTAATAAACCAAGAACAAATATTTTATAAAACGTTAATCTCAAGAACCAAACTCAATATATTAAAGGTATCTGACCCTTAAGAATATAAACGACCAACATAACCAATTACACAAATATATTCCTCACAAGTAGAACTTCACTTAGTAGCACAAAGGTAATTAGATGCAAATACAATATTTTTCAAAGAGAGGGAGAGAGATTAAATTCCGAAGATATATGAAAATGTTGGAAAGTGGTGTGATTTGAAGTAAAGGTGTGCCTCTCTTATATAGAAGTTAGGAAAACCAACAAAGTAAATAATCCATGGGCTGCATTGACTATCTAATCGATTGGCAAAAAGCTTCAATCGATTAGACAACTCATTTACAATAGATTGGCAAGCCCAAATTGGAAGTTTTGGATATAGAGTCGTTACAAGTCATTAATGTGTTGTCTTTATTGATTTTGTAATCAATTTGCACTCTTCTAATCGATTGTCAAAATGCTCCAATCGATTGGCTGATTAGAAAAGTTTTACCAATTAATGTACACATATTTCCAAATGATTAGATAGTTTAAAATAATTTGAAAAAAATTGGACAACTTTTTAATCACTTAGTTTTGGCTTAGAAAATTATTTTCAGTGTGTGTGATTTGCCTTAGTACTCTTAAGCTACTACTTTACTTTTACAATACTGAACTCACTCAAACAGGCTGATAGACCTGACCTGGCGAGATTTCACACCTTTCTCCAAACAACTTCAAGACTTTTTATAGATGTTTATGTTTGTACATAAACTTTGTTCTTGAGTCCTTTTGTTGATGATTCATAAGATACTTTCTTTACTTATACTATCATCATTGAGGTTGAAAACTATTACCATACGTTGTCATCATCAAAACTTCATATGCAGATCTTCATCACCTGCAATCACATAAATCCATATTCTCCCACTTTTTGATTATGGCAACATACCTCTCATGGGAGGTGGTAACTAAAATGAATACAAGTATGTTTGAGTGATTAAACTCCCTCTCAATTAAACAAAGAGTATACTTCTTCCCCATTATCATTAACAAAAAGGTGAAAAAAATCAAAGCACATAGATCCCGTGTAAAATGAACAAGTTACCTTATAGAGATGGAGAGTAGCAATCTAGAATAAGGCATATAATCTAAAATTTCTCCCCCTGAAGATAGCATCCAAATTTGAAATCAACCAGTAGGTAAGCTTTAGAGAACTTCTTCCCCTTTATTCTTTCTCGAACATAACTCAAAAGTCTTTGAAGCTTTCTAAAAATGAGAGGAAATTATGTTGTCTACTTCTTTCTTGCTCAGATTTCTCCAAGAGATAATTTTTTCCCTTATGAGTGTTTTGCACCACCTTTTTTTTAGTCTACGGGGCATTAGACTAGTGTTGGGCTCTAGGTGTTTGACATAAATTTTCTCCACAAATACTCAAGGTCTCAAGGTAACTTGAGAAGCTTCCACTGACAAGCCATCACCAATTTTACTTCTCCATGAATCATTTAATACGAGAGTTGGTCCAACCATATGACTGATAAATCCACTATATATTTATCACATTAACCTCTCGTGATTAGCATCATCATTTTGATCAATCAACGTCTTGGTTGAATCTATTAGGGTTGATAATTGCTTCTTCTTGTACGCTTAAAAGAGCTTTCCCATATTTTAGTTTACATAATGTCAGAAACATTATTACACAAGGATTTGTTAGTAACATCGAATTGACAAAATATGAAAAGTATGCTCGGTTTGAAAAAGAGTTGTATCATCCTTCTTTGAAATCTATTTTCAAACAACAAATTTCTCAGACTATTAAATCAATCTCTATGAGTCTATCTTAGATCTTAGAGACCCATTTTAAATTCTAAAACATGAGTAAGAATAGTTTTTCCAAATCATTAGAATGATCAGCATGCCCTTCCTTATGGATGTAACAGATCAAAATGCATTCTTTACATTCATTTGGAAGATTTTACAAAAACATACGAGAAGACTGGAATCATTCTTATGGCTTCTAGTTGAGGTACATGAGCATAAGTTTTATTAATATCTATGATTTGATTGTAATATTTCATAATGAGTCTTGTTTAAAAGAAAGATTTCCATCAAGCTTGTTACGAAAGATTCACTAAGGTTCTAATAACTCAACTAGCTTTGGGAACGAGTTCCTAACTATTGTTTCTCTCAAATTGATTTAACCTTTCTTGCATAGCAAGAGACCAATGTTCTTTGATGATAGATTCATCATTTTACTTTGGCTAAATTTTTTAAACAAAATACATATGGTTACATACATTTCTAGGGGAGAGTTGAGATGGATTTCCCTTAGAAATTTTCCCAAATAACATTCTGAATGAAGTGGTCCTTAATGATCCTCCATTTTTAAGATAGACTTTCTTTAGTTGACTTATTTAACTTGAATTTCTCTATTTAGATTTTGGACTTCCTTCTGTCTTTGATATTTTCCTTTCCATTTGTTGTCATCTTCGAGATGTTCTCTAAGGGATACCAAGACTCAAAGATCCAATGAATTTATCTTGTTGTTATTTGAAAAATGAATTTCTTCCCTCGTAGGGGAGGAACAAAAGAACATACTTATTTATTCACTTGAAGAAAAACTATCAGTATCATTATCTGCATCACAACTTGACTTTTCTATCTTTGGAATCCATATATTTTTGGGTCCTTTGATATTAGTAGTAGACATCTTTCTATTTTTAAGTTTACAAGGCTCTTTATAAAAGTATGAAGGTGGATTCCCTTCTTTTCTCTCATGACCCTTTTTGATGAAACAAAACATGGCAATATGGTCGTCTTTACTGTAGTAATTACATTTTAAGATTTTGCATTTAGATGTTGGTTGGGTATTGTAAATATTGCTAAAGCTTTTACTGTTGTTCTTAGAATCATAACCAAGACCAGCCTTATTGTAATACGCCCTTTGGTTTCCTCACAAAAGATTCAAGTTGTTTGTCCCTTTAATGAATTTATCTAGTGTGTTTTGAAGATCATAATTTTATTTTTTTAAATGCCACATTGACCAGATTTGATAGATTCGTTTAAGGCTTTATGAGACGAGGGAGATTTTTGAATTAGATCACATTGTCTATTTCTAAGACTTTCTATTTCTTCTAACATGTTTTTATTTTTTAATTCAAGGGAAGAGGTAATGTCTTTGGAGGTAGATATAATTTGCTCTAATTTACTCGTTTTTTTTGTAAGATTCTTACAAATGAAAAATAAACCTTGATAGGAAAAGTGAGAGGTTACCTCGTCTTCTTGATGATTTGCTTGAGACAAAGGTTTTCTTCTTATTTATTTGAAGATTCCATATCATCGTTATCAGAGGAAATATATGCTCTCTTTTTAGATTTCTTAAACTTTCTTTGATTTCAGTTTCTTCTCGGGTTTTGTGGGAAGTTTGGTCTTATATGCACTTTCTCTCTACATTGATGACATATAGGAATGGATGGTGAACTTTCTTCACTTTGCTTCTGTAGTCTTGAAGTTTGTTTTTCGTGCCTTAGGAATTCCTTGAATTTTTGAAACATGAGCCTCACGAACTTGTTAATCTCACATTCATAGTCTTCAACTTCTGATTCCGTATCTTAGATGTTGGTAGCTTTAAGCACAATAATTTTCCTATTCTTTTTGTTATCTTCTTCATCATCAGCAAGTCTCTTCATCTCCATCTCATGTTCCTGTAATTTAGAAAAGAGAGTGTGTGTGTGTCCATGGTTGCTAAGTTCTTAGATTCACAAATCATAGTGACTTTAGGTTCCCAATTAAAGTTTAGGCATATAAGAATCTTTATAACCAATTCTTCATTTGAAAATGTTTTTCCCAAAGTTCTCATATGACTCACGATATGGGTAAATCGTGTTTGCATCTAATTAATACTCTCTTCAGGTTTCATTATGAAGAGTTTATACTCATGGGTTAATGTGCCCAACATTTCCCTCTTCATCTTAGTAGTACCTCCATGGGTGATTTAGAGGATGTCCCACATTTCTTTTACAGTTTCGTAGTGAGAAACTCACAAAAACTCATCAAGACCGAAAGCAATAATGATGACAACTTCCACTTTCAAACTGTGTTGCACATTTTCTTTATCATCTTTGATCCAATTCTTTTCAGGTTTATTTTCTATAACACCATTGACTATGTGTTTAGGAATAAATGGACCTTCATTCACATCCTTCAAAATACCATATTTCATCCCTTCTATGAAAAACTTCATTTTATCTTTCCATAAACTACACCTTTCTCCATTAAAGAATGGAGGTTTGTTTAGTGAATAGTTTGAAGTCATTTTTCCTCCTGAGGCGATTAGTCCTTTACAGGAGTTAGGCTTTGATTCCACTTGTTAAACAAGTGACTTCAAGCACAAGGGGGGGGGGATTGTGGTATTCAAAATTCGTGATTAATTTTATCCTTTCTTAATTAAGATCGTGTTAGTACTTTTTAGGTGAGTAATCACAATAGAAATAAAATATTAAAAAGTAAGTTGCAAAAAATAAAAGGATAGGGTTAGAAATATTGCACAAGAGATTTATACAGGTTTGACCAAACGTTGGCCTAGTCCTGTCCCCAAGAGGTCTTCTTGAGAGTTTCATTATAGACTTTGAGCTTTTAAAGGTTATACCCACGAACCTTAATACAATATGATATTTGATATTTTAATAGGCTTATCCCCAACTAAATGACAAGTTTTAACCTAGGATAAACTATTAAACTGTTTAGACATTTATGGCTCTTCATAACCAAAATAAAGCTTTTTCCGGTAAAACTTAATAAACCAAGAACAAAGATTTTATAATAGATTGATCTCAAGAACCAAACTTAATCTCTTAAAGGTATCACACCCTTAAGAATATAAATGACCAGCACAACCACTTACAAAAATATCTTCTTCACAAGTAAAGCTTCACTTAGTAGCACTAAGACAATTAGAAGTGAATAAAATATTTTTCAAAGAGAGGGAGAAAGATTAAATTCTAAAAAAAAATGAAAATGTTGGAAAGTGGCGTGATTTGAAGTCAGGGTGTGCCTCTCTTATATAGTAGTTTACCAAGAAATAAAATAATTCATGAGCTGCATTAATTATCCAATCGATTGGAAAAAGGGGATTTCTTATCCCACCTTATAGGGTGGAAAAACACCTTATGGAAAATCCAGAATGCCCCTCAGGTTCCGGAGATGTATCTCCCGACGCACTCTTGTCATAAGTCAAAACGTTACAACTGATCTGGAGATATATCTCAAAAATATTTCAAAATACACCCCATGAATCCCACTGAGCCATACCAACATATTTTGTAAACACGAATCAGGAGATGCATTTCTGAAATATTTCAAAATGCATCCCATGCATCCCTGTTTGGAAGGTTTATTTTAAAAATTTATTGATCCGAAGATGCATCTCTGTTTAGGATTTACGGAGATCCATCTCCATAAATAGTCAAAACAATATAAGTTAAGTTAGTTTTATGGTTACTCAAATGAAAATGACGATTTATAAATGTTAAGGCCCTTATTTGGGATAAGCATTAAACCATACAACTGATATGCAAAAAAATACATATATAATCCAGAGTCAAAATAAGTCATCATGACATACACAATAAAATTGAAATATACCATGAAGTTGAAATAAGTAAAAATAAAATAAAATTGAACATAAATCCAAACTACAAATACTATCAACTACTACGTATGCCAGACTCGAGCTCCTCGGGCTCCTCGGCCTCCTCTCCCCTCGTGCTCTGAAGTTGTCTCTGGTTCATCAGTGCCTCTCGTGCCTCCATCATAATGGCATCTAGTATCTCCCTCACCTCAGAACCATCAGGAAAGATACCTCTGTCAATACCTTCTTGCACAATCTCCATAGTATGACGACATCTAGGAAACACATCATAAGCATGATATAACATAGTCTGCTCTTTCTCTAGTATCTCTTGATGAGCTGGCCTCAGTGGATCTCCTAGAGAATCCTGCACCATATATGGATGTGACACCCTAAAGAACGACCTGATGTACCCGTCTAGATAGCTCCAGTCTCTCTCAACTATGATACTATGTGCCTCCTCTAGTACCATATGAACAATATAATCACCAAACATGGCATCCATATCTCTATATGTCATAGCGGGAGGAGCAGAGACAATAAGGTTTATGGGAATGGTCAGGGTGTAGCCGAACTTCCATATGACGTGCTCAGGAATATGAGGAAATGTCAGACGTGAACTGCAAGCTAACCATCTCGAGTATAAGATTATGTCGTCAAATGGTAGAATCTCACGATGATCAACATAGATGTTAAAGTGTATATCCTCTACTATAAACAGTCAAGATTCACTCAAAACAACTATGTTGTCATGTTCCCTCTAAGTGGTGAAAATGTAGAAGCACGCAAAATATCCTCAGTATAGGTCGGTACACACAACCAGCCAGAGATGCGTGGGAAGTGCTGGAGGATCCAAGCCTGGAAAGTGTTAGAACACATAAATCATTAGTAAGGGCGTTGCAAAAATGTAATGAAAATGACACATAAACACTAAGAGACCAATATATATTACCGTAAAAAGTGTGATGTTATCTGTCACTTTCCTCTTCTTCCACCTATAGCTCTCGGATAACTTAGAGTACAAGTAGACCAAACAAGCGCCCCTCAGTTGTACTCATGGATCCGCTCAAAGTCCTCAAAGTATCGTAGGTAGAGGACATCCACATAAGTGGCACTCTTGTCCATAAAAATGACAATGCCAACCAAATATAATATATATGCTCTCATAACACACGATATATGCTTCCCCACCTGCTCTTTATCACCGACAACTTGATTTTCTCTAACTAGCTAATATGTATATACCTTCTCCAAGAATCCAAACATAGCATGAGCCCCTCTGGTTTTTTCAAACTCCCTCAAGGAAGAGTCTGGGTCAACTCCCAGATAGTCTACCATCAACTTAAGCGCCCCATCTTTGCTAATCCTCCCATGATCTAAAATCTCCCCCCTAATCAGAAGATGCAACAGACACAACACATCATCGAGTATGATAGACATCTCACCAAGTGGTTGATGAAATGATGAGGTCTCAGTATGCCATCTCTCTATAAATTCATTAAGAATCATGTGGTTCATCATAACATAATCAGTATTGTACAAGTCCTTCATCCCAGATAGCTGTAAAGCAGCCTGAAACCACTCATCAGTAGGATGATACAAGCCATTAATCTTCTGCACAAGGTTAATGAGTTTCAGCGGATCACAATCCTGCAGAAATTTTGGTAGTGAGAAGTTGGAGGCTTGACATAGAAACTTTAGAGGTGCCTTCATGAGAAGTGTTGAGTGTCTCTCAAGTTTCTTTGGCAATGGAACATGTGTTGATGAGTCTAAATGTATATTTGTTAACTCCATTGAATATGGCGTTGAGAGCTCGAGAATTTCCATGTGACTCTTAATTTTATCTTTAGACCATTCATCTTCTGGCTTTAGGGATTGTGTGCCATCCTGTGTAGTAACCATTGAAGGTGTCCATCCTTTGATGAATTCCTTCAAATTTTTGTTGTCCATAAATTTGAGGAATGAAATCGTGCAGTAATTCCATAATCATAGCTTGTGCCATCTAAGATAGGTTTTTGGTTTACAAATCCTCCTTGTTTAGCATTTTCCATTTTAAACAGAGTGTGTAGATCCCCTGGAGCTCACCCAACTAGAACATGGTGCATGCTCTTATGCCAATTGAAATTATATTCGTCTAATGGAAATATTTCAGACACAATGGTTGGGACAATGTGCATAACACGATTAATGCAATAACAAGTAAAATGTGAATAGAAGTAAAAGGACACAAAGAATTTTTAACCGAGTCCGGTTCAAAGTCACCTAAGTATGAAGGGCGTTAACCCCAAGAAAGAAAATTGGTCTTAGTTGAACTCATCTAGTTCAAAGCCTCTTTTCTTAGTACTACTAGTGAATTCTTATTCAAGACTCCCCCTGAACATGAGACCCCTCTCACTTTCTATCAAGCACACTCCCAAGTGTTTGGACAGTTACAATATTTTATGAATGATTAAACCAATTGCAATACAAAACAAACTTTATTCTTCTATATAGGAATGTGACTAGCAAATAGAAATTAACAATATAAAACTAAAATCAAAACAAAAGACTCAATACAACTAAAAAACTATTTGCTTGTTTTATAAAGGTCTTAATATTTACATGGAGAGCTCCTCCTTAAATATTAAAATAATAAAACTTCAAGACCCATTAGGGTTTGTATCATTTCGTGCGGCTGAAGTAAATCCTAAGGCGCAAGAAATTATTCTTCATTAAGTTGATTTGCAATCTTTGATATGATAAATCTTTAACATTCAAATTTGTTCTCTTTAATTCTTGAAAAGTTTATCTTTTGGGGAAATTTTTTCATATTCCTCAAAGAGAACAAGCCAATTAAATTAGAATGAACAAGAATGGAAACAAATTTTCAACAGGCGTTAGATTTACTCAGTGTTAACTGGATTCTGAACGAGACAAAATGTATTACACTTTGTGGAATATCCTGCTCCACATGTTGCATCTTGGTTTTATCTCATAGAGACAAAATGTCTCACACAATATCATGACATCATGCTCCACATGTTGGCTATTAAAATGACACCAATATGGTGTAACAACAATAATATTTGAAAGCGAATAAAGAACACCAAATGTTTAACGTAGAAAACTCCTCAAAACAAGGGAAAAAACCAATGGTCATACACATCAAATAAATAATTCTATTATGATTAAATGAATTTATAAGAGAGTATCAAATAGTTCTGACAACCACTCAAAACAACATAGCACAAATGTTTATAATTTGAGAATGACAAGACAAAAAATCCTTTAAAAACCCAATGTAGTGCGAACATGATATCTCTCAGTTCAAATATTTTTTCAACGATTTGAATAATGAAAGTGTAATAGTATATATCACAAATCATTGTCCAAAATATAGCTTGATCCAATGGTTAGTGAACCCAAAATCACCTTTTTCTTGATCTAGTTTGAGAAAAACAAGAATGAGTTTTCTCACTAATGGCTTATTTTTTCATTTCTTTTCTCTCTATATTCTGACCATAAAATGACCATCTTACCTTAATATACATGAGACAAAATTGAGATAACATTGAGCCTTTCTTCACATAGGCAGGTGATGGGTCACGAGGAGGAGCATCCACATTGGGTCACGAGTAACCACAAGTGAGAGAGACATAATTTATTCACCAAAAAACCTTAAGGCATTGGATATATGGGTCCTCTCACTTATAAAGTGCTCAAACCATATTTTTTAACCAATGTGGTACTTCTAACTCACACTTGTATCTCAATAATCTCCCCCTTAAGTGTGAGTCCGTCCATTATGCATCTCTCAAGCGGAAATACTTTCATCCAAATACAATTGTATCACTGTTGACACCCATACCATGTTGCATTCACTTCAATATGACACACCAGTATTCCAGGAAAACTTTCGATACAAGGATATAGTCCTTTACTCGAACCATCGACTCTGATACCACTTATGGGTTACGAGGAGCAACATTCACATTGGGTCAAGAGTAACCCTAAGTGATAGAGACACCACATATTCACCCAAAACCTTAAGGAGTTGTGTATATGGGTCCTTTTAGTTATAAAGTGATCAACCTCCAATTTTCCAAGGAATGTGGAACTACCAAGTCATACTTGTACCTAAACAACAAGGATCCCAATACCAAACATATCTCCACATCACAACTACATGAAGGTAATATATAAACCGACGATATCACAACAAGTTTCAAACTTCCATCTTTGAATCACTTTAGTCATCATATCAGGACCATTATCATCAGTACGGACTTTAACTAACTATAATAACTTAGCATCCAAAACAACATGTATCTAACGATACCTCACATGAATGTGTTTGGACCTACTATCAATTCTTACCAAGGTGAATAACACTTTGACTATCAAGAAATAACATATTTTTTTATTGAAAAAAATCAAGCTTTTGCAAGAATTTATTCAACCATAACAACACTTTGCATGCTTTAGTAATGACAATGAACTCTTCATCTATAGTAGATAACTTTACACATTATTGCAACCTAGATTTCCAAGCCATAACTCCCACTTCAAATTTATTTATGTAGCTTGAAGTAGACTTTATGGAATCGATGTCCCCAGCCATATCGGAGTTGATTTCCCTAGCAAAATAGGTTCATCACATCTAAAACAAAATTTCATAAACCATTTCATACATTAAACAATCTATAACAAATGCATAAGGAACATGTTCCATGTCTATTATCAAATCTTCACTATAAGGAACTTATTTAGAACTAAATTAAAAATGAGTAGTAAGAGGAGTTCTTACTAGCTTAGAGTTTTCCACCTAAAATGTCTGCAACACTCTTTAAATATAGTGTTCTTGTGACATATACAATTTCTTCTCATTTATCTCACACTTGATTCTTATACCAAGGATCAGCCACACATGTTTTTGTCACACTTGAGGTATCTAGAATTAGAGGTGTCATCTTCATGATTTGAAACTTAATAGTATGGTCGCTTTGGAAGTCTCGGAATAATGTTGTCTTTATAGGTATGTTTATTTAAGTGGACAAGGTGGAAAATGGGAGCATTTAAGTTTTTTAAAAAAAGGTTTCTAGATAGGTTTACAACTACCTCTTATGCTCCATCTGATTGTCCCGGTAACCCTATTTTAGGTGTAAGTCAATAGCGGTTTCAGAGTCTTCGACAAACTTCTTTGAGGAAGTGTTCTTCATGCTTTATAGTGTTTTTCTTCTTCTATTGATAGTGGTTCCTAGAGGCTTCGATCAAACCTTTTTTTTACTTTCTAACTGCTATTATCTTTCATTGCTTTCTTTTCTCTTCTAAGATGGTTTGGTTGGCCTAATACCTATATGTGTTTTTTCCTATATTTGAGCATCTCTTTTTTTTTTTTATCGCAATGGCTTGACAAGGAGCTTCTTTTACCCTAGTTTCTCCTCTCTTTGTATTCTTGGGAATTTGTTGTCTATTTTAAATATATATATATATATATATATATATATATATATATATATATATATATATATATATATATATATATATATATATATATATTGGTTATTGTGCGAGTATACACAATCTAGGTGCAACAAGCGATAAAAAAGAGTATCGTCCCACACAAATTATATTAACTTAAGTTGATTTCTAATTCAAAACTTTTGAATAGTCATGAGCAAAAATTAATAATAAATGAAATTATCATATGTTTAGGTTTAAGACTGGGGAAGATAAGTTTGAAGCTTTAACAAATAGGAGAACATGTTGAGTTAAGGTGTATTTAATGAGTTTCAACTAAATTGTTTATCTGATGAGTTATGTCGTGACAAATAGGGCAGTATATGACCTAGTGGTCTATGCCTACAACGTCAAATAAATGCTTAAATGATTAACGAATAAATTCCTAAGTCACACAATAACTCAAGTGCATGTATTTGTTGAATACTGATTTCCCCAATGGTTAAAGCCCTTTACCCCTAAAGCAACTAGATGAAAATTATTCCTATTTACTCTTTATTCCATATTTGTCTTAAATTACATTTATCAAAGGATTTCTCAACATTGATAAATTGTTACCTATTACTAAGATGATTAGTCAGAGTAACAAGCATACATCTTTAAATCATTAGACAAAATAAGTCACTAGCATCAAACCACATCACTTAATAAAGCTACTTTTCATTAAATATCACTTAACTCAACATAAAAAAATTTAGGTCATAGTGAGCAGAAGAAATACACCATTACAAGTTTTTAAGTCTAACCTTTCTAAACACAAGAAAAGAAAGTTCAAACCTATATGTGACACTCTTACTCCTTGTAGTCTTCAACCAACAAGAAGCAAATTATGACACGCCAGATTGCGTGTTATCCTTCAGAAATGGCAAAGCCAGAGGCATGTTAGGAACTGGTTATGCTTCTTTCCCTTTTGGGGAGATATGTTTCTCTTAGTGATTTCTCAAATTCTGAACCTCTTATTCAATCCCAACACAACTCCCTTTATAAGCCCCTTCAAAACTAGGGTTAACCACCGACCTTAGATCATAGGCCTCGTGATTGTCCATTGATATGGCATAAAAAAAGTAGTATGCCTTTCTGTGTCCCATATTACATGTACTACGTTGGCACACAATGTCTGTAGGAGACAACACATCTCACATCAGGTATACTTTATATGGTGATGCCTCAACGCCTCAATTTCAGCTTTTCACGATTTGTCTTGTAGTGATACATCCTTATCCATTCACTCTCAATATCTTAGACCTATTTTCTTTTCAAATCTTTGCCCCGTCAACATTAACATTGATTTTAAGAACCCATGCCAACATCTTCTAGCTCAAGGCCTGCTATATGGTGTTCAAGGATTCCTGGTGAGACAAAACTTGTCAGAAGAGCCACTTTGACAGAAACACAAAACACATAAAATATACAAAAGAGAGCACCTAGTGTGCTCTATTCTAAATTAAACAAAGTAACATAACAAAATAAGTAAATGACATTACTCTAGCTTATATCTACCCTATAATTAAATTATAATATGCTTAAATATCTCACACAAAATTATTTATCATGCCCCCAAACTTCAATAATTAACTGTCCTAAGGTGATACGATAGATAACATCATAAATAAATAAATAATAACAACACAAAATCTTTACAACTAGAATTTTCTGCAAGGACTGTATCTAAACACTGATGCAACTCAGTCTTTTATCATATTTCAATTCATTTGATGTGTGTTTGTGTGTAACCCATGATGCCATTTGTCATGTCAGAAGTCTACTTTGAAGATAATTAGTTTAAATCATAGTTTTGTTGCTCTACCCTATGGTCCAAGGTCTCACTTTTCAATTTCTGCAAGGGGATTAACTAGCTCAATGTTTCAAAGGCTTTATAGTTCTTTTAGAAATTGAGGGTTCTACTTGCACTACTTTTCTAAGTCTCTTTTTCTAGGTGCTTCACCTTTTCACCTGACAGGATCTCACCTGTAATAATTCCAACGTCTTACTCAGAGAGAAAACACCTATTGTTCCTATAGATTCAGGAACATGAACATCATTCATCATGCTTTTTAGCACTTTCAATACTTTTTGCAATTATTTTTCTTTCTTCTTATTTTTTCAACATGCATTAGTAAATGCAGTAGTCTTACTTTAGATAGCCTGAATTACTATTGTTTATCTGATGAGTTCTGTCGTAACAAATGGGGTAGTATATGACCTAGGGGTCTATGCCTACAACCTCAAATAAATGCTTAAGTAATTAAGGAACAAATTCCTAAGTCACACAATAACTCAAGTGCATGTATTTGTTGAATACTAATTTCCCCAATGGTTCAAGCCCTTTACCCCTAAAGCAACTAGATGGAAAATATTCTTATTTACTTTTTTTATCCATATTTGTCTTAAATTACATTTATCAAAGGATTTTTCAACATTGATAAACTGTTACCTATTACTAAGATGATTAGTCAGAGTAACAAGCATACATCTTTAAATCATTAGACAAAATAAGTCACTAGCATCAAACCACATCACTTAATAAAGCTACTTTTCATTAAATATCACTTAACTCAACATAAAAGAAGTTAGGTCATAGTGAGCAGAAGAAATACACCAATACAAGTTTTTAAGCCTAACCTTTCTAAACACAAGAAAAAGGAAGTTCAAACCTATATGTGACACTCCTACTCCTTGTAGTCTTCAACCAACAAGAAGCAAGTTATGACACACCAGATTTCATGTTATCCTTCAGAAATGGCAAAGCCAGAGGCATGTCAGGAACTTGTTATGCTTCTTTCCCTTTTGTGGAGATTTTTTTCTCTTAGTGATTTCTCAAATTCTAAACCTCCTATTCAATCCCAACACAACTCCTTTTATAATCTCCTTCAAAACTAGGGTTACCCATCGACCTTAGATTACGGGCTCTTGATTGTCCATTAATATGGCATAAAAAAAGTAGTATGCCTTTCTTTGTCCCATATTACATGTACTACGTTGGCACATAATTTCTGTAGGATACAGCATGTCTCACATCAGGTATACTTTGTATGGTGATGCCTCAACGCTTCAATTTCATCTTTTCACGATTTGTCTTGTAGTGATACATCCTTATCCATTCATTCTCAATAGGTTAGACCTATTTTCTTCTCGAATCTTTTCCACATCAGCATTAACATTGAAGTTGAGAACCCATGCCATCATCTTCTTGCTAAAGGCCTGCTATATGGTGTTCAAGGATTACTGGTGTGACAAAACTTGTCAGAAGATCCACTTCGACAGAAACACAAAACACATAAAATATAGAAAAGAGAGCACCTAGTATGCTCTATTCTAAATTAAACAAAGTAACATAAAAAATAAATAAATGACATTACTATAACTTTAATCTACTCTATAATTAAAGTATAAGAGGCTCAAATATCTCACACAAAATGAGTTATCACGCCTCCAAACATGAACAATTAATTGTCCTAAGGTGATGCGATAGATAACATCATAAATAAATAAATAATAATAACACAAAATCTTTACAACTAGAATTTTCTCCAAGGACTGTATCTAAACACTGACGCAACTTAGTCTTTTATCATATTTCAATTCATTTTGTGTATGTTTGTGTGTAACCCATGGTGCCATTTATCATGTCAGAAGTCTTCTTTGAAGATAATTAGTCTAAATCATAGTTCTGATGCTCTATCCTATGGTCCAACGTCTCACTTTTCATTTTCAATAGGAGGATTAACTAGCTCAATGTTTCAGAGGCTTTATAGTTCTTTTAGAACTTGATGATTCTACTTGCACTATTTTTCTAAGTCACTTTTGCTAGGTGTTCCACCTTTTCACCTGACGGGATCTTATTTGAAATAATTATAACGTGTTAATCAGAGAGAAAACACCCATTGTTCCTTTAGTTTCAAGCACATGAACATTATTCATCATGCTTTTTAGAATTTTCACTTCTTTTTGTAATTATTTTGCTTTCTTCTTATTTTTCAACATGCATTAGTAAATGTAGTTGTCTTACTCTAGATAGCCCTAATTACTATTGTTTATCTGATGAGTTCTGTCGTGACAAACGAGGCAGCATATGACCTAGTGGTCTATGCTTACAATGTCAAATAAATGCTTAAGTAATTAAGGAACAAATTCCTAAGTCACACAATAACTCAAGTGCATGTATTTGTTGAATACCGATTTCCCCAATGGTTCAAGCCCTTTACCCCTAAAGCAACTAGATGGAAAATATTCCTATTTACTTTTTTTTCCATATTTGTCTTAAATTACATTTATCAAAGGATTTCTCAACATTGATAAACTGTTACTTATTACTAAGATGATTAGTCAGAGTAACAAGCATACATCTTTAAATCATTAGACAAAATAAGTCACTAGCATCAAACCACGTCACTTAGTAAAGCTACTTTTCATTAAATATCACTTAACTAAACATAAAAGAAGTTAGGTCATAGTGAGCAGAAGAAATAAACCAATACATGTTTTTAAGCCTAACCTTTCTAAACACAAGAAAAATAAAGTTCAAGCCTATATGTGACACTCCTACTCCTTGTAGTCCTCAACCAACAAGAAGCAAGTTATGACACACCCGATTGCGTGTTATCCTTTAGAAACGGCAAAGCCAGAGGCATGTGAGGAACTGGTTATGCTTCTTTCCCTTTTGAGGAGATATTTTTCTCTTAGTGATTTCTTAAATTCTGAACCTCTTATTCAATCCCAACATAACTCCTGTTATAGGCTCCTTCAAAACTAGGATTACCCACCGACCTTAGATCACATGCCTCCTGATTATCCATTGATATGGCATAAAAAAGTAGTATGCCTTTCTTTATCCCATATTACATGTACTACGTTGGCACACAATGTTTGTAGGAGACAACTCGTCTCACATCAGGTATACTTTATATGGTGATGCATCAATGCCTTAATTTCAGTTGTTCACAATTTATCTTGTAGTGATACATCCTTATCCATTCATTCTCAATAGGTTAGACCTATTTTCTTCTTAAATCTTTTCCACGTCAGCATTAACATTGAAGTTGAGAACCCATGCCAACATCTTCTAGCTCAAGGTCTGCTATATGGTGTTCAAGGATTCCCGGTGTGACAAAACTTGTCAGAAGAGTCACTTCGACAGAAACATAAAACACATAAAATACATAAAAGAGAGCACCTAACATGCTGTATTCTAAATTAAACAAAGTAACATAACAAATAAATAAATGACATTACTCCAGCTTTAATCTACCCTATAATTAAAGTATATGAGGCTTAAATATCTCACACAAAATGAGTTATCACACCCCCAAACTTGAATAATTAACTGTCCTAAGGTGATGCGATAGATAACATCATAAATAAATAAATAATAATAACACAAAATCTTTACAACTAGAATTCTCTCCAAGGGTTGTATCTAAACATTGACAAAACTCAGTCTTTTATTATATTTCAATTCATTTGGTGTGTGTTTGTGTGTAACTTATGATGTTATTTGTCTTGTCAGAAGTCTTCTTTGAAGATAATTAGTCTAAGTCATAGTTTTGTTGCTCTATCTTATGGTCCAAGGTCTCACTTTCCAATTTCAGCAGGGGGATTAACTAGCTCAATGTTTCAGAGGCTTTATAGTTCTTTTAGAACTTTAGGATTCTATTGCACTACTTTTCTAAATCACTTTTGCTAGGTGCTTCACCTTTACACCTGACGGGATCTCACATGTAATAATTCCTACATTTTACTTGGAGAGTAAACACCCATTGTTCCTTTAGTTTCAGGCACATGAATATCATTCATCATGCATTTTAGCATTTTCAATTCTTTTTGAAATTATTTTTATTTCTTCTTATTTTTTCAACATGCATTAGTAAATGCAGTTGTCTTACTTTAGATATCCCTAATTACTATTGTTTATTTAATGAGTTCTGTCGTGACAAACGAGGCAGTATATGACGTAGTGGTCTATGGCTATAATGTCAAATAAATGCTTAAGTAATTGAGGAACAAATTCCTAATCACACAATAACTCAAGTGCATGTACTTGTTGAATATTTATTTCCCCAATGATTCAAGCCCTTTACACCTGAAGCAACTAGGTGGAAAATATTCCTATTTACTTTTTTATCCATAATTGTCTTAAATTACATTTATCAAAGGTTTTCTCAACATTGATAAACTGTTACCTATTACTAAGATGATTAGCCGAAGTAACAAGCATACATCTTTAAATCATTAGACAAAATTAACTTACTAGTATCAAACCACATCACATAATAAAACTACTTTTCATTAAATATCACTAACTCAATATAAAAGAAGTTAGGTCATAGTGAGCTGAAGAAATACACCAATACAAGTTTTTAAGCATACCCTTTCTAAACACAAGAAAAAGAAAGTTTAAATTTATATGTGACACTCCTACTCCTTGTAGTCTTCAACCAACAAGAAGCAAGTTATGACACACCAGATTACGTGTTCTCCTTCAGAAATGGCAAAGCCAGAGGCATGTCAGGAACTGGTTATGCTTCTTTCCCTTTTGGGGAGATATTTTTCTCATAGTGATTTCTCAAATTTTGAACCTCCTATTCAATCCACACACAACTCCTGTTATAGGCTCCTTTAAAACTAGGGCTACCCACCGACCTTAGATCACGAGCCTCTTGATTGTCCATTAATATGGAATAAAAAAAGTAGTATGCCTTTCTTTGTCCCACATTACATATACTACGGTGGCACACAATGTCTGTAGGAGACAACATGTTTCACATCAGGTCTACTTTGTATGGTAATGCCTCAACACCTCAATTTTAGCTTTTCATAATTTATCTTGTAGTTATATATCCTTATCCATTCATTTTCAATAGCTTAGACCTATTTTCTTCTCAAATCTTTGCCACGTCAGCATTAACATTAAAGTTGAGAATCCATTCCAACATCTTCTAGCTCAAGGTCTGCTATATGGTGTTCAAGGATTCCTGGTGTGACAAAACTTGTCAAAAGAGCCACTTCGACAGAAACACAAAACACATAAAATATACAAAAGAGAGCACCTAGTATTCTCTATTCTAAATAAAACAAAGTAACATAAAAAATGAATAAATAACATTACTCTAGCTTTAATCTACCCTATAATTAAAGTGTAAGAGACTTAAATATCTCACACAAAATGAGTTATCACGCCCCCAAACTTGAATAATTAATTGTCCTAAGATGATGCGATAGATAACATCATGAATAAATAAATACTAACAACACAAAATCTTTACAACTAGAACTTTCTCCAAGGACTATATCTAAACACTGACGCAACTTAGTCTTTTATCATATTTCAATTTATCTAAGTCCTTGGAGAAAAAAAAATAATAAAAAAATCAGATGTGGAAATAGTGGGTATAAAAAAATGTAATAAGAAAAAAAAAGGTTTGTCATGTCAACGATGTTAACCAACTCCAGTTTCACGTGCGCACCATTAGTCTAGTCAATTTTTTTAACAAAATTTTAACCCCGGGGACTAACGCCAACACAAAAGTGAGATATCAATAGACTATTTAAGCCTTGGTAATTTTATTTGTTTTTTTTCTGTTAGATTTATTTTTGTTTCAAGTAATGATGTAAATATTTGTTAATTCTTATTGTGGAAAAAATAAAATAACAATGAACCTAATCTTAAAATAGCATAATTTCTAAAAATGCCTCAGAAAATTCCTAATTGGTTTGTTGACAAATATTTGAAACAAGGTCTTATTAATAAGTAATGCACTAATTGTGACTTAAGTGAGGAACTCTTATCATGCCAAAAGAAGTCAGGTAAGTAGTTTGTCTCTTAAGTAGTTTGAATTATTCTAAAGTATAGAATAAGATTTGTTGTTGGATTTAGTTCAGTGGAGGAAAACAATAGTAATTAGGGCTATCTAAAGTAAGACAACTGCATTTACTAATGCATGTTGAAAAAATAAGAAGAAAGAAAAATAATTGCAAAAAGATTTGAAAATGCTAAAATGCATGATGAATGATGTTCATGTGCCTAAAACAAGAGGAATAACGGGTGTTTTCTCTTTGAGTAATACGTTGGAATTATTACCGGTGAGATCCCGTCAGGTGAAAAGGTGAAACACATAGCAAAAGTGACTTACAAAAGTAATGCAAGTAAAATCCTCAAGTTCAAAAGGAACTATAAAGCCTCCGAAACATTGAGCTAGTTAATTCCCCTACTGAAATTGAAAAGTGAGACCTTGGACCATAGGATAGAGCAACAAAACTATGATTTAGACTAATTATCTTCAAAGAAGACTTCTGACATGACAAATGGCATCATGGGTTACACACAAACACACACCAAATAAATTGAAATAAATAAATAATAACAACACAAAATCTTTACAACTAGAATTTTCTCCAAGGACTGTATCTAAACACTGACGCAACTCAGTCTTTTATCACATTTCAATTTATTTGATGTGTGTTTGTGTGTAACCCATGATGCCATTTGTCATGTCAGAAGTCTTCTTTGAAGATAATTACTCTAAATCATAGTTTTGTTGCTCTATCCTATGGTCCAAGGTCTCACTTTTCAATTTTAGTAGGGGAATTAACTAGCTCAATGTTTCAGAGGCTTTATAGTTCTTTTTGAACTTGAGGATTTTACTTGCATTACTTTTATAAGTCACTTTTGCTAAGTGCTTCACCTTTTCACCTGACGGGATCTCACCGGTAATAATTCCAACGTGTTACTCAGAGAAAACACCCATTGTTCTTCTTGTTTTAGGCACATGAACAACATTCATCATGTATTTTAGCATTTTCAAATCTTTTTGCAATTATTTTTCTTTCTTCTTATTTTTTCAACATGCATTAGTAAATGCAGTTGTCTTACTTTAGATAGCCCTGATTACTATTGTTTTCCTCCACTGAACTAAATACAATAAATCTTATTCTATACTTTAGAATAATTCAAACTACTTAAGAGACTAACTACTTACCTGACTTCTTTTGGCATGACAAGAGTTCCTCACTTAAGTCACAATTAGTGCATTACTTATTAATAAGACCTTGTTTCAAATATTTGTCAACAAACCAATTAGGAATTTTCTGGTACATTTTTAGAAATTATGCTATTTTAAGATTAGGTTCATTGTTATTTAATTTTTTCCACAATAAGAATTAACAAATATTTCATTACTTGAAACAAATAATCTAACAGAAAATAAACAAACAAATCTTATCTTCAAAGAAGACTTCTGACATGACAAATGGCATCATGGGTTACACACAAACACACACCAAATAAATTGACATAAATAAATAATAACAACACAAAATCTTTACAACTAGAATTTTCTCCAAGGACGGTCTAAACACTGACGCAACTCAGTCTTTTATCATATTTCAGTTTATTTGGTGTGTGTTTGTGTGTAACCCATGATGCCATTTGTCATGTCAGAAGTCTTCTTTGAAGATAATTAGTCTAAATCATAGTTTTGTTGCTCTATCCTATGGTCCAAGGTCTCACTTTTCAATTTCAACAGGGGAATTAACGAGCTCAATGTTTCAGAGGCTTTATTGTTCTTTTTGAACTTGAGGATTTTACTTGCACTACTTTTCTAAGTCACTTTTGCTAGGTGCTTCACCTTTTCACCTGATGGGATCTCACCGATAATAATTCCATCCTGTTACTCAGAGAGAAAACACCCATTGTTCCTCTTGTTTTAGGCACATGAACATCATTCATCATGCATTTTAGCATTTTCAAATCTTTTTGCAATGTTTCTTCTTATTTTTTCAACATGCATTAGTAAATGCAGTTGTCTTACTTTAGATAGCCCTAATTACTATTGTTTTCCTCCACTGAACTTAATCCAACAACAAATCTTATTCTATACTTTAGAACAATTCAAACTACTTAAGAGACTAACTACTTACCTGACTTCTTTTGGCATGACAAAAGTTCCTCACTTAAGTCACAATTAGTGCATTACTTATTAATAAGATCTTGTTTCAAATATTTGTCAACAGACCAATTAGGAATTTTCTGAGGCATTTTTAGGAATTTAGGCACATGAACATCATTCATCATGCATTTTAGCATTTTCAAATCTTTTTGCAATTATTTTTCTTTCTTCTTATTTTTTCAACATGCATTAGTAAATGCAGCTGTCTTACTTTAGATAGCCCTAATTACTATTGTTTTCCTCCACTGAACTTAATCCAACAACAAATCTTATTCTATACTTTAGAACAATTCAAACTACTTAAGAGACTAACTACTTACCTGACTTCTTTTGGCATGACAAAAGTTCCTCAATTAAGTCACAATTAGTGCATTACTTTTTAATAAGATCTTGTTTCAAATATTTTTCGACAGACCAATTAGGAATTTTCTGAGGCATTTTGAGAAATTATGTTATTTTAAGATTAGGTTCATTGTTATTTAGTTTTTTTCCACAATAAGAATTAACAAATATTTACATCATTACTTGAAACAAAAATAAATCTAACAGAAAAAAACAAATAAAATCAGCAAGGCTTAAATAATCTATTGATATGTCACTTTTGTGTTGGCGTTACTCCCCGGAGTTAAAATTCTATTAAAAAGATTTGATTGAACTAATGGTGCACACGTGAAACTGCTGAGTTATTAAAAAGATTTGATTATTGTTTTTTATTTTGATGTAAAATCCTAAAATGTAGTGTTTAAAAAGTAGAGCCAAGAGGAGTTGAATCCATGACTTTTAGGTTGACATGATATCATATTACCATTTGACCAACCAACACATTTGCTTACATGGTTGCAACTATTAGTATAATTATTTCAACTATCTAATTAGTTTAAATATTTCATATCATTAAATAGTTTAATTAGTATTTTAAATATATAATATTTCAACTATTTATTTTATTATTATTTCAACTATTTAATATTTTAATTATTTAGTTTATTAAATAATTAATTTACTAACTATTTTATTATTTAATATTTTAAATATTTAATATTTTAAATATTTAATATTTTAAATATTTAATATTTTAAATATTTAATATTTCAACTATTTAATATTTCAACTAATAATTAATTTATTAAATATTTCAACTATTAATATTTCAACTAATAATTAGTTTATTAGAAATATTAATAGTTGAATTAGTTTAAATATTTCAACTATTAATATTTCAACAACTAATATTTCAACTAATATTAATTTTTTAAAATTAGTTTAAATAATAATAATATTTCATATTTTATATGTCAGCTATTAAACTATTTTAACTATTAAAGTATTTCAGTTAATTAGTTTAAACATAAGCTATAAATATTTTAAATACTAATTAAACTAATTATTATTTCAAATGTTTAAATACTTAATAGTTGAAATATTAAATGATGAAATATTAATAAAACTATTTAAATACTTAAATAAGTATTTAATTATTAGTTTGAAATATTAATAATAAAATATTAAATATTTGAAGTAATAATTAGTTTAATTAGTATTTCAAATATCAATATGAAATATAAACTATTAAATATTAATAGTTTATATAATTAGTTGAAATAGTTTAATAGTTGAAATGTGAAATATGAAATATTAATACTTAAACTAATTTAAAATTTTAATATTGAAATATTTAATAAATTAATTATTTAATAAATTAAATAATTGAAATAAACTATTGAATATTAAATAATTAAACTAATCAATAAACTATTTAGATAATTCTATACGAGTTGTGTAATATATATATTTGTTGCAACAAATTAAACAAATGAGTTGGTTGGTTTAGTGGTAACGTGTTGCTATGTTAATGTAATGGTCATGAGTTTAACTCTTCTTGACATGGTTTTTTAAACACTGCATTTTAGGATTGTCCATTTTTTTTTAACAGAATTATAATCCTAGGGATTAACTTCAACCCAAAAGTGAGATATATGGATCAAGATAAATAGAAGAAGATACAAGGACCAAATTCAAAAACTCGCTAACTTAGAGGGACCAATAGACTATTTAAGTCAATCAACAATATAAAATTACCACACGCCCAAACTTAAAGTATGAATAGTGTTCCCACAGTACGTCTTACGAGGTGTGACACGACCAATCCTAAAATTTTAAAACTATGTAAAAACGAACTTTAGGTATATGATTTGTTGGTTATGATGGTCTTTTTCTTTAGCTATGCTTGAAGCCTGGTGTTATTCCTTGTTCCTACAATTTTCTATTCTCTTTCTCTCTTTTTATCTTCCCCTTTTTCCCTTCTTGGTCTTGGGTATATCCTTTTCTAGCCCAACTTCTATCTTAACAACAACAATAGGTTTCTTCTTCTTGTATTTCAGTTTCGGGTAGGACTCAAAGAACCTTTGCTACTCTTTTCTTAGACAAGCTGTGTGACATGTTCTTCCATGCAAGAGTTGGGGTCTTTTACTTAAGGTTTCTTGGGGATCTTTTTGACATGACTCTCTCTCTTTCCCAAGATTTTCAGCTGTGTTAGAACTTTTGGCACGCCAAAAGTCTTCTCATGTTATATCTCTTCTTCCATATTTTAAAGATAGATTCTTCCTTCTAACATACCGCATCTTAAGGTCTTCATCCTTCAACATCTGCTACATTTGATACTTCTTCCAAGCCTATAGAGTTTTATGATATCGGGGTCTTGCCTCTTCATTATCTTATTTCTTTAATTTGAAATTTTAAAAATATTATGTGTTATTACACTTCCCATAATATATATTTGGATATTTTCCAAGTTAAGTACATTATACGTTTTTAATGCAATTTATATTTGTAAATATATCACCTTTTAGTTTAATTTTGTAAATGAATTATGTGAAATGAAAAAGACTTGAGTGAGATGAAACAAAATGAAAACTCCATTCAATTGTTTGGATATTTTATGATTAAACAAATAATTTATTCATTCTACACAAATCAAAGGGAAAAAAATATGATAATAAATGAAGCAATAAAATGAAATTATATCCCTTCATTTGATTTTGCTCATATAATTTTAACTAACCCAAACAATATAATTTAATTTTATTCTATTTCACACCGCTCAACTCTATCCATTTAAGCAAAACTTGATTTTATTTGTTTAGTTTTGATTCTTAAAAAAATATGTCAATTTAGGCATGATCCTTATTTTTTGTTTTAGTCTCTCTAAACTTTGTTTAAATCAGAATTGATATTGATATTAGGATTAAATAGATTTGCGGATTCCTATATATCTTAAAATTGTGTTTTAGTTTCCAAAAATTTCAAATAATCGTCCCTCTAAATTTTCTTATCTCCAATTTTAATCAATGTGTGTGAGTTTTGCACATTCTTTCATCGATAGAAAAGTGTGCAAAATCTACAATCTTAAAAAACAAAAACAAAAATTAAAGATGAAAAAATTGAAAGAAATCATTGTCGAAGCAAAATTTTTTGAGGACTAAAATCAAAAATTTTAGATAACTAAGGAGTCACAAATATTTTAACCCTTAATATTATATTGAATATTTAAATTTAATATTACATTATTATTATTATAGAGACTAATTATAATTATCATAAATCATTTTTAGATGGACTAAACCAAAGAAACAAAATCAAATCTTAAATGACATATATTTACAAAAAAGTAAAATCAATGACTAAAACCAAAAAACTATCTATATATAGAGACAATTACATATTTAAACCTACTCTCTGTATTCCATCATGCCTATGCAAGTTGGTCACAAAAATTCAATGAGTAACTTCAATTGTTACTATAAATAAACCAAAGTTTACTATCTAAATCAAACTTATGGAAATAGAATAACATCAATTAAAATCAAATTTTGGTTTTTACCTCATTTTTCTTGAGTTCACACCTCTATTATGAATTCTTCCAAAATGTACCGTATCATTTACATTTTCGCTCACTGCATTTCCTTTTTTCTCACTTTAATCTTCACACATTTCTTGCAAGAATTAAAGGTAAGAATTAAACAATTATTATTCTCATTTTTCACTATAAATAATCTCTAACATCTCATAATAACTCTTATCAACTTCTCAAACAAATAAAACCATATTTCTAGTGACACTATCATAGTGTCTGTTATTCGAAGTTCTAAAATGGCTCTCTGTTTCAAAAAACAACCATTCACAATAGCCGCATTCATCATCTTCTTCCTCCTACTCTCTCTTCCACACTTTTCTGCTTCTGCTTCTTCCAATGATTTATCCTGTCTCAAAGTTTCTCCCATCAATTTCACCAACTCTGCCAAAGAAATTATCACCAATCTTCAGCAAGTCACCTCCAATTTATCACGTTTCACCGGTGACATTAGTCATCCTCTTCTCTTAAACACTATTTCCGATTGCCTGGATTTACTTGACGTGTCTGTAGACCAACTTTACTGGATTATTTCCACCACTCAGAATCCCAAAGGTACTAATAATATCTAAAAAAAACATAAACATAAACACAGACACAGACACGTTACACTACACTAACATGTGTCGTGCAACGTGTATAAGTATCCCTAGTATCAGTGTCGTGCAACGTGTCTGTGTAGGTTCAATGTTATCACATCCTCTATTTTTTTTTTGTATTCTTCTTTCGTTTGTTATCACTATAGCTAAATGTTTTGTTTTACAGGGAAGGATAACAGTACTGGAAATCTAAGCTCCGATCTAAGGACATGGCTGAGCGCTGTTCTTGTGAATACAGACACATGTATAGAAGGATTACAAGGTACAAATGTGATGGGTCTTGTATACGCTGATCTTGATCGTGTAATGTCCTCGGTGAAGAATCTTCTTGATGAAGTAATTCTCATCAACGATCAACTCCCAACTGCTACCAGTTCGGATCAATTTCCGTCATGGATGAAAGACAGCGACATGAAGCTGTTGCAGGCAAACGAAACTACTGCAGATGCTGTTGTGGCTGCGGATGGAAGTGGGAATTACAGTAACGTGACAGATGCGGTATTCGCAGCACCTGACTTCAACATGAAAAGACATGTTATATTTGTGAAAAAAGGTGTCTATGTTGAGAATGTTGATATTAAGAAGAAGAAATGGAATATTATGATTATAGGTGAAGGTATGGATGCGACTGTTATCTCTGGTAATCGGAGTTGTGTCGGCGGTTCGACTCCTTTCCATTCGGCTACCTTTGGTATGATTACATTCACACCCTTTACTGTGTTACTGCTAATTTCTCTTTTGCCTATTTTTTTCTTTGCATCAAATAAGGTGTAATTTGAAAAGTTGATTTGGAAAAAGAACAAACCAGTGTTTTGACAGAAGATATATTTATAAATTGTTTAATGTAACTCTGACCCAATTCTAGTAACTTAATTTTCATTTTCATTTTGATGCAGCTGTAAATGGTAGAGGGTTCATTGCTCAGGACATTTCATTTCGAAACACGGCAGGTCCAGAGATGCACCAAGCAGTGGCATTAAGATCAGACTCTGACCTCTCTGTGTTTCATCGGTGTGGGATATTCGGTTATCAAGATAGCCTATATCCCCACAGCATGCGTCAATTCTACAGAGAATGCACAATCGCTGGAACTGTGGATTTCATCTTTGGATATGCCACTGCCGTGTTCCAGAATTGTCAAATAATAGCCAAGCAAGGGAGGCCTAACCAAAAGAACACTGTTACCGCTCAAGGACGAATAGACCCAAACGAACCAACAGGTTTCTCATTCCAATTTTGCAACATTTCAGCTGAGAATGAAACCATCCCAACATACCTTGGTAGACCCTGGAAGAACTATTCACGAACAATTTTCATGCAATCCCACATGAGTAACGCGATAAGACCAGAAGGGTGGTTAGAGTGGGACGGAAGTTTTGCTTTGGACACATTGTACTACGGTGAATACAATAACTCTGGACCGGGTGCTGAGATAGCTAACAGAGTGAAATGGCCGGGTTACCATGTGTTCAATGACTCGAGTGATGCTAGTAAGTACACCGTGGCTGAATTTATTGAAGGGGATCTTTGGTTACCCTCCACTGGTGTTAATTACACTGCTGGTTTGTAATTCACAATGGTTCTTGGTTTTGGTTCAAACAAAATCTATGTAAAAGTAAGAGTAAATGGGTTAGTAGGGTTGCTCATGCGTTGGATCAATTGTTGAACATCATAGGAGATGTATGGTCGAATGTTGAGTAAATATATGAGTTGGCCAACTATTCTTCTATAGGATGTTGGATCTTGTAGGAGGCTTCCTTCATCGATAGTAAGTCTGGAGACACATGTTGGATAGGATGTCTAAGACATATTTCCTTTGCCATATGTTGATCCCTTTGCTATACCGAGTTACTTTGAGTCCCAAAAAATTGAGAGTCCTTAGGTCTTTGATCTTGAAGTGGTTATGAAGTGTTGTCTTGATGGAATGAATGATGTATAAGTTGTTTCCTACAATTATTAGATCATTAGTGTGAATTAGTAAAATAGTAAAAGAAGTAGATGATTGATGTATAAAAATAGAATGGGTTGCAAGGCATTGTCTAAAACATTGTGATAACAGGACACTAGACAACTTGGTAAACAATCATTTGACTTTTTAAGTCTATATAAAGGTTTTAAAAGTTTGCAAATTTTATTTGGATGAGAAGTATGGATGCCTTGAGGTAAGGTCTTTGTATACCTTCTCATCCATATCACCATGAAAAAATGAAAAAATGCATTATGTGCAAATAAAGATTTTTAAAGAGAAAGTGAGTGAAATGAGTAATCTTACACTTATGAGCTTAGCAACGGAAGATTAGGTGTCAAAGAAATAAATACCTTCGCCACTTAAGTGAAGTCCTTAACAACTAACCTTGTTTTATGTCTTTCAATAGTTTCCTCAGCCTTAAACTTAATTTTTGTTAGATGCTCAAAAGTGCTTATTTGAGCTATCATATGTGGGCATCTTTCACTCTATTTCCTTGCTAAATTGTCAAAACCACCTTTGTTTTAGATGAAATGCATTACATTGATAAACGATCTTGGTGCCTTTGATTTGTGTGTTATTGTGCAGGAAGAAGGCATGAAATAATTGAAAATGAAGACACAAGAAAGTTGGCAAAGGAACCAAAGAAATCAAGCATTCATCAGCCTGCTCGCTAGGCGAGGGCTGTGGCGAAGCACTCGCTAGGCGAGCGCCTAGCGAAAAGCTCCAGTAAAATATCAATAAATTCGCTAGGCGAGCTGCTAGCGAAGGTGGTAGCGAGTTCGTTCAGTTTTGGTGAAAAGCGCAGCTAGCACTCACTCGCTAGGCGAGGCTCTAGCGAGTTCCCAGCGAGCATTCCAGTAGCCAAACCTCTCAACCTCGCTGGAGCGAGGGTTGAAGCGTGCCCTTCGCTAGGCGAAGGTTTTGTTCGCTAGGCGAACATGACAGTCTGAGATAGACTGTGTCTCTGGGCGCAGGTGCCTCTTGTGTCTCAAATTGACCCTCGTTAGGCGAGCCATTCTGCTCGCCTAGCGAGCATGACAGCCCAGTACAGCTCTATAAGTAGCAAGTGCCACTTTTGAGAGCCATACCTTAGTTTTACCTAATTTTTCCACTTTTGTACTTTCTTAGAGATATTTTTCCAGCATTGTTCTTAGGATCTTTTATGCCCTAGATTTCATTTCTCTTCATCTTGTAACCATCTTCTACAAAAAGAAGGTGGATTCCCATCCAATCTCGATTATCCGACTTGGATGTTGATCAACCTTCTTCCGAAACTTGCCGACCAAGCTACCATGAAAATGAGTAGCTAAGTCATCCATTTGTCAAGGTTAGATGTAGGTGATTACTAGCTTTGTGTGTAAATGTAAGGATCTTCATGTGTAAACTCTTTAATGGTGAATATATGATGAAAACTTTGTTTCTATTTAAAACTCTTTGTGTTGGTTTATGATCGAGAGATGTTTACCAACTCTTGACCTAGGTTTTCATCCAATCTTGTTTGTTAGCTAGAGATAGTAATGAATGATTTTGTTCACCATAAGGTTGAACCAAAAAGTTGTCATTTTGATAGATTGTGTTCGAGAGAAACAATGGATCAAAATGGGAAAACTCACAAAGTGTGTTCGAGAGAAACATATTGGGAGGACTTTGTGAAATGATTTATCATCTAAAGGAGTTTATAAGATTGTTGACCGAACAAATACATGCAAAGTGATCATCGAACCCTAACTTTGGCAATATTTCTCATTTATTCAAACCAAAACTCTTACCGCAATTTATTACCTTTTTATGCAAGATAACGTGACAACCAACCAAAACCCTATTGATACATTGAGCTAGAATTAATACAACCATCGAACGGCGGTGATATCTTACAATCCCTGTGGATACGATAACAAAAACCCGACACTTAAAATTTACAACTAACAAAATGGCGCCGTTGCCGGGGATTGTAAATTGATATTGCGAGCATCGCAATGGTTGTTTAAGTTTTAGCTTGTGAATTTTTGACTTGTGCTTGTAATTTGTTTGGTTTAGTGTGCAGCTTACGTTTTATGCGAGGGCAAATCCCTGTGGACGAACTTCTTTTTGATCCCGAGATCGAGAGAACCGCAAGGAGGCTCAATAGCAAAACGAGACGTAAGAGGCAACAGGCTAGACAACGCCAAGAGCAAGGAGAAAGTTCTTCGACCACAAATCCACCACCATTCATACCAAACATGGAGCCACCACCACCACCACCTATTTCTACTCCATGCATAAATAGTCCCAGGAACACCGCTCAGTTTGCCAACCACACAGGAAGGCAAGCTGAGATGAAAACGGGAACTCTAAATTTATTATATGGAAGTCCATTCACCGGAATGGACCATGAAGACCCATTTGCTTTTCTCACAAAATTTTATGAGATAGCATTGGCTGCCGGAGTGGATCAGGCTCAGGAGCTTCCGTTGTTCAGACGATTATTTCCCCATGCTTTGCTCGGTAAAGCAAAGGATTGGTACCTAGATCAAACACCAGCCGTAATGACAGACTGGAACGTGTTAGAAGAGAAATTCATCGAAAGATTTTTCTCCCATAACCGATTCATGGAATCCAAGACGGTCATCTCGGTGTTTTCACAAGGAACCAGTGAATCATTAAATGAAGCGTGGGAAAGATTCAAGTCCATGCTTCGGAAATGTAAAGGGCATGGATTTGATGAATTGACTCAAATCCATATCTTCAAAAATGGACTTCAACCAAACTGCAAAACGTTGTTGGATGCTACCTCGGGTGGCTCTTTATTGTCAAAAAGTGCCGAAGAAGCCACGAACATCATAAATCGAATGGCTTTAAATGATCTTCAGAGTCAAAGTCGAGGAAACTCTTTGAAGAAGTCGGGAGTGCTTGAGCTAGGGACGAACGATGCCATCCTTGCCCAAAACAAACTCATCTCACAACAAGTGGAACTCTTAACGCAACAAATTAAAGAGTTAAGAGAACCGTCAAAAGCTAAACAAATAGCTTGTTGTGAACTTTGTAAAGGTGAACATGACACCGGATTTTGTCCACCTCCCGGTTTTAACGAAGTAAACTACATGGCCAATCAACGGGACTATCAACCGAGACAACAACAACAACAACAACAACAACCTTATCAACCGCACCCTCAAAATCAACAACAATTCCAAGGGAACCAAGGGTTCCAACCTAGAAGCAACTATTATCATAACCAAGGTTATGGAGGTGGTTCTTCTAGCCGTCAAAACCCTCCCCAAAATCCGTATCAATCTCAACAACCGTCGGTCGTCAATTCTAAGTTAGAAGAGACATTGACGCAATTCATGCAAATGTCAATGGCCAATCAAAAGAGCAATGACGCGGCTATAAAAAATCTCGAGACTCAAGTTGGGCAACTTGCCAAGCAACTCGCGGAACAACAAACCGGTCCTTCCTTTTCGGCAAACACGCAAACAAATCCTAAGGAGCATTGTAAGGCGATCATGACGAGAAGTGGGAGGGAGTTGGGTAGTGAGAATAAAAAAAGAGTTGAGAGTGAACAAAGAGAGAAAGAGAAAGAAATTAAGGAGGAAATATTGGAGGAAAATGTTGATGGTGAAGTAGGAGAGTGGAGTGAGGGTGAAGAAGTTGAAAAGAATAAAAATAATGGTGAAGTTGAAAAGAAAAAAGGTGTGGAGATTGAGAAAAATACAAGTGATGAGGTAATAAGGGAGGTAGTGAAAAAGCCTAGATGGAAGAGTGCTAGAGTTGCAAAGGGAAAGGAGGTAGTGAACGCTACTCCAATCCAAAACCTTCCTTATCCTCATGCCCCGTCCAAAAGGGAGAATGAACGGAATTACGCCCGGTTCATGGATATTTTTAAACAGTTGCAAATCAACATTCCGTTTGCCGAAGCCTTGGAGCAAATGCCCAAGTATGCCAAATTCATGAAGGACATACTAACAAAAAAACGGAGGTATACGGAACCGGAGACCATCGTCCTTGATGCGAGCTGTAGTGCCATTATTCAAAGGACGCTTCCTAAGAAAGAGGTTGATCCGGGAAGAGTTACATTGCCGGTTAAAATTGGTGACGTCTATGTCGGGAAAGGACTTATTGACTTGGGGTCAAGCATTAATCTTATACCTTTGTCAATTATCAAGAGACTTGGCAACATTGAGATTAAGTCCATCCGAATGACGTTGCAATTGGCGGATAAGTCGACGACCCATCCTCATGGCGTAGCCCAAGATGTTTTGGTGAAGGTCGACAAATTCTTTTTCCCGGTCGATTTTATTGTTATTGATATGGAGGAAGATGATGATGCTCCGCTCATCTTGGGCCGACCGTTCATGAAGACCGCGCGAATGATGATAGATGTTGATGACGGTTTAATGAAGGTGAGAGTTCAAAATGAGGAAGTTACATTCGATCTATTCGAGGCAATGAAGCATTCAAAAGATAGAAATAATAGCTTTCGCATCTGTCATACCCCAAAATTTGCCCGTCGATATTTCAAAGTATTCCTCAAGACCCTCTGACTTGCTCTGCAAGGCACTGATATCAAATGGACAAAAGCCCAGCTCACAACAGGCCCAATCCAAAGGCGGCCCAAAATAGCTTGCTCGCTAGGCGAGCAGTCCCTTCGCCTAGCGAACATTTCATCATGACACTCGCCCAGCGAAGCATCAGATCCAGGAAAAAGCCCAGAACTAGCTTGCTCGCTAGGCGAGCAATTCCTCCGCCTAGCGAAGCTTGCGAAAATCTGAAGTTTTGGACCTCATTTTAAGCCCATTAGGTCACCACCACTACTACTATAAATACCAGCTCCTCAGCCACGAAAATAAGACACGGACACAGGGGGAGAAACACGGAAACGCACAAACCGGCGGACGAAGGACGGAAACCCTGGTGCAAAAATCCTGCTAACCTGAAGGCAGCCCATCCGCGCCGAAGCTACCGCCGCCCAACTCAGTCCGGCCTCCAAGCAATCAGTCTCGTTCAATATCGCAATTGCACACAGGTTTGCGTATCGCCGCTGTTTTATGTTTCCAATTGATCTTCTTTACATACATGATGCATTCCGATTAAAGTTTTGACATGTAAATCGATTTCGCATGTGAATCCGAGTATGAATATCCTGTATAATTGTACATGCTATGCCTATAATCCAATGCCATGAAAGTGCAGGTTTTCGGAAGTCATGCTGCAGTCAAATTCCAAACACGTGGCCGCTCGCTAGCTCATCGCTAAGCGAGCCTGCAGCGAGCCTTCGCTAGGCGAAGCAGAGGCGAACGGGATAGTGGCTGCTTTGTCTCTTTGTTGTCCATTTTATGTTTATCTAATCATGGTTCTGCATCATTTGGCTTGAACTCCTGACTGTTATGTTTATTTTATGATGCAATTTCCAATTGTATTTTACCTCAATGCTCTAATCCGTGTGTTGCATGATGTAAAGGCTAGCATACTTCCAAAGACATAGCCGGCTAGGCATGCCGCTTTAGGTGTGGACATTCTTGAGGAGATGGCTTTTGGATGACCTAAGTTTAATGTGGAGATTCATCTTGAATCACCAAGCTTGATTTTTTTTATGTATTGATTTCATTGATTTACCGTGGACCTAATTACCTAACTGATTACGGCTATTTAATTAATTGTTAAAATCTGGACTTTAAATAAATATTATCGGACCTCTCTTTATTACCCCACGATTACGTAATACGGTCATGTCCCGCGAATGTGGAGATACCCTTAGCAAAGACCCTTCGGTTAAATCATCATGGTCCCTCGGATGCTGCCTTCAAAAATACGATTTTGTCCCTCGAAGACCCTTCGGTTAAATCATCATGGTCCCTCGGATGTTGCCTTCAAAAATACGATTTTGTCCCTCGATGACCCTTCGGTGTAGCCTACGGTTAAATGATGATAGTCCCTTCGAATGCTAAGGTATCCTCACCACTGTTGCCTTCAATGACCAATCGATGACCCTACGATGACCCTTCTAAATCCCAAGGATAAACTACTTACTTCTCCATAGTAAGGACAGTTTTACCCTCACAAGGATAGGAAATGCCCGGAAAGACCTCGGACAGGTATAACCTTAATTGCTCATTCATAACCTAAAAAATACTTTTCACACCTCACACCTTTCAAACATCCTTTTGGAAAATCACCACTTAGCATACATCCGTACTAGGATCATTGCCGAGTTATATTTTTTCTAAACTACTTTCAAAACACTAAACGAGATAACCACTTTGTATACATTCATGCAAGAATCATTACAAAGTTAAATTCTCCCTTTTCAAAACATCCTTCACACATTTCTCAACCACCTTTTTCAAACTAGAAAACATAAATGATTGAGCAATTAAGAGCCCATGGATAACCATGGATATAAAGGGTGCTAATACCTTCCCTTTGTATAAAGTACCTCCCGAACCTAAGAATCTAAATTAAGGTCTTTCCTGTTCTTTTCCACCTTTCCTTATGGGATAAAAGAAAAGTCGGTGGCGACTCTTGCTAACCGCGACATCGCGATTAAAAAACAAAAAGTCCAGTTCACCGTATGACAGAACTGGCGACTCTGCTGGGGAGTACAAAGAGAGGTCCATCTTAAAAAAAATCATTTCTGTTTTCGGATTGTTCCTTCTTTTAAGGGATTGTTTGAGTGAAAGATCCTACACCCGGATCTAGTGTACCTTAGGTAAGTAGCAATAGATCATCGCGACTATCCGGCGTATACTGGAATGGTTAAAATGATGGCTACGGTTAATGTGATACTTTGGATGTCCTGATGTTCCTCATGTTCATTTGAGGAAAATTTGGCATTCGCGTGGTGTCATCAAAGCATTAACCAGACCTTTAGAACCCTAATTGACTTATCCTAGCCATTAGAAAGTAGTGAGATAACTGATTTCGGTTCCGACTGAGGTTGGTTGATACTCGATGCTACACTCTTTGAGATTGGACTTTAGGGAAGCTTCGGTCAACCACGTGGCGTTGCACTGAAGTGGACTTAAAGAAAGGTCGATGATCTGAGATCCTTCTAGAACCCGGTTACTATTCTAGGACAGGTTGAACCAACCAAACTTCAGTGGGGAGGGTACTTACCTTTGGAACTCATGCAAGCCTTAAAACCTAGGAATAATTGTTGTGTGACATGCTTGTGTTTGCATAACATCATAACATCATAACATCATGGCATCATACTAACCATTTCAAGGACTTAGGAATTTAGCTTTGCTCTGTTGAACAGGTTATGGCTTCCAGGAAGACTATCCGGATCAATCTTGTAACGATCTCTCCTCGACTCAAGGATTTGGTGTCAGAACTCCCCGATCATGCTCAGTTCAACAAGAAACATGGTCATCTCCTCAATTTGGTTACCACTGGTTTCAAAGAAGATATGATGAGAGTCTTATTCCAGTTCTTCGATCCTAAGCATCATTGCTTCACTTTCCCAGATTATCAGTTGGTACCCACATTAGAAGAGTTTTCCAAGCTGCTTGGGATACCTATCCTTGATCAAATACCTTTCAGTGGTCTGGAAAATATGCCAAAGTCTGAAGAAGTTGCCGCAGCTCTACACATGACGAAGTCTGACATTGAGACCAACTGGGTAACAAGGAGTGGAGTTAAGGGCTTACTTGCCAAATTTCTGGTAGGTAAGGCCCGAGAATTCTTAAAAGTTATGAATGTCCGTGCTTTCGAAGACATCCTGGCATTGCTAATCTATGGCTTGGTGTTATTCCCTAATCCAGACCAATTCATAGACATGAATGCTATTAAGATATTTCTCGCTCATAACCCTGTACCTACCTTGCTGGGAGACATTTTGCATTCCCTCCACACTCGTACTATGAAAGGGCGAGGCACTCTCATGTGCTGCATACCTTTACTGTCTAGGTGGTTTATTTCGCACCTTCCTCAATCAGTCTTGAAGAATGATCAAAATCTGAAATGGTCTCAAAGGATAATGGCACTCTCTCATTCAGACATCCGGTGGTGTTCTAACCTCAGAGAAAATGTTATCATCATCGACCGTTGTGGAGAATTCCCTAATGTACCACTCATGGGGATAAGAGGAGGTATTACTTATAATCCTGCCTTAGCCCTACGTCAGTTTGGGTATGCTCGAAGGGATGGTCCACATGAAATGATTGTTCAAGGTACAGTGTTCGACTATGACAATGACCCTCAAAATCTCCGTCAAAAGTTTGTACGAGCTTGGGGCATGGTGAAAAGAGGCAATTTAGGAAAGAAAAATTCTATTCCTATGGAGCCTTATCTCAGATGGGTACGCGCCAGAGCTCGTGAACTTGTCATGCCATATCTTGCAGTCGGACCATTGATTGTTGAATCAGAGGTCGAAGGAGGTACTTCCCAGATCATTCCTTATCCAGATATGCCTACTGATGTTGAGGAATTGAAAAGATCCTGGACCCAGTTGAGGGAGGAGAGAGATACTTTCGAAGCTCAGTTCAGTGCAGAAAGGAAGAAAGTACTAGAGCTCACCAGTCAGCTTAATGAGGAACGAAGACTCAATGCATATCTTCGCCCAAAAAGAAGTCGCCCCTGGGAGACTTGAGCTTTCATTGTATTTTATTATTGTTCCTTTTGTAATGAACATTGATCAAAAAAAAGTTAGCAATAAACATTTCTCTCTTATTGGTGATTTACGCAAAGTTAAATTTCAAAAGTCCTTGAAAACATTTCATACATTGCATAGCATAACATAACATTGCATAACAGGTATTCTAAAGGACCATATTCTCACGGTCTGCCTCTTACACAGAAAAATGGATCTCGAACAAACTGTCAAAGATCTCCAGACTCAGAATGCTCAATTCAAGGAGATGATGCTAAGCTTATCCAAGGGGCAGGAGGAACTGAAGGCTCTTTTGGTCGAAAAGAAGAAAGACAAGAAAGCTGTGAGCTTCATTAACCCGGGCAGAAGGCGTAAAGGACAGGCTACGGGAATCAAATTTGGAATCCCGAATGGCCCAGAAGAGGGGGCGGAAAATGATTCAGAGGAGGAGAATGCTGATTTCTCTAACCCTGAGGATGACGATGAAGAGTATGAAAATGAACAGTACTCTCCAAGGGATGATAAGTATAAATTGCTGGAGGAACGCATGCTAGCCATGGAGGGTCAGAAGGCACCTGGTCTGGATTTCGAAAGTTTGGGTCTGGTCTCCGATGTGACCATTCCCCGCAAATTCAAAATCCCCACTTTCACTAAGTACGATGGTGCGTCTTGTCCTCAGATGCATCTAAGGGCTTATGTGAGAAAGATTCAGCCGCATACCACTGATAGGAAGCTGTGGATTCATTTCTTCCAAGAGAGCCTGTCTGGCACACAGTTGGAATGGTATTATCAGCTCGAGAGCTCTGACATCCGCACCTGGACTGATTTAGCAACAGCTTTCTATAAGCAGTACCAGTACAATTCTGAATTAGCACCTACTCGGCTACAGTTGCAGAATATGGCCATGGGATCTAAAGAAAGCTTCAAAGAGTATGCTTAGAAATGGAGAGATTTGGCCGGCAGGGTCAAACCCCCTATGACGGACCGAGAATTAATAGACCTGTTCATGGGTACCCTGACTGGCCCATTCTACAGCCACTTACTGGGGAGTTCTTCATCAGGTTTCACTGAACTTATACTGACAGGTGAACGGGTGGAGAGCGGCATTCGAAGTGGAAAGTTACAGGCGGCTACTTCTATAAGCAGTAAAAAGTCCTACCATGGGAAGAATGAATCGAATGTTGTGTATGGTCAAAAGAACCATAGTAAGAAAAATGGTGACCACGCCGTGGGAGCAGTGACAATCGCAGCCCCGCCAGCTCAAAACTTCCAGCAAAGACAAGACAGACCAAGAAGGCAGTTTACCAAGCTCAATATGACTTTAGCACAAGCACTGCAAAGCATGCTGAAGGTAAATTTAATCACTCTCAGAGGTCCTCCTGCAAATGTCAACACTGCTTCGCCTCGTTATAATCCCAATGCCAGGTGTGCATATCACCCCGATAGCCCCGGGCATGATACAAACGATTGTTGGTTGTTGAAGAATAAGATTCAGGACATGATCGACGCTGGGGAAATTGAGTTCGAGCCTCCGGAGACTCCTAATGTCATCACTGCTCCTATGCCTAATCATGACAAGGCTGTTAATGCTCTCGATGACGATTCTCTCATCACTGCTGTGGCGGACTTAACATCTCCTCTCCCGATCATAAAGAGGAATTTATTGCAAGCTGGTTTATTTCCAGGTTGTACTGAAGATTGCAATCTTTGCATACTCTGGCCCAAGGACTGTTTGAAATTGAAGAATGGTATTCAACGGCTGATGGACGATCGTACAATTCTCTTTGAAAGGGTTTCTAAGACGGAAAACCCTATTGAAGAGGTATCTGTGATTGCGAGGTCCAAGGTTCCAGTGAAGATTACTGCTCCCAGAATACCTGTGAAGATTATTGCTGAGCCCAGGGTAGCTCCTCTAATCATCACTGCCCCTGGCCCAGTACCGTATTCTTCAAGCAAAGCCATTCCGTGGAACTATGGAGGTGATGTTTACATCCATGGCGTAAAGCAAGTTGGTAATTCTGCTAATCCTAATGACATTGTTGGGACTAGTAAAGTTACTCGAAGCGGAAGGATCTTCTCTCCAGAGATCTCACCTCCAGTTCCCGAAAACCGAGGAAAGGAACCGGTCAACCCTTCCCCGTCAGAGGCACCGATCGAAGCTACTACTGAAGACGTTGCCAAACGAGAAATGGAAGAAGTGTTGAAAATCATCCGCAAGAGTGATTTTGATGTGGTAGAACAGTTGGGGCATACCCCGTCTAAGATCTCGATGTTGTCCTTGCTGTTATCTTCTGAATCTCATGCCAATGCCTTGACAAAATTCCTGAAGACTGCCCATGTACCTCAGGAGACCTCCGTCGATCAGTTTGAAAACTATGTTGCTAACCTGACTGTTGACGGTGGCCTAGGTTTTTCCAATGCTGACCTGACACCGGCAGGGAAGAATCACAATAAAGCCCTGCATATTTCTATTGAGTGTAAAGGGATCACCTTGTCTCATGTGTTGATCGATAATGGCTCTTCTTTGAATGTGCTACCGAAAGTCGTGCTCGATAAACTTGACTGCAAGAGCGTTGAACTGAAGCCTAGTGACATTGTGGTGCGGGCTTACGATGGTGCAAAGAGTGTTGTCCATGGCGAAGTTGTTCTCCCTATCAAGATAGGACCTCAAGTCTTCAACACTACCTTTTATGTAATGAACATTCGTCCTGCCTACTCCTGCTTACTGGGACGCCCTTGGATTCATGAGGCAGGTGCTGTAGCTTCGTCTCTCCATCAAAAGCTGAGGTATCCAATAGAGGGTAAGATCGTCACTGTGTGTGGGGAAGAAGAATACATTGTCAGTAGTGTGCATACCTTCGGATACGTTGAGATGGATGGTGAATTCTTCGAGACTCCGTCCCAGTCATTTGAAGTGGTTCCTCCGCCTAGTCCTGTCCTTAAGCCAACTCCCCTTGTGCCCGAGGTTATTCGAGCTCCTCCTGCCATGGTTTCCCTGAAGGACGCTCAAGCTGTGGTTGAAGATGGTGGCTGTACTGGCTGGGGTCAACTGATCAGCATACCCTACAAGTCTGATAAATCTGGTCTGGGATTTAGCTATGAAAAGATGGTCAAAGATCAAATCAATGCTGTAGAAGATGCTGACAGTGAGTGCGACCTGGATAGCTGGATCTACCCAACAATTGGCGACGGACTCAATAATTGGAAGGCTGAAGACACTATCCCGATCTCCTTTAGTCAGGAGTAATTGTTATTGTCCATTTAGTATTGCAAATCTTTAATTTTTCAATTGAACTTCTTAAAGCATTGTGTCTACGCCCGGGGCACAATAGCTAATTTGTTAAGGGTTTTGTCATTTCATAAGCATATTCATATTCAATAAATCAATGGACTTTTTCGCATTCAAATATTGCGCTCTTTATTTTTCCTGTCGTCTTTCAAACAAGCTATGCTTTCTTACACACACTCACGTAATAAATTGCAGATCCGTATCCACTCTGGATCCTATTGATAATAATTCCGCTACTGTTCATTATGACTTTGAAAATCCAATCTACCAAGCCGAAGATGGAAGTGAGGAAGATTGTGAAGTCCCTGGAGAGCTCGCCAGACTATTACTGCAAGAGGAAAGGACTATACAGCCGCATGAAGAGTCCCTCGAAATTGTAAATCTGGGTACTGAGGTAGACAGAAAAGAAGTCAAAATAGGAGCAGATTTGGAAAACAATGTAAAAGAAAGATTGATTCAGATGTTGCACGACTATGTAGAGGTTTTCGCTTGGTCTTATGAAGACATGCCAGGATTGGATACCGACATAGTAGTGCATCGTCTGCCCATGAAGGAAGACTGTCGTCCCGTCAAGCAAAAGGTTCGCCGCATGCGTCCTGAAATGTCTGAGAAAATCAAAGCCGAGGTTATGAAACAATTCAATGCCGGTTTCCTAGCCGTTACTTCTTATCCTCAATGGGTTGCTAATGTGGTGCCAGTGCCAAAGAAGGATGGTAAGGTGCGAATGTGTGTAGATTACAGAGATTTGAATAAAGCGAGTCCCAAAGATGACTTTCCACTCCCGCACATTGATGTTCTGGTAGATAACACCGCTCAACACAAAGTATTCTCATTCATGGATGGATTCTCGGGTTATAATCAGATTAAGATGGCACCTGAGGACATGGAGAAAACTACGTTTGTGACGCAATGGGGCACTTTCTGCTACAAAGTAATGCCATTCGGTCTAAAGAATGCCGGGGCAACGTACCAGCGTGCTATGGTGGTTTTGTTCCATGATATGATTCATCATGAGATAGAAGTATATGTAGATGACATGATAGCTAGATCTCATACTGAAGAAGAACATCTCGATCATTTATACAAACTGTTCGTGAGGTTGAAGAAGTACAAGTTGAGATTGAATCCGAACAAATGCACTTTTGGAGTAAGATCCGGTAAACTCTTGGGCTTTATTGTCAGTGGTAAAGGAATTGAGGTTGACCCGGCTAAAGTGAGAGCTATTCAAGAAATGCCAGTTCCCCGTACGGAGAAAGAAGTCAGAGGTTTCTTGGGACGCTTGAACTACATTGCTCGATTTATCTCCCACTTGACCGCTACCTGCAAACCCATCTTCAAATTACTGAGGAAAAATCAAGAAATGATATGGAATGACGAATGCCAAGAAGCTTTTGACAAAATCAAGAACTACCTCCAGGAACCTCCGATTCTGATACCACCAGTTGAAGGAAGACCTCTAATCATGTATTTGACCGTGTTAGAAAATTCAATGGGGTGCGTATTGGGGCAACATGACGAGTCTGGTCGAAAAGAGCATGCCATATACTACCTGAGCAAAAAGTTTACCGACTGTGAAACAAGATACTCGCTGCTCGAGAGAACTTGCTGTGCTTTGGCCTGGGCTGCTCGCCGACTAAGACAGTATATGTTGAATCATACCACTTTGTTGATTTCTAGGATGGATCCCATCAAATACATGTTCGAGAAGCCTGCCCTCTCCGGAAGAATAGCGAGATGGCAGATGATCTTAACAGAGTACGATATCCAGTATACTACCCAGAAAGCCATCAAAGGAAGCGTGCTCGCTGATCATTTGGCTTATCAAGCGGTGAACGATTATCAATCTATGAATTTTGAGTTCCCAGATGAGGATGTCATGCTTGTTACTGATGAGGAAAAACCTAAACCGGATAAAGGATCCGAACTGGGATCCCGATGGACTATGGTCTTTGATGGGTCTTCTAATGCATTGGGCCATGGTGTTGGGGTTGTACTCATTTCTCCCGAGGGTTACCATACGCCTTTCACGACTAGACTATGTTTTCATTGTACCAATAATGTGGCTGAGTATGAAGCATGTATTTTTGGACTCAAAGCTGCTATAGATCGGCGAATCAAGTTTTTGAGTGTGTACGGAGATTCGGCCTTAGTAATCAGTCAGATCAAAGGAGAATGGGATACTAAACACCCAAATCTCATCCCTTATCAAGAGCGGGTAATGACATTACTTCCATACTTTGAAGAGATTACATTTAAACATATTCCACGAGAGGAGAATCAGTTGGCAGACGCATTAGCTACCATGTCATCTATGTTCAGAGTCAGATGGGACGGTGAAGCTCCCAGGATTACCATTGAACGATTAGATGAACCAGCACACTGTTATGAACTTCACACTGAAAGGGTACAGGGGAAACCTTGGTTCCGCGACGTAAAAAGATATTTAGAAGCTCAGGAATACCCTGAGGGGGCATCCATCAATGACAAAAAATTCTTGAGGAAGTTCTCCGCTAAATTCTTTCTGAGTAATGGAGTGTTATACAAACGTAATCATGATTCGACTTTGCTTCGCTGTGTGGATAGAAAGGAAGCAGAAAGGATTATGGAAGACATGCATAACGGTATTTTTGGGACTCATTCTAATGGACATACAATGGCCAAGAAGATTCTGAGATCAAGGTATTATTGGTCTACCATGGAAGCTGATTGCCACCATCACTCCAGAACCTGCCACAAGTGTCAGATCTATGCGGACAAAGTACATGTGCCTCCTGCTCCATTGAACGTGTTGACAGCGCCTTGGCCCTTTGCAATGTGGGGCATCGATATGATTGGAGAGATTAAACCTACGGCTTCTAATGGACATCGCTTCATTCTCGTCGCTATTGATTACTTTACGAAGTGGGTAGAGGCAGCCTCATTCGCTTCTGTCACCAAGAATGTGGTGGCACGGTTCATCAAGAATGATCTTATTTGTCGATACGGCATCCCTGAAAGAATTATCACTGACAATGGTACTGATTTGAACAACAAGATGATTATTGAACTCTGCACGCAGTTCAAAATTAAACACCATAACTCTTCCCCGTACCGGCCAAAGATGAATGGCGCCGTGGAGGCTGCTAATAAGAACATTAAGAAGATCATACAAAAGATGACAGTAACGTACAAAGACTGGCATGAGATGTTACCATTTGCACTCCATGGTTATCGCACTTCAGTACGCACTTCGACAGGGGCAACTCCTTTCTCTTTAGTCTACGGAATGGAAGCTGTTTTACCAGTGGAAGTCCAGATTCCCTCTCTAAGAATCATGGAAGAGGCGGGCTTAGATGAAGATGAATGGATTCAGACTCGACTCGATCAGATAAACTTGATTGATGAGAAGAGACTTGCGGCTGTTTGTCATGGACAGATATATCAGAAGCGCATGACCCAGGCATTTAACAAAAGAGTCAAGAGACAGGTGTATTAAATTGGCGACTTGGTGATCAAGCGTATCATTCTACCACAAGGGGATCCCAGAGGCAAGTGGACTCCCACATACGAAGGGCCCTTTGTGGTTAAGAAAGTATTCTCCGGTGGAGCCATGATACTTGCTACAATGGATGGCGAAGACTTCCCGCATCCTGTGAATGCAGACATAGTTAAAAGATACTACGCATAACAGAGACCCGCTAGGTCGACGTACCTAGGCAAAAGTAAGGGCATCCTGGCGAACCAAAAGGGTTCGGGCAAAAATTAGGGATAAACGTATAAAAATGTACACCCGGCAAGTCGAAAACCTGAAAAGGCGGCTTGGGCAAAAATGGGTATCCTGGTGGACTGAAAACCTGAAAAGGCGGTCCAGGCAAAAATTAGGGATTCAAGCGTATGACTATGTCCCGTTCTCTGTCAGCTTCAACCAAGTTCAAGGGACTGAACAAGCCAATCACCTCTATCCGACAGCAGGAGATGAGATGCCTGAAGACATGATGATAGTGGTGGAATTAAAATCAATAGGACTTTTTCTGCATAGCTTTCTCTCTGTTTTCCTGACAATTTCCTCTTACTAGGATTTCTGTCTCCTTGTGCAAAAATTGCCTGTTTATAGGCTCTCTTTCAGTACAATTTCATTTCCAAAAAGATGTTTTTGTTTTACTTTCTCTGTTTTGTTTGCGTAAACGTCCATTGATTTAATTTGAATTGATTTATGCATTTGAATATGATCAATGTTTATCAAAAATACATGCCTAAAATGGAAATTGCAATTACTACGAGACTTCAGGACCGAGGAGAAGGTCTAACCACGCTTTCCAATGAGTCTGTTGCTAATCCTATTCCCCGGCAACGCCAATTATTTCCCAGAAGAGAGTGGCATTACTAGACAAATGGGTCATCTCTTCCACCCCCAACCAGGCTCTGTGGAATGTTTTCACCATCAAGTATCCCCCAGCCGAGACAGGGTCATCAATACCAATGGCTCCGACCAGCAGACTGAGATTTATCTCCCCAGTAGAGTCCCCTGGAAGAACGTTTCAGACGCATATTGCATTCATTACATCATTTCACATCACACACCTACATACAATTTTCATTCCGCATCATATACATTACATCATTTCGTAACATATACATGTGTACAATGCTCTCATTTATTCCAGACGCATAATTCACTCATCACATCATTTCACAGCACACGCATGCATACAACATTCGCATCTCATGCATCATGACATTGCATGAAACTAACTTTATCTTTCAGGCTAATTATCCTCCTGATCACATTCAAGGTTCGAATACAGCTCTCAGATATAATTCATCTGACGAACGTTCTGACGTTCTCCCAATGGTGGCATCTCTAAGCCCACCTCAGATATTCTCTGCAAATACAACAAATATTATCAGATACAGCCTAACGTACGGTTCATTCTGATTCAGCCCAACGTATGACTCCTTCAGCTCAGATACGATCTAACGTACGATCCATTCTGGCTTTTAGCAACTCCAATACGGTCTAACGTACGACCCATTTGGACCTTCAAATCCTTAGATGCTGCCTAGCGTACGGTATATTCCGGGGTGTAGTCTAGCATACGACTACTTTCTTCTTCAGATACAGCCTAACGTACGGCTCATTCTGCAACTCCAATACGGTCTAACGTACGACCCATTTGGACCTTCAAATCCTCAGACGCTGCCTAGCATACGGTATATTCCGGGGTGTAGTCTAGCATACGACTACTTTCTTCTTCAGATACAGCCTAACGTACGGCTCATTCTGCAACTCCAATACGGTCTAACGTACGACCCATTTGGGCCTCCAGCTCAGATACGATCTAACGTACGATCCACTCTGATCTTCAACAACTCAGATAAGGTTTAATGTACGACCAAGTTAGACCTTTATCTCCTCAGATGCTACCTTCGGACAGGTACATTTCTGAATGGTAGTCTAGTATACGGCTACTCCTTTATCTCCTCAGATGCTACCTTCAGATAGGTACATTTCTGAATGGTAGTCTAGTATACGGCTACTCCCTTACTCAGATGCTACCTTCAGACAGGTACATTTCTGAATGGTAGTCTAGTATACGACTACTCCCTTACTCAGATGCTACCTTCGGACAGGTACATTTCTGAATGGTAGTCTAGTAGACGGCTACTCCCTTACTCAGATGCTACCTTCGGACAAGTACATTTCTGAATGGTAGTCTAGTATACGACTACTCCCTTACTCAGATGCTACCTTCGGACAGGTACATTTCTGAATGGTAGTCTAGTAGACGGCTACTCCTTTACTCAGATGCTACCTTCGGACAGGTACATTTCTGAATGGTAGTCTAATACACGACTACTCCCTTTAAAAGTAGACACAGCCTAATGGACGGCTCATTCTGCTCAGATATGGTTTAATGTACGACCAAGTTAGACCTTCATCTACTCGGATACTACCTTCGGACAGGTACATTTCTGAATGGTAGTCTAGTATACGACTACTCCCTTTTCAGCAGATTCAGCCTAACGGACGGCTCATTCTGCTACTCAGATGCTACCTTCGGACAGGTACATTTCTGATCCCTTATCCCCAGCAGTATATAGCACACGCTGACTCCCCAGCGAAGTCAACAGCATGATGGATGATTCATTATACGGTCTAGCGTATGACCCGGTATGACATCCATGTTTTCAGACATCGTCTAATGTGCGACACAATCGGAAGCTCGTCATCAAACTTCCTGGATGGCATCTCTAAGCCCATCTCCATCAAGACTAGCTCCTAATGGATAAGCGCAAATTTTTGGAGCATTCTAGTGTTCAATAATCTTTCACCTCCAGACCACGAACGGCACATACCATTCTACTCTCTCGGTTCAAGAATATTGAACAGGGGCAGCTGTCATACCCCAAAATTTTCCCGTCGATATTTCAAAGTATTCCTCAAGACCCTCTGACTTGCTCTGCAAGGCACTGATATCAAATGGACAAAAGCCCAGCTCACAACAGGCCCAATCCAAAGGCGGCCCAAAATAGCTTGCTCGCTAGGCGAGCAGTCCCTTCGCCTAGCGAACATTTCATCATGACACTCGCCCAGCGAAGCATCAGATCCAGGAAAAAGCCCAGAACTAGCTTGCTCGCTAGGCGAGCAATTCCTCCGCCTAGCGAAGCTTGCGAAAATCTGAAGTTTTGGACCTCATTTTAAGCCCATTAGGTCACCACCACTACTACTATAAATACCAGCTCCTCAGCCACGAAAATAAGACACGGACACAGGGGGAGAAACACGGAAACGCACAAACCGGCGGACGAAGGACGGAAACCCTGGTGCAAAAATCCTGCTAACCTGAAGGCAGCCCATCCGCGCCGAAGCTACCGCCACCCAACTCAGTCCGGCCTCCAAGCAATCAGTCCCGTTCAATATCGCAATTGCACACAGGTTTGCGTATCGCCGCTGTTTTATGTTTCCAATTGATCTTCTTTACATACATGATGCATTCCGATTAAAGTTTTGACATGTAAATCGATTTCGCATGTGAATCCGAGTATGAATATCCTGTATAATTGTACATGCTATGCCTATAATCCAATGCCATGAAAGTGCAGGTTTTCGGAAGTCATGCTGCAGTCAAATTCCAAACCCGTGGCCGCTCGCTAGCTCATCGCTAAGCGAGCCTGCAGCGAGCCTTCGCTAGGCGAAGCAGAGGCGAACGGGATAGTGGCTGCTTTGTCTCTTTGTTGTCCATTTTATGTTTATCTAATCATGGTTCTACATCATTTGGCTTGAACTCCTGACTGTTATGTTTATTTTATGATGCAATTTCCAATTGTATTTTACCTCAGTGCTCTAATCCGTGTGTTGCATGATGTAAAGGCTAGCATACTTCCAAAGACATAGCCGGCTAGGCATGCCGCTTTAGGTGTGGACATTCTTGAGGAGATGGCTTTTGGATGACCTAAGTTTAATGTGGAGATTCATCTTGAATCACCAAGCTTGATTTTTTTATGTATTGATTTCATTGATTTACCGTGGACCTAATTACCTAACTGATTACGGCTATTTAATTAATTGTTAAAATCTGGACTTTAAATAAATATTATCGGACCTCTCTTTATTATCCCACGATTACGTAATACGGTCATGTCCCGCGAATGTGGAGATACCCTTAGCAAAGACCCTTCGGTTAAATCATCATGGTCCCTCGGATGTTGCCTTCAAAAATACGATTTTGTCCCTCAAAGACCCTTCGGTTAAATCATCATGGTCCCTCGGATGTTGCCTTCAAAAATACGATTTTGTCCCTCGATGACCCTTCGGTGTAGCCTACGGTTAAATGATGATAGTCCCTTCGAATGCTAAGGTATCCTCACCACTGTTGCCTTCAATGACCAATCGATGACCCTACGATGACCCTTCTAAATCCCAAGGATAAACTACTTACTTCTCCATAGTAAGGACAGTTTTACCCTCACAAGGATAGGAAATGCCCGGAAAGACCTCGGACAGGTATAACCTTAATTGCTCATTCATAACCTAAAAAATACTTTTCACACCTCACACCTTTCAAACATCCTTTTGGAAAATCACCACTTAGCATACATCCGTACTAGGATCATTGCCGAGTTATATTTTTTCTAAACTACTTTCAAAACACTAAACGAGATAACCACTTTGTATACATTCATGCAAGAATCATTACAAAGTTAAATTCTCCCTTTTCAAAACATCCTTCACACATTTCTCAACCACCTTTTTCAAACTAGAAAACATAAATGATTGAGCAATTAAGAGCCCATGGATAACCATGGATATAAAGGGTGCTAATACCTTCCCTTTGTATAAAGTACCTCCCGAACCTAAGAATCTAAATTAAGGTCTTTCCTGTTCTTTTCCACCTTTCCTTATGGGATAAAAGAAAAGTCGGTGGCGACTCTTGCTAACCGCGACATCGCGATTAAAAAACAAAAAGTCCAGTTCACCGTATGACAGCATCGATGTGATCGAAGACGCTATTATGGAGGTTTCAAAGCATATTCATGAGATATCTCCTATGGAGTTAGCTCTTGACGACTCATTGGAGGTTTTCACTGTTGAAGAAGAGCTAGCTCTTGAGGAATGCTTAAAGGAACTTGATAGTTTAGACGACCTACAACCATGGGAAGTAGAGGAGGAAAACTTGAAGAAGGAGGTTATTGACGAAAAAGCGCCAATTGAATTGAAAGTGCTACCCTCTACTTTGAAGTATGTATTCCTAGATGAGACCGAGGCAAAGCCGGTCATCATAAGCAACCTTTTGACAAATGAAGAAGAAGCCCGTCTAATCATTGTGCTAAAAACAAATCAAGAAGCCATGGGTTGGACTCTTTCCGATCTAAAAGGAATTAGTCCATCCTATTGTATGCACAAGATTTTGATGGAAGAGGATTTTAAGCCGGTGGCTCAACCACAATGCCGTTTAAATCCTACCATGAAGGAGGTTGTTCGAAAGGAAGTTGTAAAGCTATTGGATGCGGGAATGATTTACCCGATCTCGGATAGTCCGTGGGTTAGTCCTGTGCACGTTGTTCCGAAGAAAGGTGGAATTACCGTAATCCGAAATGACAAGGACGAATTGATCCCTACTAAAGTTGTAACGGGATGGAGAATGTGTATTGATTATAGGCGGTTGAATACCGTGACTCGAAAGGACCATTTTCCACTCCCATTTATGGATCAAATGCTCGAAAGACTATCGGGCCAACAATACTATTGTTTTTTGGACGGCTACTCCGGGTATAACCAAATTGCGGTTGACCCGGTTGATCATGAGAAGACGGCTTTCACGTGTCCGTTTGGAGTGTTCACATACCGAAAAATGCCCTTTGGGCTATGCAATGCACCGGCGACCTTCCAACGATGTGTGCAAGCCATTTTTGTCGATCTGATAGAGAAAACAATGGAAGTCTTCATGGATGACTTCTCGGTATTTGGTGGGTCTTTTAGTCTATGCTTGGCGAACTTGAAAACGGTGTTGGAAAGATGTGTGAAGACCAATTTGGTGCTTAATTGGGAGAAGTGTCACTTCATGGTGACCGAGGGGATCGTGCTAGGCCACAAAGTCTCTAGAAGGGGGCTTGAAGTGGATAGAGCTAAGGTTGAAGTGATCGAAAAATTACCTCCTCCGGTGAATGTGAAGGGCATCCGTAGCTTTTTGGGGCACGTCGGGTTCTATCGGCGCTTTATCAAGGACTTCTCAAAGGTGGCTAAGCCTTTGAGCAATTTGCTCGCTAAGGATCAGGTATTTCTCTTAACCGATGATTGTTTGCAAGCTTTCGAAACTTTACAAGAAAAATTGGTTACCGCTCCAATAATAGTCGCTCCCAATTGGAATGAAAATTTTGAACTAATGTGTGATGCGAGCGACTACGCAGTTGGAGCGGTACTTGGCCAAAGAAAAGACAAAAATTTTCATGTGATACATTATGCGAGTAAGGTTCTTAACGAGGCTCAAATAAACTATGCCACCACGGAAAAAGAACTACTTGCAATAGTGTATGCGCTAGAAAAGTTTCGGTCTTATCTTATAGGGTCTAAAGTCGTTGTGTATACCGACCACGCGGCGATTAAATATCTGCTAACCAAACCGGATTCGAAGTAAAGGCTCATCCGTTGGATCCTCTTGTTACAAGAATTTGATGTTGAAATCAAAGACAAGAAGGGGTCGGAAAACTTAGTAGCGGATCATTTATCCCGCTTAGTGAATGTGGAGGTTACCGCGTCTGAAAAGGAAATCCGGGAAGAATTTCCTGATGAAAAACTGTTTAAAGTTCAAGTTAGGCCGTGGTTTGCAGACTTTGCGAACCACAAGGCTAGTGGTTTTGTGCCTTCCGACCTAACTTCGAACCAAAAAAGGAAGTTCCTTTCGGATGCGAAGTATTATGTTTGGGATGACCCATACTTGTTTAAGTTGGGTAGTGATAACCTATTAAGGAGATGCGTTACTGGCGATGAAGCGCAGAGCATCCTTTGGCATTGTCACAACTCGCCTTACGGCGGACACTATAATGGGGTTAGAACGGCCACTAAAATTCTTCAATCGGGATTTTATTGGCCCACTATTTTCAAAGACGCACATACCCATGCGCAAAGTTGTGACAGTTGCCAGAGAAGCGGAGGGATTGGTAAGAGAGATGAGATGTCTCTCCAAAATATCCAAGAAGTGGAAGTTTTTGATTGTTGGGGCATAGATTTCGTAGGACCATTCCCACCCTCTTATGGGAACGAGTACATGCTTGTCGCAGTCGATTATGTCTCTAAGTGGGTTGAGGCGATTGCCTCACCTCGGGCGGATGCGAAAACGGTGATAAATTTTTTGAAGAAAAACATATTTTCCCGTTTCGGAACCCCCGAGTGTTGATAAGTGACGGAGGGTCACACTTTTGTAATGCACCTTTGGAAACTATTTTAAAATATTACGGTGTATCGCATAGGGTGACAACTCCGTATCACCCACAGGCTAACGGGCAAGCTGAGGTCTCTAATCGTGAGATTAAGAGAATCCTAGAAAAAACCGTGTCTAATTCAAAAAAGGAGTGGTCCCAAAAATTGGACGAAGCATTATGGGCCTACCGTACGGCCTTTAAAGCTCCAATTGGCCTAACTCCCTTTCAATTGGTGTTTGGTAAAACTTGCCACTTGCCGGTTGAATTGGAGCACAAAGCCTTGTGGGCCCTAAAATTTTTAAATTTTGAAAATGAGTTGGCCGGTGACAAAAGGAAGGTGCAACTACTTGAGTTGGAAGAGATGCGCAATGCCGCATACCACTCAAGTTGGTTGTACAAAGAAAAGGCAAAAAAGTACCACGACAAGAAGCTCTGAAGCAAAGAATTTGTGCCCGGACAGTTGGTCCTATTGTTCAACTCCCGGTTGAAATTGTTTCCCGGGAAGTTGAAATCAAAATGGTCCGGGCCATTTCGGGTGAAAGAGGTGAAGGAGTACGGGGCTATTGTCATCGAAGACATGGACAAGAAAGATAGTTGGACCGTGAATGACCAACGATTGAAAGTTTATCTCGGCGGTCATGTGGATCGCGAGAGCTGTGCAATTCCGCTTGATGCTCCTCTGTGAGCATCACACCGTCGAGCTTAGCCGACGTTAAACAAGCGCTAGTTGGGAGGCACCCCAACATTGTAAGTATTTACTGTTTTTTGTGTTGTGTTGGGTTGGGTTTCCTAGTGCTAACCATGCTGGATGAACATGAAATTGATGCCTTTGAAAAAGCACTTGCTGTCATGCTCGCTGGCTGCTCGCTAGGCGAGGCAGTAACGAGCAGACTCGCTAGCTGCTCGCTAGGCGAAGCAGCGGCGAGCGCTGCATGACAGCACTTATTTAAAATCTCAGCAGGGCACTCATTTTGCCCCAAACACAATTTTTCTGTTTTTCGACTCTGCTGAGGAAATTTTTACAGAGCTCTCCACACTCTCTCATTTGCATCTCTCTCACTAACAACTTGGTTCCCTATTTGGAGATTGCAAACCCTACTCCACTTCACATTTCAATCTATCACTGTAACTAAGGTTTGCCCTACTACATTTTCTTTATGTTTGAACTCTGTATTTCCAATTTGAATGACAATTAGGATGAGTTGTGGTATGGGAAACTTTAGGTTTGCATGAGGGAGTTTAGGTTTTGCAATTTGGGATTTTAGGTTTTGGAATTGGGGATTTTAGGTTTTGCATGTAAATGTGTAATCCCCAATAGCCATAGAACGTTTGTTTAATCGATAAATCATTAGGTTCTGAAATTGAAACCATTAGAGTATGGGTTTTGGGAAATATTCTTTGAACATGCTGAAAACCCCAAAAACCCGTAAGGTTCGCTAGCACTCGCTAGGCGAACCTGGGGCGAGCGTTCGCTGCCACTTCGCTAGGCGAAGCAGCAGCGAGCTTGACAGTCTTTTGAAAAATGGTTTTGCTGTCTAATCTGTTTGGTGTGTGTTGTTTCCTTTTATATTTTGCAGATGGAATCAAGGTCTGGAGCGTCAAAGAAAAGAAAGGGAGGAAACACTTCCCGGTCTGTACCTATCCAGTTTGATAACGACAAATTTGTCGGCCCGAAGCAGGCCGCCAGGTACATTTCTCTGGAGAAACGGAAAATTCTTCCGGAGAAGCGATTCCTCATCAACCCCCAAGGCACAAACAGAGCATTTGCCGGGTTGATGGACACTATGAAGTGGGATCGGTTAATTTCCCCACTTGAGCATTATGACATAGCAACGGTGCGTGAGTTTTATGCAAACGCACTGCCTGATGACGACGAGCCCTTTACTTGGATATCTAGAGTGGCCGGGCGTCTAGTTGCATTTGATCGGGATGCCATCAACCGAGTCCTTGGGGAACCGCTCCAGCTGGGAGCTGAAGAGAGGGACACATACCACACTGACCTACGGCTTCACCGGGATGTTCCAGCCATTTCTGCCGCCCTGCTATTAAGGGGGAAATCTGTTGAGCTGAACCCATCTGGGGTTCCAATGAGGTATCACAGGGAGGACATGACTCCCATGGCTCAACTGATACTGCTGTTGGTGCTGACGAACATCCAGCCTAAGTCCCACACCTCTACAGTGCCGATCCCAGTGGCACATTTGGTTCACAGTATCCTCTCCAACGTCCAGATCGATGTGGCGAGGATCATCGCTAATGAGCTTAAGTCCGTGATCGAAAGCGGGCTAAAGTCGGGGGCTCGTGTGAATTGTCCCCTAGCTTTCCCGTGCTTGATCATGAGTTTGTGCATTCAGGCAAAGGTGAAACTACCGTCTCGGGGTCAGGTAAGGATCCCGCCACCTATCGATGACCGGTACGTGGCCAAATATTGTAGAGCGAAGAATGCCAGAGGCAGTGCAGCTACAGAGAGTACCCGGGCTTCTGATGGTCCTGGTACTTCTACTCCTGGACTAGATCCTTACCTGCAGGCTGTGTGTGATTATAGTTTTGAATGGATGGCGGCATCCCAGAGAGCCATGATAGATATGCACGACTCTATGCAGCGGTTACAGCTGCAGGGAAGTGGTGCTCATGCCTTGATGACGCGTGAGCAGTTTCTGCTTAACGCCAACTGGCCTGTGGACAGGCCTGTCTATGGTGAGGGGGCGGGCGCTGGTGTGTCTTCAGGTGCTGTAGCTGATGATGATGATGATGCTGAGGATGATGAGGCTACCGGTTCTGAAGCCGGTAGCGAGGAGGATTCTGAGCCCTTGGAGGGTTAAGTTGTTGTATTTTTCAGTTTTTATGTTTATTTCTATTGTATTTTCGGATTCTGTATTTTGACTTTGGTTTTGTACTTTTGGGGTGTTTTGTCCCCCATGAACAAATTTAAAATTTTCAGTAATGTTATTTATTTATGTTTTTAATTTTGTTTGTTTAATAAATTTTTGGTTGATTAAGTGGCAAACCTTCTAGATTGGTTGCTCCTCAAAGAAGTACCCAATGAAGGTGCATCCAAGCTTGGATGGCAATGATAAGAATAAACAAGTGAATGAGGCTAAGGTACATGGTTACCTTCGGCTAGAATTTTAGAATGCATTAAGAACTTTACTCTTTTTCGTAAATTGAATATTGTCTTTTTGCAACATAATTGAATGAATGTTTCATCTAGGACTTAAAACCACAAATTGTGAGGAAACCTCCATTGTACACTTAAATGCTGGATTCTAATAAGTTTTGTTGATTCATTTGATTCATGCTTTGTCTTTTATTATTGTGAAATTGTGGAAGCAATTAGAAATGATCAAGGCACTTGTTTTCTTTCGAGCACAACTACATCCAAAAACAACTTACCTGTGAGCAGAGAGTATTCGTTAACCCTTTGAGCTTAAACAGTTGAATCTCAGCTTGAAATAAAGCGAGATTTCAAAAATCTTTTTTTTACAACCCGGAAAATCTTGATTATTGTTCTTTTGCCGTAAAAAGTTAAGAGCATTCACTTAGGGTAAGTAAGAAATAAGTTGGGGAGAATCGGTAAGTACCACAACTCTTGAAAAAAATAAAAGAAAAACCGAGCAAGCATTGAAAATAAAAATATAGAAAAGAAACATCTGTTTTGTAAATATGATGTGAAAGAAAAGAACAAAAATAGAAAGAATGAAAATGAATGCTTGCTTGGAAGAAAAATAGTGAAAAATAAAAATTGAGTTGTGGAGTATGAGTTGTGAAGGTTTCAAATAAGAAACAAATGAAACAAAGTCGAGATGTGTGAATAATATACTGTGAATGTCTCTTTTGCATCGGCACTTTCGTTTCAATGGCCTTAGAAATGACCCTTGTTTGTTAACCTAACCAAGCTTCAACCGAAAAGCCCTTAGTGATCTTTATGCTTCCACATTACCATTTATGATTGTTAGACATTGTATGAATCTATTTGATTTCTTCATTATTTGTTAGAGAGTGAGATTATTCCCGCGGTTGCAAACGCGTAAATTCTTCATTCCTTATTCGAAGAGGAGAGATAGGGTGATTCATTCAGAATAATATTGTTGTAGATAGATAAATATTTCGCATTGCTATTAAGTTTTAGTTCTTGTGTATTATTTTATTCGAACCGTTGGAAACTTGTATATGCTGACTCACTTGTGTTTGAGCCGTTTTATCCAACTTCGGAGAAACCATTTTCTTAAAGCAAATCCTCTTGTCCTTCAAGGGGCATACTTTGCTTGAGGACAAGCAAGAATCTAGTTGGGGAGAGTTGTTAGATGCCCAAAAGTGCTTATTTGAGCTATCATATGTGGGCATCTTTCACTCTATTTCCTTGCTAAATTGTCAAAACCACCTTTGTTTTAGATGAAATGCATTACATTGATAAACGATCTTGGTACCTTTGATTTGTGTGTTATTGTGCAGGAAGAAGGCATGAAATAATTGAAAATGAAGACACAAGAAAGTTGGCAAAGGAACCAAAGAAATCAAGCATTCATCAGCCTGCTCGCTAGGCGAGGGCTGTGGCGAAGCACTCGCTAGGCGAGCGCCCAGCGAAAAGCTCTAGTAAAATATCAATAAATTCGCTAGGCGAGCTGCTAGCGAAGGTGGTAGCGAGTTCGTTCAGTTTTGGTGAAAAGCGCAGCCAGCACTCACTCGCTAGGCGAGGCTCTAGCGAGTTCCCAGCGAGCATTCCAGTAGCCAAACCTCTCAACCTCGCTGGAGCGAGGGTTGAAGCGTGCCCTTCGCTAGGCGAAGGTTTTGTTCGCTAGGCGAACATGACAGTCTGAGATAGACTGTGTCTCTGGGCGCAGGTGCCTCTTGTGCCTCAAATTGACCCTCGCTAGGCGAGCCATTCTGCTCGCCTAGCGAGCATGACATCCCAGTACAGCTCTATAAGTAGCAAGTGCCACTTTTGAGAGCCATACCTTAGTTTTACCTAATTTTTCCACTTTTGTACTTTCTTAGAGATATTTTTCCAGCATTGTTCTTAGGATCTTTTATGCCCTAGATTTCATTTCTCTTCATCTTGTAACCATCTTCTACAAAAAGAAGGTGGATTCCCATCCAATCTCGATTATCCGACTTGGATGTTGATCAACCTTCTTCCGAAACTTGCCGACCAAGCTACCATGAAAATGAGTAGCTAAGTCATCCATTTGTCAAGGTTAGATGTAGGTGATTACTAGCTTTGTGTGTAAATGTAAGGATCTTCATGTGTAAACTCTTTAATGGTGAATATATGATGAAAACTTTGTTTCTATTTAAAACTCTTTGTGTTGGTTTATGATCGAGAGATGTTTACCAACTCTTGACCTAGGTTTTCATCCAATCTTGTTTGTTAGCTAGAGATAGTAATGAATGATTTTGTTCACCATAAGGTTGAACCAAAAAGTTGTCATTTTGATAGATTGTGTTCGAGAGAAACAATGGATCAAAATGGGAAAACTCACAATGTGTGTTCGAGAGAAACATATTGGGAGGACTTTGTGAAATGATTTATCATCTAAAGGAGTTTATAAGATTGTTGACCGAACAAATACATGCAAAGTGATCATCGAACCCTAACTTTGGCAATATTTCTCATTTATTCAAACCAAAACTCTTACCGCAATTTATTACCTTTTTATGCAAGATAACGTGACAACCAACCAAAACCCTATTGATACATTGAGCTAGAATTAATACAACCATCGAACGGCGGTGATATCTTACAATTCCTGTGGATACGATAACAAAAACCCGACACTTAAAATTTACAACTAACAGTTTTATAGATCTATTTGCATTCAATGGTCTTCTTACCTAGAGGAGAGTAGTGAAAATTCAAGTTTTGTTATAAGACAAGGCCTCAATTTCATTATTCGTGGCCTAAACCCAATTGAGATTGTTAACATTTGTGCACAATAGAATATATTTTTCACCATAGTGGAAGATGACCAAAAAGTATTATTAATTGCAAAAAAAATGGGGGAAAAAATACAAGGGAGGAGACTATCCAATTAATAGGCAAAACTAATGCTAAAAAATAGGAAAAAGAAAAACAAACTAAAACGGAAAAATAGGCTAAGTGGGTTTCGTGTTGGGCCTATGTATTTCAACAGATCCAACTTTACCCCGTACCCCTACAATTGTACCCACACTCCTACATTTAATTTTTTTGACCAAAATACCCTCGTATAAATAGGATATATTTTCCATTTCTAATTTTTTTTTACCATTTTCGTCTCAAGAGTTCCGGAAAACAGAAATTTTCAATTTTTGGCATTGTAAACCGGAACACTCAGAGTAAGTCTTCCGGTTCATGAAATGTATACCGGAACACATGTCTAAATAGTTCCGATTTGTTGCCTTTAGGGGGCACTGAACCGGAAGTCTTTTAGAGAGTCTTCCGGTTTGGTATGTTGTATATCGGAAGTCTTTCTTAAAGACTTCCGGTTTGGATGATCTAAACCGGAACTCTTTAAGAAAGTGTTCCGAAAGTCATTTTTTTTACTCACCGGAACTCTTCTTTGAAGTGTTCCGGTATTTTTTTTTTTAATTTTAATTATTTTTTAAAACTTTTTTTTTTGCAGTGGTTCGAAGACGAGGTGCATATGGTAGGATTCCAGTCCGCACGTTAGACCGGAGTGCATCTTCATCTGCAGCTGAGCCGGTTGGATATCCAGGAGGGTCGTACGATGCGTCTCTTTTGGTGAAGTACGAGCATCATGTTGCTCGATATTTATGGTTCGGTGAGGTAAGTAAACGGGATATATTTGAAAATGAATAATAGTTGAATATTTTATATTTTGTTTTCTAATATGTGTTTTAATTGTTTTTGGGAAAGAGGTCCAAAGAAAGAGTTGAAGGTTGCTGGACATGGACTGAAGTTGACTTCTAGGGTTCCATTGGCTCTTCCACCACAGATGGAGAGTTGGGTATCTAGATCTGGTTTATCTTCACTACAGAGAACCAGTCTGAACAAGATAGACACAAATCTTGTCTCTATATTTGTGGAAAGATGGCATCTAGAGACATCTTCATTTCACATGTCGTTTGGTTAAATGAGCATTACTTTAGATGATGTCTCATGTCTGCTTCACTTGCCCATCAGGGGTATCTTCTGGAGTCCTCAGGATGTGATGGAAGAGGTAGCTGTAGAACTTGCTGTTGACTACCTAGGAGTGTCACAGGATCAGGCACAGTCACATGTTCGTAGCTGCAGGGGGTCGTATTACAAGTTGGAGTGGTTATACGATTTATTCGTACAACATAGAGCTGCTTCCAGTTGGGCATATGCGACCAGAGCATATCTATTGATGTTGGTGGGATCCACCATATTTGCCGATATGACCTTTACACCTGTAGAGGCACGATACCTCCTCCTATTTACGAACTTGGATAGATGTTCAGGATATAGTTGGGGAGCAGCTGCACTAGTTACCCTATACAGATATCTTGGAGATGCGTCCATGTACAGTTGCAAACAGCTCGGTGGATATCCTACTCTCCTACAGGTATATAATTTAATTTTGTTTATTAAGTGTTGGATTCATTTTATAAAATATGTTAACTTAATTTATTTTATTTATTATGTTTGTATTTTGTAACAGTGCTGGATTCACGAATACTTTCCAACTGTTGGAAAAAGAGGGGAGAATTGGAAACCTGCTGATAACTGTGGTCTTCCCCGAGCGATGAGATGGTCGTATAGGCAAGGAGTCCTGAAGGTTGATGATTTACGACCTATTTTGGACGAGCTGACACCTGCCGACGTCATATGGCGTCCATTTGAGGATCATAGAGCATGGCATCTATTTGATGAGATATGTCTTTATAGGGGTTGTTTGAAGTGGGGTGAAACAGTTGTTCCATACTTGCCTGACAGATGTTTACGTCAGTTCGGGTATAGGCAGTATGTTTCATCCCCACCTCTGGATTGTATGATGGCGACGGATATTGGTGTTGATTGGATCAGTTACCATCAGAGTGTTATCGCTGTGATCAGTCCATCTACCGTGGCCACCACTCCATTTGATGTAGAAGATGGTTATCTGGAGTGGTATTATTGTGTTTCCCATCCATGGTTGGTCCCTCCCCATCGTGACGATCCTAGAAAGGTACCAGTTCATGTATATGACGCCGGGCCATCTGATCCTGATTGGCCTCGTGTATCTAAATTGATTCATCGCTATCTGAGACAGGTTAATGCCGAAGAGGAAGATCCACAGTTTGCTGATTTATTTGAAGCTTTGCATATTTCTCGTTCACATTGATTTATGTATTAAGTTTTAGAACTGAATATAATAGACATAATATAAAATTCATGTTTTGATTACATATTTATGTTTTGAGTACATATTCATGCTAATACAGGTGTAAGTAATTGCCAATATTGCATACGTCCTGCAAATCCTAACATCCAAGTAGTTGCTGTATGAGAACGAAATTTCTTCCAATCTAATGTGACTGGTGGCAATGGAAACCCCTCTTTCATGTTAACCTGATAAAGTAAAATAATTAAAATATTAAGTCATATAACATAAAATATTAACTGAAATAATATAGTGAAATAATTAAAATATTTAGGCATATAAATACGTACCTGAACCCAATGATTGTGGTTAACAAAACCAATGCAATAAATAGAGACATTTGGTGAATGTGAACTTGTCATCGGAAAGAAAGTCATGCACGGATTGCCTAAACAGACAAGTACAACATTATAGCGATTCGCTATCAAGTAACCCATATCTGGTAGACTCAACCATTTTTTAGGTGGTTGTGAACCAAAGGATTCTATCATCAAAGATTCTCTCACTTCTGACAACCGATTAAAAAATAACTTGTCATACAAAGTTGACCTATCCTTGTCTATTATTTCCAACCCCGACTCTCTGCGAACCATTGGCCAACCATCCTTACCATATGCATGCAATGATGCAATGACTCTAAATCCACAATTACCATCTGATTCAACATTAACTACATCTTTAATGTATGACCTAATATGATTAGGAAATTGAAGAATGAATTGTGGTTGCTTCTTTGATAATTTTATCTTCTTCGAAGTTTGTGATGGTTGAGATTGCCTTTGTGAAGATTGAGATGCCTTATCAACATACTCATGATACGAAGGGTCCCTATAAACATCATATTCTGCTGGTTTTTTCCCTTTCTTCTTCACTCCTCCTTTGGTTTTTAGTTTCTCAGGTGGTGGACACAATGGAGTCATTGTTGGGTATGCTAGTTCACATACCCTACTCTTTAATGCCCTTTTCCCAATAACATCTAATGACCTAAATCGTCTCCACAATTCATCCATTGCAGAAGTCATATCCACCTCTGATCCATCATCTTCACCTACCTCTAACTCAACTTCCATAGTTAGTTTCCTCCAATGAACATGAACAACATCAATGGGTATCAGTATACCACCTAGTGTGTATCTTCCTAACTCACAAGCACAAGGTAACCCATAAGATGTTCTAAGAGTACAGCCACATATTTGCCTGTTAGTTCCAACATAATCAACTCTCAATAACTCTTCAGCAATACGTCTCAAAGCAGCTCGAGATACGGAACCACGCAAATAACCATAAAAGGGACTTACGTGCGCGTGCTCAACTTCGTAAAAACTCTTTTGAAAAGAAGCTCTAATGTTTCCTAGTTGTAACCTCAAGTTGTTATTCATGGCTTCCCAACATTTGACCATGCAACCGTTGACCATACTCAACCTCATCACTAGCCCAGACAACTTCCATCCATAATGTGTCTATCGTCTTTTGCAGGTCATTCACCATATGTTGTTTGCATTTGGCACCAACGTTTTTGTTAATGTGAAATCTACATAGCAAATTAATCGACCTGGGAAACACAATTTCAATTGCTTTCATCAAAGCAAGATCTCTATCTGTCAAAATCACTTGTGGACACATGTCTTTCTTCACAAACAACTCTTTTAATTTCTCCAATACCCAGCAAAAATTCTCTGTTTGCTCAGACTCCATATACGTAAATCCAACAGCAAAAGTCAACTCGTTCGATGTCATGCCAACAATTTCAAACAAAGGTTATTTATATTTGTTTGTCTTGTAGGTGCTATCCATAACTAACACAATCGGAAAAATATTCAACAACTTAACTGAATCAGGATGTGCCCAAAATATCTCTCTCACCACTTCCGAGTCATCCTTTTTTCTACTCCAATAAACATAGCATGCATCCTCAATAAGCTTAAACATATGTTGTATCTCACTCCTAGGACCTCTTATCTCTTTTTGTATCACACTCTTATGCTTGTATACTTGCGTAATCTGAGTGACATTGTCAGGATATCGGTCTTGCAAGGAAAGCAATATGTGTCTAGGTGGTACATGTCTCTTTGCCAAATCAGCGACATGTTGCTTCTCATATATGGTCAACCTACCAATAAACGAATGACCTTCTAATCTATCAGGTAAACCATGATTATGTAACCCATATTTTACATCAATCTTCCAACCAGATCCATCTTTCGCCGGAGTCGACCTGATTTTAAATGGGCATCCACATTTCTTGGACACACTTTGGGTACCACTATCAGTAATCTTGTGTTTCCCACCTTTATCACAACCAAATATTATTTTGTTACTTCTTCCTCTCTTCCCCGTTTCAGTATCTGAACGACTGATAATAACAGTTACTTTATTATCGATTCCAACCTCTTTAATCCATCTGATAACCTCTTCTCGTGTACCAAATCTTTCCGTCGTTATAAACGCATCAGTAGTATCTACACATATTTGGGGAAGATTTTCCATTCCTGCAAAATAAAAAACAGATTAAAAGAAATTAAAAAAAAAAGCAAACCGGAACACTTCTTTAAAGAGTTCCGGAACACATATTATACAAACCGGAACTCTTCTCCAAAGAGTTCCGGTATGTGTAAATTTGTTTACCTGAACTCTTTCAAGAAGTGTTCCGGTTTGTAATTTTTTTCTGATTGAATCGGAACTCTTTCATGAAGTCTTCCGGTTCATTGTTTTGTGTGTTCCGGAAGTCATTCTTGAAGTCTTCCGGTTTGGGAAAAATACATACCGGAAGTCTTTTTGCAGGAGTTCTAGTGCGAGGGGTGTGAAACATGTAATTTCTGAAATTTTCAACTGAATGGTAAAAATGAAATGGTAAATTGGTTAAAACCAATTAAGGGTAGAATGAGAATTTTTAAATTTTTGTAGGGGTATGAGGCTAACCGTAGGGGTACAAGGTAAAAATTTCCTCAAACTGGAGTGTATGTTTTACGGTCCAAGTTTGGTAATACAAGAGGAGAAAGGACCAAAATGCAATACTATGATTATAGGTGAAGGTATGGATGCGACTGTTATCTCTGGTAATCGGAGTTGTGTCGGCGGTTCGACTCCTTTCCATTCGGCTACCTTTGGTATGATTACATTCACACCCTTTACTGTGTTACTCCTAATTTCTCTTTTGCCTATTTTTTTCTTTGCATCAAATAAGGTGTAATTTGAAAAGTTGATTTGGAAAAAGAACAAATCAGTCTTTTGACAGAAGATATATTTATAAATTGTTTAATGTAACTCTGACCCAATTCTAGTAACTTAATTTTCATTTTCATTTTTATGCAGCTGTAAATGGTAGAGGGTTCATTGCTCAGGATATTTCATTTCGAAACACGGCAGGTCCAGAGATGCTCCAAGCAGTGGCATTAAGATCAGACTCTGACCTCTCTGTGTTTCATCGGTGTGGGATATTCGGTTATCAAGATAGCCTATATCCCCACAGCATGCGTCAATTCTACAGAGAATGCACAATCGCTGGAACTGTGGATTTCATCTTTGGATATGCCACCGTCGTGTTCCAGAATTGTCAAATAATAGCCAAGCAAGGGAGGCCTAACCAAAAGAACATTGTTACCGCTCAAGGACGAATAGACCCAAACGAACCAACAGGTTTCTCATTCCAATTTTGCAACATTTCAGCTGAGAGTGAAACCATCCCAACATACCTTGGTAGGCCCTGGAAGAACTATTCACGAACAATTTTAATGCAATCCCACATGAGTAACGCGATAAGACCAGAAGGGTGGTTAGAGTGGGACGGAAGTTTTGCTTTGGACACATTGTACTACGGTGAATACAATAACTCTGGACCAGGTGCTGAGATAGCTAACAGAGTGAAATGGCCGGGTTACCATGTGTTCAATGACTCGAGCGATGCTAGTAAGTACACCGTGGCTCAATTTATTGAAGGGGATCTTTGGTTACCCGCCACTGGTGTTAATTACACTGCTGGTTTGTAATTCACAATGGTTCTTGGTTTTGGTTCAAACAAAATCTATGTAAAAGTAAGAGTAAATGGGTTAGTAGGGTTGCTCATGCGTTGGATCAATTGTTGAACATCATAGGAGATGTATGGTTGAATGTTGAGTAAATATATGAGTTGGCCAACTATTCTTCTATAGGATGTTGGATCTTGTTAAGTTGGTATCTCGAGACATGGGTGTTGTGACAGGCTTACATCCAAGGAGACACATGTTGGATAGGATGTCTAAGACATATTTCCTTTGCCATATGTTGATCCCTTTGCTATACCGAGTTACTTTGAGTCCCAAAAAATTGAGAGTCCTTAGGTCTTTGATCTTGAAGTGGTTATGCAGTGTTGTCTTGATGGAATGAATGATGTATAAGTTGTTTCCTATAATTATTAGATCATTAGTGTGAATTAGTAAAATAGTAAAAGAAGTAGATGATTGATGTATAAAAATAGAATGGTTTGCAAGGCATTGTCTAAAACATTGTGATAACAGGACAATAGGCAACTTGATAAACCATTGTCATTTGACTTTTTAAGTCCATATAAAGATTTTAAAGTTTGCAAATTTTATTTGGATGAGAAGTATGGATGCCTTGAGGTAAGGTCTTTGTATACCTTCTCATCCAAATGACAATGAAAGAATGCATTATGTATATTTAATTGGTGTAAAAAAAGATTTTTAAAGAGAAAGTGAGTGAAATGAGTAATCTTACACTTATGAGCTTAGCAACGGGAGATTAGGTGTCAAAGAAATAAATACCTTCGACTTAAGTGAAGTCCTAACACCTAACCTTGTTTTATGTCTTTCAATAGTTTCCTCAGCCTTAAACTTAGTTTTATAGATCTATTTTCATTCAATGGTCTTCTTACCTAGAGGAGAGTAGTGAAAATCCAAGTTTTGTTATAAGACAAGGCCTTAATTTCATTATTCATGGCCTAAACCCAATTGAGATTGTTAACATGTGTGCACAATAGATCATTTTTCACCATAGTGGAAGATGACCAAAAAGTATTATTAATTGCAAAAGAAAATGGAAAAAAAATACAAAGGAGGAGACTATCCAATTAATAGGAAAAACTAATGCTAAAAAATAGGAAAAAGAAAAACAAACTAAAACAGAAAAATAGGTTAAGTGGACTTCGTGTTGGGCCTATGTATTTCAACAGTCTCCCTCAAACTGGAGTGTATGTTTAACAGTCCAAGTTTGATAACACAAGAGGAGAAAGGACCAAAATGCAGAGCTTTAGTGAATAAATATGCAACTTGGTTGGTTGGTAGTGTTGATAGGCATGAGGTGAATAGTTTTATCTTGAAGTTTATCTCAAGCTAAGTGGAAGTCCATCTCGATGTGCTTAGTGCGCTCGTGGAAGATGGGATTTTTGGCCATGTAGATAGCACTTTGGTTGTCGCAATATAGAGTCACATGGTGGGGTTGAGGGATTCTGAAATCCTGAAGAAGAAACAATAGTCATTGCGCCTCGCATGTTGTATTTGCAAGAGCGCGATACTTCACTTTGAAGGAGGGTCTGAACACAACCATTTGTTTCTCTGTTTTCCAGCTTATGAGGTTGTCGCCTAAGAAGAAACATAATCCAATAGTTGATCTGCGTGTGAGATGACAAGCACCCCAATCAGAGTAAGCAAAGTCGATGAGGTTTAATAATGACTGCTTTCGGACCAAGGTTCTCACTTTGCATGATCTAGGGATTTTGTAAAATTAGGTATAAGACACTGCTCTTAGAGTCACATACTCCATTGAGTGTCCTCCGCTTATGTTAATTTACTTGCGAGACGACAACTCCATTAAGGAAGTCTATTCTAAGTGAGATCTTTGTATTGACCCTCGCGAGGAAAGCTTCTCAGAGACCTATACTACACGACCATCGGTCTAGGCCGACCAAGGTTAAATTTTCTAAAAAAAAGGGGGTCTTAAGGTCATAGACTCTAATGAAGATAAGGATGCTTACGCTGAAAGCTCAACGATCATCAATACCTCTAAAAGAGTCTACAACTAAGTGAAGTTCTCGTAAGACCCTTCACGAGGAAAACTCCTCGGGGATCAATATTACTCAACCTCTCCTATCTTAAGTAAGCTCTCAGACTCGGGTGAAGAGTCTTTCACACAAAGCTTAATTGCAATCATTATTAACCGTCTTTGTTCTTCGTTAGAGGGCCAAAGGCACAGACAAACAAAGAATAATATATACAGTTAGTAATAAAGAATAAAAGAATAAATATGCAAAGATAAATAAGCGGATAAATCAGGTTAGACTTGCTTAGGGAACTAAATTCGTATCCCCGGCAGATTCACCAGCTGTCGCTACCGCGAATTAGCCGACTGACTAAAAGAATATGCCCCGTATCGAAGAGAGAAAAGCATAATACAGAAGAGTCGCCACCAAATTTTATTGGGAATTCCTCTACGGGATAGGAGAGGGAAAAGAGTCGATAAAACCCCTGAGACGAAAAGTGACACATGAAGTGCAAAGGTAAGCATATAGAATCGATCTCGCAACCGAGACTTGGGTTCGGAAGTCGGTTACACAAGGGGAATGTATTAGCACTCCTCATGTCCATGCTACTCCATGGGAATCATTTAGATTGTCTGCGTATATGGGTATTTATCTCGCTTATTGTTTTATTCTTATTTTCAAAAAGAGTGTGAAAGAATGGGATTTTGGTTTTTTTTAATTATTGTGCTTGCCAAGGGTTATGGCCTTTATGCCTATCTATCATTCATTGGGTGATGAAGAATCAGAACTCCATAGTTCAGAGTAGAAAATGTTTGTCGGTTGGTTGATTTCGCCTTTAAGAAAAGGGCTTTCGGTGTGATGCCCTAGGACAAAAAAAATGAGGTTTGATGGCTTGTATTGGTTTTACCTTGAATAAGAGTTTATGAAAAAAATGTTTATGATTAGATTGCACTAAATTCTATGGGTGGAGGTGAAAATTCTAGACAAATAAGTGAAGCGTCTTTTGTCCATAATAATATGAGCAAGGGTAGGAAAGCTCAATTCTTACTCATTCTCCACCACTTAAGTCTTATGGAGCATAATACTAATCGTAGTTTTAATGTATTTTGAATTTGATTAAGAAAATTCTGCTTGACATCGAATCAAGGGTTTGTTTATTTGATTATGAAATTGGGTAATGTAATGGATATACAAAGGAACCAAACAAGAAAGTGAAGGGTCTCATTATAAGGTAGCCCAAGAGAAATCCTTATGTGTGTAAAAGTGACATAAGCTAACAAAGGATACCGGTCTTGCAATCATGTCTCCCTAAGATAGTGCCATAATGCCATTCTTACAACAAATATGTAAGTTACAGATGAAATCCAAAGTTAAAACAGAGTATCACAAGATAATGGCAAGGTCCTCCAAGAAAAGGTCCTAAGATGAAATCCTTTATGTCCAAGTTGATTACAAGTGGGATGGATCTTTTTGGTCTTATCATTTTATCATGTTTTTGTTGTTTTTAAGTTTATGGTGACAACAAAGCAAAAAACAATAAATAAACATGCATGAGTATGTACAATGATGATGAGTGTTATAAAGTAAATTACAATGCAATAACTTAAAAGTAAATCACAAGTTGATAATGATAAGGTCACAATAACAATGGTTAATAAGTATGGATGACATAAAATAAACCACAAGACAATGGTAACAAGATCACGGTAATGGTTAGTGATAAACAAAGTTGCTAAAGTATAGTTAGTGGTTAGTAGTATATACAAGTTAAACTCTTGAGGATTATATATCCTTAGGTCAAAAGATTCAAAATATGACGCATCAGGGGATAACTTATCACTGATGTAAAGTATTGAAGATGATCAATGATTAACTAACAATAGATTTGTAACAATGAAAGTTATGCAAACCCTAAGTCCATCTATCAATAGCTTGACAAAAGGAAGGTTCTATCACTCAAGGGTTAAAGATTAATATGTTTATTCAAAGGTTAGGTTAGACAAGTTATACAATGATTAATGTACAAAGTGAACAAGGAAGCATAATGGTTAGATGGTTAGTATAAACAGTGGGAACAAAATGAATCAAATGGAATCACAAGTTAGTACGTACAAACAAAGCTTCATCTATGTGTTAAATGATTCAAGTTTGGTTGATATAGAGGTAACCTATCTATGCCTCAAAGTATCATGAATGATCCATTGATCATTCATTGATAGATTTGAAACATAGAAGGTTTAATCAACCCTAATTACTCCATAATCATGACATAACAGGCTTCATTAGCCATCAATGTTCAAGGCATCATAAGTCAATAAAAAAATCCAAATAAAATGAAACAAAGCATAATAAAATAGAAGAGGAAAAAATAATAAGAGTTTATTTTGAAAACATTTGGATCAGAAATAAAATAAGTGGTAAAAAAATCAAATGAAATGGAAAATAAATAGGGTTAAAATAAGTAAAGAAAAGAAATAAAATCAAAAACAAGGCAAATGGGCGCGTTGGGGATTGAACCCATGACCTTGGGGTCAACCCCCTCACCAACCGAGCCAAGCACTCTTGGTGATAAAAATGCGCTTCAATTGAAATAAATAATAAAACAAGTATTAAAATGAGGTGCGCGTGTGAGTTAACTAATTAGAGTGGGACACAGAATTTATTTGAATTCAAAAACATGCGCAACAATGTCGTCTTCAACCTCAAGACAACCAAAACCAAAACTTCAAAACACGAGTTTTTCAGTGGATTCAAGCATGGAAACAACTTCTACGCACATCAACGATCTAAGCTCCACACTCATGAGCCATTGATTGGCTCTGAGTGTAGAGTATTTTTCAAAAAGTTCATAAGAACAAATTAACCTAAAACAAAAATTAAATGCTTGATATTGGATAATAAACACTCAAACCATAGGGTTAAGCTTCAGTGGATGATTTCGAGTCGAATGATAACTTATTTGACGAAAGGGGTGAGTGTAGTTACCTGATCGGAGTCGGTTTTAGAAGTAAACTCTGATGAGTTTGAGTAGCTCATGTGAGGTGTTGGAAGGTGAGTTAGGGTTTGTGAAAGCTTGAGTGATGTTTGTGGATGGATTATGGGCACTTGGTTTGAGTTGAAAAACTTTAGAACTCAGAAATGGTATCTCTTGGTTTTGAAGGATGAACTCGGTTTAGCTGCAAAATGTTTTTGGCTATTCAAGCTTAGTTTTAGAGTGGAAACCCTCCCCCTATTCATATGGGAGGTGTTGGAATAGATATGTGAGAGAATGAGGGTGGTTTGATTAGAAATCACATGTGTCTTGAAGCATGCTCGAAGGTGGACTTTTTTAGGATGTGAAATGATATGTTTTGACCTGATTTGCTTCACCAACCAACTAAGTTTGGTCCTTAGCACCAAACAAGAGCAACCAGAGGTATTCGAGTGACCTGATATGCATTTGGACTTTAACCATTTTGGAAAGAAAAAAAAATTGCACATGGCTCGGGTTTTGCAATTGGTAAGATTTTTGCATCCAAGTTGACCTTCAATTGTGTTTTGTAATGTTGTGTAACATGTTATAGGTCAAAAGGAATCAGATATACGTGGATTGGGACCTTGGTGAATCAAAATGCAAGTTCTGGCTGGTTGAGGTCTGGGCTATGCATCATGATAAAATCCCAACTCTGAACTAGGGCTAAATGAAATTGGCTAGTGCATTTTGCATGAAATTTGTGCCAAATGTTTCTTGCCATGTTCTTGATGAAATGCAAAAAGAACCAGGTCAAAAGGAGTTATGGTTTGGAAATGGCAATGTGGTAAATTGGTGGTCTTGGTCATGTTTCTAGGTCATACTATGCACTTGGACCAGCTTGGCCAATGCAAAAATTGAGGTCTTTGCTCAATGAATTAGGTCTTAGACCTTGAAACAAAGTTTAATAGGGACTCAATTAGGAAGTTTAGCTTAGATAATATCTTGAAAATTTTGAAAGGTGAAAAAATTATGGACTTTGGACCAAATGATAGGCCATTCTTGCCAAAATGTGACCAACCAACTTGACCTAGAAATGTCACTTTGTGATTTCTTGATTTTTATGGTACAATGATGGATGTGTGAAGCTAATATGATCATATCATGGTGTAAAATAAGTTTTTGAGCTTTGTGAGGTGATTTAGGTCAAGTCCATAGGTGAATGCAAGGCATTGAATGTTCAAAGTTCGTGACTAAACGAAAGACTTGTAACATAGATTGAATGGGTGTTTGATTGGTGAATTATGGTTGAAATTGATTTGAATAAAAGATGAATGGATTCTGGTATGATTGGATGATCAAATGAAGCAAATCCATGAACCAAAAGATGTACCAAATAGGGTTTCTTGGACCACAAGTTTCATCAAGAACCATGTCGAGTGAAATTAGAGTTTTGAGGTGATTCAAAGGACTGGGGTATGAAAAAACTTTGGATTTTAGGGGTCCTTAATGGCAAGATCAAGGCTCAAGGTGAACTATGACTTGTACAAGCCAATGAGGGTCAAGAACTAGGGCTGAGGTCCTTGGGTGACCAAATGAATCTTCACATGTCTTCAATGGGGAATCACCATCCAATTAGCGTTTGGAGAGTGAGCGAGATGACTTGAATGATCCTCCAAGTTTGTGGGATGCTTGAGGATTGGAGATTAGGGTCAAGGTGGCTTGGGCACACCTCAACATGATTAGTGAGTCTTGAGGCTTCATAGATGAATCCCATGCCTTAAGCTTGTGGAACATTATGGATCATTAGGTGTGAATGCTCATGAAATGATATGTGGGGAATGTATGCTCATGAATTAGGGTTATGGAGGGTGATATGGAGGTAGGGTAAATTTGAGGGTACGACTGTGTTGCAATGGGAGACCCTGAAGTTTATTACCAAGTTAAGAAGTTTTCTTGGTTTGGCTGGTTACTATAGAAGGTTCATCAAAGGATTTTAAAAGTTGGCTTTTCCTTTGACTCAGTCGACTCAAAAGGGTTAGACTTATATGTCGAGTGTTCAGTGTAAAGAGATTGACATTAGCTCCATTTTTTATTTTTCTGAATCCAAGTGAGTTCTTTGTGGTGTATTGTGATGCTTCAAAGATGGGTATAGGTGGTGTGTTGAAGAAGAATGGTTGTGGCTTATTCTTATAGACATTTGAAATTTTATGAGAGGAATTATCTTACGCATGATCTAGAGTTGGAAGCCATGGTGTTTGTATTGAAAATTTGGAGGCATTATCTGCTTGGTTCTAGATTTGAGGTGTTTAGTGATCACAAGAGTTTGAAGTATCTCTTCGACCAGAAGGAGTTAAATATGAGAAGAGGAGATGTCTCAAATTCTTGAAAGAGTATGATATTTATTTGAGTTGCCATCCTGTTAAATCCAATGTTGTAGTTAATGAGTTTAGTAGGAAGTCATACCATATATCGATGCTTATGGTTCGAGAGTTAGAGTTTATCAAATAATTCAGAGACATGAGTTTGGTATGTGAAGATACTCCTAATAATGTGAATTTGGGTATGTTGAAGCTGACCAGTGGCATCCTTGAAGAGATCGGAGAAGGCCAGAAAGCTTATTTGGGATTGGTTAACCATTTTGTGTCAATCAATCAGGGCAAAGGAGGTGACTTCAGAATCGACGAGAATGGTATGATAAGATTCGGAGATAAGGTATGTGTACTAGATGTGTTAGAGCTTAAGAAGATCATTCTTGGGGAAGGTCATAGAAGTGGTATGAGTATTCAACTCGGTTCCAGAAATATGTATCAAGACTTGAAGAAATTGTTTTGGTGACCAGGAATGAAGAAGGAAGTATTTGAGTTCGTTTATGCTTGTTTGACTTGCTAGAAGTCGAAGATTGAACATCATAAGTCGTCGGGACTGATGCATAGATTGAGTACTCCTACGTGGAAGTGGGATAATATTTCCATGGATTTTGTGACAAGTTTTTCGAATGCAACGAAGGGATGTGATTCCATATGGGTTATTGTTGACAAACTGACTAAATCGGTTTATTTTGTACCGATTAAGATCAACTATCCCTTGTAGAAGTTGGTAGAGTTGTATATTAAGAATATTGTTAGCTTGCATGATATTCCTTCAAGTATTCGTCAGATAGAGATCTGAGGTTTACTTAGAGGTTTTGGAAGACCTCCCCAAGAGTAGGATGATAGAGTCATATCCAAAGTTTTTTCCGTCATGTGATTCAATTGAGTAATTTATTTAAATAATTATTTTGTGATATATGACATGTTTGGCCAGTGATGGCATTTGTGGTGTTTTATGTTAATTAAATGGTTTAGTGGGAATTAATTAATAAATTAATTAAAAATTGGAGAGAATACTAAAGATTGAGCCAATTTTATGAATTGAGAGAGTTTACTGGTGAATGGAGGAAATCTAAACTTTAGTTGGGCAAAAAGTGTAAATTAGAGAAATTAAATAAAATAGTATATATTCTAAAAACTAGAGAAAATTAGATTTTTAGGGAACTATTCAATCAGTACGTGAAAAAGAAGGGACCTGGAGAGAAGAACTTTGGAAGGGAGAGTTAGAGCTTGAGAGAATAGATCATTAGAAATTTGTTTTGCTGATTTTTGCTGGAATTACAAGGTAGGGAGATTTTTCATCTATGGGTTCTTAATTCATGAAACTGTAGAGAGGTTTCCTTTAACCTCTAATAGGATTTTCTCTCTTTTTGTTGATGGTGTCGTTTGACGAATCATATGATTGCAATTATGTTTTTATGCCATGATTTAATTGCAAAATCGTGTATTGTAGTTTTGGTAATTGTTTCATATGCTATTTGTTCATAAACATGAGTTTTGACATGAAATTGAGATTTTCAAAGCATGAATAAATTCTGATTTTTTTGGTTAAATCAATGGGATAACATGTTAGATTAGTAGGAAATAACATACTAATGTATGGTAATCATGTGGGTAATTATTTTGGACTACTTAAAAGTGTTTGGGGATATTTTGAGAGGGTTTTTGATGTTCTTCCATAGCAAAATGCAAATTTTCTTCTGTTAGCAAGGTGATAGGAATCATGCGATGTGAAGCGCTGATGGACGACGAGTATATGACAAGGAGACCTTCATGATCTCCAGGAAGGCGTAGTCTTGCGGATCATCACAAGTGTTATGTGCTGAGTGACAAAGAATATGACAGGTGTCACCTTGGTGACAGGCCACCCGTCATCATTTTAGGGGAAGTGTTCTGACCCACCGAGTTGGTTTTTAGGGGATGGTTTTATCGAGTGGTTGGTGATTGGCTGCTGTTTGGTGTATTTTGATGAATATGAGTTAATTAATAAAATTATATGATTAATTGAGTAATATTATGCATAAATGAGTCTTATGTGTAATTATGAAATACACGATGAAAATACAAGTGTGATGTGGTGTGGATTATTATGCATACTTATTAATGAGTTATTGAGACGGGTAATTCGAGATATCAATTACTATTGATGTCGTAAAAATATAATTGTTTACAATTAGAGTGAGGTTGTATTGCATCTCTTATTGTTGGGTGATTATGTATAGTCATAGTGGGGTTGTACAACATCTTTGTATGTCATACGTCATATGTGTCGTTGTTGTGAAAGAGACATATTTCGTAGTTCAGAGTGGGGAATAATGACTTGTCCCAAGCCTTGAGTGGGGGCTTGGAGATCAGAGTGGGGGCTCGGAGTTCCTAGAGATTGAGACCTGGTTCGTATGAAGAACCAAACGTTGAGCCGGTACTGCATGCATATAGAGTTGAGTTGTAAGTCTGGTTCAGAGTGGGGACCGTGATGAACATGAGTCGAGTCATTGTTGCATTATATTGCATGATTGTGATGTGGGTGAGATGTGAATACATAATGTTGGCGTGTTTTCTGATATGTGGATGATTTTGTATATATGTGAATTTATTCCGAATGTTTATGCACCGTTTATTATTTGAATATATTCTCACCCCCTTTTTGTGTTGTTGTGTATGTGCTCCTCTAGAGTACATACAATCAGGTACCTGATTGGGAGATTGAGGTTGAGGACAGTGTTGTGCCTCTTTAGTTGCGTGTCGTTCGGGACTATAGTTGGAGTCACTCTAATATGTAATATAAGGGGATCGGGTTGTCCTATATTTGTTTATGTTGCGTATCTTTTTGTTTGATTTTATTTTGTTATCCCAAATGTTTTTTTTTTATAATTGCGCTGCTTATAAATAAGTTGTTTCTTTATTATGTGGTGAAAAAATGTTTTGATGGTTGTGAGTAGCATCCTACTTAGTAAATACTTATGTTTTATATATGTTTTATTATTTAATTGTCGAGTTGAGAAGTAGGATGTTACATCAGACACCGGGATTATGGCCGTGTGTGAGGGTGGATGTGACGTAAGTTGGAGGTGGGTGTTGCGTAGCTGGGTTCGTCGGAGTGTTGCGAACCTAGTGGTGGCGGTGTGACAGTAATTAGATGCGTAGTGGCAGAGAACAGAGATCTGCAGTGTAGTTGTGTATTGTGGGCGACAGGGTTTCTAGGCACAAAAGAAAGGATTGTGAAACCCTTAATTTCTGATATCATATTAAAAAAATGTTTTCTTTCTAATGTTGTGTCTAACGAGACTACACTCGAGTATATTTATATTCGTATGAGTTGTATGAGTTTTCTTTCTCTTTGGTTAATGATAATTGATTTTCAAAATATGATGTTTTGAAGGTGGTTTTGATGAAAAACTAAATATTTGATAAGGGTTTTGAAAGGTTATAGTTTTCGTGCTTTATATAGTGCGCCTGATTGTGTAATCCAAATGGAAACAAATTTCCAGATACTGAAATTACAACCGAATGGATACGAGCATCTCAACCACTACTCTTAAACCATCCACGCCTACAAAAGACAAACAAACTCCTTCGATAAATTAAATTTTGCCAAATTCATAAAGCCTTTAAATTTAACACACATACAAAAGCATATCATAGATCTTGCTCAAAATAAAACATCTAAAAATATCTAATTATGAGGTACTGATTAACTGTGGTTAACAGTAACCCATTTACTCTTACTTTTACATAGATTTTGTTTGATGCAAAACCAAGAACCATTATGAATTACAAACCAGTCGTGTAATTAACACCAATGGAGGGTAACCAAAGATCCCCTTCAATAAATTGAGCCACAGTGTACTTATTAGCGTCAAGCGAGTCATTGAGCACATGGTAACCCGACCATTTCACTCTGTTAGCGACCACAGAACCCGGTCCAGAGTTATTGTATTCACCGTAGTACAATGTGTCCAAAGCGAAACTCCCGTTCATCTCTAACCACCCTTCTGGTCTTATCGCGTTACTCATGTGGGATTGCATGAAGACTGTCCTTGAAAAATTCTTCCAGGGTCTACCAAGGTATGTTGCGACGGTATCATTCTCTGCTGAAATGCTGCAAAATTGGAAGGAGAAACCGGTTGGTTGGTTTGGGTCTATCCGTCCTTGAGCAGCAACAGTGTTCTTTTGTTCAGGCAACCCTTGCCTGGCTAGTATTTGGCAATTCTGGAACACGGCCGTGCCATCTCCGAAGATGAAATCCACGGTACCAGCGATTGTGCACTCTCTATAAAATTGACGCATGCTGTGGGGATATAGGCTATCTTGATAACCGAATATCCCACACCGATGAAACACAGAGAGGTCGGAGTCTGATCTTAATGCCACTGCTTGGTGCATCTCTGGACCTGCCGTGTTTCGAAATGAAATGTCCTGAGCAATGAACCCTCTACCATTTACAGCTGCATAAAAATGAAAATGAAAATTAAGTTATTAGAATTGGGTTAGAGTTCCATTCAACAATTTATAAAAATGTCTTCTGGCAAAAAAAAGTTAGTAAAATATCACTATCACTATCACTGATTTGTTCTTTTTCCATATTTTGTTATGTTTACCTGTTATACATAAAAAAAATCAAATTTCACCTTACTTGATGCAAAGAAAAAAAAAATAGGCAAAAGAGAAATTAACACCAACACAGTAAAGGGTGTGAATGTAATCATACCAAAGGTAGCCGAATGAAAAGGAGTCGAACCACCGACGTAACTCCGATTAGCAGAGATAACAGTCACATCCATACCTTCACCTATAATCATAATATTCCATTTCTTCTTCTTAATCTCAACATTCTCAACATAGACACCTTTTTTCACAAATATAACATATCTTTTCATGTTGAATTCAGGAGCTGCGAACACCGCATCTGTCACATTACTGTAATTCCCACTTCCATCCGCAGCCACAACAGCATCTGCAGTAGTTTCGTTTGCCTGCAACAGCTTCATGTCGCTGTCTTTCATCCATGAGGGAAATTGATCCGAACTTGTAGCAGTTGGGAGTTGATCGTAGATGGGAATTACTTCATCAAGAAGATTCTTCACCGAGGACATTACACGATCAAGATCAGCGTATACAAGACCCATCACAATTGTACCTTGTAATCCTTCTATACATGTGTCTGTATTCACAAGAACAGCACTCAGCCATGTTCTTAGATCCGAGCTTAGGTTTCCAGTACTTTTATCCTTCCCTGTAAAACAAAAGATTTAGCTACAATGATAACAAATGAAAGAAAAAAAAAAAAAACAAGAGGAGATGATAATGCTGACACAGACAAGGACACATAGCACAGCACGACACTGATACTAATTATACATAGCAAAGCTATCGTGTGTCAGTGTCGTGTAATGTGTCAGTATTAATATTTTTTAGAAATTATTAGTACCTGTGGGATTCCGAGTGGCGGAAATAATCCAGTCAAGTTGGTCTGCGGACATGTCAAGTAAATCAAGGCAATCAGAAACAGCGTTCAAGAGACGAGATTGTCCGAAAGGATCTGCGAAGCGCGATAAAATGGAGATGACTTTTTGAAGATTGGTGATAACTTCTTTGGCGGAGTTGGTGAAATTGATGGGAGAAACTTTGAGACATGATAAATCATTGGGAGAACCAGAAGCAGTGAAGTGTGGGAGAGAGAGTAGGAGTGAGAAGAAGATGAATGTGGCTATTGTGAATGGTTGGATTTTGAAAGAGAGAGCCATTTTAGAACTTTGAATTATTACATACACTATGAAAGTGTCACTAAAAATATGATTTTGTTTTTTGAGAGGCTAATAAGAGTTATGAGATGTTGAGATTATTTATAGTGAAAAATGAGAAGTAAAAAAAGTTTAATTTTTACACTTAATTCTTGCAATAAATGTGTGAAGAATAAAGTGAGAAAAAAAAAAAGGAAATGGAGTGAGGGTAAGGTACATTTGAATTTTTAAAGTAGTTCATCATTGTAGCAAAATTTTGGAAGAATTCATAATAGTGGTGTGAAATCAAAATGAGGTAAAAACCAAAATTTGATTTTAATTGATGTTATTCTATTTCCATGAGTTTGATTTTAGATGGTAAACTTTGGTTTATTTATAGTAACACATGAAGTTACTCATTGAATTTTTATGACCAACTTGCATTGGTATGGTGGAATACAGAGAGTAGATTTAAATATGTAATATATTGTCTATATAAATGGGTAGTTTTTTGGTTTTAGTAATTAATTTTTGTAAGTATATGTCATTTTCTATTTGATTTTGTTTCTTTATTTAGTCCATATTAAATTCAATTCACTAAAATCAAATGTTCAATATCATAATAGTTAAATATGTATGTGGTTTCTTTAACCATCTTAAAATTTAATTTAATATCCTCCCAAAACTTTGCTTAAATATAAATTTTTTAATCTTCAACTTTAGTCATTGATTTTTAAGATCATAGATTTTGTACACTTTTCTACAATTGAAAGAAGGTAAGAAGGTGTAAAGCAAAAATTTTAAAATTAAAATTAAATTTTGAGATAGTTAAGACAAAGTTCAGAGAGACAAAAACAAAATAATAAGGATCAAGTGCAAAATAACATATTTTTTTCAAGATTCAAAATTAAACAACCAATTCAAAACTTCAAATAAATTTAAATTTTGTTTGGGTGAATGGAGTTGAGTGGTATACAATTGGAATAAAATTAAAATTTATTGTTTAATTAGCTAAAATTATATGAGCAAAGTGGAATTAACATTCCATTTCATTGCATCTTATTTGAAATGAATAATTTACTTTATTTAATAGTAAAATATGGATTCGAAAGACTAAATGAAATTTTCATTTCGTTTCATTTCATTCATCCCTACTCATTTACAAAACAAAAACTAAAAAATAATATATTTGAAAAGATTCAAATATTAAGGAAAGTGTAGACTTCAAATGAAAATATCATATTCGTACTAAAATTTCATAATAGAGTTTTATGTTTTTTAAATTAAAATAAATAAATTATTAAACTTCGTTATAAACATTATTGCAAAAAGGAAAAATATTTATATACCATTGTTTGATTTTTCTAAGTTTTACTCTTCTGTTTCTAAAGGTGGTATATCAAAAACAAAATTTATATTGAGAAACTCATGGATTAAGAACTATGTTAAGACATTCTACTATCGAGAATAATTTTGGGGAGTTTGAGAAGTGTAGAAAATGTCATCAAATTAAACTTTCAGGATTTAAGATATCTTGATATTATATATTCACTCAAACCTTTAAAATAATAAGTGTATTTAGTTTGAGTTTATTCAACACAACAATACTAGTCTGTTAAGTGTATTGGAGATTTGGATAGTTGTGTGTATAGAGATGATTTACAATTTTTCTTTACAAAAATTGCGGTGAAGATAATTTTTCATTTTTCCGTTCAAAAATAGATGTTAAAAACATTTCAATTTTCTCTTTCAAAAACAACATATAGGTTTGAAAGCATTTATGAAGTCTTACTGCCTTAGCATTTGAAAAATTGTTAATTTGATATTTTATTCCTAAAGTTACTGTTTTAACATAAAGATTTATCTAAATTAAGAAAGTAGCTAGCATAGCATAGGTCTAAGTCGTTTTGGAGTGAGTAAGGTAGTCTCAATATGGTTTTTAATATCGAGGAATACCTATTTCAATTTGTTATTAGTGACCATGTATTCTCAAAATGTTTCTTTCTTAAATTTGGGTTCTTTAATGAGCAAAGCATTTAGCCTACTAATAAATAAGATGATGCTCCCTTTTCTCCTTTCAAGATTTTAAAACAAAATCTAAATCTATAGATTTGAATCTTTATTTAGGTTTTACTTGGCATACCAAGCTTAATGTTGTCTAATTTGTTTAATGAAAATAATTGACTATTCTATTTCCAAATAGAATCTATTTGGTTTTGATAAATTTCAGTTGTTTGATTTTGCGAATAAATACATAGGCAAAAATGACACCAACATAAAAGTTGCACAGAAGTATTACAAATCTATCGGTGGCTATATTCAATTATAGGAACATGTAAAGGGGTAACATTGAGGAGAGGGGGATAAAAGATGATAAATATCAACACAATTACAAAGATGATCCTAATGGTAAGGAAAAGCATATGCGTTGCAAGGATGACAATGACAATGGAGATAGATATAAGAATCATTCAAGACATGAACAAAATGGACACCACACAGATAAAAAGAGGAATTATACCATGAAAGAGGATGGAAGGAAAATAAAAGAGTATATGTATTTATACTCCTATTGATAGTATATTTTGACCTAATTGAATTATTTTTGTACTGCGCTATTGATAGTATACTTTGGTCCATTCTAAACGTAGAAAGTTTTAGTATTCGTTTGTCTCTCTCTGTGTGTATATATATATTTTAAAAATTTTAAAAATATATTAGTTGCGGACATACATGCGGATTTACATGTGATTTAGAATTTTCTACAGATTTACCTATGAATTTACTTGTGCAATAGTAACAAAACATTAGCTAAAACTAATGACGGTTAAAACCGTCGCAATTATGTTGTTAAGGCAAATAAAAAATTATCGCAAATATTAATGGCGGTTGGAGTGTCGGTTTTCCAAACTGTCGCAGAATGTACTGACACACAAATTTGTGACGGTTGACCAAGTGTCGCAACTCAAGTATTACGACGGTTCTAACCGCCGCAAAAGCAAAAAAAAAACGACCTTTATTATATACCCAACATTTCATATCAATTTAAAACTTAATCACTCACACTTGAATCCCAACAATCTTTTTTGCAAGTGTGAGTCACCCATATCACTATCTTGATTCATATAAGGATTCCACTTTTGCTCTCTCACCGAGCCTAACCATGACTCTGATACCACTTATTGGAGAGTCTAGGGAGTGTCATAAGTGTCAATAGATTAAACATTTAGGATTCAAGATATTTTGACACCATATATCCATCCAAAACCTTAAGACGATGAATATATGGGTCAATTTTCTTATATATCCAACATTTCCTCCATTTCTAATTGATGTTCGACTTAGTTACTAACACTTGAATTCAATAATCTCCCCCACAAGTGTGAGTCACTCACATCCCTAACCTTAATCCATATTAAGACTCCACTTCTGCTCCCACACTGAGACTAATCATAACTGTGATACCACTTGTTGGGGAGTCCGAAGAACATCAAAAGTGCCAATAGACTAAATGTTCGGGATCCTATGAGACTTTTGCCTACACTTAACAAATTTGTTCCCAACTTATATGTTGTATCGATAATTATTTATAATATTTTTCAAGTTATATTTTCATTGTTATATTTTGAGATTATATTTTTTGAATTTCTCTATATTCTTTTCTTATTCACATTTACTATGCAATTTTACAACAAATTAACCTAAGTATTATACAAATCATCAAATAAATGCAAAGTATAATACTAGAAGTTTCCCCATAAATAATGGTTTGAAATAGGAAAGATTTTGCAATAAATTAGGGATATGAAATGAGAGTAGGAAGGTCATGTATACTTTACATAATATCATCTCAATTTATATTTTTAAATATTCCTTAACCCCAATCAAACAAATAAGAGAATGTTTTAACAATAACAACTACCATCAATTTCATTGATGTAAGTTTTAGATGAAATTATATTGATTTTTAGATTTGCTTGACAAAACTATAAGTACAACACTATCAAAGTATAAAAACATTAAAATTATTATTATTCACTACTTCAATTAAAGGTAATCAATGTGCATTTCTTCATTTCTTATTGTAATAATTTATGACTAAAAAAAAATTATATTCTTATTCTAAGTTCAAAGTCCACATGACAAAATGTATCTTTGAAATTAACATTTATTTATCTATTTTTATAAAAAAACGTCTTTTACGAAACTACAATCTACCAATTTACTTGCTTTTTAAAATAAGAAACTCAATTCACTATTACACCAGACAATAAAGAAAATAATCACAACAGTCATATGATGGACAATTAAACCAGAAAAAAAGTTCAATTTAAAAATTTATAAAATGAAATAACAAAATGTTAACTATCAAGTTCACAACTTATCTTCTTCTTAAGATAATTCAGACAAAAAAAAAACACTTCATTATAGTACATCAGTTTCCCTTAACATATCACTTATCAAAGTTTATAAAGAAAAGAGACTAATAAATGTTTCACAAGCAAAACAACTATCAAATTTTTCACAAGAAAAAAAATTGACTATTAATTGGAAAATATTATTGCACTCATATTTTAAAATTAAATCTTTAGAAATATTTTAATTTTAATTTAATGTTTTATCATCTAAAATAGTAAATTAGCATATATTTTGACTATAAAATTAATAAAATATTAAAAATTAAAAAATAAATTTCAACCCGCGCAACATGCGGGTTTTATTCTAGTTTAATTAAAAATAAAAGACTGCATTAAAGTATTCTCTCTCAAATTATAAAAAGGTTTGAAAAACTAAATATAAATTTTATAATAAAATTATTTCCTGTGAAATATAGTAACAATTTCATTAGAGTGAATGTTATTTTTTTGTGTGTAAAATATTGTTGTGTGTATAGGACTGAGTTTCAATCTAATTGTTTTTTTGTTAAATTCGAAGTGATTCGATTCTTCTATTGGCTAATTCTGTAAAATAAAATAAAAAATCAACTTACTTTAACTAGTATAATACATAAACCTATAAGAGTAAATCTAAAATAAGAGTACAACATATTCCATAGCAACAAACATCCTCTAAAACAAGAAAGAAGTGTTAAATATATAGATGTGGTATCTAACCCTACATACTTTCACTATGTGTGAGGATTCATTACTAGTTATGTTTTTGAAAAATAAATTTAAGGTTTATGAAGAATTATACACCAAGAAGAAAAAAATGAGAAATGTGGTAGGTGAAAATGAAATGTGTTTTTTAGAAAGGTAAAATAATAGGAAAGAAAATATTCAAGGGTTTAGATAATATTTTAAAATAAAGATATGATCTTTTATTATTAGATTAAAATAGTAAAAGAGGTTTTAGAAAATAAAATAAGATATTTTTAAAATGAAAATGAATATCTATCTTTTCAAGGGCGTGGATGTGAAAAACTGTATACAACTTAGGGATAATCGTGAGTTTCACCGATGATAAATTCTTAAAAATATATATCCTTAACACTTTCCCCACAAATCAACAAGGGTTAATCAAGGACTACAATTTAATACTATATCTTTTTTTTTATTATAAATCATTTTTTATTTTTCACATGTATTAAGAAATGTAATAATTATGGTATAAAAAAAAATTATGAAGAATTTTATAAAATTGTTCTTCATTAATGATATTGAAAAGATAAATTGACATAATAAAAAAAAAGAATAATAAAAATTTAAGGGTATAATAGAAAAAATAACATTAATGATTTATTGATATTATAAAACGATTTATATTGTGGTACAAAATATTTTTCCAAAATCACTTATAATAAAAAATAGAGGTAATAGTTTGATAAAAAATCACCTAAAAAAACTCAATATAATTAGATCTAAAAAAACTCAATATAATTAGATCTAACTTTTACTTAATTAAACATATGAATAGAAGAAAATCTATATCATGCAAATCTATACAAAACATATGGAGAGAGATCACATATCTTCTTTTGAGACAAGCCATCAAATTTTCATCCATCAATAGCATGAATTAGATCACAAATCTAATTACCACAAGAAATTGAAAAAAATAAAAACATTTGAATTGATTAATTCGACAAAAACGATTTGATTCGATTCATCAACTTCGTTGAATCAATTCATTTAAGGTTGACTTTATCAAACCTACATTTTTACTCATGAAAAGACCATATTGACCTAGAGCAATTGAGAGGTCTTTTGAAAAACTCAATTATATGATAAATTTGACTAAAACAATACATCAAAATAGAAATTATCCCACATTACGATTATGCAATTTCATTAAACATTTATGAAATTTAATGTTTTGGAGGTACTTTTGATGGAAAAACTAAAAATTTGATAAAGATTTTGACAGTTTGCAAATTCTATGTACTTTTTAAGTTTTAAGTTTTGATAACCTAAAAAAGGGTCTATTTCTTATATAAGATGGGTTCGAACAAATTTCTTCCGGATTGTGTAATCCAAATAGAAGCAAATTTGATATTTTGAAAGCAAGCTTTCAAGAGTGTGTTTTTGACAAATTTAAATATATAAAAGAGTGAATTGAGAAAACATCTCCATATCTCCCTTCATTACAAGTGAACCAACAAAACTGTTGCATAAATTAGTGCTAGAGGCAAAGAAATATTTTAAAATTCACACACTCACACATGCATACCAAAAACAGTTATGAATTAGAACTCTTTGTTATATTGTGACATACATATTTAATATCTCATGTTAAATACTATTTACTTTCAGACCAGAATCGTAACTTACACCAGTGGCAGGTAACCAAAGATTTCCCTCAATAAATTGAGCCACGGTGTACTTAATCGCTTCGCTCGAATCATTCAACACATGGTAGCCCGACCATTTCACTCGGTTCGCGACTTCAGCCCCGGGTCCAGAGTTCATGTATTCGCCGTAGTACAATGTATCCAAAGCAAAACTTCCAACCCACTCTAACCACCCTTCTGGCCTTATCGCGTCACTCATGTAGGATTGCATGAAAATTGTCCGCGAATAAGTCTTCCAGGGTCGACCAAGGTATGTTGGGCTGGTTACCTCGGTGTCCGCCGAAATGTTGCAAAATTGGAATGAGAAACCGGTTGGTTGGGTTGGATGTTGTCGCCCTTGAGCCGTAATAGTGTTCTTTTGATCAGGCATTCCTTGCCTTGCAAGTATTTGGCACTTCTGGAACACGGCTGTGGCGTCCCCAAAGATGAAATCCACAGTACCGGTGATTTTGCATTCTCTATAGAATTGACGCATGCTGTGGGCGTACAGACTGTCTTGATAACCGAATATCCCGCAACGATAAAATACCGAGTGATCGGAGCTTGATTTTAATGCCACTGCTTGGTGCTTCTCGGGACCTGCGGTGTTCTCAAATGAAACGTCGCGTGCAATGAACCCTCCACCCTTTACCGCTGCACATACTCATACATAAAGAAAATGAAAGTTACTTGTTAATGTTTAGAATATTAAGGCCATAACACTGTTTTGGTGAAGTAAAAAAATTAACATAGAGATTATGAATGTAATCTTACCAAAAGTAGCTGATCTGAAAGTTGTAGTACCGTCGACTTTACTCCGACTACGACTACCGGAGATAACAGTAGCATCCATACCATCACCGATCATCATAATATTCAGTTTCTTCTTATCTATCACCACATTCTCAACATAAACACCTTTTTTCACATGTATAACATATCTTTTCGTGCTGTTTTCAGGTGCTGCCGATATCGCGTCCATCACGCTACTGTAATCCCCACTTCCATCAGCTGCCACAACAGCATCCGCATTTATTCTATTTGCCTGTAACAGATTTACTTCGTAGTCTTTAATCCACGAAGGAAATCGATCCGAGGCAATACCGGTTGTGAGGTGATCGTTGACAGGTATTACTTCATCAAGAAGATTCTTCACCGCTGATTTTACACGATCAAGACCCGCGGATACAAGACCTATCACATTTGTACCTTGTAATCCTTCTATACATGTGTCTGGATTCACAAGAACTGCACTCAGCCATGTTCTTAGATCGGAGCTTAGATTTCCGGTACTTTTATCCTTCCCTGCAAAACAAAACATTTAGCTATAGATATATCAGACACCAGACACGACACTAACACTAATATTAATACATATATTATTATAGATATTAATAATACTATTGGGATTTTGAATGGCGGAGATGGACCAACGAAGATTTTCTGTGGACAAGTCGACTAAATCGAGGCAATCGGAAATGGCATTTGAGACAGGAGGGTGGCCAGCTTCAACGTCTACGTTGAAGCGTGATAAAATGGCGGTAACCTGTTGAAGATTGGTGATAACTTCTTTGGCAGAGTTAACGAATTGGATGGGAGAAATTTTGTGCAAGACTGATCCATTGAAATCAATGGAAGCAGAAGCAATGAAGTGTGGGAGAGAGATTACGAGGAGGAAGAAGAAGATGAATGTGAAAATAGTTTTTGTGGAATAGAAAACCATTGTTAGAACTTTGAAATATAACAGACACTTTGATAGTGTCACAAAAACTATGGTTTTGTTTTGTTTATATATTATTTGAAGAGAAAACAAAAAATGAAAGAAAAGGTTGGAGATTATTTAAGCCTGTTTTGAAAACGTTTCTTTAATAAATATTTTAAATCTTTTAACTTGTTAATATGATAATGCTATTTTTTAACTCTACATTGTTTTTTTTTAAATAATGAAAATATTTAAAATAATTGCTTTTATTATTTTTATAAGATATATTATCTTTAATTAGTATTTTTTTCTTCTCTACTTTACTATTATTTATTTTAAAAAAAATCATATTTTTTTATCAACTAAGTTAAAATGTGGATATGTTGATATTAATTTTGATAAATATAAAGTTAACTATTTCTATATAATCAGTATTTTTTTTTAAATATTCAAAAGATTGTATTGTCAATTTCTGGTTGCATTTTGAAATTACATCACATTCTATGATAAAATACATAAGTATAGATTTTTGAAAATTTATTTAATTATTTACTATTAAATATTAATTAGAATGTTAGGATTAATTTTAGTACTTTAATACAATTGATTATAATTTATATGAATAATAAAGGAATACTTATTGATTATGTCAATATTTCTTTTGTTAATAAAATATTTAATCTAACCTTGCATGACATTCTTTAATATTTTTATGATAGTCTAAATTATCTCATTCCATGTGTTATTAAGTACTTGGTTTTAATTTTTTTCCATAGTCAACTATTTTAATATTTTATGATTTTTGAATAAATTAAAACTTGATGCATACACAAAATTTTCTTACCTAACCAATTTAAGAATATTTATTAAATTTAAAATTTGAGAATCATATACTATGTTACCTGTTGCGTTTTAAACTTTTTAGTTAGAAATTTTTTTGGCAAAATTTCTTTTATAATCGTAACACTGATGTACTTTTGTTATTATTTAAGTGTTAAGAAATAAAAATTAGTTTAAATTTATTTTTATTAACTATCACAAAAATATCATTTATATAGGGTAAGGGTGAAAATTGAATCCACATAAATAGTATCCATTCAATTCATCTCATCCAATCTATCCATACATATATAATTAATTAATTATATTCAATACACTCAATTAAAAATATAGATGAATATAATTAATCAATTTCATTTTTATTATAGAATTTAAACTCACTGGATCCCTTTAAATTTTACCAAAATTATAATCATAATAATTTAAGAAAACACAAACTTTTTCTCTCTTTTTTTTATTATTTTCTTATAACAAATTTTATTATAAAAAATTATTTAAAAATATATCACTCTTAAAATAATAAAAACTAACTTTAAATATGATAATAAAGTGTACTTCTAAAAAACTGAAGGGATCAATTGGATTAAAATAAATGGAGGTTAAAACTATTTATTATATGAGAAAGAGCAGTTAGTAAATACTATTAAGCATGCAATGAAACAAAATATCAGTTTATACACTCTTAACAAAATATAAGTTACTAAGTACAAAAAAAAATATAAGTTACTAAAATTAATCATCTTACTTCTTAAACAAAATAACAACCAATTATATAAATAAGTAATGCAATCAAAAGTCTTTAAATAGTTTTTTAACCTTCCGAATAAAATAATAACTCTGAATTATAATTTATATCCAATTAAAATCAACGTTACAGGGGAATTACGAGGGTATTGAGAGTCTTTTTATTTATTGTTTTTAAGCGTATGTTTCATGTTATGCTTTCTCAGTTTGTATTTATTTAATTGCTAGCATATATAGTTTATGCTTATAGTGTGATGAGTTTATTCTTTGTGCTTTTTAATGTAAGTAAATAAGTTTTCTATTTACTGCACTAAATTGAAATTCATCCACCTAGCTAACTATTAAATCAACAAAATATATGTTCTAGTTTCTAAAATAGTTTTTTTTTAATATATTTATAGAGAGGACATTGATGTCATGATTTGCTTGGTTTCAATGGTTGGGCATAGATATAAATCTAGTTCTTTTGGTTGTAGTTAAGGAACATTGATCAACCTAATGATGTATGTGCAACTCCTTCTCTTCTAGCAAATAATTTTCCTTTCCTTGATTTGTAAACCCCTTAAGAGAGTAGACCTTCCTTGCAAAACTTCCATTTGAAGGTTTCCTTCTCCTAGCTTATGCAATGCGATTATGCGAGACTGTGACAATTGCTGCAACATGGTATATATGTTCATGTTTAAAGGTTTATAAAGAGGATTCCTTCACAATGACAATTGAAATTATGTTTCTCAGGGAAGAGATGTCGAACACGATGTCCTAGAGAATTGGTTCGACAAGTTGAACCAAAATCACCATAAATAACACATATTCAATTGTATAAGATGATGGAGCATGAAACAATAAAGAACACGATAATTGGTAACCCAATTCGATGCAACAACACCTACATCTGGAGATTAGACTTCCAACCCAAGAAAGGAAATTCATTATTAGTAGCTTAATACAATTAGTCTTACAAGCAATAATAAACCCTATGTTGTTCAATGCATATTCCTAACACTACCTAATGAATTTCTATTTATGACTCCGCTTAAATATGAGAACCCCTATAACTTTCTCTCAATCACTAAACCCTAGTGATTAGTGTTTAACCCAATATCAATGTTGAATATTACAACTCAACTAGACAAACCTTCTATACCAAGTTACTAAAACATAGAGGTGTACATAAAGATGTTGATTTACAACTCAATTAGACAAACCTTATATATCAAGTTACTGAAACATAGAGGTGTATATAAATATGTTGAGTTTACAACTCAACTAGACAAACCTACAATTATGCCAAGTTACTAAAATCTAATGTGGTGTATATAAAATAATAAAGACTCTTGCAAACCCTAGCACTCTAAAATATTAAATGTGAATGTTTGCTTCCCAATATAGGTTTGAGCTCCTTATATAACATAATAACTCTAGGCTTTTCTTCTTGGATATTAGCTTTAATTTCTTCCAAAATTAATACAGGATCTGTTGGATATTATGTATTCCATAAATCTTTCACAAGATATGATTTGTTACAATTTAAATTATAAACCGTAATATTCATTTAAATCAAACTAATCTCCGTCCAGCTTTCAAACAAAGCACCTAATCATATTGCTAAATCAATTAAAAATAAAATTGAATCCAATCTTTGATCAGAAAGTCTTACAAAACGCAACAACAATAACCTGTTGCGTAAGGCCCGTATGTCATACCAATATGTTGTGACATCGCGTCCAGCAAGGATCCCTTCTGCACCTCCATACAGCTTAAGCAAGATAGATTAATTCTAAACACTTTGAACACTTCTCCATGTTATTGTTTTGCAAAATGCAATCAATCCAAAAAAACAACAATAGTGTTAGGAAATCACCCCCTTGTGAAAATAAATATCTTAAGTCATATACAATGGCAAATATATGAAGGAAAATATTTATTATTCTTCGTCTAAGTACATAACCCAAGTATCAGAAATAATTTGACTAATTAGGTACAAAAAGATGATAATGAAAGCAGTGAGATGGATTTGGGTGTTAGAAATAATTGTTTTTTAATATTACCGGTCTGACCTCGGTCCAATCCCGGTTAAACCTTTAAACATTAAACCAGTGAACACATCGGTTTAATGTTCGTTCCGGTTTTAATTACCTTGATTATTAGTGAAGTCATATTCAACAAAAGTGACATTCTACTGACATTTTCAATTGTATTATTATCTTAGACATTTTTTTAAATCAATACTGGTTGGTATGACTTTATGATAGAATATTTTGAGATAATGTATAATATCAATTCTTATTGAAATTGACATTGTTGAGTATAAAATTTATTGGAAATGCTATATTGTTTAAGTTCATGACTGGTTCATGATTTTTTCCAGACAAGAGAAATTTGATTCCTATGCAAGAACTTTTATAATTTATTGTGTTTAATTACCATCATTGTGAGATCACTCATTTTAATTTATAAAATCCCCTTTGTAGTTTGAGGAATGGTTTTTGATCATTATTATGATTGTCTTCTCAAATGAGGACAATTGTATATAGCGATTGTGGTTAATTAAGGATAAAACTATTGGAGATGCTTTGGTCTAAGGGATTTATCTTCTCAAAAGAGTAAAATTCTAAACATAAATATGCTCATTGAGTATCTTATTCTTGAAACTTATGGATGAAGTTGTTGGAAGTGTTTTGGTTTAGAGAACTTATCTATCCAAAGGAGATAGATTTTTGAACCCAATGCATGCTCATTGAGCAACTCATCTGAGGTTCTGACCTTGGTTGTGACATGGGTTTGCGCATTCCACCCAAAGGGGATTGCGTGGTAATTTTGAATTCTTCATAATAGCTTATGTTCATTAAAGTTATATCTTGCCTTTATTATTTGCTCTAATGCATTCCTATTTTGCATTAATAGTGACATTCTCTATGAGCAACTGTTATGCTTCTATTGAACTCCTGAATGGGTTTAGTTATAAGATATGGAAGCAAGACTTAGAATTTTCATTAGGGATTGTTGATCTTGACATATCATTGTGTGAAACTGAACTTATGATCAATGCTCAGAGTACACCTGAAGAGAAAGAAAAATTAGCTTAGTGGGATAAGAGTAACCAACTTAGCTTGTGTGCTATTAAGAGGTCCATTTATGAACATATGATAAGACGATTGCTTGAGAAAGAGAATTCTAAAGAATATCCCAGTGCTATTGGTGAGAGGTTTCAGGTATCCGATAATGCCGAATCTGGATATTTAATGAAATAACTCACGAACATGAAATATGATAACAATAGAGGTGTCACGGAGTTCATTCTTAGGATGGTTCATGTCCAAACTAAACTGAAAAACCCATAACATTGACCTGAATGAGAATTTCATTGTGTCACATGCCTTAAACTTACCTGCTGAGTTCACTCAAATTAAAACCGTCTATAATACCTTTGTTGAGAAGTGGATTGTCAAAAACCTTATTACCAAGTATGTAGCTGAAGAAGAGAAACTCAAAAAAGAAAGAAGTGAATTAGCCCTCCTGACTATTTATGTAAAACCTCATCCCGGTAAGAATTCTTGGAAAATAAGAAAAATATTCATAGTGCTTCTCATAGACATCATGAGTTTAGGAAACCAGATAATGGTCAACACCATAACATAGGAGGTCATAAGTCGGGTTCTTTAAAGAAACTCTTTTGGTATTTTTGGTGTAAGGAGAAGGGGTATAAGAAAACTGATTGTCATGCTTTTAAAGCTTGGTTAGACAACAAGAACAATTTTGGAGGGGTTCAAAAATCAATGGGGACCTAATTTTAGGGAAGGCAATCTCGGGGTAGGAAATGATCTTGAAGTCATTGTGGAGCTAGTGGGAGATGTTAGCTTAGTTCTAGGAACCGGCTTTTAACTTGTTTTGAAAGATACATTGGTACTAACTTCATGCTTGTTGATCCTCTAACCAGGGGACTTAGGCCCATTATGTTCAAAACCATGTTAAGAACATGGGCATTGTGAGTTTTTTTATGTACTTGGTTAGTGAGAGTTATTATTTATGCCATTTCTTATCACATTGTATTTTATTTTGGACACTTTAAATGTTGGATTATCAAGTATTTTCTATTTTGAGCAATTGATAATGCAATGAATACTATTATTATTTGTCACTGTTTGTTTATATGTAAATTGTTAATATTGGGACTTTGTGTCATTGGGACCATCGTGTATGTGATCGATACTAGTTTGGAGTTTGAGGCATGATTATAATTTTGAGGTTGACATCTTCGGGACCACTATACCGGTGGTGATGCCATATTGGAGTTGAAGTGTGATTTTGAGCTTGATGTTGTCAAGACCACTGTGTCGGTGGTCGACGCCATATTAGAGCTGAGGCATTATGGTTTGTAAAACCATGCAATTTCTTCGACTTTAAGGAATTTGAGAGAAATTGTTAAGGACTGACAAAGAAAACAGTAGTTTGGGTGTTGGATCACATTGACATGCTATTTTCTTGCCACACTCCACACTAATGACTAGTTGACATAGTTTGTAGTATTTGTAACCATGGAAAGTTATATGTCAATAAAGGATATAATAATCACCATGATTCAATATTGTTGGGCTTTCGTTGGACGAAGTCATATTCATATATTGCACCTGGAATCATGCAATTTTTAAAATGCGGCCACATTTTAATAAATTAGTCATTAATCCGAGAGACGTTTTCAAATATATGTTTTTTATAATTAAAATCACACAATTGATTTTTCCTAAGAGGGAGATTGTTAGATTTATCTAATATTTTATAGGTTCCAATCAATTGTTATTTTGGTTTATGAAAAATATGTTAATCATGATTCTGATGGGGTGCATAAATAGGCTCTTCTATAGGTTAAATGCTCTTTTTAATTAAAGCGTGAGTATTTGAAACATGATTGGTGTGGACAAAAGTGTGAGCCTTAACCCTTTCCCCATAGTGGGTAAGGGTAAGGGTTATATATTACGTGGCTAGGTCCCTATATAATCATTGGATCAGAAACAAAACTAACGACTCCACAACTTATCCTTTTGAGAACTGTGAAACAAGAGTGTGAGATACAAAAGTGTAAGACCCTAATTTTGACCCTAAGATCCCTCATGGCATCATAACATTGCATTTGCGTTGCCTTAAGGATCTTTAGCATCTTGGTTCCCTTTGCCTTTGGGTGGGACTCCTTGTGATTGGTTTGAGATCACCAAGCATGCTTGAATTATACATCATTGTTTCTCTTACTTTTGTTTACTAACCAAAAGCACAAAAATGTGTCACTAACAACTTTTGTTTGAAGCTTGAGTATCATCCAAGACACTTTGTGGGTTCTATTTAGATGATCAGTCAACACAAGGGAATGGCTTGAGATACTTCCAACAGGTTCAAATGGGGTCTATTCGTCAGTCAAAACGTTAATCTTGAAGGAGCAAAAGTTTGTTCATGAGCTGTCATGCTCGCTAGGCGAGCAGAATGGGTCGCCTAGCGAGTCCCAAGAAAAGCCACCAGAATCACCTACGCTCAGAGGAATTTCTTGAACTGTCATGCTCGCTAGGCGAGCCCACGTGTTTAACAAAAAAAAACGAAAAAAAAAAATGAAAAACGAAAAAAAAATAATAATAAATAAATAAAATGTAACAAATTTTTTTTGGACTTGGGCCTCTCTCATTTGAGCCACAGGTCCACAAAAATCAGGTTATAAATTCAGAGTTTCAGTGAAACAAAAGGCAATTTTATTCCTATTACGCTGGCAGGGAAAAAGATAGTGAGAGAAGAGCTAACAGAGTTCAGAGCAACCTCCAGAGATTGAAGGGAACTCATCGGCAAAGAACCAATTCCCTCTCATATAAACCCTCAGATTGCTTTGCAAACCCAACCGGGCAATTCAATTTCATTCGATCTCTCCAGTCAGGTTTGCCTTATTCCCATTACTTTATGCTTTTAATTTGAATGCTCTGAATGTATGAGGTATTATGGGTGAATTTGATACCCTTTTGATGCATGTGTTTGACAAGAGGTTTAGGCCTCATACCCTTGGTTGCTTTTTGTGAGCTTTTTGTGAATTTTAATGGCATGATTCATGTGGTTACATTTTGATTTGGGGGTAACTCTTGATTACCCTATCTTGTTTCTCTAACCTGTTTGTTGAGTTTTGTTTTGTGAGGGCTCATATGACTCTTGTAGAGATGGCTTGCCTGGTGTTCCACTTTATTTGTGGGATACCACCTGGAGGTTTATTCCGATTACCTGTACTGACTCACTTTCTTTGATGGTGCTAGCTTGAGAGATATCTGGGTTTCTTATCTCTTTAATTGCTGTTACTTCGGATCTTTATCCGTACGGTAGATCTCTCGATCCCTTTACTTTTCCCGCATGTTACCGATTTCTTAGGTTTCGTATAGCCTCTCGTGGCATGTCATTTAAGGTAGCGCGGTTCCTTCATCTAGGACTGCCTTTTTGCATGAGCATCCCTAAACACCCCAAACTCATTGATTTTTCTTCTCCTAAGAACACGTTATCTCCTTCTACTACAGGCGAGTAAGTCTCCAAAGGTCGAGCATCCGGTAGATTGCGTAGTAACGTCGTTCACCCCAAAACACAACCCTTACCCCATAGGTGGTCGAACTACGTTTTGCTCTGATTTTCATCCCAGATGAGATACGTAGGCATAAGACGTGATGTCTTAGCGAGCACACTCCTCTTTAACCCATAGGTAGGCGAGCTACGAAGACTCTAATTCTCATATTCAGATGAGATACGTATGCAGTGGATGCGACGTCCGTGCGAGTCATTTTCTGTTGACCCTTCTTTTAGTAAGTAATACATTAGATAAACATACACGCTTTTCTCATCCCTTCAATCATGTTTGCACAAATAAATTTTCACAAAAAAAAAAAACAACAACCTTTGCAACAAATGTGAAAAGGGCTCCCTAGGAGTACCTAGGATGCTTTGGGTGCCTAATACCTTCCCATTGCATAACCAACCCCCTTACCCAGATCTCTGACATTTTTACTAGTTTTTGATTCGATAAAACTTTTAGGTTTTTGTTCGCTTTCTAACCATTCCTTTGGATAAATAGAAGTGCGGTGGCGACTCGACTTGTATGATTTACCTTGGATTTAGTCAATATCTCTAATGGTAACGAATACCCCGCTACAGAAAAATGGCGACTCTGCTGGGGAATGAAACATCCTAGTGGGTTTTGCCTACTTTTCATATTTGTTATATTGTATTGTATATTTTTTTGTGACATATTTTTGTGCAATTCGGCATTACTTTATTGTATGTAATGATTGAATTGTTTGAATATTAATTCCTTGTATGCTTGGTGATCTTTGTGAGATGAGTTCTATACCCGGACTCGAGTGCACTTAGGATAGGAGAATGGCGTAGTCTTGTCGACTTGTGTGGAGTTATTCCTTAGCAAGTTGACTTGCAAGTCCATTCACTTGGTGGAGGTTATGTTGGGATCAATAATGTCACACAAGTAAGTTGTGGTTAGACATTACTCTTTCCAATATAGACCTTAGAAGCCAAGGACCTTAGTTTACCAAGCCCATCTTGGCCTATTCTTAGGATGTAGTGCGAAAGTCGTTCAAGTGTAAGATTTGATACGATTGTTACGCGATACTACACTCATAAGAGTCTCTCTTGAGAATATTTTCGGAATACGAGTAGTCGTTTCTCCAATAATATCCGAAAGATGGGATGATGACTATGGGAACCTCTTATAGAACATGTTTGGCAGGTTTAAACCCTAGTACACTCCATTTTGGGTGGTTCTTAACCTAACTCCATGCTCGTGACTTACAACAAACCCTTGATTCATGGTTGATCCGTTCATGAATCCTTAATATCAATGGAACTTGGGTGTTGATAAGGTGTAAACCATAATCCACCAAAATGGATGATTGATATTAAGGATAACATGATCCATCCCATGACCTTTGTTTGGTGTGCTTTGCTTGATCCTTGAGTGTGATTGTTGCATTCATGCATTCATGCACCCATTTGCATCCATATCATCAATAAATAAGAAAAATTTCAAGGAACTTAAGGGGTTTATTTGCAAAATTTTCAGACAAAGAAGGAATACAAAGAAGTACAGTTTCAGACAACCAGACTTGAAAGAGTTAAGGAATTTGACATCTTATGTATTAGATCCCTTGGGTTTCAAAGCTCGTTTTGGGAAGCTTCTTCCTCTTCTGACTACTCAGGTGGATGAAGGATTGATGAGTGTATTGGTGCAGTTTTATGATCCCTTGTACCGTTGCTTCACGTTTCCGAATTTCCAGCTTTTGCCTACCATTGAGGAGTATGCTTACCTTGTGGGTATACCTATTCTAGACCAGTTGCCGTTCAGTGGCTTGGAGAGTATTCCTACTTCTCAAGAGATAGTTGACATGTTACACATAGATGAATCTCTGGTTGGTGCTCATATGACTACCAAAGGAGGAATTCAAGGTCTCCCTTCTGAGTTCCTCATTGCTCAAGCTACTATGTATGGAAAGGCCATGAGTGAGGACGCCTTTGAGGCCATATTTGTACTTCTCATCTATGGGCTGGTGTTATTCCCCAACATCGACAAGTTTGTGGATGTGAACACTATTAGGATCTTCTCTACTCTTAATCCCGTTCCGACTCTGTTGGGCGATACCTACTTCTCTTTGCATATGAGGAATGCAAAGGGTGGTGGCGCCATTGTGTGTTGTTTGCCTCTGTTGTATAAGTGGTTTATTTCTCACTTACCTCAGACGGTCGCTTTCAAGGAGAACAAGGAATGTCTACGGTGGTCCACGAGGCTTATGTCTCTCACTAAGGATGATATCTCTTGGTACAACCATGTGTATTATGGTGTGCAGATTATTGACTCTTGTGGCGAATTTTCCAATGTACCTCTTCTTGGTACATGTGGTGGGATTAACTACAATCCTGTTTTGGCACGTCGTCAACTTGGGTTCCCCTTAAAGGATAAACCCAATAACATTCTGTTAGAGGGTGTATTCTTTCAGGATGGTAAAGATCCCCAAGGCTTGAAAGCTAGGATGGTCCGCGCTTGGCACAAGATTCATAAGAAAGGAAGGAGGGAGCTAGGTCCTAAGAATTGCATCGCTTTGGAGCCTTACACTGTTTGGGTTAGGAAGAGGGCGTCTGAGTATCTCATGCCTTACGAGTATCCGAGACCTACACCTATGATTATGGCTGGGCCTTCAACCCTCCCTGATCAAGGAGCAGAGGAGTTGAGAGACGAAGACCGTTCACGTGCCTGGATCCGTGAACGTGAAGAGTTGCTTCAACAGATTAAGGAGAAGGATACGTTGATTGAGTTTCTTGAGCATCAGGTTATTGATGACCCTGATGATGTATGGACTTTTCTACTTCCTCAGTCTTCTAAGTTCTGGAAGAGGAGGTATGATCGACTCGCCAAAGAGAAGGCCGATATGGAGGCAGCCTACGAGAGGGAGGTGAAGAGGCTTCGCGCATCTTATCTTCCTGTGTCCCGAGCTTTAGATGATTGTTTCTAGGGATCCATAAGACGATTATTTTCCTTTTCTCTTGTATATGATTGACGATGCTGCACTTCTTTTCCTTGATATTATTTGATGAGATATTTCCATATGTGATAAAATGCTTAATATTTCCAGAATTTGCAAATAAAACTCTAAAGTTCCTTTGAAATAAAAAACAAATCATATGCACAAACATTGCATGCATCATATGCATAAGCAGGTTCTGTTTCCGGTCCCTTGCCCTGTGGTCTAACTCTGTGTCCTTCATTTATTTTGAAGACAAGCTGACTCACCGGTACTACACTAGAGCCAATATTTCAAGACCATGGATTCACGAGGCAGGCGCCGTGACGTCCACCCTACACCAGGAATTGAAATTCGTGAAAAACAAGAAGCTGGTGGTGGTAGGGGGAGAAAGGGCTCTCCTGGTTAGCCATTTGTCTTCCTTCTCTTATATAGATGCTGAGGTTGAAGTTGGAACTCCTTTCCAAGCGTTATCTATTGCTGAGCCTATTGAGAAAAGAGCTCCTTCATTTGCTTCCTACAAAGATGCAAAGCTGGCCATTGAGCGTGGTGCAACCACTGGCTTAGGAAAAATGATTGAGTTAGAAGACAACGAGTCCCGGGCTGGCATAGGTTTTTCTTCTGGTACTTTCAACAAGCAAGGGTTATTCAAGAATGGAGGTTTCATCCACACTGGTCTAGATGAGGAGGCTCCTGCCGTTTTAGAAGAAGATGCAGAGGATTCTGGCAATTTCATCATCCCTGGAGGGGTCTGCAACAATTTGTTTAAAAACCCTTCTCCCATTCCAAAAGGAGGAGTGATAACATTGTTGGCAACATAAATACAATGATATTTTCATTCAATAAATTCATGTTAAATATTTTTTTTCCCATTTATTTTCCCTTTTTGTTTTTGCATGAAATTGGTGATCACATAAAACCTCAAAATGGAATAAAATCAATCTTTTCATCTGCATAATGATTTGCTTTGTTTGAATTCTAAATCTTTTCATATCCAAAATCATTATGCAGGTTGATTTCTAAACCCATTGAACATAATGACCCAACACCATCTCCCAATTTTGAATTCCCTGTATTTGAGGTAGAGGAAGATGATGTTGAAAAGATTCCTGATGAGATCACCCGACTACTTGAGCATGAAGAGAAGATCATTCAGCCGCATCTTGAGAATCTGGAAACAGTCAACTTGGGGTCTGAAGATTGTGTGCGAGAGGTAAAGATTGGGGCACTTCTGGAAGAATCTGTTAAGAAGGGGTTGATTAAGTTGCTACGAGAATATGTCAACGTCTTTGCTTGGTCGTATGAAGACATGCCAGGTCTAGATACTGATATTGTGCAACATTTCCTACCTTTGAAACCTGAGTGTGTGCCTGTAAAGCAGAAGCTCAGAAGAACTCATCCTGATATGGCAGTGAAGATCAAAGAGGAAGTTCAGAAGCAAATTGATGCGGGGTTCCTGGTGACTTCTATATATCCTCAATGGGTGGCCAATATTGTGCCCGTGCCTAAGAAAGATGGAAAAGTCCGGATGTGTGTGGACTATAGAGACTTGAATAAAGCTAGTCCGAAAGATGATTTCCCTCTACCACATATTGATATGTTGGTAGACAATACAGCTAAATTCAATGTCTTCTCGTTTATGGACGGATTTTCCGGATATAATCAGATTAAGATGGCACCCGAGGATATGGAGAAGACAACATTCATCACACCTTAGGGAACATTCTGTTATCGAGTGATGCCCTTCGGTTTGAAGAACGCCGGAGCCACGTATCAACGAGCTATAACCACCTTGTTTCATGATATGATGCACAAGGAGATTGAGGTATATGTTGACGATATGATTGCTAAGTCAAGAACGGAAGTTGAACATGTAGAGCATTTGTTGAAGCTTTTCCAGCATTTGAGGAAATATAAGCTTCGTCTGAATCCCAACAAGTGTACATTTGGAGTCCGTTCTGGCAAGTTATTGGGCTTCATTGTTAGTGAAAGAGGTATTGAGGTTGATCCTACAAAGGTCAAAGCAATACAAGAGATGCCTGCGCCCAAAACTGAGAAGCAAGTCCGAGGTTTTCTTGGCCGCTTGAATTATATCTCCAGATTCATATCCCACATGACTGCCACATGTGCGCCTATATTCAAGCTCCTCCGGAAAGATCAGTCCCATGATTGGACCGAGGATTGCCAGAAAGCTTTCGACAGTATTAAAGAATATCTGTTTGAGCCTCCGATTCTATCTCCGCCTGTAGAGGGAAGACCTTTGATCATGTATCTGACTGTTCTTGAAGACTCGATGGGTTGTGTCCTTGGTCAGCAAGACGAATCAGGGAAGAAGGAGTATGTTATTTACTACCTGAGTAAGAAGTTCACTGATTGTGAGTCTCGATACTCAATGCTTGAAAAGACATGTTGTGCTTTGGCTTGGGCTGCTAAGCGCTTACGCTAGTATATGATAAATCATACGACTTGGTTGATATCCAAAATGGATCCAATCAAGTACATCTTCGAGAAGCCTGCTTTAACAGGGAGAATTGCCCGTTGGCAGATGTTGTTATCTGAGTATGATATTGAGTATCGAGTTCATAAGGCTATTAAAGGTAGTATCTTGGCTGACCAGTTGGCACATCAGCCTATTGAAGATTATTAGTCAGTTCAGTATGACTTCCCGGATGAGGAAATTCTGTATTTGAAAGTGAAAGATTGCGATGAGCCTACACTTGATGAAGGGCCAGAGCCTGGTTCCAGATGGAGTATGGTGTTTGATGGCGCTGTAAATCAGTATGGAAATGGTATTGGGGCCGTGATTATTACTCCTCAGGGCGCGCATATTCCTTTTACAGCAAGGCTAACTTTCAAATGCACGAATAATATGGCTGAGTATGAGGCCTGTATTATGGGATTGGAGGAATGTATTGATCTAAGGATCAAGCATCTTGATGTATATGGTGATTCGGCCCTCGTTGTTAATCAGATTAAGGGTGAATAGGAAACGAATCAGCCTGGCCTCATTCCATACAGAGATTATGCGAGGAGGATTTCAACGTTCTTTACTGAGGTTGACTTCCATCATATTTCTCGAGATGAGAATCGGATGGCAGATGCTCTTGCTACGCTTGCTTCAATGATTGTGGTTAAATTGTGGAATGAAGTCCCCAATATCACCGTGATGCGCTTGGACAGACCAGCTCATGTATTTGCAGTAGAAGAAGTAAAAGATGATAAGCTTTGGTATTATGATATCAAGTGTTTCCTTCAGAGCCAGATTTACCCGCCTGGGGCATCTGTAAAAGATAGGAAGACTTTGAGGAGATTGTCAGGAAGTTTCTACCTCAATGGCGAAGTGCTTTACAAAAGAAATTTTGACATGGTTCTGCTCAGATGCGTGGATAGACACGAAGCAGACCTGTTGATGACTGAGGTCCATGAGGGTTCATTTGGTACTCATTCCAATGGACATGCCATGGCTAGAAAGATGTTGAGAGCAGGCTACTATTGGCTGACAATGGAGTCTGACTGCTGCAAATTTGTAAAGAAATGCCACAAGTGTCAGATTTATGCTGATAAGATTCATATTCTCCCGTCACTTTTGAATGTGATCTCATCACCATGGCCTTTCTCCATGTGGGGAATTGACATGATTGGCATGATAGAGCCGAAAGCGTCCAATGGACACAGATTTATTCTCCTAGCAATTGATTACTTCACCAAGTGGGTTGAAGCGGCGTCGTATGCAAATGTGACCAGGCAGGTGGTCGTGAAGTTTATCAAGAATAAACTCATATGCCGATATGGTGTGCCAGATAAGATCATTACTGATAATGGACCTAACTTGAATATCAAGATGATGAAAGAGCTGTGTAGTGAATTCAAGATTGCACATCATAATTCTTCTCCGTACAGACCCAAGATGAATGGGGCTGTTGAAGCTGCTAACAAGAATATCAAGAAAATTATCCAGAAGATGGTTGTTACGTACAAAGATTGGCATGAGATGTTGCCATTCCCTTTTCATGGCTATCGTACATCTGTCCGCACTTCAACAGGGGCAACCCCTTTCTCTCTTGTTTATGGCATGGAGGCGGTACTCCCAGTAGAGGTGGAGATCCCATCAATGAGAGTCTTGATGGAGGCCAAGTTGACTGATGCTGAATGGGTTCAGAGTCGTTATGACCAGCTAAACTTGATAGAAGAAAAGAGATTGGCTGCCATGTGCCACGGTCAGTTATATCAGCAGAGGATGAAGAAAGCTTTTGATAAGAAGGTCAAGCCTCGTGTGTTCCGAGAAGGTGACCTTGTGCTCAAGAAAGTTTTGTCTTTCGCGCCCGATTCCAGGGGCAAGTGGACTCCGAACTATGAGGGTCCGTATGTTGTTAAGAGAGCCTTTTCAGGCGGTGCTTTGATACTTACAACTATGGATGGGGAGGATTTCACTCGTCCTGTGAATTCAGATGCAGTCAAGAAATACTTCGCCTAAAAAAATAAAAACTAAATAGCTCGCTAAGTTGAAAACCCGAAAGGGCGACTTAGGCAAAAATGAGCGTCTCGGTGGATTGAAAACCCGAAAGGGCGATCCAGGCAAAAGTTAGAGACACAAAAAATATATAATAATGATATATGTATCCTGCTAGATTGAGTACCTCATCCTGGGGCAATCTAGGCAAAAATTAGGGACCTGGCAAGTAACTGCATCCTGACAAGACTTTGTTCTACAACTGTCATCCGTCAGAGATCCTTGCTCATTATCAGCCAAAGCTTCAAATACATCGGATTCAGAATTGGTGGAGAAATGGTCATTATGTTCAATGTAGCCCTTTTCCAATATATATCACCAATTTCAAATTTGTAAAGATCTATGGAGTCTTGCCATTCGCAGACTACCATTCTATCAAATAAATTTGAGCCTTTTATCAATTTATTGGCACTCTTATCTGTTTCTATTCAACAAATGTTTTGCATGTTTTGATTAAGAAAATATCATTGTTTTAAACGATCAAATTTTTCATAATTTGTTTTTAAACAAAGTGAACATTCACAATGACGAAAGGATACTTAGGAGATCCTCAGTGCTCTCCCAAGGGTGGTACGATCCCCAACAGGGTAAGATTTTTGTCCATATTCCTGGCATGACTGTATCTCCTCCCTCCGGAACCCCTTGTGGTTTATCCTACCAAGTGGATTGCTTGTTGAGAGTCACCTCTCTTCCCCTTCAGTAGAGTGGCAATCTTTCTTCCTCAGCAGCTTGGATCTCTTTGGGCAAGAGCGGTATTTGGTGGTTGATCCCGATAAATCCTTTATCTCCTCGGATAGATTCCCCAGTAGAGTTGTTGGTGTGGTGGACCTTGTCTGTGATAACTCTCGTCCCCAGCTGGAATGATTGATGATTCATCCCTTGCAGAGTTCTTTGCTTCCTGGTATCTCTGATCCCCAGCAGATTGGATACTCTCCGGTGAACTTGGCTTTCTCTCTTGAGATGTAGTACCGGGTGGTTGATTCCTGGACCTGGTTGTGTTAAATATGTCTGTTTGTCAACATACATCATACATAAACCACGCGCATACATGCATAATTATAACATTCAGATATTCATGTTGCATTCTTCGCCATATATCGTTGTTTGCTGTCTCCTGCTATTTGGTGATATACTTCCCCAAGCAGACGTGTGTGTCTGATCTCTCCATATAGAGTCAGCTCCATAGGCAGAAAGCGTATATCCTTTCTTCCATATTCCCCACCGGGTTATATCCTCGTGGATGTTGATTGTTTTTGTTCCTTCCCAACACATATACTGGGATGGTTTTCCCCATTGAGTTATGTCCTCACCGGGACAAGTCTTGATTTGGTGTTCCTATCTAGTTTGATCCTAGATCGGTCTCTTGAGACTCTTTTCCTGTTTCCCCGTGGTAAATGAATAATTGCTCAATAATTAGTAATTATTATCCCCGGCGGAGTCTGTGTTTCTCTACCCTCATACCGGTAGTTGTAAACCCTATTTCTTCCCTTTCTGCAGAGTAACTATTTTTGCCCATCTTTAATTGGTGACAGTTATCTTCATCCAATATTCGGTGATGATATCCCCTCATCTGCTTGGATAATTGCCCTGATTATGCAATTTATCCCCAGCGGGTCATCTCTCGTCTACCTTGTTGTTGTTGGTAACGATTGTTTCTCCCCTGAATTGGTCATCATTATATACCTAGTTTCGGTATCCCGATGCCTTTTCTTTTCGGTCGATTTATCCTTTATTAACCCAGTAACCGGTTGTGGATAATCGTCCGCGAGTATATTATCTACGTTCTGACGGTAATAGATAGTATATCTCATGCACTCTCGGGTCTGAAGCCTTTTGTTCTTCCCCAGTTGAGTAAGATTCGTATCCCCTTTGTGGAGTCGAATATCCATCTTGTAATCGAGTTTGCTTTTAGCCCTCTTTTGGATGATGAGTGTTTTGGGAATATTCCCCAATTCACGCCTTGGTTGGTCACCTATTATATGCCCAGTAACCGGTATCCCTGGTGTTCCTTCCTCTCTGCTCCCTATTATGACTTTTTGTCCCCTGTGGAGTCAGAATCCCTGAGTTGAAGTATACCTTTTAGGTTTTCCTCAGACGTTTTGAAGTTTTGATATCTCTCACCCTTATACCGGTCTTGGATATTCATCTCCTCCTGAGCATGTTGTATCTCTCACCCTCATACCTGACATTTAGATCACATGTCTCCTTGAGCTTATTACCCAGTAACCGGTAATACCTCGTCCCGCTGCTTCCCCAGGAGTGTCCTTGTGGACATCCCCATCGAAGTCCCTTAGTGGATTGTTTTCATCCGGATTTTATCCGAAGTATCCGCTGTGGATAGTTTTTTGCTGTATTGGCATATTCCCCAATACATGCATCTTCGAGTCAGCTCGAGTCTTTCCATTGGATCTTTTCCCTTTGGAATTCTGTTCCCCACGCTTTGAGTCGTGACCTGCTCGCGCATTTTTATCCCTTTTATATCCCCAAGAGAGTCCCCAGGGTCTTGGTCCCATGGAGTGAATTGCTCATATGGATTATCAGTGGCTTCTGATTTCTTTGCTTTTGTGGACACATATCTCCACAGAATGCTACCATTTTTCATACCTACATTTGCATCATGAGGTCTCTTAGGGATTAAAATTCGTCTCTTTGTTATTATTTAAGCCCATTCTACCCCGTCGAGACGAAGATTTTAACCTTCACTTCTCCGGCTAGAATGACCTTAAATAGGGGCATCTGTAAGACCCCAATTTTGACCCTAAGATCCCTCATGGCATCATAACATTGCATTTGCATTGCCTTAAGGATCTTTAGCATCTTGGTTCCCTTTGCCTTTGGGTGGGACTCCTTGTGATTGGTTTGAGATCACCAAGCATGCTTGAATTATACATCATTGTTTCTCTTACTTTTGTTTACTAACCAAAAGCACAAAAATGTGTCACTAACATCTTTTGTTTGAAGCTTGAGTATCATCCAAGACACTTTGTGGATTCTATTTAGATGATCAGTCAACACAAGGGAATGGCTTGAGATACTTCCAACAGGTTCAAATGGGGTCTATTCGTCAGTCAAAACGTTAATCTTGAAGGAGCAAAAGTTTGTTCATGAGCTGTCATGCTCGCTAGGCGAGCAGAATGGGTCGCCTAGCGAGTCCCAAGAAAAGCCACCAGAATCACCTACGCTCAGAGGAATTTCTTGAACTGTCATGCTCGCTAGGCGAAGCCCACGTGTTTAAAAAAAATGAAAAACGAAAAACGAAAAAAAATAAAAATGAAAAACGAAAAAAATAAAATAAATAAATAAATAAATAAAATATAACAGAAAATTTTTGGACTTGGGCCTCTCTCATTTGAGCCACAGGTCCACAAAAATCAGGTTATAAATTCAGAGTTTCAGTGAAACAAAAGGCAATTCTATTCCTATTACGCTGGCAGGGAAAAAGATAGTGAGAGAAGAGCTAACAGAGTTCAGAGCAACCTCCAGAGACTGAAGGGAACTCATTGGCAAAGAACCAATTCCCTCTCATATAAACCCTCAGATTGCTTTGCAAACCCAACCGGGCAATTCAATTTCATTCGATCTCTCCAGTCAGGTTTGCCTTATTCCCATTACTTTATGCTTTTAATTTGAATGCTCTGAATGTATGAGGTATTATGGGTGAATTTGATACCCTTTTGATGCATGTGTTTGAGAAGAGGTTTAGGCCTCCTACCCTTGGTTGCTTTTTGTGAGCTTTTTGTGAATTTTAATGGCATGATTCATGTGGTTACATTTTGATTTGGGGGTAACTCTTGATTACCCTATCTTGTTTCTCTAACCTGTTTGTTGAGTTTTGTTTTGTGAGGGCTCATATGACTCTTGTAGAGATGGCTTGCCTGGTGTTCCACTTTATTTGTGGGATACCACCTGGAGGTTTATTCCGATTACCTGTACTGACTCACTTTCTTTGATGGTGCTAGCTTGAGAGATCTCTGGGTTTCTTATCTCTTTAATTGCTGTTACTTCGGATCTTTATCCGTACGGTAGATCTCTCGATCCCTTTACTTTTCCCGCATGTTACCGATTTCTTAGGTTTCGTATAGCCTCTCGTGGCATGTCATTTAAGGTAGCGCGGTTCCTTCATCTAGGACTGCCTTTTTGCATGAGCATCCCTAAACACCCCAAACTCATTGATTTTTCTTCTCCTAAGAACACGTTATCTCCTTCTACTACAGGCGAGTAAGTCTCCAAAGGTCGAGCATCCGGTAGATTGCGTAGTAACGTCGTTCACCCCAAAACACAACCCTTACCCCATAGGTGGCCGAACTACGTTTTGCTCTGATTTTCATCCTAGATGAGATACGTAGGAATAAGACGCGATGTCTTAGAGAGCACACTCCTCTTTAACCCATAGGTAGCTGAGCTACGAAGACTCTGATTCTCAGATTCAGATGAGATACGTATGCAGTGGATGCGACGTTCGTGCGAGTCATTTTCTTTTGACCCTTCATTTAGTAAGTAGTACATTAGATAAACATACACGCTTTTCTCATCCCTTCAATCATGTTTGCACAAATAAATTTTCAAAAAAAAAAACAACAACCTTTGCAACAAATGTGAAAAGGGCTCCCTAGGAGTACCTAGGATGCTTTGGGTGCCTAATACCTTCCCATTGCATAACCAACCCCCTTACCCAGATCTCTGACATTTTTACTAGTTTTTGATTCGATAAAACTTTTAGGTTTTTGTTCGCTTTCTAACCATTCCTTTGGATAAATAGAAGTGCGGTGGAGACTCGACTTGTATGATTTACCTTGGATTTAGTCAATATCTCTAATGGTAACGAATACCCCGCTACAAAAGGAAGATTAAATCATTCATCTTTTTAGGCTTCCGAATCAAGGTGACGAGAATGACAATCCTTATTCTCAAATCATGTCTTCAACAAATAAGTGTTGATGTTCTAATTTCATATAGTTTGTCAACGAATATTTCTACTTACTTTCATTCTCTAAGATTGGAAATACTTTTGGTATCAATGTAGTTTATGCCTCAAGGGATTACCTCAAAAGAATAAAACTTTGGAATTCTCTTGTCGAGGTTCAAAGTTCTCATAATATCCCTTGGGTATGCATAAGAGAATTTAAATTCATCATTGGTGCTCGTGAGCATAGAAGTGCTCACACCCCAGCCATGATTCTAATGGAGGCCTTTTTGAACTTATTAGACACTAATAACCCCATTCATATTCCAACCAAAGGAAGTAAATTTACCTGGTCTAATGAAAGGAAAAGTAGCCAGCATACTGGAAAAAAAGATCTGATAGATTCATATATATTCAAGTGTGGATTTATAGTTATTTCACCATTTCATGCTCAACCCTTACCAAGCATAGATATGACCATTTTCCAATATTTCTTGACTTTCAAACTCAAGAGTGCATGTACACTTCTAACTTTAAAATTTTGAATATGTGGTCGAAACACAACCATTGTTCAAACATTTTTCAAAATGTTTAGAACATCCAAATTATTGGTTCCCTTATGCAAATTCTTAATCAAAAACTAAATATGTTTAGAGGAGAATACCATTTTTGAAAATGTGCAAATTAATGTGAGCATTGTTATCAACAGGATTAATAACATCAGGTTTATTATTAGCAATAATGGAAAATCTGACTCCCTCATTGACCAAGCAAGGAAAGCTAAAATTGACCTTGAGTAAGCTCTTTTTTTTAAGGTTTTAGAAATGAAAAAGTAAGGATAAAAGGGCACACTGATGGGGATGAGAGCACTATTTTTCAATAAGACTGCAAACTTAAAGCAAGTTGATAACAAAATGGCCTTCCTTAAAATTAGTGATAAGATAATGCTCACATATAAAACCATGTTATTAATCACTTCACTAAACTTTTCTCAAGCTCCAACATTGTTCAAGATAATGATCTGATTGAAGAGACCGTCTCTACCATCCTGAATGATAACCTTAATAATATGATTTCGTTGATGTCATCTTGAGAAGAGATTGAAAATGAAGTTTTACCTTGAACAAGGACAACTCTTACCCTAATTCCTTTAGGGTTGATTTTTATCAAATCTATATGTATTTATTTAAATATGATTTTTGTAATGTTGTCAATGGATTATTTTTTACCAATAAGATCTTGCCTAATTTGAACATTAATACAACTTTTCTCATTTCTAAATCCTCTAAGGAATACATATTATCTCAATTCAGGCCAATTCCAATGGTCATTGCGGGTTGGTTATTTGTCAGCACAGGTTTAACTTATGATGTATTTGGAAGCCCCCGTCCAAACAATTATTTTACAGAAACCCGACAAGGAATTCCTTTAATAATTGGTTGTTTTGATTCTTTGGAACAAATCGATGAATTTAGTAGATCTTTTTAGGAGGCTCAAATGACCATAGATAATACCTATCCCATTTTCACAGTATGATGATTGGTTGTTCACGGACTAACGATACCCACTATTTCTTTTTTGGGATCAATATCAGCAATGTAGTTCATCCAACGATAAACCTAATCCTAATTATAGAGCTATGACACAATCAAACCCAAATGAACAAAATGTTGAATTGAATTGTACAAATCTCTACTGGGGTTTATTACTCATTTTTGTACTTGCTATTTTATTCTCAAATTATTTCTTCAATTAATTCATCAATTAATAGAAGAAAAGAGAATAGTATATATATATATATATATATATATATATATATATATATATATATATATATATATATATATATATATATATATATATATATATATATATATATATATATATATATATATATATATATATATATATATTAGGAATTCTCTTATCCTATTCGGAAGGATATCAATTCATAATTATGTATGACTATTTTAGGTCTCTAGTATGACTGACTACTTGATCAAATATGGAGGAAAGTTGGATAAAGGGTCAATACTACTGAAAGAATTCCTCTTTGGATAATAGGTATTATAGATGGTATTGTTGTGATCGATTTACTTTGTATTTTATTTTATGATTCATATTTCGGATTGGGATCATCTCTGTAATAATCAGATGAATTTCATTTTCAAAATGAAAGCATAAGAACTCAATAGGGATCCACTCTTTCTTTGATGAATTCAAGTGGGTCCCGTTGAGTTGTTCATAATCAAAATGTTTTTGTAACTGAGTCAATACATAACTTTATTCTATGTTTCAAAAAATTACATTTCCTGTTTTAAGGATTTGAATGAAAACAGACTCTTACTAGAAATATATTTCTAATATAGACTCACGATTCAATTCTTTTTTTTTAAAGTTAATTAACAAACTTGTATTTGGTGAATTCAATTCCCGCTCTTTTTTGTTTGTCCATTCCTTCACTACGTATCTATTTCGACATAAACAATAAGGAATCAGACTCTAGGAAAAGACAACATATCCATCCTAGAATCATGTTTTCCCCTTTTCTATTTCTACTTTACTTAATATTTTGTACTTACCTATTTTTTTAGGCTTAGTATCAAGTTAATTCTGTTACAATAGAAATTCTAAGATTTCTATTCTAGAATATGAAAATCTGAAAACAATGACATAACCATATGATTCGAATTAACTCTATATTCTTCTTCACAATATACATACTATGACTGGCTAATTGTACGATAAAAGGAACTCTCCAAATATAGTATAAGAAAACTAGAAAGAACCAATGGTCTTTACAGAATTTATCAATAAAAATGGAGTTCTTTTTACCAGCTTAATATGTTGATAAATTCACATTCCTAAAAATTCATTTCGGACAATTGAACCTTCTCAAATTGTTTCTTTTTAAGAACCAAAAGGATTTGTGCCAGATTAATATTTGCTAAGAAGAGCAAGAGACCTTGGACACATAATGGATCTTGAAGCACTATTTATGCATCCCTCTGACCAAATCCATCCACATTAGGATTACTCGTTAATGGTTGATCAAGTTTGATAGATTCACCCTCTAAAATAAGAAGTTTTGGTCCTGGAGGTATAATATCAATCACTTCACGTCCATCTTATGCATCTACTGTCATTATTTCGTATCCACCTTTTTCTTTTCGTATTATTTTGTTTACTACACCTGTTGTTGTAGCATTAGAAACATTATTATTACTCTTGCTTCCGTTGGGATAAATCTGACCCCTTTCCATGTTACCGCCTACGCATAGAGGATATTTTAAGAAGTAAACATCTCTCTTAGCACCATAAAAATAATTCAACAGGCTTTGGAAGGAATTCCAGGGGGCCTATGAAAATTTCGAAATTCGCTGTTTTGATAGAGAAAAGGATCCATAATAGAACGATTTTGAATCGATTCATTGGTAAAAAATCGTCTCCTACTTTTGAATTGCCGAAACAAGAACTTTATGTGAAAATTGAGGGGGCCAAGGGAGAATTAAGAATTTTTCTAATAGGAGATCATAATGGTTTTCCTTGGAGATGGAAAATTCGTCCACCTGGTTTTATCAATTTGCAAATTCTTCCTCAATTAGTTAAAATAATGAAATTGATTGATATTATGACAATACTAGGAAGCATATATATCATTATGGGAGAAGTTGATCGTTGAAATGATAATTGATACAACGAAAGTCCAAGATATAAACTCTTTTTTTGGATTGGAATATTTTAAAGAGGTCTATGGAATTCTATGGATACTTGTACCAATTTTGATTATTGTCTTGGGAATCACACTAAATGTACTGGCAATTGTATGGTTAGAAAGAGAAATATCTGCAGGGGTACAACAACGTATTGAACCCGAATATGCTGGTCCTTTTAGAATTCTTCAAGCTCTAGGAGACAGAACAAAACTACTATTCAAAGAGAATCTTATTCCATCTAGGGGAGATATTCGTTTATTCAGTATCAGACCACCCATATCAGTCATGTCCATTCTAATAAGTTATTCAGTAATTCCCTTTGGCTATAACTTTGTTTTATCTGATTTCAATATAGGTGTTTTTTATGGATTGCTATTTTGATTATTGCTCCCATTGGACTTCTTATGTCAGGATATGTCTCAAATAATAAATATTCCTTTTCGGGTGGTCTACGAGTTATTGCTCAATCGATTAGTTATGAAATACCATTAACTCTATGTGTGTTATCAATATCTCTATGTGTGATTCGTTGAAACCGAAAAAGCTATTTGATCCTATTATTATGCTCCTCTCTTTATAGTAATATATTTATATATAGTACTATATAGGAAAGAAGGCTAATTAATTGAATAGAAACCCTCATTATCCTTATTTTCTTTTTTATAATTCTGATTGAAGAACTAACTTAGATAGTTATATGAGTGAAATAAAACAACTCCTATTGAATCTAATTTCATAATACTCTATTACTTCTAGTTACTAGATAGTATGATGATTTGAATGAAAGGGAAGTAAAAATATCAGAGTCTCATTTTCTATGTATAAGAATGAAATAAAATTATAAACAAAAGATGCCATTTAACCCAAGATTGGATAATTTGTCATCCTATTTTGAAGTGGACTCAAAAGACCAACCTTATTGAGTTTTAGTTACCATTTTTATGAATTCTCATAGATATATTAAAATAAGGGGGATTAATAAAAAAAGAGTAGATGGTTAGAAACACCAAGATACACAAAGGATTAGTAACACAGATTTTGTAAATTATCCAAAAGACAGTTTATGCAGAATATAAAAAGAATACTAATTGGGGTTTTAAGTTGGTAGAAAAAAGAAAGCAGTACTCCCCACAACTCCAATCCAGAGTATGCTTCCATCCACTCACTAAATAAATTACTATCAGGAATGAAAAAATCCTTTAAAAATTTTGTGAGTCCTTTTTTCATAGCACAAAAAGAAGAATAGGAAAAAGAAAAAAAAGAAATCAAAAAGGAAAAATAGATTTCTCTTTCGTTTTTGATTTCTTATATCCATATTCATGGAGATCAAATTCACATCATAATTAAGAATTAAGAAACGAATGTGTAATTATTTTTTTTCATTCAAAATTATGAGGGTTATTGAGAATTATAAAAGAGTATTTTATTGAAGAATTCAGTTATTACTAAATAAAAATTTATTTTATAAGGATGAGATCAATTCAGAAGTGTCTTAATTGAATCTTTTATTAAAATAAATTTCTCTCTCTTATTTCATTATTTGTAGAACAAACAGAATTGAATTGGTTTAATTCAGGACCGTTCAATAGATTTTCAATGGCCAATCTTAAGTTCAAAATCATTTATAAGGTTTTGGAAGACATACTTTCTCAAACTCTTCCAAACATCATATTAAATTAACAATGAGGCTTCATCCAAATAAGGAAAATCAAAGATTGTATCTGCCTCACTTCAGAAGCCATCAACATGTTATATCAGAAGTCTTGTCACGGTAATGTATAAATAAACATCTATATAGAAAAACTTATTATACCATGGAATACTTTTGGATTTTGTTCAAAATTTTGTGAGAGAATCTCTACCATTCTCATTTCAACTATGCTCTTTATTTCTTTTAATGGTAAACATGAAGATTATTTTTCCTACTTAAAAGGAGTCGGACAAGGAAATTCAATATCTCTTTTTCTTTTTTGCATAGATGAGTGTTGAATATACCTCATATTAGTGAGATAATGATGGCTAGTTGAGATAACTATGAGTTGTTGAGAGTATAATTTATTGTTGAGATAATTATAGGTTGTTGAGATGACTATAGATTGCTGAGAGTATAACTCATATTGTTAAGATAATTATGTATATAGATAATGATGTGTTGAGACAAACTAGGGTTTTAGATAAACTAAAACCTATTATTATATACTTCATCCAACTTTATTTATAAGCAAAAGTATTCTAAATTTTTGGCCTTAAATATAAGCAAATGTCAACAAATCTATGTACATTTAATGTTTTTATTCCAAAATTATCCTTGGATTAATTACGTAATATTATTAGTGGATAACAATTTAATTGAGGGTATATTAGTAATTGTGTTATATTTCTTACATGAAGTCAAGAAAATTAAATGCGCTTAACTATCTTTCTTAATAAATGTGAAACTTATCTTTTTTTCCCCATATAAATCAGGCTGAAGTAGTATATGGCTTGTAACACTGTAGTCCAATGCAATTTTCACAAGACATAAATAAAGGAAACTATACCTACTCTATAGCCGCATACATAGGTAATTTGGCCGAACTGCGTCAGCAAAGCTTTTGTGTGTTTCTCTCCACTCTGATTTCTATTTGTGTTACTGTTCTAACAATTGGTATCAGAGTCTAGTTGGTCCGGTGAGGGAACGGATGTGGATCCTAGTATGGATCAAGGCTAGTGATGTGGATGACTCACACTTGTAGGGGAGATTGTTGGATTTAAAGTGTGAAGTGCTAAAGTCTCATATCGATTAGGAATGGAAGAAATGTTGGGTTTATAAGAGAAGTGACCCATACCATCATTTCCTTAAGATTTTTGGTGTATATATGATGTCAAGTCTCTTGGAACGATGAACGTTTAACCCATTAACATTTCTGGACCAAGCTCTCTAGACTTCCCCAACAAGTGGTATTAGAGCCCTAGTTTGCTCGCTGGAGGAGCGGAAGTGAATTCTAGTATAGATCAAGGCTATTGATATGGGTGACTCACGCTTGTGGGGAGATTGTTGGGTTTCAAGTGTGAAGGTGCTAAAGCCCCACATCGACTAGGAATTGAGGAAATGTTTGATTTATAAGAGAGGTGGCCCATATCCTCATTGACTTAAGGTTTTAGGTGAATATATGGCGTCAAAGTCTCTTGTATCAATTAATGTTTTTCTCATTGACACTTCTTCGCCTTGCTCCCTGGAGTTCCAAAACAAGTGGTATCAGACATTGGTTGACTCAGTGGGGGAGCGGAAGTGGATCCTAGTATGGATCAAGGCTAGTGATGTGGGTGACTCACAGTTATGGGAAAATTGTTGGCTTTCAAGTCTGAAGTGCTAAAGTCCCACATCGACTATGAATTGATGAAATGTTTGGTTTATAAGAGAGGTGACCCATACTCTCATTTCCTTAAGGTTTTGGGTGGATATGTGGTGTCAAAGTCTCTTGGAACCATGAACGTTTAGACCATTAACACTTTCATATCTCGCTCCCCGGACTTCCCCAACAACGAGGAAGTATTAAGCAGATACATCCATTGTCTCCCTTACCTCTTTATTTCTTAAAACTTTCGGAACTCGCTCTCCAGACTTCTCCAACAATGAGGAAGTCTTAAGTAAATGCATCCATTGTCTCCTTTGTCTCTTTATTTCTTTCCAAGATATGCCCGAATTTTAAGCCAACATCTCAACCCAAAAAATAAACTTTATATGGCGGAGCCATTTCCAACACTAGACTAAGTCACATAACATCTTCTCTTGGATTCAATATAGGTATCATTCCTTTAGTTTATCTAGGAGTTCCCATTTTCAAGGAACACATAAAGCTTAATACTTCTAGCCCATCATTAACAAGATCAAACACAGACTTGCATATTGGAAAATAGATCTTTTATCTTTTGCAAGAAGAATTCAACTTATCAAAAGTATTGTGCCAAGCATATTAATATATTCAATCAAAATCTCTTGTTTTGTTTGTTTAATTGAATATTTGGAGAAATACTAAAGAAATTTTGCTTAGAGCGTAGATATTTAAAATAGAAAATTGGTCACAGTTGCTTAGAAAACAGTTTACACCTCTCATTGTCAAGGGAAGTCTTGGTTTGAGATTAATCATAAAGCTAAATGAAGAAATAAATCTTAAATTATATTGGGAAATGATGAATTCCATGAAGAAGTAATCCATCCATCTTTCAATGAGTAACCCATTTGAAATAAAAGAGTATCTTAAAATGAACGACTCATTTCAATTTTCAATGCAATTTTTCCAATTTTACCCTCTAATTAATATTACTTTCATCATTCTCAATAGATGATAAAGACACTTTAGTAAAAATATCATTCTCTCTCTTTCATTTATTCCTTATTTTTAATGTGTGTAAAATGGTCAATTGGATCATTCATCATAGAACGGAGGGAGTAGAATCTTAAGAGGTAACTCCCGCATCAGATACCATGTATTCTCTTCCCGAAATCAAACCTCGATTTCAAACAATTTAAAATTCGAGATGATTTGTAGGAACATGCTGTATAATAAAATTTTGTAATTCATGATTGGTCTAATATACTTTTTGGAAATAATATCCACTTGCCTCACCACATTCATCAAAAGATTAAATAAAAAATGCAATATTTAATTGTTAATTCAAACTGGAAAATTCCCCTAGACTTGCAAACTCACTTTCCTAATATCCTTGACCACATTAGTAAAATCACAGTTACCTTGGAGAACAAGGAAAACATGTTTGGGAACTCATTTGTAATAAATCTATACCTCATTCTAGCTTTGCCATTTTTTGGAGAATACTCTTTGAAAGGTCTCAGCTGATGAGAACCTTATGATCAAAGGTTGCTATTTTCCTTTTTGCAACTCAATAATGAGACTTCCAATCATTTATTCATGCATTGTCCAATTGTATCTAAATTTTGGAATTGGATGCAATATATCATCAACCCCATGATTGACCTCACTTCAGTTATATCCATATTTATGGTCTGCAATGGAGGATGGAGCCCCCCGATGTTCCCTTGTTATCTGTTATGCCATCATTTACATCTGTTATCTAGGTATTCATGATGCCTTATATGCATAGCTTAATAATATTATCAACTGAGTATGCTCACATAAGACATTGAAATATTCTTTGGATTGAGAAAGATCTCGTCATAATGGTTATTCCTACACACTAGAAACAAGTGAAATTTCTAAAATATAACGCCTATTCTCCTAAGCTAAAAAGAGCACAAATTACTTAAAATCATCATTAGTAACCTAAGATAAAAATTAATTTAACAATATAGAACTTAAATAACTGATATAAATAGAGTTATCATACTTTCATTGGACTTCTTATATGGGCATTACTTTTCCCACCTTATGGGGAGAGGGTGAACACACTAAAAACTCAAATTTTCTCTTTTCATATTTTAAATATGCATCTTCAGACGGACCTAAAATGCACACGGCGCTTCATAAGTGAGCCATCCACCCCTTATTTTCAAAAAAGTAGTCTGGATATGCATCTACATGATCACACGACAACAATTACAAGGATGCGTCTCCGGACTAACCGCTAAATGCACTTTGTGATTCACAAGTGAACCATACACCCCAATTTTGTTAAACAATGGTTGGAAGATGTATCTCCGTAATTTGTTAGGGGTGATTCCATATATCTATCTCCAGAATAATCCCTGAAAGTATTTGGGAGTTTTTTCCCTTATAGCAAGTGTCCCAAGTTGATATTTTTTAAACCATTCATACTAAGGTTATCATAACAACCTTTTAATTATACTAATGTAATTCAAACAAGTCATATGTAAAATCAAACAATAATACAAATCCAAACGTTAATCAGTTAATCAAAAATGTTACCATGATACGTAATTTGTTTAGAAAATACAACTGTTGCCAAAATAAAAAAATAAAAATAAACTATGGTGTATATCTAATCACCTTATTTCTCCTCTACCGCCTATACCCAAGGCATTACGTGCCTCGACTGAGATGGCCAGTACGACGACCATACCATATCTATCTTCCTCATAAATCTCCTCTCTCTATGCCATCTCTCACAATCATCGTAATACGCTGACAGATGGATAACATGTCCTAGGTGTGGTTATCCCTAGTCTTCTCATCTTCCAATATCTGTTGATGAACTAGTCTAACTGGTGCTCTCGGGGCATCAAGTGTCATTTAAGGATGTGACACTTGATATGACTAATGGATGTAGCCCTGTGCAGTAGCCCATGGATCAGGAACTGGCATACTGTGTGCCTCTTCTTTACCAGATGACTATAGAAATCACCGAGTATGGAATTAAGACCTCTCGGGCATATTGTCGGAGGAGCAGACACAAAGAGAGGTCTTGGAATAATCTAAAGAAACTTGAACTAGCGCATGACCCGTTGAGGCAGATGTAGATACATCAGGTGCGACCCACAAGTCAACCATCCATGAGTAGAAGACTATGTCATCCAAGGGACGCATCTAAAGGTGATCATTTTATGGGAAAAAACATATCATATGTCTTGTCTTCCAAAGACAAACGTCGCCTAGTTTTAATTACATATAAATCAAACATGCGGCCCCCCAGTTGTACTCGTGGACCCGCTATAAGTCGATGAAGTATTTTAGGTAGAAAACATCGATGTATGTTACACTTTTTTCCACAAACCTGATGTGCCAACCAAGTACAGTAAGTATGAACTCAATGCATATTGTTTAACACCCACATATAATAGATGTCTAGAATACATATTATACATAGTGTAAGTTTGATACTGAAATACATAAGAGCCTATCAGCAACATTATATATATATATATATATATATATATATATATATATATATATATATAAATATATATATATGTATGTATATATATACATATATATATCTACATATATATATATATATATATATATATATATATATATATATATATATATATATATATATATATATATGCCCAAAAATAATATACAACTAAGGCACAATATATACAAATGTGCCTAAACTAAAACTAGGAACTTGATCATCCTCTGAATGATCTCAAAATAGATATCTACACAGAGGAACGACATCCCAAATATCAAGTCGCCAAGGACATCAAGTCATTTTGTCCTTACCTTTCAGTTGTGAACAACTACCTGAAAAATAACAATAATAATGGGTGAGATGATAATCTCAGTGGCTTCCCTATCTTATGGGTCCACTCGGCTCTATAGGGTTTCTAATCGATTTCTAACTTAAGTCATATAAGGGGATGAATAATTAAGTATCGGGAAAATTCTCGCATTGTATGGAAACATGTCACTTGAGTTCATATAACTCAATACATCACTATTCAGATTCATGAAACATCGATTCCCGTATGATTTGAATTTCATGTGGATATCAGGTTCTTCAAGGGTCCCAAACCCACTTCAAGAACTATCACTTGTATGGGACTCAAACCCACTTCAAGAACCATCACTCGTATGGGACTCGAACCCACTTTGAGTATCTTTTACCGTATGGGACTCGAACCCACTTAAATGTCCACATCTACCCTATGGTTCAACCATAGTTGGGACTCAAACCCAATTGAGGCACAAATCATTGGTGTCACATCCCATTTCCTACTTTACATAAGCATCTCAAATGGTACGTGCACGATCAAGGGAAAATATCTAAATACGTGATTGGATTCCATAAAAACGTGATTGAATTCATCAATCACTATGTGATCACATTCACCCAATCTCATATTATCGCTACATGTTCCATACAAGGCCCGTTGTTTCATAAGCTAAGCGATTACTCATCCACGATACACACTGAGGTACCATTGCATACAAGCATAACCATCTAAGTTATTCATCATAACCTAGTTATCTTTCTATTCATTCACTTAATTATGCTCTTAAGGTTTTTTCACCCATCATCATAGGTTTTTAATCATGTTATCACATATACACAACAATTAATTCATAACATACTTATCACAATATCATACATGACATATACCAGATGATTCTTCTTAATCTAATCATCATTCTAGATTAAAATACCTTAATTCTTATAGAATATAGTTAATCAATGATAATTGTATGCCCACATGTCATAGTATAAGTTACATGACTCTTAAGATGACTTAGAATCCTTAAAATACATTATTTTTGGGAAAACAAGGGATACAATCGATTGCCTCAGGGGTGCAATCGATTGCATCAGCTTCCTCAACTATATGTTTGCGAAATTTGACGAGTTAATCAATTGTTACAAGTTTGCAATCGATTTCATAGTCTAATTTATGCAAATTTTCACTATTTTAGGCAGGTGCAATCAATTGTCTGATAAATGCAATCGATTGTCATGTTAAAAAATTGGTTTCCCTGTATAATTTCCACACCAGTTCAATTCCTATATAAATTGTTTCAACCCTCTTCCTTCATACACAACCCACCTCATTTCTAACTATCCCAAATCATGTCAAACCATTCATTAACACAAGTTCTTGAAATCAACAATTTTAATCATCAACAATCAACCACAACAAACATATTCTCATGAATCCAACATAAACACACAAACATATTATCATGAATCCAACATAAACACAAAAGTATGGTACCAATCACAACATTAATCAACACAAAACCCTAGTTTTATCTATGAAGGAATCCAACTAGAACCCATCTTAAGGGTTGACTGATGACGAGAAGGAGTTAGTTTGGTTGATGTTTCCACTTCTTCTTCATGATTCCTCTTCTTTCTTATTATTCTCTTTATCTTCTCCATGTTTCTAAGCTCTCTCTTTCCTTTCCTTGGTTTCTCTTTATTGATAAGGAAAAATGAAAACGCAAGTAGGTTAGTGACAAGTAGAGAGAAAATGAATGGATAAGAAAAGTCTTAAGAAAATACGAGTGGTTGGAAATGAAAGGTAGAAAAGAAAATATCTTAAATGATATTTCTTAAGAATATCTCCTCTACTAGAATAACTGACAAATTACTAATGTTACTAAAATGTCCCTTTGTATACTAGTTAATAAAAGGTCAGTCTCAAAGAATAATAATTAAGTCAATCTAGATTCACTAATTACTATATTTGTCCCAACTGACAACTTTTAGAGCATATAGAAACTCAGATGATCTCAATTGACAAATATTCGAGTATCTAAGGGAACACAGGGTATTACATCCTCCCCCCTTAAATGAAAGTTCGTCCTCAAATTGAAAGATTACTTGGAAAAGATGAGGATAAGCTTCTCGCATCTCGAACTCCATTTCCCAAGTAGCTTCGCCCGGATGTGATTCATCCCTCTGAACCTTAACTAGAGGAATCTTCTTGATTTTTAATACTCTAGTTTCACGACCTACAATAGGACTTGGATGAGGCTCAAAAGAAAGGTATACTTCTACCTCTAATGTATCTGGAAGAATAGGATTAAGGGAACCAGGAATGAATTTCCGAAGTTGAGATACGTGAAAAACATCATACTTCCCAGATAGAGAGGTGGTAAGAATAATCTATAAGCTTCTTCACCAATCCTCTCAATGATCTGATATGGTCCCACGTATCTCAGACTTAACTTTTGTGACTTAAAAGTTCCTTTCAATCTCAACCTAGGAGTAACCTTCAAGAATACATGGTCACCTTCCTCTAATTCTAACGATCTCTTTCTATTATCTGCATAACTTTTATGATGATCTTGGCCTTTCTTCACTTTCTCTCGAATCATCTTTATTTTCTTTGTGTTCTCTTGAACAATTTTTGGCCCTAAAATTATTTCTTCACCAGCCTCCGTCCAACAAAGAGGTGTTCTACATTTCCTCCCATACAAATCCTCATAAGGAGCCATAACGATACTCACATGGTCACTATTATTATATGCAAATTCAATCAATGGTAAGAGCTCCTTCCAATTTCATCCATTTTTAAGAACACATGCTCTTAACATATCTTCTAAGGTCAGAATCGTCTGTCTATCTAAGGATGATTAGACGTACTCAAACACAACTTTGAACCCATGGCCTGCTAAAATTCTACCTAAAATCTCGAAGTAAACTTCAGGTCTCTATCTGAAACAATAATAGTAGGAACACCATGCAGTCTTACAATCTCTGAAATAAATAATCGTGCAAGATTAATTTCCTTGTAAGTAGTCTTAACGGCTAGAAAATAGGATGACTTAGTCAATCGATCTATAATTACCCATACAAAGTCATAACCACCATGTGTATGCGGTAAACCAACTGCAAAGTCCATAAAAATATTATCCCATTTCCACATCGGAATTTCTAGTGGTTGCAACAATCCAGCTGATTTTTGATGTTCAATATTTACCTGTTGGCGCAACACACATTTGGACACATAACCAACAATATCCTTTTTCATACCAGGCAACCGATAGTTCTTTTTCAAGTCTTGATACATCTTTGATGAATCTGGATAAATGGTAAAGGCATCTTTGTGTGCCTCCTTCAAAACCCTTCTTTTTAACACTACATCATTCGACAAATAAATCCTTTGGTTAAGATAAGAACTTCGTCTGTGGCTTGAGTGAAACCGGGTTGAATTGACATCACTTGCAATTTCTCATCCAACAATTGTCCTTAATTAATTTCCTCTCTTAAATCATAAATAACATTCAAATTTCCCATCATTACTCCATTATGAGTCCAAGTAAATTGGAGGTTAAGGTATCAAAACTTTTCCAACAATGCATATTCTAACATCATCAACTCAGTGTTGTGTATTTCTTTCCGACTTAATACATATGCAAATTTATTCGCTTTACCTATATGGTACTTTAGTTCAAAGTCAAAATCTTTCAAGTATTCCATCCTTATCCTTTGCCGCATATTTAAATCCTTCTGACCGAATAGATATTTCAGACTCTTGTGGTCATTAAATATCTCAAAGTGTACTCCATACAAGTAGTGACGCAACACCTTCAAAGTAAAAACAACAGCCGCTAACTCAAGATCATGTGTTGGATAGTTCTTTTCATGAGTCTTCAACTGGCGAGAAGCATACACCACGACTTGACTACCTTGCATTAACATTCCACTTAGTCCTTTCTTAGAGGCATCACAAAATACTTCGCAAGGCTCACTAGGATCTAGAATAATTAAAACACACGTGGTAGTTAACCTTTCCTTCAAGCTTATGAAACTTTTCTCACACTTTGAGTCCTAACAAAAATGAATCTACTTCCGAGTAACTAGAGTCATCGGTAAATCCAATTGAGAAAACCCTTTAATGAACCATTTGTAATAACCTGCCAATCCCAAGAAACTTCTGACTTCGGAAGCATTCTTGGGTCTTTCCAAATTAATATTTGCTTCAACTTTAGATGTATCTACTGCTACTCCTCCTTTTGATATAACATGGCCAAGAAACTTAACTTTTGTCATCTAAAATTCACACTTAGTTAGATTTGCAAAAAGTTATTTCTCTTGCAGCATTGGCAAGATGATTCTTAAATGTTTCCCATGCTCTTGTGGATTAAGAGAATCAATAAGAATATCATCAATGAATATCACCACAAAGTGGTCCAAATAAGGCTGGAAAATTCGATTAATATAATCCATAAAAATAGCAGGTACATTTATCACTCCAAATGGCATTACAAGGAATTCATAATGACCATACCGGGTTCTAAAGGAAGTCTTTCAAGTGTCAGAGCTCTTAACTTGGATTTGATGATAGCCCGACTGCAAATCAATCTTCGAGAACACACATGCTCCTTTCAATTGATCTAACAGGTCGTCTATCCTTGGTAGGGGATACTTGTTCTTAATGGTGACCTTATTCAACTGACGATTTTCAATACATAAACGTATACCACCATCCGTTTTCTTTACTAGTAACACTAGAGCTTCCCGTGGTGAAACACTAGGCCGAATAAAGTGTTTGCTTAACAACTCTTCTAATTGGTTCTTTAATTCTCTCAGCTCGAGCGGTTCCATACGATACAGAGAGACGCATATTGGGGCCGTCCCCGATATCAGATCGATAGAGAATTTTACTTCCCATTCTGAAGGGATGGAAGTGAAATCCTCGGGGAAAACTTCTAGAAATTCACAAACTATGGGAATTTGTGCAGCTTGCAAATCTTCACTTGATTCCTTGGTGAAAACCAAGAGAACAACCTTTTCTTTCTCAAATAAGCAATTAACCATACCAATTGTACCCTCTAAGATAGTAGTCATCACATCCTTCAGAGTAGCTTCATTAGGAAGAATGATAATTACCTTTTCTTCACATCCAATAAACACCAAATTGGTAGAAATCCAATCCATTCCCAAAACTACATCAACTTTATTAAGGGGTACACATATGAGATCAATCTGAAAAACTCTATCATTCACTGACAACGAATAATTCTCATAAATCAATGGTGTTTCTACAACATCATCCATGGTGGTAGTTACCACCAAAGGAGGAGATAAGGGAATTACTTTCAAACCAATACGCTTCATATATTGTATTGATACAAAAGAGTGTGTTACTCCATAATCAAACAGTACAAAACAAGGGTGTTCATTTAAGTGACACATACCGACAATCAATTCATTGTTACACTTAGCCTTCTTTGCGTCCAAGGTATAAACTCGACCAATACTCTTCCCTTGCGCTTGAGCATTATTCTTAGGAAAATCTCTAGCCATGTGTCCTTCCTTCTGACATAGAAAACACCTAAATACACCTCTGACACATTTCCCAAAATGAAACCTCTTACACATTTGACATTGAGGTGGTTGGGTAGATTTTGCATGTTGTACTTTTTTTCCTTTGAAAGTTTAAGGTCTAGGCCTAAACTGATGACTTGGTCTTCCTTGGTCCTTCTGGCCAACTATATATTGGTCCCTTTCCTATCAAACCTTCTTCAAATTATTTTCAGCCACATAAAATTATCTTAATAATTCTACATAAGTAGAAAACTCTCTCTGAGAAACACTATGAGATATTTCACCCCTTAATCCTAATAGAAATTGATCAACTTTCCACTTTTCATCTGGTGCATACATGGCTATTCACCCCCCCCCCCTTCTAGACCATTTTTCTACTTCCATATTCACACCCAACAAAAACTATCTATTTTGAATGTAACTACAAACTAATGCTTTTTAAACAACCTATTTTACCTAAAAATGTATAACAACTCAAAAATAGAAAGGAAATGAGAAATTTACCGATTGAGAGTTATTGTGCGAAAGCATGAATGGAATGAATAGAATGTACTTGGATTGATTGCATTGAGGTAGAAGTAGTGTTAAAGCTTGAAAAATGGCACACTTAAATCTTGCTCATGAGCTCTTTGAAGGGTTTATGAAAGTGTAGAAAATGAAGAAGGAAGGGGGAAGGGTATGGCTCGAGTTATGTTAATTAAAACTCGTCCGAAGATGCATCTTCATAGGACCCGCCAAGTGTAAAACAGTGAGTTTTAAAATAAGGATTAATATGGCCATGCATCTCCGGAAATATTCTTGGGCAACATGGAGTGGTTCACTCAAGAAAGCATTATGGGTATTTAATTTGGTACATTTCATCGTTGTGAACTTGCATCGTGGAATGGATAAAGTAGTGTTCATCTTATATACCATATTAGTGGATTATACAATACAGATAAATCTTGTCTATAATCCAAAATCCAAATAGAGGACAAATTTAATATTTCAAAAACCGCTTCCAACGATATACTTTTGACAAATTTAAATATAATATAGAGGTGTACGGAGAAATCATCTAAATTTTCATGTCATTACAACCTGTTGTGAAGGTGATGCACATAAAATAGAGTATGCTCGATTTTTTGATTAATAAGAAAACCACAAAGTAAAAGAGAAGAGATGAGAGAAGAGAAAGATCAATCAAAGTGGTTAAAAGTTGGATTCTTGATTCAATTATACATTAGGGAATAATGTTTATAATTGAATCTCAACCACACCATTTTCTGCCTCTCATTAGGATTATCAGAGATTAAAGGAGAAGTGAGAAGTAGTATGTTATTTATAAGAAAACTAAATCCTAGATTTCAACTAACATACTAAAAAATTGGCCCAACAGACTGGCCAAATTCAACATACTAACTTAAACATCAAGCTTACATATTTCTGCATGCAAGAGCGGACTTCAACTACGACATGCACATCTTCAATTACTTGTCGAGCAATGAATCTAACCTTGTCGAAGCTAGAGTTCGATCCAAATACCATAAGTCTCCACCTTGGAACAAACTCTATACTAACAAGGGAACAAACTAGCTTTCATCATGCAACTTTATCAACTGCATACAATTTAAACACTTGATACTCGATAATGTCTTGGTGATCATATTAGAAGCATTGTCATTAATCGACACCTTCAACACTTGGACTTCTCCATTCTCGATTATCTCTCTGAATAAATGCAGCCTCACATCGATGTGCTTGGTTCCCTCATGATAGGATGAATTCTTCGATAGATGTATGTCACTTTGACTATCACATTTAACAATGATAACTTGACCTTGAAGTTTCAACTCCTTAGGAAAACCTTCAAGCCACAAATACTTCTTTCGCAGCTTCACTGAGGGAAATATACTCTGCTTCAGTGGTTGATAAGGCAACAACCTTCTAAAGTGTTGCATCCCAACTGATTGTTATGTCACACATAGTGAACACATATCTAGAAATAGATTTTCTAGAATCCATACAACCTGCACAATCAGAGTCTACAAATCCTTCGATTTCGACTTTTCTATCATCACCACAGGCTCCACCATAAATCAAGATTCTTCTTAGAGACCCATTTTATATACCTTAAAAACCACTTCAATGCTTGTGGGCATGCCTTTCCAGGATTAGCCATTCACAAGACTCGCTACATATGTTATGTCTAGCCTCGTATAAATCATAGAATACATAAAAGAACCTACTATACTAGCAAATGGAATGCCATTCATATAGGCTCTTTCGAATTCAGTACTAGGACTTTGATTTTTACTCATCTTGAACTGAGGATTAGTCGTTGCTACCACATGCTTTGAATTCGATATGCCAAACGTGTCGAGAATCTTCAGTAGGTATGTCTCTTGAGATAAGCATAATCTCGATTGCTTTCTATATTTCTAGATGTCAATCCCAAGAATCATGGAGGCAGCTCCCAGATCCTTTATGTCAAACTCCTTATCTAGTTCAGCCTTCACCTTCATAACATCCTCGACATTTTTGATTGCTATAAGGATGTCATCCACGTAAAGCAACAAAATAACAAGTGAATTTCTAGGTCAAAATCTGAGGTAAACACAGTGGTCGAACTGGCTCCTAGTGAAACCTATGTGTGCCATGAACTTGTCGAATCTCCTATAACATTGTCGAGGAGATTGTTTCAGGCCATATAACGACTTATTCAGCTTTCACAGATAATCTTCCTTTCCATTTTCCGCATATGCTTCAGGTTGCCTCATCAGGACTGTTTCATCTAGATCACCATTAAGGAAGGTTATCTTCACATCAATCTATTCAATTTCTAAGTCGAACTTTACCACCATGCCTCACAAAATTCTAATGAATCTATACTTTACAACAGGTGAAAACACATCATTAAAGTTGACACCTTCTTTCAGAGTGAACCCCCTATGGAACAAAACCTGTTCATCGCCACCTTCGGCCTCCACTGCTGCAACCAGGTGGTATTTGTAAAGTTCCTCCAAGTATGAAAATCGGTCATGAAAGTCTCTCGTGGCATCAAGCTCCTCCTAGGCCTCACTTGAGTCAACTCCCAAATAGTTTACCATCAATTCAAGTGCCTCAGATTTGGTGATCCGGGAATGGTTTAGTAATCTTTTCCTAATCAAAAGATGCAAAAGGCATGTGACATCATCAAGGGTAATAAGCATCTCACCATGAGAGATATGGAAAGATGATGTCACCTTGTGCCATCTATCCACAAAACTTGGGAAAATGTTGTGGTTAATGGTCTTGTATCCAATGGCACATATACCTGTCATCCCAGAAATACATCTTGAAACCATGCATCTACATTTAGTTCCATGTTCAAAATCTTCCTGGCTTTCTTTACAGATTTTATGATTTCACGCTCTTATAAAAATAAATATATTAACAACAATCGCAACTCAATTATTATGAAACAAAGGTAATGTCAAAGTAAATTAATATACGTCTCATTCTCACACATGCCTAGCTGCATGTTTTGCAAAGATAAGAAGTAAGAAGGTGCCATAAGGGCCTCCTATAAAACTATCAGGAATAGGAGCAACAACAACAACAGGTTCCCTGTTGTTGGGCTTCAAATGGCTTCATAGGATGAAGGGTAAGTAGGAGACACGTGTCATCGGGCGGTCGAAGTCTAAGACATGCGACCTTGTGAAGTCTAAGACACACAACCATGTGAAGTCGACGCTTCTACATCAAACAAATTAACACTTACTTGTGGCCTTGAGCACACTGCCATCTCCCTACGAACAGACGCATGTTGGAATACACAATTATGCCACAATCCGACCTAGTTTTCATCAATTGTTCATATAATACAAACTAGGAAATCATATCAAAAGCAATGCAAGTAAAACCCAAAGATGCATCTCCATAAAAATGCAAGATTGCAGAAAATGCTGAAAACACAGAAAATCCTCTAAACACCAACAAATGTGAATGCATGTCTATAAAAACTGCTTATTTTGAATGTAACTACAAACTAATGCTTTTTAAACAACCTATTTTTTTTTTTACCTAAAACACATATAACAACTTAAAAATAGAAAGGAAGTGAGAAGCTTACCGATTGAGAGTTGTGTGAAAGCTTAAATGGACTGAATATAATGTACTGGAATTGATTGCAACGAGATAGAAGTAGTGTTTAAGCTTGAAAATGGCACACTTGAATCTTTCTCAGGAGTTCTAGGAAGGGTTTGTGAAAGTGTAGCAAATGAAGAAGGAAGGGGGAAGGGTATAACATGAGTTATTTTAATTAAAACTCATTTAAAAATTCATCTCCATAAAATCTATTAATTATAAAACAATAAGTTTTAAAATAAGAATTCTTATGGAAATGCATCTCTAAATATATATTTGAGTATAATGGGATGGTTCACTCAAAAAAAAATTAGAGGTGTTTAATTTAATTGTGATTTATAGACTTCTGTGACTTTTCAACGTCGTGAACTAACACACATGAAATGAATAAAGTAGTTTTCATCTTCTATACCACATCATTGGATTATACAATAAGGATAAATCTTGTCTATAATCCAAATAGAGAATAAATTTATGATAAGTCTTTAGTCAAATAAGAGTCCTAGTTTTTAGGATAGTTTGTTGAATTGATTTAGTCAAGTTTGTTTCCTTATTTCTAGCTAGAAGTGGGTTGTAGTTTGTTACTGCACATTCATTTTGTTCCCTTATTTTATAGCATTTCACAAGGAATAAACAAGTTATTCACAGTACTGTTAGTTATTTTCTATTGAATTCTTATTGCATCTAACAATCTAGCATCAGAGCGTGACTTGAGAAAGATGGGTTCATAAGCAAACTTTGTTTCAGTGTCCATTCCAAAGTTTGACGATGACTATGATCATTGGAGCATGGTCATGGAGAATCTTTTTCGATCCAAGGAGTACTGGGTTATTGTCGAATCAGGCTACAACCAGCCTACGAGTATGGATGGGATGAGGCCGACGCAAAAACAGAACCTAGAGGAGATGACGCTGAAGGATTTGAAAGCTAAGAATTACTTGTTTCAGTCACTTGACAAGTCAATTCTGAAGCCGATTACGCAGAAGGAAACATCCAAATAACTATGGGATTCCATGAAGATGAAGTGTCAAGATAATGTTCGAGTGAAGAGAGCTCAGCTCAATCGTCTATGCCGGGACTTTGAGGTTCTGGAAATGAAGCATGGAGAATCAATAAATGATTACTTTGGTCGAGTAATGACGATTGCAAATGACATGAGGAATTATAGGGAAGATGTGAGTGATGTCAAGATCGTTGAGAAGATTTCGAGAACACTTACTGATAAATGGAACTACATTGTTTATTCCATTGAGGAAGCCAAGGACATATATCAACTCTTTGTGGATGCCTTGCAAATTTCTCTGCTCGTTCATGAGCAAAAATTCAAAGGAGATGGAGGAGAAGAACATGCTTTGAAAGTGACTCATGAAGGCTATGGTGAAAGAGGACGAGGAAAAGCTGCTTTTAGAGGAGGCCGAGGACAAGGTAGAGGCAGGGGTCACCTAAATTGGAGCAAAGATACGGTTGAGTGTTATAAATGTCATAAGTTTGGACACTTTCAGTATGAGTGCAAGCAAATTCTGCAAATTTGGATGAATCGGAAGAGATGATGCTTGTAACAACCCAATTTTTAGTATTTATTTATTACACTATTATTACTAGATTTTATTTTATTTATGTGGAGTGTTAATTAATTAATGGGTTGTTCGGAAGTATAATAATCGATTATATTAATTAATTTAGTGTGTTAATTAATTATTTAGTTGATAGGAGATATCATGAATAATTGAATTAATTAACTTGGTGTATATATGGTGTTAGTTTAATTTATTGAATTGAATAGAGATATTTAAATATTAGGTCTTATTGGGCCTATTAATTAAATTAGAAGTATAATGACTTAAGCCCAAAGAGAATACTAATATAAATAGTAAGAGGTGAGGAGAGTGAGAATTAGGATTCATTTGATCATTGAAGGCAATAGAGAAGGAGGAGAGGAAAAGTAAAGAGGAGAGCTAGGGTTTCTAGAAAATTGAAGAGGTAAGGGGGGAATCCTTATTATTATGGGTTAGTATGATTGGGTCAATGGGTAGATGTATGTTTAGGTTAAAATCCCTAATTTGCATAATTTTAGGATTGTTAGGTTTTGATGAGTATTCTTGATTTGTGATAATTTAATTGTGTTGAAACTGCAAATTAACGTTATATATTTGAAGTATTGTGTAAGTTATAATTTTCTGAATGTTTGGCTTTTTACGGAATCGAAATCGGAGGTCCGAAAGTCCTCCAACGATGAAAAACGCAGAAAATTCTGCATGCTGTCCGTCACCATTGCGGCCTTCTTTTTATGTTTTATTGTCGAGATCGTTTTGGTCATAACTTTTGATCCGTAATTATAAATTGAGTGCCGTTTGAAGCGTTGGATAGATGAAATAGAGGGCTATAACATTGTTTCGGGAATAAAATAATTTTGGAGATTATTTCATGGACGTTTTGGGGGTTGAAGAAGATGAAAATTATGTTGAAAAATTTAATAAACAACAACTTTTTAGTAATGCCTTCGTGCACGGTTTTGATCATAACTTTTAACTCGTGAATCATTTTGGGTTGGGGTTTAAAGAATTAGAAAGGTGACTCTAAGAGATATAGTGTGATGGTGATAAGTGAATTGATTGAGTATTATTCCTATGCCTACTGTATTGATAAATATATTGGTTTATACGTATGGTTGATGAATCGTTGCATTGTTGTAATATGATTGTGTGATAATTATGTTGTTATGTCGATGATGTTAAGATGTTGATGAGTTGTTGTTATTTGTTGATATTATTCATGTGGTAACATGAATTGGTTAATTGCATATTATGTGAATGGTGTATTTGTTATGAATGTTAAGATGGTAGAGATGATCTTAATTGCATATTATGTGAATGGTGTATTTGTGATGAATGTTAAGATGGTAGAGATGATCTTAATTGCATATTATGTGAATGGTGTCTTTGTTATGAATGTTAAGATGGTAGAGATGATCTTAATTGCATATTATGTGAATGATGTATTTGTTATGAATGTGTATATGTACCATTGATGGATAATTCATAGGGTTGAATTATGGTGATATGTGGAATGTTAAGATGGTAGAGATGATCTTAATTGCATATGTGTTGGTATTTGTACATTCATTCATGGCATGGTCGGCTTCATGGTGGAAGCGGTGAAACTGTGGGTTCACATGGTATATAGACGTTGATCCTTAATTGGAAATAGGCGTAGCAGACGGTGATCCTTAATTGGAAATAGACGTGGTAAATAGACATTGATCCTTAACTAGAAATAGGCGTAGCAGACGTTGATCCTTAATTGGAAATAGACGTGGTAAATAGACGTTGATCCTTAATTGGAAATAGGCGTAGCAGACGTTGATCCTTAATTGGAAATAGACGTGGTAAATAGACGTTGATCCTTAATTGGAAATAGGCGTAGCAGACGTTGATCCTTAATTGGAAATAGACGTGGTAAATAGACGTTGATCCTTAATTGGAAATAGGCGTAGCAGAAGTTGATCCTTAATTGGAAATAGACGTGGTAAATAGACGTTGATCCTTAATTGGAAATAAGCGTAGCAGACGTTTATCCTTAATTGGAAATAGACGTGGTAAATAGACGTTGATCCTTAATTGGAAATAGGCGTAGCAGACGTTGATCCTTAATTGGAAATAGACGTGGTAAATAGACGTTGATCCTTAATTGGAAATAGGCGTAGCAGACATTGATCCTTAATTGGAAATAGATGTGGTAAATTGATGTTGATCCTTAATTGGAAATAGGCGTAGCAGACGTTGATCCTTAATTGAAAAGGCGTGGTAAATAGACGTTGATCCTTAATTGGAAATAGGCGTAGCAGACGTTGATCCTTAATTGGAAATAGGCGGGGTAAATAGACGTTGATCCTTAATTGGAAATAGGTGTAGCAGACGTTGATCCTTAATTGGAAATAGACGTGGTGGTTTGGATTCTAGATATTGAATCGGAAAGCGGTGAAACGTTGGGTTCACATTGGTACCACATGCATAGAGTCACATGTCTTGCATTGAGTCGCATTAGAGTTATGTGATAATTGAGTGTTTGCATTGATGTGATTGTGATGTGTGTATGAGATATGGTAATTGAATTTGATGATGTTTGGATACATAACTTGACTGAATATGTGATTATGTGATAATTGTAGTTATGTATGCTTGAAACATGTGAAATAAATGTTGGTTAATATTATTTACATGGTTATATGGAGTGTGATGAATTCCTTTAATTGTTGATTTAATCATTGTGCTTGATTAATACTTCTTCATAATGATTTGAATTCTCACCCTTTCTGTTTGAATGTTACCTTTACATGGGTATTGTGCAGATACTCAGGAGTAGTATTGCTGAAGTAAGTGGATGGTAGCTCACTCGAGATTAGTCGGAGATTTCCGTATTTTAGTTTGAAGACTAGGTAATGAGTCAATGCTCTGGTCATGTTACACTGGGTAGATTAGTAGTATTGAACTCGTATCCTATTTGGATAAGTATTCTGTTATTACTTGTGAACATGCTTATGTGCAATTGCTGTTGAGAGGCCATAGTGCCAAATATTCTGATTATGGTTTTAGTTTATTTTGGAGAGATTATTGAGAGATGATCATGGTATGGGACATGGATCATTTGATGAAATGCATGAGTATTCATTATTTTCCGCTGCGAACGCATATTCTGGAGTATTCATGATAATTGAAATGTGTTATTTAAATGACCAGGTGTATTGGAGATTGATGATGAATGAGGTTGGTTTTTGAAAGCTTTTAGTTTTTGAAAAAGTCGATGTGACGCCCTTTTGTTTATATGCGTGCTTATTTACTCTGATTATATGTTAAGTATTTTGGGGTAGAAAAAGGGGTGTTACATTAGTGGTATCAGAGCATGGTCGACCAGTTGGTCAATAGTGGTTAGGGTTTTCAATCCCGTTGTATTTGATTTGTGTATTTGACATGATCGATACTGTTTGTCTGGTTTATCTGATACATTAGTGGTATCAGAGCAGGTCGGTCCGTCCGGCCAGGTTGTTTAATTATGTTTGTTCCCTAGTATGCGACATGTGTGGGAGAACACTGTCGATGCTTGTTTTATTTTCCATTGGCAGGTTTGGAATGAAATAAGTGGGGAAGGAGCGTCTGCTTATCTTGGATGTTCCAATTGTATCGAGCTTGGACATTATGGGGTCGCATGCAAGAGTGCAGTGGGCCAGTTAACCTGTTTGAGAATGTTGTGCTTTTCCTGAACCCGAAGAGAGGTCGGATTCGAGGATGGTGTTGATTAGAATTTAATTGGGTGTATATCAACTGTTTCGAGAAGACTGTTATTTTTCCTGAGGTATGTGCTAAGGAAGATTGGTTTGTGAAGCGACGTCTTCGTGTGTTAAGCTTGGTATGTTGAAGCTTACGTGTGGCATTCTTGACGAGATTAGAGAAGATCGAGAAGTGAAGAAACTTCGTGGTAAGGAAATTGCTTTTTGTGAAAGTGATATGGGGCGGAGTCACCAATGACAATATTACATGGGAACTCGAGGATAAGATGAAGGAATCGTATCCGGAGTTGTTCGTTTGAGGTATTTTCGAGGACGAAAACCTTTTAAGTGGGGGAGAGTTGTAACAACCCGATTTTTAGTATTTATTTATTACACTATTATTACTAGATTTCATTTTATTTATGTGGAGTGTTAATTAATTAATGGGTTGTTCGGTAGTATAATAATCGATTATATTAATTAATTTGGTGTGTTAATTAATTATTTAGTTGATAGGAGATATCATGAATAATTGAATTAATTAACTTGGTGGATATATGGTGTTAGTTTAATTTATTTGAATTGAATAGAGATATTTAAATATTAGGTCTTATTGGGCCTATTAATTAAATTAGAAGTATAATGACTTAAGCCCAAAGAGAATACTAATATAAATAGTAAGAGATGAGGAGAGTGAGAATTGTGATTCATTTGATTATTGAAGGCAATAGAGAAGGAGGAGAGGAAAAGTAAAGAGAAGAGCCAGGGTTTCCAGAAAACTGAAGAGGTAAGGGGGGAATCCTTATTATTATGGGTTATTATGATTGGGTCAATGGGTAGATGTATCTTTAGGTTAAAATCCCTAATTTGCATGATTTTAGAATTGTTAGGTTTTGATGAGTATTCTTGATTTGTGATGATTTAATTGTATTGAAACTGCAAATTAACGTTATATATTTGGAGTATTGTGTGAGTTATAATTTTATGAATGTTTGGTTTTTTACTGAATCGAAATCGGAGGTCCGGAAGTCCTCCAACGATGAAAAACGCAGAAAATTCTGCATGTTGTCCGTCACCATCGCGGCCTTCTTTTTATGTTTTACTGTCGAGATCGTTTTGGTCATAACTTTTGATCCGTAAGTCCAAATTGAGTGCCGTTTGAAGCGTTGGATAGCTGAAACAGAGGACTATAACTTTGTTTCAGGAATAAAATACTTTTGGAGATTATTTCATGGACGTTTTGGAGGTTAAAGAAGATGAAAATTATGTTGGAAAATTTAATAAACAACAACTTTTTAGTAATGCCTTTGTGCACAGTTTTGATCATAACTTTTAACTCGTGAATCATTTTGGGTTGGGGTTTAAAGAATTAGAAAGGTCACTCTAAGAGATATAGTGTGATGGTGATAAGTGAATTGATTGAGTATTATTCCTATGCCTACTGTATTGATAAATATATTGGTTTATACGTTTGGTTGATGAATCGTTGCATTGTTGTAATATGATTGTGTGATAATTATGTTGTTATGTCGATGATGTTAAGATGTTGATGAGTTGTTATTATTTGTTGATATTATTCATGTGGTAACATGAATTGGTTAATTGCATATTATGTGAATGGTGTATTTGTTATGAATATTAAGATGGTAGAGATGATCTTAATTGCATATTATATGAATGGTGTATTTGTTATGAATGTTAAGATGGTAGAGATGATCTTAATTGCATATTATGTAAATGGTGTATTTGTTACGAATGTTAAGATGATAGAGATGATCTTAATTGCATATTATGTGAATGGTGTATCTGTTATGAATGTGTATATGTACCATTGATGGATAATTCATAGAGTTGAATTATGGTGATATGTGGAATGTTAAGATGGTAGAGATGATCTTAATTGCATATGTGTTGGTATTTGTACATTCATTTATGGCATGGTCGGTTTCATGGTGGAAGCGGTGAAACTATGGGTTCACATGGTATATAGACGTTGATCCTTAATTGGAAATAGGCGTAGCAGACGTTGATCCTTAATTGGAAATAGACTTGGTAAATAGACGTTGATCCTTAATTGGAAATAGGCATAGTAGACGTTGATCCTTAATTGGAAATAGACGTGGTAAATAGACGTTGATCCTTAATTGGAAATAGGTGTAGCAGACGTTGATCCTTAATTGGAAATAGACGTGGTAAATAGACGTTGATCCTTAAATGGAAATAGGCGTAGCAGACGTTGATCCTTAATTGGAAATAGACGTGGTAAATAGACGTTGATCCTTAATTGGAAATAGGCGTAGCAGACGTTGATCCTTAATTGGTAATAGACGTGGTAAATAGACGTTGATCCTTAATTGGAAATAGGCGTAGCAGACGTTGATCCTTAATTGGAAATAGACGTGGTAAATAGACGTTGATCCTTAATTGGAAATAGGCGTAGAAGACGTTGATCCTTAATTGGAAATAGACGTGGTAAATAGACGTTGATCCTTAATTGGAAATAGGCGTAGCAGACGTTGATCCTTAATTGGAAATAGACGTGGTAAATAGACGTTGATCCTTAATTGGAAATAGGCGTAGCAGACGTTGATCCTTAATTGGAAATAGACGTGGTAAATAGACGTTGATCCTTAATTGGAAATAGGCGTAGCAGACGTTGTTCCTTAATTGGAAATAGACGTGGTAAATAGACGTTGATCCTTAACTGGAAATAGGCGTAGCAGACGTTGATCCTTAATTGGAAATAGGCGTGGTAAATAGACGTTGATCCTTAATTGGAAATAGGCGTAGCAGACGTTGATCCTTAATTGGAAATAGGCGTGGGAAATAGACGTTGATCCTTAATTGGAAATTGGTGTAGCAGACGTTGATCCTTAATTGGAAATAGACGTGGTGGCTTGGATTCTAGATATTGAATCGGAAAGCGGTGAAACGTTGGGTTCACATTGGTACCACATGCATAGAGTCATATGTCTTGCATTGAGTCGCATTAGAGTTATGTGATAATTGAGTGTTTGCATTGATGTGATTGTGATGTGTGTATGAGATATGGTAATTGAATTTGATGATGTTTGGATACATAACTTGACTGAATATGTGATTATGTGATAATTGTAGTTATGTGTGCTTGAAACATGTGAAATAAATGTTGGTTAATATTATTTATATGGTTATATGGAGTGTGATCAATTCCTTTAATTGTTGATTTAATCATTGTGCTTGATTAATACTTCTTCATAATGATTTGAATTCTCACCCTTTCAGTTTGAATGTTGCCTTTACATGGGTGTCGTGCAGATACTCAGGAGTAGTATTGCTGAAGTAAGTGGACGGTAGCTCACTCGAGATTAGTCGGAGATTTCCGTATTTTAGTTTGAAGACTAGGTAATGAGTCAATGCTCTGATCATGTAACTCTGGGTAGATTAGTAGTATATAACTCGTATCCTATTTGGATAAGTATTCTGTTATTACTTGTGAACATGCTTATGTGCAATTGTTGTTGAGAGGCCATAATGCCAAATATTCTGATTATGGTTTTAGTTTATTTTGAAGAGATTATTGAGAGATGATCATGGTATGGGACATGGATCATTAGATGAAATGCACGAGTGTTCATTATTTTCCGCTGCGAACGCATATTCTGGAATATTCATGATAATTGAAATGTGTTATTTAAATGACCAGGTGTATTGTAGATTGATGATGAATGAGGTTGGTTTTTGAACGCTTTTAGTTTTTGAAAACGTCGATGTGATGCCCTTTTGTTTATATGCGTGCTTATTTACTCTGATTATATGTTAAATATTTTGGGGTAGTAAAAGGGGTGTTACATTAGTGGTATCAGAGCATGGTCGACCAGTTGGTCAATAGTCGTTAGGGTTTTCAATCCCGTTGTATTTGATTTGTGTATCTGACACGATCGATACTGTTTGTCTGTTTTATCTGATACATTAGTGGTATCAGAGCAGGTCGGTCCGTCCGTCCAGGTTGTTTAATTATGTTTGTTCCCTATTTTGCGACATGTGTGGGAGAACACTGTCGATGATTGTTTTATTTTCCATTGGCAGGTTGGGAATGAAATAAGTGGGGGAGGAGCGTCTGCTTATCTTGGATGTTCCAATTGTATCGAGCTTGGAAATTATGTGGTCGCATGCAAGAGTGTAGTGGGCCATTAACCTATTTGAGAATGTTGTGCTTTTCCTGAACCCGAAGAGAGGTCGGATTCGAGGATGGTGTTGGTTAGAATTTAATTGGGTGTATATCAACTGATTCGAGAAGACGGTTATTTTTCCTGAGGTTGGTGCTAAGGAAGATTGGTTTGTGAAGCGACGTCTTCGTGTGTTAAGCTTGGTATGTTGAAGCTTACGTGTGGCATTCTTGACGAGATTAGAGAAGATCGAGAAGTGAAGAAGCTTCGTGGTAAGGAAGTTGCTTTTGGTGAAAGTGATATGGGGCGGAGTCACCAATGGCAATATTACTTGGGAACTCGAGGATAAGATGAAGGAATCGTATCCGAAGTTGTTTGTTTGAGGTATTTTCGAGGACGAAAACCTTTTAAGTGAGGGAGAGTTGTAACAATCCAATTTTTAGTATTTATTTATTACACTATTATTACTAGATTTTATTTTACTTATGTGGAGTGTTAATTAATTAATGGGTTGTTCGGTAGTATAATAATCGATTATATTAATTAATTTGGTGTGTTAATTAATTATTTAGTTGATAGGAGATATCATGAATAATTGAATTAATTAACTTGGTGGATATATGGTGTTAGTTTAATTTATTTGAATTGAATAGAGATATTTAAATATTAGGTCTTATTGGGCCTATTAATTAAATTAGAAGTATAATGACTTAAGCCCAAAGAGAATACTAATATAAATAGTAAGAGGTGAGGAGAGTGAGAATTAGGATTCATTTGATCATTGAAGGCAATAGAGAAGGAGGAGAGGAAAAGTAAAGAGGAGAGCTAGGGTTTCCAGAAAATTGAAGAGGTAAGAGGGAAATCCTTATTGTTATGGGTTATTATGATTGGGTCAATGGGTAGATGTATTATTAGGTTAAAATCCCTAATTTGCATGATTTTAGGATTATAAGGTTTTGATGAGTATTCTTTATTTGTGATGATTTAATTGTGTTGAAACTGCAAATTAATATTATATATTTGGAGTATTGTGTGAGTTATAATTTTCTGAACGTTTGCCTTTTTACGGAATCGAAATCGGAGGTCCGGAAGTCCTCCAACGATGAAAAACGCAGAAAATTTTGCATGCTGCCCGTCACCATCGCGGCCTTCTTTTTATGATTTATTGTCGAGATCGTTTTGGTCATAACTTTTGATCCGTAAGTCCAAATTGAGTGCCGTTTGAAGCGTTGGATAGCTGAAACAGAGGGCTATAACTTTGTTTCAGGAATAAAATAATTTTGGAGATTATTTCATGGACGTTTTGGGGTTGAAGAAGATGAAAATTATGTTGGAAAATTTAATAAACAACAACTTTTTAGTAATGCCTTCGTGTACGGTTTTGATCATAACTTTTAACTCGTGAATCATTTTGGGTTGGGGTTTAAATAATTAGAAAGGTGACTCTAAGAGATATAGTGTGACGGTGATAAGTGAATTGATTGAGTATTATTCCTATGCCTACTGTATTGATAAATATATTGGTTTATACGTTTGGTTGATGAATCGTTGCATTGTTGTAATATGATTGTGTGATAATTATGTTGTTATGTCGATGATGTTAAGATGTTGATGAGTTGTTGTTATTTGTTGATATTATTCATTTGGTAACATGAATTGGTTAATTGCATATTATATGAATGGTGTATTTGTTATGAATGTTAAGATGGTAGACATCATCTTAATTGCATATTATGTGAATGGTTTATTTGTTATGAATGTTAAGATGGTAGAGATGATCTTAATTGCATATTATGTGAATGGTGTATTTGTTATGAATGTTAAGATGATAGAGATGATCTTAATTGCATATTATGTGAATGGTGTATTTGTTATGAATGTCTATATGTACCATTGAAGGATAATTCATAGAGTTGAATTATGGTGATATGTGGAATGTTAAGATGGTAGAGATGTTCTTAATTGCATATGTGTTGGTATTTGTAAATTCATTCATGGCATGGTCGGCTTCATGGTGGAAGCGGTGAAACTATGGGTTCACATGGTATATAGACGTTGATCCTTAATTGGAAATAGGCGTAGCAGACGTTGATCCTTAATTGGAAATAGACGTGGTAAATAGACGTTGATCCTTAATTGGAAATAGGCGTAGCAGACGTTCATCCTTAATTGGAAATAGACGTGGTAAATAGACGTTGATCCTTAATTGGAAATAGGCGTAGCAGACGTTGATCCTTAATTGGAAATAGACGTGGTAAATAGACTTTGATCCTTAAATGGAAATAGGCGTAGCAGACGTTGATCCTTAATTGGAAATAGACGTGGTAAATAGACGTTGATCCTTAATTGGAAATAGGCATAGCAGACGTTGATCCTTAATTGGAAATAGACGTGGTAAATAGACGTTGATCCTTAATTGGAAATAGGCGTAGCAGACGTTGATCCTTAATTGGAAATAGATGTGGTAAATAGACGTTGATCCTTAATTGGAAATAGGCGTAGCAGACGTTGATCCTTAATTGGAAATAGACGTGGTAAATAGACGTTGATACTTAATTGGAAATAGGCGTAGCAGGCGTTGATCCTTAATTGGAAATAGACGCGGTGGCTTGGATTCTAGATATTGAATCGGAAAGCGGTGAAACGTTGGGTTCATATTGGTACCACATGCATAGAGTCATATGTCTTGCATTGAGTCGCATTAGAGTTATGTGATAATTGAGTGTTTGCATTGATGTGATTGTGATGTGTGTATGAGATATAGTTATTGGATTTGATGATGTTTGGATACATAACTTGACTGAATATGTGATTATGTGATAATTGTAGTTATGTGTGCTTGAAACATGTGAAATATATGTTGGTTAATATTATTTACATGGTTATATGGAGTGTGATGAATTCCTTTAATTGTTGATTTAATCATTGTGCTTGATTAATACTTCTTCATAATGATTTGAATTCTCACCCTTTCTGTTTGAATGTTACCTTTACATGGGTATCGTGCAGATACTTAGGAGTAGTATTACCGAAGTAAGTGGACGGTAGCTCACTCGAGATTAGTCGGAGATTTCCGTATTTTAGTTTGAAGACTAGGTAATGAGTCAATGCTCTGGTCATGTAACACTGAGTAGATTAGTAGTATTGAACTCGTATCCTATTTGGATAAGTATTCTGTTATTACTTGTGAACATGCTTATGTGCAATTGCTGTTGAGAGGCCATAGTGCCAAATATTCTGATTATGGTTTTAGTTTATTTTGAAGAGATTATTGAGAGATGATCATGGTATGGGACATGGATCATTTGATGAAATGCATGAGTATTCATTATTTTCCGCTGCGAACGCATACTCTGGAATATTCATGATAATTTAAATGTGTTATTTAAATGACCAGGTGTATTATACTTACAATTTTTAGTATTGATTTATTACACTATTATTACTAGATTTTATTTTATTTATGTGGGGTGTTAATTAATTAATGGGTTGTTCGGCAGTATAATAATCGATTATATTAATTAATTTGGTGTGTTAATTAATTATTTAGTTGATAGGAGATATCATGAATAATTGAATTAATTAACTTGGTGGATATATGGTGTTAGTTTAATTTATTTGAATTGAATAGAGATATTTAAATATTAGGTCTTATTGGGCCTATTAATTAAATTAGAAGTATAATGACTTAAGCCCAAAGAGAATACTAATATAAATAGTAAGAGGTGAGGAGAGTGAGAATTAGGATTCATTTGATCATTGAAGGCAATAGAGAAGGAGGAGAGGAAAAGTAAAGAGGAGAGCTAGGGTTTCCAGAAAATTGAAGAGGTAAGGGGGGAATCCTTATTATTATGGGTTAGTATGACTGGGTCAATGGGTAGATGTATGTTTAGGTTAAAATCCCTAATTTGCATGATTTTAGGATTGTTAGGTTTTGATGAGTATTCTTGATTTGTGATGATTTAATTGTGTTGAAACTGCAAATTAACATTATATATTTGGAGTATTTTGTGAGTTATAATTTTTTGAACGTTTGGCTTTTTACGGAATCGAAATTGGAGGTCCGGAAGTCCTCCAACGATGAAAAACGCAGAAAATTCTGCATGCTGTCCGTCACCATCGCGGCCTTCTTTTTATGTTTTATTGTCGAGATCGTTTCGGTCATAACTTTTGATCCGTAAGTCCAAATTGAGTGCCGTTTGAAGTATTGGATATCTGAAACAGAGGGCTATAACTTTGTTTAAGGAAAAAAAAAGTTTTGGAGATTATTTAATGGACGTTTTGGGGTTGAAGAAGATGAAAATTATGTTGGAAAATTTAATAAACAACAACTTTTTAGTAATGCTTTCGTGCACGGTTTTGATCATAACTTTTAACTCGTGAATCATTTTGGGTTGGGGTTTAAAGAATTAGAAAGGTCACTCTAAGAGATATAGTGTGATGGTGATAAGTGAATTGATTGAGTATTATTCCTATGCCTACTGTATTGATAAATATATTGGTTTATACGTTTGGTTGATGAATCGTTGCATTGTTGTAATATGATTGTGTGATAATTATGTTGTTATGTCGATGATGTTAAGATGTTGATGAGTTGTTGTTATTTGTTGATATTATTCATGTGGTAACATGAATTGGTTAATTGCATATTATGTGAATGGTGTATTTGTTATGAATGTTAAGATGGTAGAGATGATCTTAATTGCATATTATGTGAATGGTCTATTTGTTATGAATGTTAAGATGGTAGAGATATTCTTAATTGCATATTATGTGAATGGTGTATTTGTTATGAATGTTAAGATGGTAGAGATGATCTTAATTTCATATTATGTGAATGGTGTATTTGTTATGAATGTGTATATGTACCATTGATGGATAATTCATAGAGTTGAATTATGGTGATATGTGGAATGTTAAGATGGTAGAGATGATCTTAATTGCATATGTGTTGGTATTTGTACATTCATTCATGGCATGGTCGGCTTCATGGTGGAAGCGGTGAAACTATGGGTTCACATGGTATATAGACGTTGATCCTTAATTGGAAATAGGCGTAGATGACGTTGATCCTTAATTGGAAATAGACGTTGATCCTTAATTGGAAATAGGCGTAGCAGACGTTGATCCTTAATTGGAAATAGACGTGGTAAATAGACGTTGATCCTTAGATGGAAATAGGCGTAGCAGACGTTGATCCTTAATTGGAAATAGACGTGGTAAATAGACGTTGATCCTTAAATGGAAATAGGCGTAGCAGACGTTGATCCTTAATTGGAAATAGACGTGGTAAATAGACGTTGATCCTTAATTGGAAATAGATGTAGCAGACGTTGATCCTTAATTGGAAATAGACGTGGTAAATAGACGTTGATCATTAATTGGAAATAGGCGTAGCAGACGTTGATCCTTAATTGGAAATAGACGTGGTAAATAGACGTTGATCCTTAATTAGAAATAGGCGTAGCAGGCGTTGATCCTTAATTGGAAATAAACGTGGTAAATAGACGTTGTTCCTTAATTGGAAATAGGCGTAGCAGACGTTGATCCTTAATTGGAAATAGGCGTGGCAAATAGACGTGGATCCTTAATTGGAAATAGGCGTAGCAGACGTTGATCCTTAATTGGAAATAGACGTGGTAAATAGACGTTGATCCTTAATTGGAAATAAGCGTAGCAGGCGTTGATCCTTAATTGGAAATAGACGTGGTAAATAGACGTTGATCCTTAATTGGAAATAGGTGTAGCAGACGTTGATCCTTAATTGGAAATAGGCGTAGCAGACATTGATCCTTAATTGGAAATAGGCGTGGTAAATAGACGTTGATCCTTAATTGGAAATAGGCGTAGCAGACGTTGATCCTTAATAGGAAATAGGCGTGGTAAATAGACGTTGATCCTTAATTGGAAATAGGTGTAGCAGACGTTGATCCTTAATTGGAAATAGACGCGGTGGCTTGGATTCTAGATATTGAATCGGAAAGCGGTGAAACGTTGGGTTCATATTGGTACCACATGCATAGAGTCATATGTCTTGCATTGAGTCGCATTAGAGTTATGTGATAATTGAGTGTTTGCATTGATGTGATTGTGATGTGTGTATGAGATATGGTTATTGGATTTGATGATGTTTGGATACATAACTTGACTGAATATGTGATTATGTGATAATTGTAGTTATGTGTGCCTGAAACATGTGAAATATATGTTGGTTAATATTATTTACATGGTTATATGGAGTGTGATGAATTCCTTTAATTGTTGATTTAATCATTGTGCTTGATTAATACTTCTTCATAATGATTTGAATTCTCACCCTTTCTGTTTGAATGTTACCTTTACATGGGTATCGTGCAGATACTTAGGAGTAGTATTACCGAAGTAAGTGGACGGTAGCTCACTCGAGATTAGTCGGAGATTTCCGTATTTTAGTTTGAAGACTAGGTAATGAGTCAATGCTCTGGTCATGTAACACTGAGTAGATTAGTAGTATTGAACTCGTATCCTATTTGGATAAGTATTCTGTTATTACTTGTGAACATGCTTATGTGCAATTGCTGTTGAGAGGCCATAGTGCCAAATATTCTGATTATGGTTTTAGTTTATTTTGAAGAGATTATTGAGAGATGATCATGGTATGGGACATGGATCATTTGATGAAATGCATGAGTATTCATTATTTTCCGCTGCGAACGCATACTCTGGAATATTCATGATAATTTAAATGTGTTATTTAAATGACCAGGTGTATTGTAGATTGATGATGAATGAGGTTGGTTTTTGAAAGCTTTTAGTTTTTGAAAACGTCAATGTGACGCCCTTTTGTTTATATGCGTGCTTATTTACTCTGATTATATGTTAAGTATTTTGGGGTAGAAAAAGGGGTGTTACATTAGTGGTATCAGAGCATCGTCGACCAGTTGGTCAATAGTCGTTAGGGTTTTCAATCCCGTTGTATTTGATTTATGTATCTGACACGATTGATACTGTTTGTCTGGTTTATCTGATACATTAGTGGTATCAGAGCAGGTTGGTCCGTCCGACCAGGTTGTTTAATTATGTTTGTTCCCTAGTATGCGACATGTGTGGGAGAACACTGTCGATGCTTGTTTTATTTTCCATTGGCAGGTTGGGACTGAAATAAGTGGGGGAGGAGCGTCTGCTTATCTTGGATGTTCCAATTGTATCGAGCTTGGACATTATGTGGTCGCATGCAAGAGTGCAGTAGGCTAGTTAACCTGTTTGAGAATGTTGTGCTTTTCCTAAACTCGAAGAGAGGTCGGATTCGAGGATGGTGTTGGTTAGAATTTAATTGGGTGTATGTCAACTGTTTCGAGAAGACAGTTATTTTTCTTGAGGTTGGTGCTAAGGAAGATTGGTTTGTGAAGCGACGTCTTCGTGTGTTAAGCTTGGTATGTTGAAGCTTACGTGTGGCATTCTTGACGAGATTAGAGAAGATCGAGAAGTGAAGAAGCTTCGGGGTAAGGAAATTGCTTTTGGTGAAAGTGATATGGGGCGAAGTCACCAATGGCAATATTACTTGGGAACTCGAGGATAAGATGAAGGATCCGTATCCGGAGTTGTTCGTTTGAGGTATTTTCGAGGACGAAAACCTTTTAAGTGAGGGAGAGTTGTAACAACCCAATTTTTAGTATTTATTTATTACACTATTATTACTAGATTTTATTTTATTTATGTGGAGTGTTAATTAATTAATGGTTTGTTCGGTAGTATAATAATCGATTATATTAATTAATTTGGTGCGTTAATTAATTATTTAGTTGATAGGAGATATCATGAATAATTGAATTAATTAACTTGGTGGATATATGGTGTTAGTTTAATTTATTTGAATTGAATAGAGATATTTAAATATTAGGTCTTATTGGGCCTATTAACTAAATTATAAGTATAATGACTTAAGCCCAAAGAGAATACTAATATAAATAGTAAGAGGTGAGGAGAGTGAGAATTGAGATTCATTTGATCATTGAAGGCAATAGAGAAGGAGGAGAGGAAAAGTAAAGAGAAGAGCTAGGATTTCCAGAAAATTGAAGAGGTAAGGGGGGAATCCTTATTATTATGGGTTAGTATGATTGGGTCAATGGGTAGATGTATGTTTAGGTTAAAATCCCTAATTTGCATGATTTTAGGATTGTTAGGTTTTGATGAGTATTCTTGATTTGTGATGATTTAATTGTGTTGAAACTGCAAATTAACGTTATATATTTGGAGTATTGTGTGAGTTATAAATTTCTGAACGTTTGGCTTTTTACGGAGTCGAAATCGGAGGTCCGGAAGTCCTCCAACGATGAAAAATGCAGAAAATTCTGCATGCTGTCCGTCACCATCGCGGCCTTCTCTTTATGTTTTATTGTCGAGATCGTTTTGGTCATAACGTTTGATCCGTAAGTCCAAATTGAGTGCCGTTTGAAGCGTTGGATAACTGAAATAGAGTGCTATAACTTTCTCTCAGAAATAAAATAATTTTGGAGATTATTTCATTAACGTTTTGGGGGTTGAAGAACATGAAAATTATGTTGGAAAATTTAATAAACAACAACTTTTTAGTAATGCTTTCGTGCACGGTTTTGATCATAACTTTTAACTCGTGAATCATTTTGGGTTGGGGTTTAAAGAATTAGAAAGGTGACTCTAAGAGATATAGTGTGATGGTGATAAGTGAATTGATTGAGTATTATTCCTATGCCTATTATATTGATAAATATATTGGTTTATACGTTTGGTTGATGAATCGTTGCATTGTCGTAATATGATTGTGTGATAATTATGTTATTATATCGATGATGTTAAGATGTTGATGTGTTGTTGTTATTTGTTGATATTATTCATGTGGTAACATGAATTGGTTAATTGCATAGTATATGAATGGTGTATTTGTTATGAATGTTAAGATGGTAGAGATGATCTTAATTGCATATTATGTGAATGGTGTATTTGTTATGAATGTTAAGATGGTAGAGATGATCTTAATTGCATATTATGTGAATGGTGTATTTGTTATGAATGTTAAGATGGTATAGATGATCTTAATTGCATATTATGTGAATGGTGTATTTGTTATGAATGTTAAGATGGTAGAGATGATCTTAATTGCATATTATGTGAATGGTGTATTTGTTATGAATGTGTATATGTACCATTGATGGATAATTCATAGACTTGAATTATGGTGATATGTGGAATGTTAAGATGGTAGAGATGATCTTAATTGCATATGTGTTGGTATTTGTACATTCATTCATGGCATGGTCGGCTTCATGGTGGAAGCGGTGAAACTGTGGGTTCACATGGTAGATAGACGTTGATCCTTAATTGGAAATAGGCGTAGCAGACGTTGATCCTTAATTGGAAATAGACGTGGTAAATAGATGTTGATCCTTAATTGGAAATAGGCGTAGCAGACGTTGATCCTTAATTGGAAATAGACGTGGTAAATAGACGTTGATCCTTAATTGGAAATAGGCGTAGCAGACGTTGATCCTTAATTGGAAATAGACGTCGTAAATAGACGTTGATCCTTAATTGGAAATAGGCGTAGCAGGCGTTGATCCATAATTGGAAATAGACGTGGTAAATAGACGTTGATCCTTAATTGGAAATAGGCGTAGCAGACGTTGATCCTTAATTGGAAATAGACGTGGTAAATAGACATTTATCCTTAATTGGAAATAGGCGTAGCAGACGTTGATCCTTAATTGGAAATATACGTGGTAAATAGACGTTGATCCTTAATTGGAAATAGGAGTAGCAGTCGTTGATCCTGAATTGGAAATAGACGTGGTAAATAGACGTTGATCCTTAATTGGAAATAGGCGTAGCAGACGTTGATCCTTAATTGGAAATAGACGTGGTAAATAGACGTTGATCCTTAATTGGAAATAGGTGTAGCAGACGTTGATCCTTAATTGGAAATAGACGTGGTAAATAGACGTTGATCCTTAATTGGAAATAGGCGTAGCAGACGTTGATCCTTAATTGGAAATAGACGTGGTAAATAGACGTTGATCCTTAATTGGAAATAGGCGTAGCAGACGTTGATCCTTAATTGGAAATAGGCGTGGTAAATAGAAGTTGATCCTTAATTGGAAAAAGGTGTAGCAGACGTTATCCTTAATTGGAAACAGACGTGGTGGCTTTGATTCTAGATATTGAATCGGAAAGCGGTGAAACGTTGGGTTCACATTGGTACCACATGCATAGAGTCACATGTCTTGCATTGAGTCGCATTAGAGTTATGTGATAATTGAGTGTTTGCATTGATGTGATTGTGATGTGTGTATGAGATATGGTAATTGAATTTGATGATGTTTGGATACATAACTTGACTGAATATGTGATTATGTGATAATTGTAGTTATGTGTGCTTGAAACATGTGAAATAAATGTTGGTTAATATTATTTACATGGTTATATGGAGTGTGATGAATTCCTTTAATTGTTGATTTAATCATTGTGCTTGATTAATACTTCTTCATAATGATTTGAATTCTCACCCTTTCTGTTTGAATGTTACCTTTACATGGGTATCGTGCAGATACTCAGGAGTAGTATTGCTGAAGTAAGTGGACGGTAGCTCACTCGAGATTAGTCGGAGATTTCCGTATTTTAGTTTGAAGACTAGGTAATGAGTCAATGCTCTGGTCATGTAACACTGGGTAGATTAGTAGTATTGAACTCGTATCCTATTTGGATAAGTATTCTGTTATTACTTGTGAACATGCTTATGTGCAATTGCTGTTGAGAGGCCATAGTGCCAAATATTCTGATTATGGTTTTAGTTTATTTTGAAGAGATTATTGAGAGATGATCATGGTATGGGACATGAATCATTTGATGAAATGCATGAGTATTCATTATTTTCCGATGCGAACACATATTCTGGAATATTCATGATAATTGAAATGTGTTATTTAAATGACCAGGTGTATTGTAGATTGATGATAAATAAGGTTGGTTTTTGAAAACTTTTAGTCTTTGAAAACGTCGATGTGACGCCCTTTTGTTTATATGCGTGCTTATTTACTCTGATTATATGTTAAGTATTTTGGGATAGAAAAAGGGGTGTTACAATGCTAATGGCATATACCAATACGCTTGGAGGTGATCGAGACGTCGCATGGTTTATTGACTCTGGTTGTAGCAATCACATGTGTGGTGATTCATCTCTCTTCTATGATTTAGAAAAGGGATTCAACAAGGTGGTAAGATTAGGGAATTATGCAAGCATGAATGTTGTTGGAAAGGGAAGTGTTCGATTGATCGTAAAAGGAGTGAATCACCTTGTACGAGATGTGTATTATGTACCGGGGTTGAAGAATAATCTTCTCAGTGTTGGGAAGCTGCAAGAAAGGGGTTTGGCTGTACTGATGCAGTCAAATATGTGCCGGATTTATCACCACACAAAGGGATTGATTCAAAACCACCATGGCTGCCAATCGAATGTTTGTGTTGCTATCAAACACTCGATCAGTCAAACAGGAAAGAGATGAAGAGTGTATCCAAGTAATCACTCAAGACGTGGCTCATTTATCGCATCGAAGATTCAGTCATCTCATCTACAAAGGATTGAAGACTTTGCAAACAAAGGGCATGATGAGAGGCTTGCCAGGTTTTTCCGAGGGTGAGATTGTGTGCAGTGATTGTTTGAAAGGGAAACAACATAGAGATGTAATCTGTAACACCCCGATAAAATAAGGATAATTATTTAATTTAAATTAATAGTATATTTATTAATTTAATTAAATAATTGGATTATTATTATCGGATTATTATTATTATTATTATTGAAATAATAGAGTTGGAAATAAAAAGGTCCCATTTGGTAAAAAGGGGGTTTTCACGTGAAAATAGAGAAACGACTCTAAAGTGGAAAAGGGCAAAGAGCCAGAGAACGAGGGTTGAAGAAAGGAAAAAGCTGGAAGCAAAAGGTTGCCGGATTAACTCAGGTAAGGGGGGTTTATCATCGTTTAATGGGTATTATGGGTTAACATGTAATGGGTAGTGATAAACCATTGATTTGACTCTAATTAGAATGATGCATGCTGAAATTGTGAAATTTTGGATGAATGAGATATGAGTATAAATGAGGAAATTCGTAGGAATTAGAGGTAATAAGGTTAGAAATTGTGAGATTGAAAGTGTATGATCTGTGTTAGACAATATGAATGAATGTTGTGTAAAAATTGGACTGTGGAAGGTTGAATTGGAGAGATCTCGTAGCAGAGAAAACCATAGCAGATCTGGAAAATCTGGTTTCTGGTCATACGCGTATGGCACTAGGCAATACGCGTATGAGATGGTCTGGTACGCGTATGGCACTAGGCAATACGCGTATGGTTGAGGGAAATGATGTTTTGAACGTGGTTTGGTCTCTGTTGGTACGCGTATGGGGAAGTGGTACGCGTAGCATACGCGTATGAGACAGGTGATACGCGTATGGGATTGGCTGAGAAATGGGCCATACGCGTATGGGACTAGGCGATACGCGTATGGGCAGAATTGTGATTTTCTGAGCTGTTGTTGTGCAGTTTTTTGGTTGTTCAGCTGGGTGATGTAATTTAGCTGATGTATGATATAGTAGGGATCATTTCCCGTTGTTTTGAGCAGTGTAGGTATTAGTAGAGTGTGCTAATACTGTGATTATTAATCGACATAACATGATATGATTTTGTGATAATATGCTGATGATATATGATGATATGCATAATGCTGTGAATGTATGTATTATGTATGCAATTGTGGAATGGACTGTTTTATGGCTTAGAGTGTGAGCATATGTCCATTGTGGATTGTTGATGTTTGCATGCTAGTTGATTTAGCGTGCATATTATGGCCTTTATGGTGGTAGCTAATTCCCATGGTGAGGAATTAGTGAGTGAGTATTGTGGATTGTTGTTGATGTTTGCATGCTAGGTGATTAGCGTGCATATCATAGCCCTTGGGGTGGTAGCTGATTCCCATAGTGAGGAATTAGTGAGTGAGTCACTAGGTCTCAAATGAGTGGGACTAGTGAGCTTGGTAGCCGTATTTGGATTTGATCGGTGAGGTTGAACTATATGTTCATGAATAGTCGGTACCGCATGCATGGAGTCTCATTGCATAATGTATGTATGTATGGCGTATAATATGAATGGATGTATTCCAATATTATACGTGTTGTTTTGGTGATTGTGTTGAGTATGATTTTGGAGTTGACATTGCCGTTACTGATTGTGTGACCTGATTAGGGTGATTGAATGTGTTAACTTACTTAACATTACATGATAATTTATAATGCTTATTATATCGATTGAGGAACTCACCCTTACAACTATGTTTCAGGTAACGAGCAGTGATTGAGTAGAAGCTAGTGCTTGGAGTCTAGTGTAGTTCCTTAGTGGGTCATGCTCTGGTAGATGTAACATCGGGACGGGATGTTTTACTTGTTTTTCATTGATGATTGTTGAACAAGTTTACATGTAATGTGTTATATGTTTTGCATTGTTGTTAGACTTTATCCGCTGCGAATTATGCAAATGTTTTATTTTGATTAAATAAATGAGCATGACAGGATATTTTGGAAAACGGTGTGAAGTGTCAAGTGTGACACCCTTAAATTGCATATCTACTCTGATTTATGTTTTGATGTTTTAATTTAATTTTGGGGTATTTTAGAAGGGTGTTACATTAGTGGTATCAGAGCATAGTCGGTCGAGTCGAGTCGTAATTATTCTGTTTCCCTGTACGGGATAGGTGTTGTGTAACCCTATCAGTACTTATTGTTTTAGCTTGTTGGGCTTTCAGAATAGAGATGGCTGGAAGAGGTAGAGACGATGTTGCGATTGCTGAGGCTCTGGGTATGCTAGCTGGAGTACTTGGAGGGAATCCGAATGTTGTGGGATTAGGAGCTGCTCGTCAACTGAGTGAATTCCAGAAGAACAATCCTCCAATGTTCAAGGGAGCATACGATCCAGATGGCGCTCAGAAGTGGTTGAAGGAGATCGAGAGGATCTTCCGAGTGACTGAGTGTGCCGATAACCAGAAGGTCAGGTTCGGTACGCATATGCTGTCAGAGGAAGCAGATGATTGGTGGGTTGCTGCCCGCACTGAGTTGGAAGCTGCTGGGGGTGCTGAGATCACTTGGGCGGTGTTCAGAGAGAGATTCCTAAGGAAGTACTTTCCAGAGGATGTCAGAGGAAAGAAAGAGATAGAGTTCTTAGAATTGAAGCAGGGCAACCGATCTGTTACTGAGTATGCTGCTAAGTTCACAGAGCTGTCGAAGTATTACACTCCCTATGCTGAGGCTGCTGGGGAATTTTCAAAATGTGTGAAGTTTGAGAACGGGCTACGTCCCGAGATCAAGCAGGCTATTGGATATCAGCGGATTAGAGTGTTTTCTGACTTGGTGGACTGTTGCAGGATTTTTGAACAGGATACCAAGGCCAGAGCGGAGAGCTATCAGCAAAGGGTTGATAGGAAAGGCAAGAATCAGAATGATCGTGGAAAACCGTATGCAGTTGGCAAAGGTTTCCAGAGGTAGAGTGGGATGAAGAGGCCTAGTGGGGGAGACTCCAGTGCCCCTGCTAAGTGTTATAGATGTGGTCAGGCTGGACATCGTATCCATGAGTGTACCAGTACTGAGAAGAAGTGTTTTAAGTGTGGCAAGGGTGGTCACTTGGCTGCAGAGTGCCGGTTGAAGACTGTGACTTGTTTCAACTGTGGAGAGGTGGGTCATATCAGTCCACAGTGTCCTAAGCCGAAGAGAGAGAACCAGTCGGGAGGCAAGGTCTTTGCTTTATCGGGTTCTGAGACTTCTGCAGATGATCGTTTGATCCGAGGTACGTGTTATATTAATGGCTTTTCTCTTGTAGCTATTATTGACACAGGTGTGACTCATTCCTTTATATCTTTGGATTGTGCTGTGAAACTTAAATTAGAGATATCTGAGATGCATGGTAGTATGGTGATTGATACTCCTGCGAAGGGTTCAGTGACTACTACTTCAGTTTGTTTAAATTGTCCTTTGAGTATTTTTGGTAGAGACTTTGGAATGGACCTAGTGTGTCTTCCACTAGTGCAGATTGATGTTATCCTGGGTATGAACTGGTTGGTGTTTAACCGAGTTTATATCAACTGTTTTGATAAGACGGTGATCTTTCCTGAGATTGAGGAAGGAAAGAGTTTGTTTCTATCAGCAAGGCAGGTGAATGAGGCAGTAGCAGATGGGGCAGAGTTGTTTATGCTGTTAGCGACTTTGGAGGCTAAAGATAAACTGGTGATTTGCGATCTAGCCGTGGTGTGTGATTTTCCTGATGTGTTTCCTGAAGAAGTGAATGAATTACCGCCAGAACGTGAAGTTGAGTTCTCGATTGATTTAGTACCTGGTACTAGGCCGATATCGATGGCTCCGTACCGTATGTCTGCTGTTGAGCTAACTGAATTGAAGAGTCAGCTGGAAGATCTGTTGGATAAGAAATTTATTCGTCCGAGTGTGTCACCGTGGGGTGCACCAGTGTTATTGGTTAAGAAGAAAGAAGGTACTATGAGGTTGTGTGTGGACTACAGGCAACTGAATAAAGTGACGATCAAGAATCGGTATCCTTTGCCGAGGATTGATGATTTGATGGATCAGTTGGTTGGTGCGAGTGTGTTCAGCAAAATAGATTTGAGATCGGGTTATCATCAGATACGTGTGAAAACTGAGGATATTCAGAAGACTGCTTTCAGAACAAGGTATGGACATTATGAGTATTCTGTAATGCCTTTTGGTGTGACTAATGCGCCTGGGGTATTTATGGAGTATATGAATAGGATTTTCCATCCGTACCTAGACAAGTTTGTTGTGGTGTTTATTGACGATATTTTGGTGTATTCGAGATCTGAAGAAGAGCATGCTGAACATTTGAGAGTGATTTTAGGAGTTCTACGAGAAAAGAAGTTATTTGCTAAACTGTCTAAGTGTGAATTTTGGTTAGAAGAGGTTAGTTTTCTTGGTCATGTGATTTCAAGAGGTGGTGTTGCTGTTGATCCTTCTAAGATAGAAGTGGTATCTAAGTGGGAAGCTCCGAAGTCAGTTTCTGAGATAAGGAGTTTTCTTGGACTTGCAAGTTATTACAGAAAATTCATTGAGGGATTTTCTAAGTTGGCGTTACCGTTGACGATGTTGACTAGAAAGGGGCAAGCGTTTGTTTGGGACTCAAAATGTGAAGAAGGTTTCCAAGAGTTAAAGAGAAGGTTAACTACTGCTCCTATTCTGATATTACCGAGTCCATCGGAACCATTTGAGGTTTACTGTGATGCTTCATTGTTGGGTTTGGGTGGTGTTTTGATGCAGAATAAGCAGGTTGTAGCTTATGCTTCGAGACAACTGAAGGTTCATGAGAGGAACTATCCGACACACGATTTAGAGTTGGCAGTTGTGGTATTTGTTCTGAAGTTATGGAGGCATTACTTGTACGGGTCAAGATTTGAGGTTTTCAGTGACCATAAAAGTTTAAAAGTATTTGTTTGATCAGAAAGAGCTGAATATGAGACAGAGGAGATGGTTAGAGTTTCTGAAGGATTATGACTTTGGTTTGAATTACCATCCGGGTAAAGCAAACGTAGTGGCTGATGCATTGAGTCGGAAATCATTGCATATGTCTATGTTAATGGTTAAGGAATTGAATTTAATTGAGCAGTTTAGAGACTTGAGTTTGGTGTGTGAGAGTACTCACAATAGTGTTAAATTGGGAATGTTGAAGTTAACGAGTGGTATTCTGGACGAGATTAGAGAGGGTCAGAAATCCGATGTGCTTTTGGTTGATAAGTTGACTCTAGTGAATCAAGGTCAAGGTGGTGAATTCAGAGTTGATGAGAATGGTGTTTTGAAATTTGGTAATCGGATGTGTATTCCGGATGTTATCGAACTTAAGAAGAGTATTCTTGAGGAAGGACATCGTAGTGGCCTGAGTATTCATCCTGGGGCTACGAAGATGTATCATGATTTGAAAAAGTTATTTTGGTGGCCGGGAATGAAAAGAGAAATTGCGAGTTTTGTTTATTCCTGTTTGACTTGTCAGAAGTCAAAGATTGAGCATCAGAAGCCGTCTGGGCTAATGCAACCGTTGGCTATTCCAGAGTGGAAGTGGGATAGTATCAGTATGGATTTTGTTTCTGGTTTACCGAGGACAATTAAGAATTTTGAAGCTATTTGGGTGATTGTTGACAGATTGACAAAATCGGCTCATTTCATTCCGATCAGAATGGATTATTCGTTAGAGAGATTAGCCGAGTTGTATATTGAGAAAATTGTAAGTTTGCATGGTATTCCGTCGAGTATTGTTTCGGACAGAGATCCTAGATTTACATCGAAGTTCTGGGAAGGTTTGCAGAGGGCTTTGGGAACTAAGCTGAGATTGAGTTCTGCATATCATCCGCAGACTGATGGTCAGACTGAGAGGACGATTCAATCACTGGAGGATCTTTTGAGGGCTTATGTTTTGGAAAAGGGAGGTGCTTGGGATTGTCATTTGCCTTTGATTGAGTTTACCTACAACAATAGTTTTCATTCGAGCATTGGTATGGCACCGTTTGAAGCTTTGTATGGTAGGAGATGTCGGACACCTTTATGTTGGTATGAGTCCGGTGAGAGTGTTGTGGTTGGACCGGAGATTGTTCAACAAACTACGGAAAAGATTAAGATGATTCAGGAGAAGATGAGGATTGCTCAGAGTCGTCAGAAGAGTTATCACGACAAGAGGAGGAAGTCACTTGAGTTTCAAGAGGGAGATCATGTGTTTCTCCGTGTTACTCCGATAACTGGGGTTGGTCGAGCTTTGAAGTCGAAGAAGTTGACACCTCGATTTATTGGTCCTTATCAGATTTTGGAGAGGATAGGGGAGGTAGCCTATCGTATCGCTTTACCGCCGTCACTTGCGAATTTGCATGAGGTTTTTCATGTGTCTCAGTTGAGGAGGTACATTCCTGATCCGTCGCATGTGGTCAAAGTAGATGATGTACAGGTGAGAGATAACCTGACTGTTGAAACATCACCTATGAGGATCGAGGATCGAGAGTTGAAGCGGTTGCGGGGTAGAGAGATTGTTTTGGTAAAGGTAGCTTGGGGAGGACCAGCAGGTGGCAATGTGACTTGGGAACTTGAGAGTCAGATGAAGGAGTCTTATCCGGAGTTATTCGCTTGAGGTATGTTTTCGAGGACGAAAACTCTTTTAGTGGGGGAGAGTTGTAACACCCCGATAAAATAAGGATAATTATTTAATTTAAATTAATAGTATATTTATTAATTTAATTAAATAATTGGATTATTATTATCGGATTATTATTATTATTATTATTGAAATAATAGAGTTGGAAATAAAAAGGTCCCATTTGGTAAAAAGGGGGTTTTCACGTGAAAACAGAGAAACGACTCTAAAGTGGAAAAGGGCAAAGAGCCAGAGAACGAGGGTTGAAGAAAGGAAAAAGCTGGAAGCAAAAGGTTGCCGGATTAACTCAGGTAAGGGGGGTTTATCATCGTTTAATGGGTATTATGGGTTAACATGTAATGGGTAGTGATAAACCATTGATTTGACTCTAATTAGAATGATGCATGCTGAAATTGTGAAATTTTGGATGAATGAGATATGAGTATAAATGAGGAAATTCGTAGGAATTAGAGGTAATAAGGTTAGAAATTGTGAGATTGAAAGTGTATGATCTGTGTTAGACAATATGAATGAATGTTGTGTAAAAATTGGACTGTGGAAGGTTGAATTGGAGAGATCTCGTAGCAGAGAAAACCATAGCAGATCTGGAAAATCTGGTTTCTGGTCATACGCGTATGGCACTAGGCAATACGCGTATGAGATGGTCTGGTACGCGTATGGCACTAGGCAATACGCGTATGGTTGAGGGAAATGATGTTTTGAACGTGGTTTGGTCTCTGTTGGTACGCGTATGGGGAAGTGGTACGCGTAGCATACGCGTATGAGACAGGTGATACGCGTATGGGATTGGCTGAGAAATGGGCCATACGCGTATGGGACTAGGCGATACGCGTATGGGCAGAATTGTGATTTTCTAAGTTGTTGTTGTGCAGTTTTTTGGTTGTTCAGCTGGGTGATGTAATTTAGCTGATGTATGATATAGTAGGGATCATTTCCCGTTGTTTTGAGCAGTGTAGGTATTAGTAGAGTGTGCTAATACTGTGATTATTAATCGACATAACATGATATGATTTTGTGATAATATGCTGATGATATATGATGATATGCATAATGCTGTGAATGTATGTATTATGTATGCAATTGTGGAATGGACTGTTTTATGGCTTAGAGTGTGAGCATATGTCCATTGTGGATTGTTGATGTTTGCATGCTAGTTGATTTAGCATGCATATTATGGCCTTTATGGTGGTAGCTAATTCCCATGGTGAGGAATTAGTGAGTGAGTATTGTGGATTGTTGTTGATGTTTGCATGCTAGGTGATTAGCGTGCATATCATAGCCCTTGGGGTGGTAGCTGATTCCCATGGTGAGGAATTAGTGAGTGAGTCACTAGGTCTCAAATGAGTGGGACTAGTGAGCTTGGTAGCCGTATCTGGATTTGATCGGTGAGGTTGAACTATATGTTCACGAATAGTCGGTACCGCATGCATGGAGTCTCATTGCATAATGTATGTATGTATGGCGTATAATATGAATGGATGTATTCCAATATTATACGTGTTGTTTTGGTGATTGTGTTGAGTATGATTTTGGAGTTGACATTGCCGTTACTGATTGTGTGACCTGATTAGGGTGATTGAATGTGTTAACTTACTTAACATTACATGATAATTTATAATGCTTATTATATCGATTGAGGAACTCACCCTTACAACTATGTTTCAGGTAACGAGCAGTGATTGAGTAGAAGCTAGTGCTTGGAGTCTAGTGTAGTTCCTTAGTGGGTCATGCTCTGGTAGATGTAACATCGGGACGGGATGTTTTACTTGTTTTTCATTGATGATTGTTGAACAAGTTTACATGTAATGTGTTACATGTTTTGCATTGTTGTTAGACTTTATCCGCTGCGAATTATGCAAATGTTTTATTTTGATTAAATAAATGAGCATGACAGGATATTTTGGAAAACGGTGTGAAGTGTCAAGTGTGACACCCTTAAATTGCATATCTACTCTGATTTATGTTTTGATGTTTTAATTTAATTTTGGGGTATTTTAGAAGGGTGTTACATAATCCCAAAGAAAAGTGCATGGAGAGCATCATCAAAGTTGGAGCTCGTTCACGCTGATATTTGCGGCCCAATATATCCAGTTTCAGAGGGAAGCAAGAGGTATTTTATTTGCTTCATTGATAACTATAGTAGGAAGGCATGGGTGTATTTTCTTGCTTTTAAGTCGGATGCATTCACTTACTTTAAGTTATTTAAAGCTCTTGTCAAAAAAGAAACTGGTTTGCCCATTAAATGTCTCAGAACAGACCGTGGGGGTGAATTCACATCAAATGAGTTCAACGAATATTATGAAACGAATGGGATCAAGAGGCAATTAACTACTGCATATACACCACAGTAGAATGGAGTTACTGAATGGAAAAACAGAACCGTGATGAATATGGTGAGGAGCTTATTGGTTGAGAAGAATGTTCCAAGAAAACTCTGGGCAGAAGCAGTGAATTGGGCATTTTATGTTATTAATAGATGCCCGACATCATCAGTGAAAGAAATGATGCCAGAAGAAGCTTGGTGTGGGGTGAAACCTTCAGTCGAGCACTTGAGAGTCTTTGGTTGTATAGCACATGCTCATGTACCGGATGCTCGGAGGAACAAAGCTTAAGGATAAGAGCCATTATTGTGTTCTTTTAGGGGTAAGCGAAGAATCAAAGGCATATCGGCTATATAATCCTATCTCTAAGAGGATTATAATTAGTCGGGATGTCATCTTCGAAGAAGAAGAACAATGGAACTGGGAAAGGAGCTTTGAAGATGATAGAAGGTTTAATCTAGAATGGGAAGATGGCAACAATGGAGAGGTGGAGGATTCCGAAGATGGTAGTGAAGAAGAAAACGTAGCTTCTCCGGTGAGGGACGAATCTAGTGATGGCAATGAAGAAGATGAAGTGGCTCCTCCGATGACACCCCGAGTTAGAAGAGCACCAACATATTTGAATGATTTTGTCTCTGGTGATGGTCTTTCAGATGAAGGGGAAGAGGTACAAACTCACTTAGCCTTGTTTGCTAGTGTTGTCCATTATGATCCAATTTCGTTTGACGAAGCAGTAAAGGAGAAGAAATAGAGAACAGTCATGGATGCCGAAATGAGATCAATTGGGAATAATGAAACGGGATCTTATTGAGATGTCTAAAGGAGTTAAAAGAATAGGAGTCAAATGGGTGTACAAAACAAAATTGAATGAGCTCGGAGAAGTGGATAAACACAAGGCTCGCTTCGTCACAAAAGGGTATGCTCAGGAATACGGAGTTGATTATGAAGAAGTATATGCTCCCGTAGCTCACATGGACACAGTTCGAATGATTTTAGAACTTGCAGCACAAAGAAGATGGTGTGTATTTCAGTTGGACGTGAAATCAGCTTTCCTTCACGGAAAGTTAACTGAGAATGTGTACGTGGAGCATGCAAGAGGTTATGAAATAAAGAATGAGGAACATAAGGCGTACAAGCTCAACAAAGCTTTGTACGGACTCAAGCAGACACCACGAGCATGATTCAGCCGGATTGAATCATATTTCAGAAAGAAAGGTTTTGGGAAGGAGGACAACGAGAAAATTTTATTTACCAAAGTCAACAAACAAGGTAAACATTTAATCATTAGCTTGTATGTTGATGATTTAATTTATACTGGAGATGATGAGAATATGATGGTTGAATTCAAAGAGTCCGTGATGAAGGAATTTGATATGACGGACTTGGGTAAGATGACGTGTTTTCTTGGTATTGATGTAGTTCAGTTTGATGGTGGTATATTCATCAGTCAGGCGAAGTACGTGATGGAAGTGTTGAGGCGTTTTGGAATGGAGCATAGCAATTCCGTTGAAAATCCAATGGTTCCAGGATTCAAAATCTCCAAAGATGAAAATGGTATTGAGATGGATGGTTCATTCTTCAAGCAGCTGATTGGGAGCATGATGTACTTGACCGCTACGAGACCGGATATAATGTATGCAGTAAGCTTATTAAGCAGGTATATGTCAAAGCCTACAGAAGTTCATCATTCGGCAGCCAAGAGAATTCTACGTTACTTGCAAGGTACAACAACGTTTGGTATTCTTTATAGAAGGGGAGGAAGTCATGAGTTGATTGATTTTACTGACAATGATTATGCCGGATTAGTGGAAGATAGAAGAAGCACCTCAGGCTATGTTTTTATGCTAAGTGGAGCAGTTGTGACTTGGTCTTCTCGAAAGCACCCGATCGTAACACTAAGCACAACCGAAGATGAATTCATTGCAGCTGCAGGAAGTAGTTCTCAAGCAATATGGATGCAACGGGTGCTAAAGAAGATTGGCTACATGGGCAGTGAGAGTACTGTCATCTTTTGTGACAATAGCTCAACAATTAAGTTGGCGAGGAATCCGGTGATGCATGGCAAGAGCAAGCACATTGATGTGCGCTACCATTTCTTACGAGAGCTAATGACTGATGGAGTTGTGCATCTTCAGTTTTGTGGTACAAGGCAGTAGATAACCGACATTTTCACCAAACCGCTTAAATTGGAGCTATTTCGGGAGCTAAGAAGGAGGCTTGGAGTGTGTGAACTACCACATGTTAACTAGCTGCAAATGCAGTCTAGTTCAAGGGAGGGAATGATAAGTCTTTAGTCAAATAAGACTCCTAGTTTTTAGGATAGTTTGTTGAATTGATTTAGTCAAGTTTATTTCCTTATTTCTAATTAGAAGCGGGTGATAGTTTGTTACTGCACGTTCATTTTGTTCCCTATTTATTTTACAGCATTTCACAGGAAATAAACAAGTCATTAATTCTTATTGCATCTAACAATTTAATATTTGGAAAACTGCTTCCAACAATATATTTTTGACAAATTTAAATATAATATAGAGGTATTCGGAGAAATCATCTAAATTTTCATGTCATTACAACTAAATGAATACAAACACAAATCTCAAGCATGTACCACCATTGCATAGTGACAAAACCATTTCTCATGATTTACCACCATGTACTCCACGCCAATTAATGAAACAAATTCCTTCCAAAAATTAAAGTTTACTAAATTAATGTTATCATTAGCATCAAAACCCTTTAATACATGAATATGTTGATCGTGCATAAATTAATGCTAGAACAAAAGAGATATTTTAAAATCCACACACAAAAAAAAATCATAAGATCATATACAAAATAAAATACCTCAAAATATCTAATAATCAAGTACTAAATTAATTGGGGTTAACATATTAAGTCATTAACCCGTTTCCTTTAACTTTTACATAGATTTTTTCAAAACAACCAAGAACCGTTATGAATCACAACTCTTTTAATCACTAAATACAATATTATACCGAAACATGCAAGGTCTAATTTACACGGTTAAACCAGCAGTGTAACTTACACCAGTGGCAGGTAACCAAAGATTTCCCTCAATAAATTGAGCCACGGTGTACTTAATCGCTTCGCTCGAATCATTCAACACATGATAGCCCGACCATTTCACCCGGTTAGATAGTCCAGCACCCGGTCCAGAGTTCATGTATTCGCCGTAGTACAATGTGTCCAAAGCAAAACTTCCGTCCCACTCTAACCACCCTTCTGGCCTTATCGCGTCACTCATGTAAGATTGCATGAAAATTGTTCGCGAATAAGTCTTCCAGGGTCGACCAAGGTATGTCGGGATGGTCCCAACCGATGGTAGAAGGTCAGCGTCGGCTGAAATGTTGCAAAATTGGAAGGAGAAACCTGTAGGTTGGTTTGGATCTTTTCGTCCTTGAGCTGTAATAGTGTTCTTTTGTTTAGGCATTCCTTGCTTGGCTAATATTTGACAATTCTGGAACACCGCCGTGGCATCTCCAAAGATGAAATCCACCGTGCCAGTGATTCTGCATTCTCTGTAAAATTGACGCATGGTGTGGGTATATAGGCTATCTTGATAACCGAATATCCCACACCGATAAAATACAGAGAGGTCGGAGTCTGATCTTAATGCCACTGCTTGGTGCTTCTCTGCACCTGCAGTGTTCTGAAATGAAATGTCGCGTGCTATGAACCCTCTACCACTTACAGCTGCATATACCAACATATAATTGACATTAAGGTATGAGATTTAGGTCAGAGTTACATTTCAGATATTGAATTGAAGATGACAGGTTTGAAAAAATTAGCAGCTAATTAATGTTTAGAATAATAAGACCCTACTGAGATTATTGAAATTTGTTGTGAGACTATTCAGCCATTTTGATGGTGTGTAAAACAGACTAGACTACAGTATATCCAAAATTTTGTAAATATTGTTTAAAAAGACCTCATAAAATATTTGTTAGAGTTGAGTCAATTTAGTTAGCAATTATATGGAGACATGGATTATGACTTAATTTGTTTAATAGCAAAATTTGGTACCATGTCTATAAATTTAGATCGTTTGTAATTTAAATTAGAAAAGGACCACATGTTTTTGCAAACTTAATCATAATGAGAAAATGAATGCAACCGATTTGGATTACAAGAGCAATCACTTTTTCAAAAAAGATTATCCGGTTAATTGTTATTAGTTTAAGCAAAGTAAGTTTCTTCATAAACAGAAAGAAAAAAAAAACAAGTAAACTTAGAGTTTTTCATTATACTACAATAGCCAATAAAAATTTGTTAAAAAAAAAGTTAGTATAGTATTACTAACACTCTTGTTTTTATCCTTCCTTGAACATGGAACAGAATATTCCATCATAACCCAATGCAACTTTTTCAAATTTCACCTTATTTGATGCCATTTTGCCTTATTATTCTTTTCTAAAACTTTTAAAAAGAAAGAAAAAGAAACATAAAAGAAAAAGAAAAAAAGAGAATTTAACAGGAATACTGTAAAGAGTGTGAATGTAATCTTACCAAAGGTTGCTGATCGGAAAGTAGTCCAACCGTCGACGAAATTCCGACTACCGGAGATGACAGTCGCGTCCATACCGTCACCGATCATCATAATATTCCATTTCTTCTTCTTAATCTCAACATTCTCAATATAAACACCTTTTTTCACATATATAACATATCTTTTCATGCTGCTTTCAGGTGCTGCCGTTATCGCGTCCATCACGTTAAGGTAATTCCCACTTCCATCCGCAGCCACAACAGCATCCGCAGTCACTTCGTCCGCCTGTAACAGCTTCATGTCGTTGTCTTTAACCCATGAAGGAAATTTATCCGAACTGGTAGCGGTTGCGAGTTCGTCGTTGACAGGAAGTACTTCGCCTAGCAGACTCTTCACCAAAGACATTACATGATCGAGACCGGTGGATACAAGACCCTTCACAATTGTACCTTCTAGTCCTTCTATACATGTGTCTGGATTCACAAGAACAGCGCTCAGCCATGTTCTTAGATCGGAGCTTAGATTTCCAGTACTGTTATCCTTTCCTGTATAACAAAAGAATTAATTACAGTGACAATAATAGAATCATATGTATGAATATCGTGCCATCTGTGTCTATGTCTGTATCTGTGTTTGTGTCTGTGTCAATCCTCAGGAGAAATTTATAGTACCTTTGGGGTTCTGAGAGGCGGATATGGACCAACTAAGTTGGTCGGCGGACAAGTCGAGTAAATCGAGGCAATCGGAAACGGCTTTTGAGAGATGAGAATTGCCGAAGACACCACCGTTGTTGAAGCGTGATAAAATGGAGGTGACTTGTTGTATAATAGTGATAACTTCTTCAGCAGAGCTGATGAATTTGAGAGGTGAAACTCTGAGGCAGGCTGATCCATTGAAATCAGTGGAAGCAGAAGCAGTGGAGTGTGGGAGAGAGAGTATGAGGAAGAAAAAGATGAATGTGAATGTTGTTTTTGTGGAAGAAATAGCCATTTTTAGAACTTTGAATTATAATGACACTATGATAGTGTCACTAAAACTATGGTTTTGTTTTGTTGAGAGGCAAATAAGATTTGTGAGATAATAAGATTATTTAAAGGGGAAAAAGAGGAAGGAAAAGATTGGAGATTATGTTGAACTTTTGGATGGTTGATAAGTTCTTCTTTACTTTGTTGAGAGTATTTTTTTTAAATGTGTTAATTTTATTTGTTAAGAATAAAGTATTAAGTTTTTTAAATCAACAATTAGATGTGTTTCTTAAAAATAATGAAAATGTTAATAAATTATTTTCATATTTCCAAAATGCAACATCCTAGCTAATTTTTTTCAATCACAATGATGTTATTAAAAGAGGTTCATGTTCTTTTGTTTAACAAATTAAAATGAACTTATATTTTAGGAAAAAATTAAATAAAAAAAAAATCACAAAGCAAACATGATCTAAGTTTATGTAACTAACATCTTCTATTTTTTTTACTAAAACATTTATGTTAAATTTACTTATTAACATGAAATATTAGACTCCTGAAGTAAAGATCTGTATTATTTTTTAAAAAGAATGAAAATGCAAATTTTTTTATTATTAAAAAAATATTATTTTAATTGCATTTCATCTTCTCTCCATCACAATTATTTCTTATTTTTTATAATTAATTTGTTTTCTTGAAATATATCATGTATTTTGATGGATAACTAAGATCAACTATTACATTAGGTCAAATAAACACAAGTGAGAGACACCGTATATTCGTTATAAAGTGACTAATCTCTATTTTTTTAAACAATATGAAAAGTTTAACTCAACATCTCTACCTCAAATGAGAGTTCATCCACTTATATGTGAAAACTCTTTCTTAGAGATACATTTATACGACCATTGACATCATTATCACATTACATACACTTCAACAAGACACCGTAACTAACATGGTATCAAGAAGATTTTCGATGTAAAGAATCAATTCCTGATCTGACTTATATTACCAATAAATAAAATTAGATTAAAATAACATAAAAATAAATAAAAATAAAACCATCTTTATGCAAAATAAGATTCTAAATCGGTTAACTTGGCTTTCAAGTCTCCATGCAATATTCTCTAGCAATTACAAAATAAATTGTTCAATTCTACACAATCATAAAGTGCATCTCAAACATCAAAACACATGAAGTATAAGATTCTCAACACAATCACCCACCAATGTGATCATGACACCATGCTGCCTCCAAACAAGACTACTCTAGATCTATATTTTATTTTTCTTTCATACTTTCCTATGTCCACTTTAGCACTACCTTACGTATTCAACTTCACTATTTTAATAAACAAAAACAAGAGGAGCTTTCATTTTTATGCAAGCACCCCATGCTTGTCCATAACTAGACATATAGCACATAGGAGTGTGGCAGGTTCCTGAATATGTTGTTTTCTTTAATTTCAATTTCAACTTTCTTTTTCCACGTCCAACTCCGACGCTAATTGTTGTTTGCAGGCCTTGTTTTTTAATTACTTGGTTTCAATAGATTTAGTAATAGATGCTGACACGTACGATATTATAAACGATTATTAATGATATTTAATTTTTTCTTTCCTTTTCATCTTAGTAGTGACATCAACTTCTTTCATCTTAGATATATGCACATAAATTGACTTGGCTAGATTTTTTTGTTTTTTTTATAGATGGACAATTCTTTGGTATTAATGGCCATGAAGAGAGGTGGGTGTCGGTATAACAATTTCTAAATGAAAAAACATTCGTTTAAAATTAAATCTTTTTTAAAATTCGGACCATTCTGATCGGTCGAACATCTTAGACTGTGAATCGGAGGATTGAGCGGTCCAGGACATCAGACCATAGTTGCAATTGATCCGATAAAATTTGGAGTGACGGACTAGTTCACTGATCAGACAATTGAACCAATGAATTTCTTGATCCAGCACATTGATTTTTTATCTTTAATTTTTAATTTAATTAAAATTTTGATCCTCCAATTTTTATTTTTCTTAAATTTTGGTGTCCTTGTTTCAAAATCCGATTTTATTATCAAAAGTTTTGAAAAAAAATCCGATATTTTCGTTTGTTTATAATTTATAACAATATCTAAATGCAAAACTTGGTTTTGATGTAGCCTGTTATTTTTTATCAATTTTACCCTTAAATAACTTACATAATAACTTCTATTGAAATCACTATTATTATCTTTCACATAACTTTCATTTAAAATTAACATTAAATAAAAAACTATCGTAATATTTTTACGTGTGTTCATTAAAAAATGAGATAGACGGGCAGACGCTAATAATATTATAAAAGAAAAACAAATTATATTTATAAATTAACAAAAGTTTTTTGAAAAAATAAATTTGTTGAAAAACATGAAATTATATTTTTACATTATTTTCAGTATGAATGAAAAAAAATTATGTTTCGAAAGATAGGATTAAATTTTTATATTATTTTAATATAAATCCTATTATTATTTTAAAGTAAAAATCACATTATTTTATTAAATTTTTTATTTATAAATTTTATTATTATTTTTAAGTAAAAGTCTCATTATTATTATTAATTTTTTATTTATACATTTTTATTTTCTACTCTATCTTTTAATTTCTATTATTTATATAGAGCATAATATTTGTTTATGTTCTATATTAAGTTATTAATTTATGGTAGTATTATATCATACAATTTTTTTTTTACTTTTGTTGATTTATAAGTATTAATAAATTTTTATGTTTGAAAGTTAAAATTTTATTTAAAATTATTATTCAACTCATTTGCATGAATAAATTTATAGATTTTTTTCATATATTTTATAGTTATGAAATTTATGTCGATAATTTCATTTTATGATTTTTTTTTAAATTTATATAAACTGAATTAGAAGTCATGCGGTCTGATGAGTGATTTATTGATCCGATCACTAATTCAATTACCCAATACCTTGACTAGGTCGATAATCAGACTGAATTTTAAGACATTGTATAACATTAAATAATTAAATGTTTACTACTAATTAATAAATCAAACAAAATTCTAGTTATAAAGTATTTTTTGAACACTCTTAAATTTCAAGATTTTTTCTATTTCAGATGAATTCTTAAAATCCAATTCACGATTTTTTTTAATAAAAATAAATAATAAAAAGAAAGTTTTAGTTATAAAATAGTGTTTACTTAAATTTTTAAACACGAACTTATAATTTGCACATTCACACTCAAGGAAAATGAAGATAAAATAGTTACAAGTTAGTTATGTCAAATAACTAACTTGCTAGTTGAACTTTGCCTTTGTAGCATGGTAGTTAGTTGATTAGATTTCAAGCTTCTCTCATTTAACTACTCTAGCTTATTACCATGATCCACTTATCATCTATAAGTATCATGTGTAACTCTCATTTGAAGCTTAATGAAGAAAATAACTTTGTTCATAATATGGTAACTCTCATTTAAAACCCTCTTGAAAATCTCTCTTCTTTTTCGATTCATTGTTTCCTTTTCCGTTGTGAATCATCTTTGATCACATCCATTTTCTCCTTGTTTTGTTCTTTGTACAAATCTTTTCTGTGGTTTATACTCCTTAATTATTTCTTTCACTAGACTCATCAATGCCGCCAAGAATCGCTTCACAAGTTATAGTTTAAGCTGATTCAGTTTACTATGTGCATCCAAGTGATGGAGCAAATTCAGTTACAACCACACCAAAGCTCGATGGTGCTAACTATGCTGGATGGAGCAGTTCAATGCGACGATCCCTTAGTGTGAAGAACAAACTACCTATCATGATGGACCCGTAAAGTTATCAGACCCTGAAGATCTCAACTATGCAGATTGAGAGAGGTGTAATCATCTGGTACACTTTTGGCTTATTAATTATGTATCGGATTCTATTGCATAAACTATCATGTTTCATAAAAAAATTGTTAATGTGTGGGAAGATTTGAAAGAAATATTTTCTAAAATTGATCATGTTTGTGTTTTAAACTTAAGATCTCAACGTAATTCCCTTAAGCATTGTGCTAAATTTGTTTTTGAATATTTCATAGAGATGAAAACTCTTTAGAGTGAACTGAATTTTCATCAACCAATCCCTACTTGTACATGTTTTCATTAATGCAGATGTGAAGTTATGCGTTCAACTCAGAAAGTAACAATATTTCCCCTAAATATTGGCTCACTGACTCTGGAGCCAATGACCATATTTGTTCCTCTTTAAATTTTTTTTGATAGAAAAGGCTAATTAGTTTCACCTTGTCAAATGGCAATTCAGTTCATGTCACATATGCTGGTAATGTTCAAATTTCCTCTTCTTTTCACATCACAAATGTTCTTTATTCTCAAGAGTTCACCCTTAACTTGATTTCTATTTCTAAGCTATCTAAATCCTTACACTTAATATCCAAATCCACTCTTGATCACTGTTACTTGCAGAATATGAAGTCCATGAAGATGATTGGTTTGACTAATCAAGTGAATGGTTTGTACAAGTCAATGACGGACACTAGACCTACCACTACTACCACTACTACCACTCCACTTCAACATACTTCTTTAGTTCCTTTTCTACACAAGCATGTAAAGATCACTCATATATTTCCTTTTCTTAGTATAATATCTTACGAATCTATTTGGCATTTCAAATTAGGACACTTGTCTAATTCTAGATTGTATGATATGTACAAATTGCATATGTCGATAACAAATGATAATAAATCTTTTTGTGAAATTTGTCACTTTGCAAAACAAACAAAAAACTTTACTTTTCTATTAGTGATTCTCATGCCTCTACTAAATTTGAGCTTCTTCATTTTGATATTTGAGGCCCAATTGCAACCCCATCAGTTTATGGCCATAATTACTTTTTAACTATTATTGACGATTTTAATAGATTAACATGTATTATCCTCATTAAAACCAAAGTTAAGGTTGCATTACAGGTTCAATTTTTTTTACCATGATTGAAAACCAGTACAATGTTGTTCTTAAAACCATTAGATCAAACAATAGACCTAAGTTTTCTTTAACTTCTTTATATACCTCTAAAGAAACCCAACATCAAAAATCATGTGTTGAAACTCCCCAGTAAAATGGGAGAGTAGAGAGAAAGCATCAACATATTATGAATGTTGGAAGAGCCTTGTTACATCAATCCAAATTACCAAAACAATATTAGTCTTATGCCTCTATCCATGCCATTTTTCTCATAAATAGAGTTTCTTCACCTATTTTCCAAAAAAAGTCACCTTATTATACCTTATATGACAAGGAACCTGACATTAATTCATTAAAGTCTTTTGTTGCGTATCATTTACATCCACAATTCAAGTCGATAGAACCAAAACTGATGTAAGGGCAAGAAAATATGTTTTCTTGGAATATAAGTCAGGTTACAAAGGCGGCATTTGTTAGACCTAAATTTGAAAGAAATTTTCATATCCAGATATGTCACCTTTCATGGACATATATTACCATTTCCGTCCACCAATATCAATCCTAACCATAATTGGTGTGTTTATCCCAACATCAGTACACCTGTTACACCTCTTGAGACCAATGACCCTGACCAATACTCCTTGAACACACCAACACATATAATTTATCTCATTTCCCCTACACCTAACACCTTTGAAAAAACATCACACCACTTGATGATTCTAAGCATGACCTGCATATTGTGCCTCATTACCAACATGACATACCTCCACCTAGAACCAGACATCCTCCATCATATCTCAAGGATTACCTTTGCAATTCATTCATTGATTCAATCAATCACTCATCTTTAGGTACTCAATATCCTTTGTTTCATTACATATCTTATTCAAAATTATGTCATTTACACTACTAAAAATATTAAATCTAGAGAGGGTATTATTCTCTCACTAATACACTAAATTCTATCACAAATACCTTTAGTGATAGATTTAGTGATGTGGCAATATCCGTATCGAATTTTAATGTTGCAAAATGTTTGTGAGGAATTTCAAATTTCGTCACAAATAGTTATTGAACTAATATGTCACTAAATATAAAGTTATGTCACTAACAATTGAAAAGAAATTCGCCGATAATTAGTGAGGTGTTTTTAAATACCTCGGTAATTATGATAATGAATTCTTTAGTGGCGTTTATATTTCGTCACTAAGTATTGAAGATTAATGAATGAATACTTGTTCTATGAGGGATGTTTTCCATCACTAAATTAAATGAATTATTTTGTGACATTTATATTCCATCACTAAAGAACAATAAAATTCCTTATTTATGAATGATTTATTCTGACACTAAACTAGATGATCATTATTTAGTGATGTTTATATTCCGTCACTAATCAATGAGAACATATATGAAGTTATTGAAATTGAAAACTCCTTGCCAAATTTAATTAATAATGCAACTGAATTTATTTTATTATAAAAATTAAAATAAATCACACACAATATGAAACACTAGAAATTGTTTTTGTGAATATCATAAATCTTTTCCAAATCAAAACTAATAATACTAAGAATATGTTCTTAAAACTAAATATTAAAACCATAGTATTTTTTTTTCTTGATACTAGATATTACAACTAAAATAGTACAAGCAAAACTCTTAAAATTAAGAAATTACAACAAAAATAATATTATCATTGTTCTTGAAACTAATAGATGACAAATAACAGTGTGTTCTCAATAATTTAATATTGTTTTTCAAGAAATGGGTAGAGTTCGATTCGAACGTGGAGGTTGATGATCTACAGAAAAACTTTACATCTAAATCGGAATAATTGTTCTCTAAGTAAACATGATTCTTCCTGCGATCCATGAATCAAATATTGTCTTAAGTTATCTTTAAGAGTCTTGTTTTCAATGGACAAATCAGAAATAACAGTCCTCCTTTATTCATATTTAGATGGTGAGATAGTTTCAGATGGGAAAGATTTATAGGGCTTATACTTTGCTGCTACTAGTCCCAAACCATATATACGGCCTTTCTTGTGAGTCCCTCTCAATAATCCTTTTTTTAATACTCATTCTTCAAATAACAATTTAGTAGAGAGGAAGAATATAACCAGCCAAAACACAAAGTAACATAATATTTAATAGTTCATAAGAACTTGCACAATCTTGAATTTTCAGACTCTACTTGATTTTTCAGACTCTAAATCTTATTATGTGTGTCTAACCCACAAGAAATCTTCTAAGTTACTATCATCATGCTAAAATAGAACATACACAATGGGAGAAATTATATGTATCACAAAAAATAGCTAAAGTCAATACCATTAAATCATCATCAATAAAACCAATTTGATCAAAATAATGACTCATTCAACGACATATAGCCTCTAAAACATTTTCCCCCATCTTCTGTCAAGTTTCTTAAAAGAGTTATTAAGCTTTCTCCCAACAAGAGCTATAGCCTCTGAAAAACTTTCTCCACCTTGATCTTCATCCTCTTCAGTGTTGGACACAAAAGCTATACTTTTGTTCTTCTTTTATGATCTTCCATTTATAGCCACTTCAAAGGTTTGAAAAGAGCCAATGAGTTCATCAACCTTCAAGGTGCTTAAATCTGGAGCTTCTTCAATAATTGTTACCTTCTTGCCAAACTTCTTAAGTAAAGATCTGAGAATATTTTTGACCAACTTCTCTTCTGACATCTTCTCTCTCAAGGAAAATAAATTATTGGTAATGTCTCTAAGTCTGATGTTGAAATCAGAGATAGATTCATCTTCATCCATTCTCAGATTTTAAAACTTTATAGTGAGGAGTTGCAACCTTGACATCCTAACCTTGGATGTGCCTTCATTGGTAGTTTTGAGAATCTCCCAAGCATATTTGGCTTTAGTATAAGTGTTGATTAATCTAAACATATTCTTGTCAACACTACTGAAAATAAAATTCAAAGCCTTGGAGTTTCCAAGAGCTTCATTATCTTCGACATCAGTCCATTCAACTTCATGCTTTAAACTTGTTGTACCATCTTGAGAAGAATCACACGATGTTTCCACCCTTTAATCACAACCTTCCAAATTTTGTTGTCTATGGATTTGAGATATGCATATGTTTTAGCCTTCCAATTGTCATAATTGGTTCCATCCAAAATAGGTGTTCTGTTGATAGACCCTTCATCCTTTGTGTTATCCATAAGAATAAAAAATATCTCCTTGGAGCTCACTCAAAGAGAACCGGGTGCATGCTCTGATGTCAATTAAAATTATGTTCCGGATGGGACATATTTTAGAAACAATGTTGGGACAACTGGTCCAACTTCTTAAACCAGTAAGACAACAATATAACAACAACAATAATACAATGCACAAATAAATATAATAGCACAAGAGATTAGTAACCCAGTTTAGTGAAACCACACATACATTTGGAGGACACTCTACCCAAAAAAGGAAATTCACTACTTCAAATTAGTATAATTAGTCTTATAGGAACATCAACCCCATGATATTCAAGACCTCTTCATAATCCTAGTGAATTTCTATTTAGGGCTCCCTCTAAATATGTGAACTCCTCCCATTTTCTCTCAATCACTAACCCCTAGTGATCAACTTCAACAACAACTCTATTAATTGTTGAATTTATAACTCAACTAAGATAAACCAATAACTATGCAAACTTACTGAAACATAGAGTGGTATACACAAATAGATTCAAAACTAATACATCATTAGCGTGGAATATAAGAAATAAAGACTCACAAACCCTAGACACTTAGAACTTAATCTAGTGCATAAAACTCTTCACAATACATTAGAATTGAGTTTTCTTATATATAAATGTATTCTGGTCTTTTTCTTTTTGGATATTTAAATTAAATTCATCAAGAATAATAGCTTAACTAATTGGATTTGATTTGCTCCATAAATCTCTCAAACAAAATATATGATTTGTTATATATATCAAATTCAAATTTAAATCTCCATTAAAATTTTTTTTGATCTTCAATGTTTGTCAAACAAATAAAACAAACATTGCTAAATAATTTGAAACAAATTTGATTGAACCTAACCATGTTTGTTACACAAGAAAATTCTTGTGAAACATAATGACTAAGCCTCCACTGTTGTGTTTGATTAAATCATCTCATCATTCTCAATTTTCTTTTCAACTCCCTTATTTCAATCCAATTTGTTTCATTGCCATCTTTTTTCTTTCAATTTGATCAGTTTCATTATTGTGTTCATCATGTCAGTGGAAAGCTCTGTAAGCAGCATCAATAGTGGGTCTTCATCTCATGCCAATAAAAAAGGTTATCAAACTGATACTCTCAATCCTTACTTCATTCATCCTAATGAAAATCATGCTTAAGTTCTTGTGTCCCTTTTCTTTCAAGCATCAACTACCATTCTTGGTATCGTTCCATGACCATGGTATTAAGATCCAAGAATAAACTTCACTTCATCAATGGTAGTTTGCCTCGACCGTTAGATGAAGATCCCAATTTTGTTACTCGGGACCGATGCAACACCATGATCATGTCATGGATTCACATTTCAGTTGAATCAGAAATAACTCAAAGCATACTATGGATGGATAATGTTGCCAAACTTTGGAATGAATTGAAAGATCGTCTCTATAAAGGACATGTGTTTAGAACTTCTGATATTCAGGAAGAAATATGCAATTTAAAACAAGGTGATTCTTCCATTTCTTCATATTATACAAAACTCAAGAAACGGTGGCAAGAAGTGGACAATTTTCGTCCAATTCTTGAGTGTTTTTGTGATTCTACTTGTCAAACGGTTACCAAAATTCGTGCATACATAGATGGTGATAAAGTTATGAGGTTTCTCAAAGGCTTGAGTGAATAATATTCAATTGCCAGATCAAAAATTATGTTGATGGATCCTCTTCCCAATATCTATAGAGTTTATTCTTTACTTGTTCAACAAGAAAGACAAGCCACATTACTTATTGATGAATCAAAGGTGTTGGCTTTTCCCAAATCAAATCATAGTCAGAACTATAACTTCAATCTTAACTCTAATTTTGTGGCAAAGGAACTAGAGGTGGCAGATCATTTAGTGGCAGAGGTAGAGGTACATGTTTTTGTACTCACTGTGGCATACCAATCATAGAGTCGATTCTTGCTTCAAAAAGCATGGTTTTCCCCCACATTGGAAGCAAGATGGCACAATCAACAATTATGTGGCTACAACTGAAAAAGAAGAAGAATCTCAAGTTAAATTCCATGAAGAAAATGAGCAGGATCATGGTAACTTGGTTTTCACACCAGATCAGCACAAAGCATTATTGGCCCTTCTTCAAGGTGCGTCTTCTTTACAAAATCACAACATCAATCATCTGAAAACTCAACCTGATATTGGCTTAGGTATCATATGTATTATCCTTAATACTCATAGACCTGAAAATTTCATTCTTGACACTAATGAACCTAACCATGTTTGTTACACAAGAAAATTCTTTCAATGCATGAAAACAATTAAACCTATAACCATTAAATTACCAAATAGAGCACTAGTCACCATCAACTTTGGTGGAACCATTCAATTTGACAACCATTTCTATATCATTGATGTACTATACATGCCGAATTTTTCCTTTAATCTTATCTCAGTCCCTAAGTTGACCAAAACATTAAATTTCCAATCGATGTTTAATGATATTGATTGCATAATACATGACACTTGCTCTAATAAGATGATAGACACAACTAGATTGAATGGTGGATTATATGTCTTGGCCTCTCCATTTGTTACCTTGCACCATATTCCATATGCTCACTCCATTAGTGTCTTGCATACTCCTTCTTTATACATGTCTCAAAACAGTAATCTTTGGCACTTAAGACTTGGCCATACTTCAACTACAAAATTATTTGAGTTGAATAAAAGTTTCCCTGTTATCAAATCTATTAATTCTACTTCTCCCTGTGATGTTTGTTTTTATGCTAAGCAAAAGAGACTTCAATTTTCCCTAGTTCTCATGTTTTTGCTTCTATTTTTTATTTGGTGCATATGGATATTTGGCCCCCCTATTCATACCATCTATGATGGGATACATATATTTCTTAACTGTTGTGGATGATAAAAGTATATTTACATGGTTATTCCTTATGAGGTTAAAATATGAATCTTCATCCCTCATCAAAAAATTTGTATCAATGATCAAAACTCAATTTAACCTTAACATTAAATGCATTATATCTGATAATGGTTGTGAATTCTTTCTCATTGATTTTTAGAAACAACTTGGCATCATTCATCAAACATCACGTGTCCGTACTCCTCAACAAAATAACATTGTTTAAAGGAAGCACCAACATGTCCTTGGCATTACTAGAGCAATCTTATCTGAAGCTCATTTACCTCCAATTTTTTGGGCTCGTGTTGTTGGTTATGCAGTTCATATCATAAATAGGTTACCTACTCTTTTCTTAAGGCATAAGTCACCTTAATAGATTCTATACAACATATTACCTGACATCACCAATTTAAGAGTTTTTGGATCATTATGTTTTGCTTCCAAAGTTGGATTCTAGATATAGGAAATTCATTTATCTAGGATACAAACCTGACATCAAAGGTCACATTTTATTTGAATTGCATTGTAAAGAGTTATTTGTGCCAATAGATGTTTTTTTATTTGAACAAAACTTTCCTTACAAATAATTTTCAGTACAAAATCATAATTCTGATTCCAAGTCTAATACTTACAATCATAATTATTTTGATGATTTTTTTATCACTTATACACATCTACCACACATGGACCTGTTTATCCCACTACTATCCAAAACCATGATATGGCCACTACTTAAAATCGCATATAATTTATTCCATTAGAGATAACATCACCTGATGCACTTGACTTGATCCATCAATTATCACCACCTATTTCAAATCCAATTAATGTTCCTGATACCAATCTTGCTTCATAAGCAACATTACCTGTCAAAAAATCTACTAGGCACATTAAACCCCCTACATATCCACAAGATTACCATTATAATCTTATTTCCAATACAGTCACCACTTCAGAAGCAGTTGCTCCTAATTCATCTTCTCAATGTAATTATCATATATCATCCCTATCGTATAATGCACTATCTCCTCAAATAAACATTTCACTCTTGATTTGTCTACCATTTGTGAACCTCAATCATATGCGTCAGCCATATGTGATACTAATTGGAGGGATACTATTTAAACTGAATTGGTTGCTCTGATCAAAAGTAACACTTGGAATCTTGTCCCTTTACCTTCACATAAGAAGTCCATTGAATGCAAAAAGGGTGTTAAAATTTAAGTTGCATGCCAATGGTACTGTTGAAAGGTATAAGGAACAATTGCTTGCCAAGGGTTTTACTCAAACTGAATGGTTGGGTTATATGGACACTCTTAGCCCTATGGTCAAAATGACAAAAATTCAAGTGCTTATATCCATTGTAGTTGTTCAAAACTAGCTACTTTTCCAACTTGATGTTAATACAACTTTTCTTCATGGAGATCTTAATGAAGAAGTATACATTAAGGCGCCTCTAGGTCTTGACTTGACTCATTTAAATCTTGTGCGTAAATTGCAAAGGTCACTCTATGGATTGAAAAAAGCAAGTCGGCAGTGGAACACTAAACTTTCTAATACACTAATATCTATAATATATCTTCAATAAAAAGATGACTATTCTCTCTTCATCAAGAATTCCTCCAAAGGTTTTACAATTATCCTTATCTATGTGGATGATTTGGTTTTAGGAGGAATTGACCTTGAAGGAATCCAACAACTCAAAATTATCCTGAATGACATGTTAGCATCAAATATTTAGGAGTATTAAAATACATCCTAGGTTTTGAAATTGCTTGAACCACATAAGGCATATCTATTTGTTAAAGGAAATATGCTCTAGATCTGATACTTGATGCATGTCTTATTGGAGCAAAACCATTCAACACACCAATGCAACCTGATTTGCAACTTCATAAAACACTTGGCACTCCTCTTTTTGAACCTACTTCATACAGAAGACCATTGGTAGGCTACTCTATCTCACTCACTCCAAACCTGAGATAGCTTATGCAGTAAGCAAACATATCCAATTCTTTGATGCTCCGACTGACAAGCATATGTTAGCTAGCCTACGTGTGCTACATTCTCTAATAAATAACCCAAGTTAAGGTTTATTCTTTAGCTCTTCTTCCATATTATGTCTCAAGGGGTTCTTTGATTCTGGCTGGGGGCATGCCTTGACACACGTAGATCCACCACAGACATATGTTACTTTCTTGGCAAGTCACTTATTAGATGGAAATGTAAGAAACATGTTATTGTGTCTCGATCTTCTCTGAGGCTAAGTATAGAGAATTAGCTCATACTACTTGTGAAGGCATTTGCCTTCTCTCTTTACTCAATAATTTTCATCTTTCACACCAAATGCCAATCATCATCTATTGTGACAACAAATATGCACTATACATAGTTTCCAATCCAGTTTTTCATGAGAATGAAACATATAAAAATTGATTTCCATGTGGTTCGAGATAAAGTGTCAGATGGAATTGTACATCTCATGTTTGTTACTTCAAAGGAGTGGATTGCTGATATCCTTACCAAATCATTACGTCCGAGCCCATTTTATAATCTACAAGCTAAACTAGGAATGATTGAAATACATTCTACCTTGAGTGGGGATGTTGAATCTAATGATAAAATAAGAATAAGAAGTAGCTAACTAGTTTATAGAAAATAATAACTGAATTTTAACTAAGTTAATTAATTGGTTAGACACTTACTATATTGGTTAGTAGCATTAGCTTACTATATAAGTTACCAATCTCCCTTGTTTGTAATAATTTAGATGATTTGTAATGAAAAGTTCCAATAATATTTTCTCCTTACTATTTTTCAATACTTTAGTTCATCTAGCTTGAGTCTTAACAAAAACACTTTCTTGTTCCTTCCAACGACAATGCTTTATAAGAAAAACATTAATATTTTCCAGCTAACAAAAAAATAAATGTTTTTTATTTATTTTTAAACCGTTCTCATTTTCTTACCTATGAGAGGGATCTAAAACCATTATCGTTTAGTTAAGATTTTTAAGAGAGCTACCTATAGAAGGGATATTATCGTTTAGTTAAGATTTTTAAGAGAGCTAATTGCCAAATTGGTTTAAAATGTGATTTTTTTTAAAATAACCACCTTTTTCAAAAATTATTCCAAAATATCAAGTTTTTCGATTTTTTTTGAAATAACCATATTTTAAAAAAGATGCGTCATATGAACGGGCGCATCCGTCTTGGCCCAAGAGGAGGCGCCTAAGGCCTTAGCGCCTGCATTGGAGGCCTCATAAGAAGGCACCTAAGGCCTTGGCACCTGCATTGTGCCTCATGAGGAGGCGCCAATGCCTATGGCGCCTGCATGTATTGACATGTTAGGTGCCTAGCCTCTTGTTGTATGCATTTTATATCCCTTATGTTTAAAAACCTCGCCCTGGATGCAATATTTTTCACAAAAATCTTCCCCTACTACCATATTTTCTTTCATTCAACTCCACTCTCCTTCAAATTTTTGTGTTTTAACCATGTCTGAATACATTCACAAGAGAAATGTCGATTTAATATTTTCAGTCGATGTGACTCCGATAAAGATTAGACTATGGAATATAGATTTGTTTGAACGTCTTAATCGGATGTTGAACAGTTGGTTAGATGGAGAAATTGGGGATGGTGAAAGGATTAGAAGAATCCAATGGCTTGTGTCCACGTTCAACCAAAATGGAGAAGTGCGTGAATGGATGGATATTAAGACTGACCAAGACATTCATATGATGATGCATTACATGTTCAAAATTGTTTTTATGGTTGTAATCGCCTAGTTATTGTATGGTAGTTGTTTTAATTATTTGTGTTGTTGTTTATGTAATGATATTTGCTCATAAACTTATAATATGAAATAAATTTAATTTTTCATATATTGCAAGAGAGGTACATTTGAATTTATCTGGTTGTGCTCGTTCCAACACTAAGACAGTTAGTACGATTTTGACCTGACTGACGGCATGAACTACATAATCTAACCATTTTGTTCACCGTATCCATTTAGGTTTGAATCCGGGTGCTATTTGGGTGACCCTTTTTCTTCCTTCACATAACTTCGTTGTTCCAGAAAATGTCCCCTTGATATTCTGGCCAGTAATCCTCTCTTGCCACTACGGAAAAACTAATTTTATAAATATTTCATAGGCTGGTGACTTTGTAAACTTCAGATAGCAAGTAGGATGAATCCCTTCGAACCTTTGAGCATGCCACAATGACATGAGTGCAAGGCGTACGAAAGTCTTGAAACTTTCTGCAGTCGCACCAACCTCTATCTAGTTCAACTCTATATTGTCCCATCGGCATGCCCTCATTGTGATCCATGGACTCGACAACAGTATACCAATCTTTAGTGAGGTCAAACACTGTAACCACATGTGTGTTTTCTTTGGCAGTTTCATGTCTAATGAATTTCATTGAAGCATCACTGAACAACTGCCCAGATTTCAACACTGAACTCCATTTGGAGCGTCTGGTTTCAAACAGTGCCCCTAGCCTGAAATATGTTGCCTGCACCAAAGCGGTTATTGGTAGGTTACAAATATCTTTGAAGAAGAGTTCATTGATTCCACAAGATTTTTTGTCATGTGGCCCCAACGTTGACCGTTGTTGTATGCCCTAATCCACTTCTCCAATGGAATACTATCGATCCACCGTACTACATCTTTGTTTGACAATCTTATTTCTTTGAGGTAGTGTTTGAAAGAAGGTTCTGATAATGTGTAACCTACATTGACAAACTTCTTCCGCAACGTCTTATCTTTGATTTCCCGCATGAAATTCTGAGCAATATGTTTAATATAGAAGACACGCGTCGAAGGAGGATTATGCCAGCCATTATCAATGTTATCATATGCACGGATGATTGAAGGGTGTCAGTCGGAGATCAAACATAAGTTAAGCTGAGGTGCAACGTGCAATCAGAGATTTCTTAGGAAAAAACTCCATCCCTCAGCAGTCTCCCCTTCTACAAGGGCAAAGGTGATTGGAAAAATGTTGTTGTTGCCATCTTGTGCCACTGTCATCAGTAACGTTCACTTGTATTTCTCGTACAACCATGTACCATCAATTTGTATAATTGGTTTATAGAAAGAAAAACCTATGATGCATGGTTGATACGCCTAGAATAGATGGTGGAATATTCCATTCTAAACAACACATGTCCCGTCTGGTGTATACGCGGACAACGTTTCCAACTTGACAATAGTCCCTGGAGCATACTGTTTTAGAGCCAACAGGTATTTTGGAAGTTATTTATAAGACTCCTCCCAATTTCCAAACACTTTTTCAACAACCTTTGTCCTAGCTATCCATGCCTTCCTATATGATGGAGTGTACTCGTACTCTGCCCTAATATGCGAGATTATTGTACTCACCTTTAACGATGGATTGTCGCCAATGACAGACAATATTTCATCGCATATTAGCTGAGAGCTTAATTTCCGATGATTCTGCATTGGGTTTGTCGGCATGCATGTGTGAACTGGACCCATGGATCCAATCTCTCAAGATTCATTCCTCTTCCGGTACGAAACTGACAACCTAAAAAGGCAATGCTCATTCGGACAATAAATTTTGTACCTCAATGTGTTAGTTCTATCAACTCTAAAATCATCTGATAGTTCCGGCTTTTACACATTCCTATTTCCAGAAAGTATAGGTAATTCAGTAAATATTATGTATTTGCCGTTGTTACGTAACATTAATAAGGTAAGCACATATAGTTGGGGTTCAACTGTGTTGGCCCATCTATATAGTGCAATGTGTAAAAATGAAAAAAAGAATACTTGTACATTTTTTTCATGTGCGTATTTCCTACAAGCATGGGGTTGGTCAAGAATGCCGTCACTCGCCCCGATAAACCAGAACCCATTCATGTTCCCGTTTGCAACAAAGTAAGTGTAACACTTTACCACTTAATTAATTATATTTTATATTACAATTAACTATAAATAATATTTTTCAATTTTTTTTATCTAAGATGGTCAGTAAGGGGGATGAACTACAATAGGTGTCTGAAACACGCTATAATAGTCTATCACAATCTGTTGGACCACATTGGACCAAACTATGTAATACTCCTACACAACTATATTTTAATTTAAAAATACTTATCAAATTATTTATCATCTAATCATTTCGTATTGTTTTACAGTTTATTTGAATGTCATATATAGGTCTTGAGTATGATGTGAATCACGACGATGCTGCAGTTTAGACACCAAAGACACAAATTATTCGGTTCACTACTGTGGAAATGCACTAGAGTGATCGGGTCAAACTGTAGTTTAGCATGCAACAACAGATTCCAGAACCTCCGACGTGTTTGGGGAATTGGCATAAAAAAAGAGTTGATGCCCAATGGGATTATTCCGACTAAAGATACTTTACAAAAGAGATGTGTCGTTAATGGAGGAATCAACGACAATACATCTTAAAAGTCATCCATGGTGCAAGACCAACTCAACAATATATGGCATGATTTAGGTCGGTAACAACTTAACAATTTGTGTCTGAACCGCGATATTTGATGGATCCATGCCAATTAGCTTCGTCATCGTACACCCAACAACAAGTCCTCGTCCAACACCAATGTCAAACCACCCAAATCCAACAACCAACCTCATAATATCAACCTACCACATACACCCAACAACGAAATACCCAACTTCGTAACCCATTCATGACATCCACCCAACAACCAAACACCCAACGTCGCAATCCATTCATGCCACCCATCCAACCACAAAACCAAGAATCAAACCCTACCCACCAACAACCATATGATTCAACCACAACCGTCCATAGCCTAGATAATTCATATGGGTCACTTTATCATATCCCCCCACCAATGACCACTCAAACAATCCAACACCGAAACACACAACCATTATTTAACTATAGGACGCCCCAAGAACCATTGCTTCGTTTCCAAAATGATTCAATGTCCCAATTCGGGCAACTATGCCGTCCATAATCTATCCAACCCCATCGACCTACCTACGATGGCATGGGCACCGAACTCCATTATGAAAGTGTCGTTGGCCAGAGCCCCTCCGGATATTGGGAACAAATGATGACACATCTGTCAAATACCGCTGGAACTTCGGCCGGGCCTTCACACCAGCCATCACTCGATCAGGTCAGCACACAAATAACCCAAACACCTTAGGAAAATCGTGGGAGACCTCAGAGACAAACTAACGCACTTGGATGTGGAACAGGGGGACGTTCCGATCGGGCCAGTCATTAAGTTTTTGTCAATCCCATGTAACATTTATTGTAGCATGAATAAAAAAAATTTACATTATTTTTTATTATTTCATAAATAAATAAAAAATTAAAAGAAAAAAATTGGCGCCATAGGCATTGGCGCCTCCTCATGAGGCTTCCAATGTAGGCGCCAAGGCCTTAGGCGCCTCCTCTTGGCGCATTATGGATGCGCCAGTTCAACTGGCGCATCTTCTTTTAAATGTGGCTATTTCGAATTTTTTTTGAAAAACTTGTTAGTTTGGAATTAATTTTGAAATGTTGATTATTTTGAAAAAAAATCCTTAAAACGTTCTAAAAGTCTTAAAAGTTTTACGTGCCTGATATGACTCGTCATTTATATTTGTTTTGCTCTTTTCACATAAGTCTTATGCTGGAGTGCAAGTTGTTTTAATAAATTCCATTGATTAAAAAAAGTTGTAGATTTTTTTAATTATAAATTATACATAAATAAAATACATAGACACGTACACAAAAATCAAATAACTCAGAATCACATAATTATGCCAATCATTTTCACAATATTCAACTTTCTATTACCTATCTCAGAGGGCTTAACCAAAAGTGACACATTTATCAATTACCAACAACAATTTTTATAATCAAACTGAAAAAGTAATGAAATTACATTAATATTGTGCGCCAAGAGTCTTAAGTGGTGGAGAATGAGTAAGAATTGAGTTTTCCTACCCTTACTCTGATTATTTTGAACACTAGACGTTTGACTTGTTTGTTTAGAATATTCAACTCCGTCCCTAGACTTTAGTGCAATCTAATCACAAACAATCTTTTCATAAACCCTTCTTTAAGGTAAAATAAACATAACCCATCAAACTCACTTTTTTGCTTTAGGGCATCACTTCGAAAACCCTTTTTCAAGGTAAAATCAATCAACCCACACACATTTTCTACTCTGGACTATGAAGCTCTGATTCTTCATCACCTGATGAATGATATGTAGGCACAAAGGCCACAATCCTTGGCGAGTATAATAATAAAAAAATCCCATTCTTTCACACTCTTTTGAAAATAAAATAAAAAACGAGATAAAGACCCACGCACGAAGAGAACTTAAATGGTTCCCATGGAGTACCATGGACGTGACGGGTGCTAATACCTTCCCCTTGGGTAACCGACTTCCGAACCCAATATTGCGAGACTGATTCTTTATCCGTAATTCACGCTCCCCATGCGCACACCTTTTTCCTGAGGGTTTTATCGATTATTTCCCCTTTCCTTTCTTATAGGAACAAATAAAATTCGGTGGCGACTCTTCTGATGTCAATTTCAGTTTCGAAGTCCCCATATTCGTTTACCCCTTGTAGCGATAACCATGGAGGCTGATTGTTTCAGCTATGCTAGGAAATGTCATAAATGTCAAATTTATGCTAACAAAGTACATGTACCGTCAATGCTACTGAATGTTTGACATCACCTTGGCATTTCTTAATGTGGGGCATCGACATGATTGGCGCCATAGAGTGTAAAGCTTCTAATGGTCATTGTTTTATCCTAGTTTCCATTAATTAATTTACCAAATAGGTATAATTCGCTTCCTACACCAACGCGACGAGACAAGTGGTCGCCCGTTTTCTCAAGAAGGAGATTATCTACCACAATAGAGTTCTAAGCAAGATCATCAACAATAATGGTTCGAACCTCAACAACAAGATAATGACAGAATTGTGTGAGAGTTTCAAGATTGACCACCATAATTCTTCTCCATATCGTCCAAAGATGAATGACATTATTGAGGCTGCCAACAAAAACATCAAGAAGATCCTGAAAAAGATGGTGAAAACCTACAAGGATTGGCATGAAATGCTACCATTTACATTGCATGGATACCATACCTCAATCCGCACTTCAACAGGGGCAACCTCATTCTGCTCAATCTATGGGATGGAAGTAGTTCTCCCAGTCAAAGTAAAGATACCATCAATGAGAATTCTGATGAAAACCAAGCTAGATGGAGCTGAATGGATTCAAAACAATTATCATCAGCTCAACCTCATTGATGAGAAGCGCATGACCGCTCTGTACCATGGACAATTGTATCAACAACGATTCAAGAGAGCATTTGACAAGAAAGTCCATCCTAAAGAGTTCAAGGAAGGATATCTCGTGCTCAAGAAGATCTTTCCCATACACAAGGATTCATATGGGAAGTGAAATCCCAGTTATGAAGGCCTATACGTTGTAAAAAAACATACTCTTGGAGGTGCTCTATTTCTTACAACTATGGATGGTGAAGAGCTCACTCACCCCATGAACTCTGATATAGTCAAAAGATATTATGCCTAATAATAATCCACTAAGTCGAAAACCTAAAAAGGAGACTTAGGGAAAAATGAGTATCCCGGTAGACTGAAAAGCAAAAAGGACGGTCCAGGGAAAAGTTAGGGATAAATAAAAAAAATGATAGCTTGATAAGTTGAAAGCCTGAAAAGGAAGCTTAGGAAAAAAAACGTCCTAGTGGATTGAAAATCCGAAAGGGCGGTCCAGAAAAAAGTTAGGGACAAAAGGCAAAGACTGCATCAGACAAAACTAATTAATACAAAAGAGCCAAAGGCGGAACATCAATCCAGGTGCTCCCTTTAGAAGTAAGGTTTTGCGGAGCCATGGTTATTAGGGATAATAGTGGTCATTGTGATTCAATGTAAACCTTTTCCCATTGCCATTTTAAAATTTATAACATTCCATGGAGTTACACCATTTATGTGCTACCATTCTTGAATAAATACAAGTTTTCCTATCAATTTCTATCATTTGCTGTTTTTCTCTGCCTTTTCTTTATTATGCAAAATGTCATTTATTTGTTAATAATGAAATTTTTTAACTTAAAAGGAATATTTAGCACATTGAAAAAACACAATTTTGCTTTGACATGTGAGAATATTGAAAGGAAATCTTTTATTTTCCCCGTAAGTCTCAAGGTTGTAAGACTTCTCCTGGATAATCACAGCAGGAATATCCATGGAGAATAACTCATCAATCCTCTGAAAGAGTCCTCTTGGCTAGTTGTGACTATCAAGATTGATAGATCCTCCTTTGATTCAGAACCTCTATAAAGCTTCTACAAACTCCCAGTCTGCATAATGTTAGAATTTACATATCATGATAATTCATATATCATGCATATAAGAAAATCAAATCATGTGTAGCCTGAAGTGTACTTCTTGCTCATTTGCATTATCTCATGTCTCGCTGTTGATTGTTATCCCTTGACCCCCAAGTCCAGTTGTTATTGGCACTTTCCAAAGTCTAGTTGTCATTGGCATTGCTTGCAAATCAAATTGTTATTGGTATATCCAAAGTACAATTGTCACTGGAATTGTTTAAAACCCAATTGTTATTGGTACTCTCCGAAGTCCAATTGTCACTGGCATCTTGTTCAAAACCTAGTTGTTGACAGTATATGCTTTGAAAATCGAATTGTTATTGGTATCCTTGAGTTCTAGTTGTCACTAGTATTGTTTCAAAGCCCAATTGTTATTGGTATTCAAAGTCTATTTGTTATTGGCATAGTTTAAAGTCCAGTTTTCACTGGCACCATTTGTCAAAATTCCAATTTTTATTAGTAACCAAAGTATGGTCGTTACCAACATGCATCTTTTAAATTCTAGTTGTAACTCGAACCTTATTTTCTAAGTCGAATTATTATTGGCATCCAAAGTCCAGTTGTCACTAGCACCATTGTCCAAGCCTGGTTGTTACCATCTTTACTCTCGAAGTCTAATTGTCATTGGAACCTTTTAAAGTTCAATTGTCATTGGCACGCTGTCTTAAAATCCAATTGTTATTGGTATCTCAAGTCCAGTTGTCACTGGCATCACTTGTAAATTTTGGTTGTTACCAGTGTATGTATTCCAAATCCAGTTGTCACTGGTGTCTCTTTATAGTCTGGTTGTCACCAGTATCTATTTTTAAGTCCAGTTGTAACTGGCATCCCCTACAAAATCCAATTGAAATTTGTACATTTTAAAGTCCAATTATAACTGGTACATTTTAAAATCCAATTGTAACTGGTACCTTTTAAAGTCCACTTGTTACTGGCGCTGCTTGTAAGTCTAATTGTCATTGGCATCATTTAAAGCCCAGTTGTGACTGACACTCTGTTTTAAAATCCAATTGTAATTGGTCTCTTAAGTCCACTTGTTACTAGCACTGTTTGTAAGTCCAATTGTCATTGGCATCACCTTTAAAGTCAAGTTGTAACTGGCACCGATCCGTTTGAAGTTGGTTGTAACAAATACTTATGGTATAAGTCCAACTGTTGTTGGCACCTATAGAGAGTCTTATACCCTATTTATCCTGATGTTTCCTAGAAAGTCATGCATGACTCGTCATTCTTAGGAATTCCTAGAATTATGGATGTCTTTCCTGTTGGAAGACTCTGACTTTTTGTCTTGGTTGATTTCTATGTAAAGAATCATAATAGCTTTTGCATGGATGTTTTTCTTGTCAGAAAACTCCCGAATTTTATTTTGGACGATCTCTTTGTAAAGAATCTTCATGCTTCTGTTTGCATAGATAACTTTCTTGTAAGGAAGCTCTCGAGCTTGTCATGAGTCGATTTTCCTTGTTGGGAATCCCTTTTACTGATCGATTGATTTTGTTGTAAGAAAATTCTCGAACAATGTGACATTTGGTTTCATTGTTATGAATCCCCAAAGTCTTTGATTGGATGTTTCTTGTCAGAAAACCCAGAATTTTGTCTTGGACAATTTCTTTGTAAAGAATCACCAAGTTTCTTTTGTGTGGATGCTTTTCTTGTGAGAGAGCTCCCAACTTTGTCTTTTTTGTATTCCTTGTTAGGAATCACCGTTTTGTTTTGATTTTGACGATTTTCTTGTTAGAAAACTCTGAATCTTTGTGTAGAATGCATTTCTTGTCAGAAATCTCCTAACCTTTTGAATTCTCTTATATTCTAAAGTGTTGTTCTTCAACTTTCAACTTGAATACTCCCTAGTGTGTCTGTTCTCCAGCAAGATTGTTATCCCCAGCGAGTTTCTACCCTCATTTTTGTTTTCTGTGGGCCATTGTTACCCTTATCTCCAGCATTCGACTTAATTTCGTTATACCGTCGATTTTTTTATCAATACATTGACTGTATTTCATCATGTTATGACCTTTTGCATACTACATCCATTTTTTGTCGATATTCACAAACTGGATTTGAGCATATTACCTAAGGTTTTGCTTGCAATTCTTAACTTCAATTTTCCTTGCAAGTTCTTGCGTTATGTGACATTAATTCGCATCCTCACATCACGATCTTAATTTGTGCACGCTTCATTTCTTGATTGCTTTATTTATCTAGTTCTAACACATGAGTAAAATAAACCCTTTTTTTCAAAAAGAACAAAAATAAAGCCTTGATCCAGCGTCGATTATTTTCACAAAGATCAAACCATTCATCCATTTCAAACCTTCTATTTCATTTCACTCTCAATCCATTTCTATAAATTGCTTAATTTTTCAATCCATTCAAAATTTCTCAAACTATTCCATCAAACCTCCTCTACAATCGCTAATCAAATGCTTGATCCAATTTCAAGTCATTTTCTCAATAAAAATAAAAAACACTTAACCACTATTGAGAACTTTTCAATAAGAGAGATGAAATAAAAGGGGTGTAGCCAACGAACTCCTGAGAGTTATATCTGAGATGTAGTTCTCATCAATCCAAACTCTTATCATCCTTAAATAAATTCTACAACACTTAATAAACCTTGACTAGTTTCGAGTGCGCTTTATCCAACAAACTCCAAAAAAATTTAAAAATATCAAAACCCTTTTGCAATTAAGATGAAAAATGAGCAGGGTGTATTCCATGAATTCCCGAGACTTAGGAACTGAGATGTAGTTCTCGTCTCTCCGAACTCTCTCATCATCCAAAAATACTTCAAACCAATCAAATTATTTTCTCGCCGTCGTGCGATTAATCCTTAAACCCTTTTCATAAACGAAAGGTATTTTTTTCTAGAGACGATGTAAAAATAATGTTTCGTCCACTTGAACGTGTGAGTAAGCTAGTAGCGTTACCCACAAATGTTGGTTTGTAAATCCATTCGGTCGTGATGCAAATGTTTCCTTCTCCATTGGTTTTGGGTAGCCAACAATGTTTTTCGATTTACATAAAGTAACTTTCTCTAAAATCCACCAACAAACAAACATTTTCTACCCAGAACTACGTAAGCCTTGAGTTCTGTATTGTACCCAGAGATACGTAGGAGTAGGATTTGTAAATATTTTCAGGCCCATTAATAAAAAACTTAGGTTTAGTTCCTTTCTTCGGACATTAATAAAAATCCAAAAACATTTTCTCTTTTCTTTTGGTCCCATTCTTCTTTCCCTCTTAATAACTCAAGAAGCATAACATTTCTAAGCTGACACTAACATGCACAATTAACCTAATGGTTCCCGCTGAGTACAACGGATGTGAGGGATGCTAATACCTTCCCCTTGCGTAATCGACTCTCGAGCCCTGATTTGGTTGCGACGACCAATATCATTGTCATTATTTCTTGGGTTTTATTGATATTTCCCCTTTCCTTTTTAGGAATAAATAAAGTTGGGTGGCGACTATGTTTAGTCCATTATGCGAGCGTTAATTGTGCTTCTCTAGGCCGTGTTCTCGTTTTTTCGAGGTGCGACACACGCCTTCCTAGAATATGCAAATACCAAGAGAACTCCTTAGTATTTTACTCATATTATACTCATTTACTAATCCATAAATTCAGAACACCATGTCTGATACATTTATCCCAGCAATTGGCCTATAACTAATCCTTAGCACCCTATGAGGAATACTAACATCCTTAACCTCAATCACCTTAAACAAGTTTCAGTATTCAGTAATGCCAGCGACCTTATTTGTAGATACTTATTTTCTACACCTTCTTGATCATAGTATTTTCACACGAAGGAACCTTGCTTTTGTCTAATCAATCTAGAGTAAAAGATGAAGGTTTCAAAAATTGCCCTCTATCATGTACCTTTTTAGGCTCCTTGACCAGCTTTTCACAGCTATGACCATCATCAGTAGAAGTCTTTATTAGCCAAACGATTTTCTTGACTCCTTTGCAACAACGACCTTATACACTTGGCTTCTTTTCAGTTGAAGTCCATATCTGAAGAACCTTCTTCGACTTCTAACTACTTGTGACATCCTTATGAATTATTTTCCTTCCAACTTCTTTCCTTAAGGTGGATACAATGTCTGGGGAATTTTATACAACATCTGTCTCAGGTTCACATGATTGAAAAAATCTTCTATTTATTTCAGAATTAACAACGAAACCTTGTTCATCCTTCCTCTGAGTTGGAAACTTAGTTACTAACATGTCACATGTGTTGTCTAGCGCATCCTGGTTGACATCTTCATTACCCTTTTATGATATCATTGATAACATAGTTGCTCCACAGTAGTTGAGTACAACTCCTACAGTATATATACCTTGAGAGTCACATGTGTAGTGTTTGCGAGATTTTGAGTTTATCGGAATAACTAACTGCAAGTGTACAGTCTATCGCGTAGTTTTAAAATATATCAATCCCACAGAGGCCAATAGTCAAATCTATCGTTTCTAATTGTTACGGTGTTTATCTAAGGCGAATGATTTAAGAGTGGGACAAGAAAATAATAAACTTTAATAAATTAGAGCAAGTAATACTAGAACGTGATTCGTATCAATTAACAGTACTCTTGATAGCTTCTAATAGGATTACTGTACGAGGCAATATTTTCTATCTTGAAAAGAATTCAATTAAACAGGGATTGTCGCTTCCTCGTATTCAGAACCAGATTTTACTCTTTAATTTATATTGTCCATTGTCACATATGACCGACGTTAATTGCATCAAAGTAGTAAATCTTATTTTAAGGAATTAGATTCTTTACTTAGTCAAAAAGTGATTTTGATTCGTAAGTTTAAATAAAAAGGGTCCCTAGCTTCCGCTTAGGTGACCGGGCCCTAACCCTATAGGTGCGCGTTCGCAAATAGTTTTAAAACATTCTTCTAGAAATATTAAACCTCCTAAGTAATTAATAAAGTGCTTTCGCGGTTTTTACTAACCAAAAATAACCAATTTTAATTTTAGTGCCAGATGGATTTCGATCTTATCTAACGTTATCACTATCCTACGTTCATAGTAGCGGATTTGATTAATTTAGGAAATTTGCGTTAAAACCAAAACAGCTCAAAATTGTAAGCCTAAAAAAATAACTGACAGATTACCGTCAAATGATGGTCCTCACATTCTAGTATGAATAAATTAACTACACATGATTATGGTAATTAAAAAGGAATTTGGTTTAGACTTAGAATTAAACATAACGACGGTTTTAAATAAAGCGGTTTAAAGGCAAAGGTGAGGAAATAAAATGTGATAAATAAAAGTGCGGGAAATAAAGCAAAGATAGATAAAGCAATTAAAGCGTAAATAAAGCTGAATAAAATAAGAACCTGCTCAAATTGGAGACTTGAATCTGATAAAATGCGGGTAGACAGAAATAAACTTCGATGGAATGTAAATGTGGGAAGATAAATAAGTTTAAAATAAAAGTGCTCCAAGCTTGATACACGAACAAAATGCGATAACCCTTTGATGTAAGGAGTTAAAGCTCTAATTATACTGAATTTATGGCTTATGTTGGTACTAAGCTTGGATGGTTTGTAAAATGAAGTTTGAAGCCTATTTATAATGTTCTAAAAACCTAAAATGTCATGTGAAGCTTTCTCATTTGGTGGGAGGAAGAATAGGGGAATATGGGAAGAGTATAAGACCAAGTGAGTCCATTTTCTAACCGCCTGCCTTTCACAAAGGATGGTGAATTCCATCTTTCCAACGTCTGGAAGAATGAGTCAATCCACCCGTTGGTAAGTATGACACATCATTTCTAATATGGCCTTCCCTATGGCGAACGCCATGTAGGTCACCTTGTGTGCAATTTCCATTTTTTCATTGTTTTGCATCTGAATAGTTTCCTTTCTTCGCATATGGCCCCAATATGGTTAAATACCTGAAATATAGACAAAGTACCCACATAACACTAGAATTATAGATAAAACGATATCAAGGGATGTACAAAATGAGTCGAAAATATACTTTCTTTATTTGAAAACCAGGAAAGTATATAATATCTCCTATCATGCTCATATTATAACCAGACAATATTTGATTAACAACATGCTCCACCGTATTGCATGATATGTCAAAAATATGCATGCCTTTCACAATGACTTCCTCCAAAAGTATAATATCTTCTTCAATTGTCAAGGTTTCTTTTAACACCATCCTTACAAGGGCTATTCCCATTTGATACAAATACTTCCATTTTTATCACAATATCCTCATGATAAGGAGAAACATTACACTTATTAGCATCCTCAGTAACACCATCATTATCCTTGTTGTTACTCACATTAATCTCCCTGATTAGCTTGGCAAAATGAAGGTATTCAAATAATATTATGGGTTTTAATCTCATGGTTTCAGAATGATCAATAGGATCAAAAGTCTCAGCATCACAAGGACTTTCGTCCTCTTCAATAGATAGCATATTTTTTTTGCAATATGTCAGTAAAACATTTCTCTATCTCAAGACCAATGACATTAATTTCCTTATCTTCATGGGGAGTTATATCTGTTTGAACCTCGTCTATGGCATATGAGTCCTTGCTTTTGATATCACTCAGATTTTCACAGAATAATGTCATGACTTCTTGTTCCACATTGTACTCCTTCAAAATATGATTCATCCAAAATAGATGTGTACAACTCCTCTTTGCATCCATATATTTAGTCTCAGTTGTTGATAATGAGACACAATTTTTCTTTTTGCTGAACAAGGATATAAAGTTGTTCCCAATAAGGAAGCACCCATAAGATGTGTTATTTCTATCATCTACACTTCTATCCCAATCAACATCCCAATATCCAACCATAATTGTGTTAGTGTCTCGCGATTAAAGTATACCATAGTTACATGTCCCATTGATATACCTCAAGATTCTCTCAATTTAATTTAGATGACTTGCCTTGAATTTTTCTTGAAATCTTGCAGACACCTGTATTTCATGATTAGACTTATACTTCTTCTTGATGCTCTTTGTACTCTTGTCATGAGACTTGATTAATTTCTCCATGATTCTCTTTATTATGTTGACATAAAGAAGGTATTCAAATTCCATATTCAAATACATGTCTATATGAGGTCTTTTCACATCCATATGATAAATATTAGCCTTATGACTACCTGATTGTTTTGGTACCTATCTGATGTCTTCAAGAATATCATCATGATACAACCCTCTATCTTATGCAACATATAACATATCTTCACACAACGTTTCTTCATGATCATGGATTTTATCACCACCACTGGATATGACAGGTTTATCCTAAAATCTTCATGTAAATGATCATTATTGTCCTTATGCATTTGATACCCTGTCAACATGTTAAACTATATTCCTAGAATGTCTTGAATTCCCAGATTGATTTCATGGGTCTCTTCACACAAAAATCACGTGATGATTATTATTTATAGGTATATTTAGGAGTTGGACATCAATAACCATTCCTCCATCAACTAAATCTGTTTTCACAACATGTGGAAAGTTGAGAAGAGCAATATCTGGAACATATTTCTTGACATACAGCCTGAGAGTGGACTTCAAGATACTAGGAGTAAAACCATTTCTAGTTGTACCAAACTCACTATCATGATTTTGGTTAATCATAACTCCATACATATGAGAAGGAATGCCATAATTCCTATTCTTCTCCAACTTCTTCTTCTGAACAACTACTGGTTGATCAATCTTGGGAGGACCTCTAGCCTGACAATCAGTCTTCCCTTTAATGAAAAATTCTTTCTTTAGTCTAATAATACCCGTATGTGGTAAATTAAACGTATAAGTAAAATGCTAAACCATCTTATATGGCATATTGATTTGGTTCCCAGGATGGAAAACTTCATAACAAATCCCTTATTAATCATTGATATCATAACTCATATGATAATCTTCTCTGTTAGGGCTCTTAAGCTTTCTATACCATAGCTCCGTTTTAGATTCTAACACGTCATCCACATTATGCTCTGCAGTGGTACCAATCATCTTCATCTTAACATATTTCTTTCTCTTATGTCTATAACAAGGTACAACATGGTTTCTTTCTCATATCATATTACTAATACATCTACTTTCAAGATTCCAATCTTCACAAGAGTACTCCTTGTGGGACAAACAAGCGACAATGATATTTGTATTGCCAAGCCAAACTTGTTGCCATTGCCTTTGAAGATTCTTATTCTGCTAAGGATATAACTATTGATAGTATGGTAGACTACTATACATCTTACATAAGTACATGAGAATGAAGGAGACACACTTAAGGAACTAGTAATCATGCTTTTCCCGATGCTGAGACAAGATACCTAATATTCTACATTCTGGTTTTTGAACAGAAGTAATACACCTTTTATTTGAATTTGATTGCCCGCTAGTATGCATATCTTCGAAAGAAACACCATTATTTATCTTATCATCTTCACCTTCATCATCATTCAATACATTAGAGATTATTATTTGTTCCCTTGGAACACTTTAGCCTTTATCTTGAATATGACCACAATCTTTGCAATTAAGACATTGAATTCCTCTAGATCTGTAAGAATAGTTGTGCTTTTGACTTTCTCCATCCTTTTCTATATGTCGAATGTTCTTGACATTGATAGTGACATTATTCTCATATCTCTTGTTAAGTCTACTCAATATTTTACTAAATCTCTTCTTCAACCAGAGATATTCTTTAAAATAATATTCTTCTTGACCATCACAATCTTCATAATTGTCCATAATCTTTTGAGGATTCTTAGCACCATGAAAATATTTTATTAACACACAACTTCTCCTTCATTAAAATTATCCATATTGAATATAATATGTATTCCCTGGAGCTCACCCAACAGGCTAGGGTTCCTGCTCTGATGCCAATTGAAATTCTGCTTCTCATGGGGCAAATGTCAAATGTGATGTCCTAGATAACTTGTTCGATAAGTTGAACCAGAATCACCATAATTAACACAAATTCAATTGTACAAGATGATAGATCATAAAATAAGTAAAAACATAAAATAATTGGTAACTCAGTTTGATGCAGCAACACCTACATTTGAAGGATTTTCTTCCAACCCAAGAAAGGAAATTCACTATTATTAGTTTAGTACAATTAGTCTCACAAGAAACATCAAGCTCTATGTTGTTGAATGCTTCTTCCTAACACTACCCAGTGACTTTTTATTTATACTCCCTCTAAATAAGAGAACCCGTCTCACTTTCTCTCAATTACTAAACCCTAGTGATTGGTGTTTAACCTAATTATCAATGTTGAATATTACAATTCAACTAGACAAACTTATATCTTTGCCAAGTTACAGAAGTATAGTGTGGTGTACATACTGTTAGGGACCAATTAGTACTACTTTTTATATCATTTTATTGGTCCCTTTTACCAAGTTTTGATGTAATTACACACTTTTATTCTCACTATTTTGTATAAATGCAATTAGGTTTAATTTATGTTGTTTTGAACAGTTATTTCACATATTTGTTAGTTTTGTAGAATTTTTGGGCAAGAGAGCTTTGGAATGCACAATCATAAATTTAAAGAAGTGTTGAATGCAATTTGGAAGCCTAACTTGGAAGAATACCACTTGGAAGACTCTTTTGATGAAGCTTGCAAAGCAAGGAAGCTGAGATAGCTTCAGTTCGCGCCGCGAACCACCTTTGCGCCGCGAAGCCTGCGAATCCAGCAAGCTGTTTTTGGGCCAAGGGTGCTGTTTTTGATGACCAGCTGGTTTTGCCATTTTGGTGTCTGCCTTAGGGGAGCTTTTCTGTTTTGGATGAAAATGATCATTTTAGGAAATGTCAACCCTTTTAGAAAATCAGAATGGAAATTGATATTCATTCTAACACATTGTTAACACATTCATGGAGAGTTTTGATATTTTGTAAGAGAGAAAAAACAGAGTTTTCTTCCATTGCATTTTGCTTTCCAAAATGATGATGAGGAACTAAACCCCATTTTGTCAAGATTGGAGGTAGTAGCTATTCTCATTTGTTTATGTATTCCATTTGATTTATATATATATGATAAAAGATTGTTGATGTATTGAATGTTATTTTTGCCCTAAGTCGAAAATCAGATTTGAGTAGTTGTCGAAAGAGATTATTTAAGTCTTGACATAAAATAGATTTTCAAGTAGTGAATAAGTTGTAGAGATAGATTTATTCATTACTCTTCTTTTGTATCAATCATTAAAGATTTCTATATTGATAGTTAGGTGGAGAGATTGTCTAAGGATCAATATAGTGATTATCACAATATCATTTAGACATAAATGATATTGAGAGGATACTTGAACATCATCAATAATCTTAAATCTATATAGTTATCATAAGGAAACATAAGCACTTGGAATAGTGAACTCCAATCTTGCCAAGCTTTTACATTTGATTAAAACCATTTTATTGTTTTAGTGACATTTTACTCAAAAGATAACTTTCCAAACAAAACAACTTTGTTACTTTCTAAACTTATAACAATTTGGATTATAGAACAGTGGTAATAACAACCAATCTCTGTGGATACGATATAAAAATATTTGCCGAAGATATACTTTTCAACAAATTGGCGCCGTTGCCGGGGATTGGTGTTCGATATTACAAGCATTGCAATAATTCATTGTTTTAAGTTTTGTTACTTTTATTACTATCCCTCTTTTGTTTCACTTGGTTTGTTAGTTTTGTAGATTCTAGTGCATGCGAGGAAAAGCTACCGAGGAGAAATTTCAATTCGATCCCGAAATTGAAAGAACACTTCGGAAGCTCAATAGCAAAACACGAAGAAGAAGGAAACTAGCCGAAGAGAGGAACCGGAGAGAAGAAGCATCTACTTCCGCACTTGTTCAAATCGAAGAAGTGGTTGTAGAGGCTTGTGACGGAAACATGGCGGATGACAATCGTACCGAAATGTCCGCTAATAGTCCAAGAAGGAATGCTCAATTTTCCCGTGAAGGATCATGAGAAGACAGCTTTTACATGTCCTTTTGGCATCTTTGCTTACCGAAGACATTTCAACGGTGTATGCAAGCGATATTCTCGGACTTAATAGAAGAATGCATTGAGGTGTTCATGGATGATTTCTCCGTTTATGGATCATCTTTTGATTTATGCTTAAAACATCTTGATGTGGTTTTGGGAAGATGCGTGGAGACCAACTTAGTGCTCAATTGGGAAAAATGCAACTTTATGGTCACCGAAGGTGTTGTACTCGGTCACAAGATCTCCTCCGAAGGATTAGAGGTTGAAAAAGCTAAGGTGGAAGTCATTGAGAAATTACCACCTCCAACAAATATAAAAGGAATAAGGAGCTTTCTCGGACATGCCAGTTTCTACCGGAGATTCATCAAAGATTTTTCAAAGATAGCAAAGCCATTGAGTAACTTGCTCAACAAAGGTACGCATTTTATTTTCGATGAGTCATGTCTCAAAGCTTTCCTTGATTTAAAAGAAAAGTTAGTCACCGCACCCATAATCGTGGCACCAAATTGGAAACTTGATTTTGAACTTATGTGTGACGCAAGCGATTATGCGGTTGGTGCAGTGTTGGGTCAAAGAAGAGATAAATTTTTTCATGCTATCCACTATGCTAGTAAAGTGTTAAATGAGGCACAAGTCAATTATGCGACAACTGAAAAAGAGTTACTAGCTATAGTGTACGCATTGGAAAAGTTTAGAGCTTACTTGATTGGGTCAAAAGTTGTAGTCTACACTGACCACTCGGCGATCAAATATTTGCTAACCAAGCCGGATTCCAAACAAAGACTAATTCGTTGGATTCTCTTACTGCAAGAGTTTGATTTGGAAATCCGGGATAAAAAAGGTTCCGAAAACTTGGTGGCGGATCATTTATCTCGTTTGGTCAATGTGGACATTACAAACAAAGAAGAGGAAGTACGAGAAGAATTTCCGGATGAAAAACTGTATGCGATTCAAGTGAGGCCTTGGTTTGCTGATTTTGCTAATTACAAAGCAACCGGTTTAACACCGGAAGACCTTGCTGGTAATCAAAAACGGAAATTCTTGGCGGATGCAAAATATTATGTTTGGGATGATCCTTATCTGTTTAAAGTGGGTGTAGATAATATTTTGAGAAGGTGTGTAACACTTGAGGAGTCAAGAGACATCCTTTGGCATTGTCATAACTCTCCGTATGGAGGTCACTATAGCGGTTTGAGAACAGCCACTAAAGTGCTCCAATCGGGCTTTTATTGGCCATCTTTATTTAAAGATGCACATGAACATGCGAAGAGTTGTGATACATGCCAACGGAGTGGAGGAATAGGATAACGGGATGAAATGCCTCTAACCAACATGCTAGAAGTAGAAGTTTTTGATTGTTGGGGTATTGATTTCGTTGGCCCATTCCCCTTTTCTTTCTCAAATGAGTACATACTAGTGGTCGTTGACTATGTCTCGAAGTGGGTAGAAGCAATTGCTTCACCTAAGGCCGATGCCAAAACAGTGATTAAATTTTTAAAGAAAAATATATTTTCACGTTTTGGTGTGCCTAGGGTGTTGATAAGTGATGGAGGATCACACTTTTGCAATACACCTCTAGAATTTTTTTTGCAACATTATGGTGTAAAGCACAAGGTGACCACTCCCTACCACCCACAAGCGAATGGTCAAACGGAGGTTTCTAACCGGGAAGTCAAGCGGATCCTTGAGAAAACAGTCTCGAATTCAAGAAAAGATTGGTCTTTAAAACTGGATGAAGCTTTGTGGGCGTATCGTACCGCCTACAAAGCACCTATTGGGCTAACTCCGTTTTAAATGGTGTATGGGAAGACTTGTGATCTTCCAGTGGAAATGGAGCATAGGGCATTATGGGCTCTCAAATTCTTGAACTTCGACTCCATTTTAGCTGGAGAAAAAAGAAAAGGACAACTCCATGAATTGGAGGAATCAAGGAACAACGCTTACCATTCGAATAAACTGTACAAGGAAAAGGTAAAGGCATACCATGATGGAAAGGTCCGTCATAAGGATTTTCATGTTGGACAAATGGTATTGCTTTTCAACTCAAGGTTGAAGTTATTCCCTGGTAAGCTGAAGTCAAAATGGTCAGGACCGTTTGTTGTCAAAGAGGTGCGCAACTATGGGGCCATTGTGATCGAGGATCCAAAGTCACAAGAGAGCTGGACTGTAAATGGCCAAAGACTCAAAGTCTACCATAGTGGCGACGTAAATCGGGATATGTGTGTCATTTCTCTATCCGGACCGGGCTAATCATTGGACCGTCGAGCTCTAAACGACGTTAAACAAAGCGCTTGTTGGGAGGCAACCCAACATTGTAAGTCTGCATTTTACATTTTCTCAATTCTGCTATGTTGATATTCTGCTGTGTTAAATTCTGTGAAATTGGGTTTTGTCCACTGCAGTTCGCCCCGCGACCATCGTTCGCCCAGCGAATTGAATACAAAGCTTCAGTTCGCGCCGCGAACAAGGTTCGCCCCGCGAACAGTGCGTGGCAGAACCACTTAAGTTCTGTTTATGTTAGTTTTTCTGTCCATTCTATTTCATTTTCAAAACTTCAACTTTCCCTCTTTTTCACTCTCACTCCCAAAAACTTCCCAAAACTAAAAAAACTTTCTTCTCCATCTCCCAAATCCTCAGTTGTTAGCTAAGATTCAAGTTCACTTCAATAAGGTATGTTAATCTTTTCATGTTCTCTTCTCCATTCCTTTCGGGTTCTCATTTAGGTAAGGTTAGGGTTTTGTAAAAATTGGAACTTGACACTTGAAATAACCTTGCATGTCTAATGTGGATTCAGATTAGGATTAGGATAGAGATTGTGATTATGACTGTTGGAAGTAATAACCTTAAAATCTTTGGAACCCTAGAAGGCTTCTGGAGATTTCCTGGTTCGCAGGGTTCGCGCTGCGAACTGGGAAATTCCAGTGCCATGTTTTTATGCTGTTGATTGCTAACTCTCTTCATGTTTTGTTGTGTGGTTGTTCTGATGTTTATTGCAGATGTCTAAGAGAACCAAAACCACGGCTTCCGCTCATCCTTGTTCTTTAAGACGGTTCATAAGTGACGAACACGAGGAACGATTTGAAAACTTAATTAAGAGAACCATCCAACCGGAAAGGTTCATCCGTTTATCACCGGGTGGGATTTATCGGAACTTGGTTTCCAATTTTGAGAGAAGAAGGTGGACCAAACTTTGTGAACCAGAGGCGGCAATCAATTATGATATTGTACGGGAGTTCTATGCAAACGTCATGCATCTTGAAGAGGGAGTAGCTTTCAACTACAAAACAAGGGTAAGAGGCAGGATTATTTCTTTTGGCAGAGATGCAATTAACTCATATCTTGGTAATCCTCTAACCTTGGGAGAGAATGAACGGTGCGAGTATCGTACCCAGGAATTGGCAAACGTTTGGGATCTTCCAGCGGTGAGTGCCATATTGTGCCTTCAAGGAAAAAATTTGACCTAAATGATCAAGGACTTCCAAAATCTTGGAAAAGAGAGAATCTAAATCTGGAAGCCAGGGCATTTCTGGTGCTGCTGTTGAACAATATCAGGCCAAGGAGCCACGGCACCACGATCCCTTTGGATGTAGGGTGTTTGCTGTACTACATCATGATCGGAAAATATGTGGATGTAGCATCAATCATAGCGGGAGAAATGCGGAAGATGGCTATAAGCGGAATAAAATTTGGTGGTAAAGCAGGTGTGCTTGCATACCCGGGGTTGATCATGGGACTTTGCCGACGGGCGAATGTTGCCATTCCGGATGAAGTACACTTCTCTATCACTAGTGTGATTAACGATGCTTATCTGAATAGGTTCTGCCAAAGCCAGTTGAACAGAGCCGAAGGAGCTGGGACTTCGTCCGCTAGACCCCGACCCCGCACTACTCCAGTCTTCGACCAGATGGTGTTTGCCAATTATTGCTGTGAGAGCTTTGAGGCCTCTAGGAGGTCTCAATCATTTATCTTTGATGCTATGCAGCAACAATTCCAGAACACGTTCCTTGCACCCGAAGCCCGCACATTTCCTTCTCAGGCGGACTATGTTGCTTATGCTAATTGGCCTGAGGGCAGACCAACTTTTATGGGGGGTGAAGGAGGTGGTGCAAACCATGGCGATGAGATGGAGGGCGTCCTTGGATCTGTTGGTGGTGGCCAAGAGGAGGAAGATTAAGGAGTTGGTGAATTTGAGGAGTTTATTTTATTTTGAGTTTTCTTTGTATTATTTTGCTTTTGAAATTTTTTGATGTACTTTTGGGTGGCTCTAGTTCACCAAAACTTTGGTTTATTAGTTGTTTTGATAATTGCATGAATACTCTTTGAGATTTAAGTGTGTTACAATCAAATTGATTTACCAACATTTTTTTGTTTAATTGTTCTTACCCTTAAGTCAAGCTTAAAGCAACCAAGAAATATTCGCAAAGAAAGAAGCATAGGACACTTCGAGTGGTGATGATAAGAATTAGTGTCGGCATTTCAAGGTACACTTTATCGCTTTCTAGACTTAACATGAGTAGTTTGATGGTGTGTGCAAATTCCATATCATCAACTCATTGAAATATATGTCATTTTTGAATCAAAATAGGAATTAACCAATTGTGAGGAAGCTTTCCATTGTACACTAAAATGCGGGAAACCAAACATTATTTCAACTCATTCTTATCATGCTAAATGATGCATCAATCTATTTTTGTGTGAAAATTTTGAAAATGATAGAGGCATTGTTTGTTGAGAAAAACCACTTGACCAAAAAGTTTGAATCAACTAACCTTGTGAGGAGTAATCCTTAGTTAAACCCCTTTGAGCTTATTTTAGGATTCATTTGATTGATAATTGTAAATCAATTGATTTTTTTTGGAATAAATGAATCCTAATTTCTTTCGTATCAATTGAACCCTCAAACCGAGTTGTTTGCAAATTTTGCATTTTGCTTATGTCTAAGTAGGGAGCATTAGTGAATAAATTTGGTTTTGGAATCTAAAGTTGGGGAGAGTAAAGTAAAAAGATGTGATTAGAAACTTGGAAAAGTGAGTTTTTATGAAAGGGTGAAAATATGAAAAGAAATAAGAAAAAGAAATCACCCTTGAAACCATAGAGCAAAGAAAAAGAAAAGAAAGAAAAAAGCAAAGAAAATGCTCATGGTTGTGTGGATATGAAAAGAAAAAGAAAAAGAAAAAGATAGGGATCAAAGAAATGGAAATTGTGTAGAGTTGAATGTTTGGGAATGCTCCCTTAGGATAGACAACTTTGTTGAATTCTCTTAATCATATCCTTTCTTGTAACCTAAGCCACATTACAACCTTTGAAAGACCTCTTGATTCTCATTTTTCACATGATTTAGTATTTGTTGTGATAACCGCATGATTTGAGTTGTTGTTGATTTAATTGCTTGGATGAGTGAAAGTAACCCTTCATGTTATTCATCATTATTATGATGTGTGTATAAGTTTGATTCAATTTTGACATATATGGCTTTGAATTCCTTGGAATGATTTTTGCACTCAACCATTTCTCTTATTCATATTTTGTCTAGAATTGAGATAGGTGGATTGAGAAAGTGCCAAACAATTTTGAACCATTTGAATGTCCTTGGTAAATCCTTGTTTCAATCTTTTGTGTCATTGCTTTGGTTGTGATGGTGAAAACTTTTGTTTAGGGACAAACAAAATGCTAAGTTGGGGAGAGTTGTTAGGGACCAATTAGTACTACTTTTTATATCATTTTATTGGTCCCTTTTACCAAGTTTTGATGTAATTACACACTTTTATTCTCACTATTTTGTATAAATGCAATTAGGTTTAATTTATGTTGTTTTGAATAGTTATTTCACATATTTGTTAGTTTTGTAGAATTTTTGGGAAAGCGAGCTTTGGAATGCACAATCATAAATTTAAAATGTTGAATGCAATTTGGAAGCCTAACTTGGAAGAATACCACTTGGAAGACTCTTTTGATGAAGCTTGCAAAGCAAGGAAGCTGAGATAGCTTCAGTTCGCGCCGCGAACCACCTTCGCGCCGCGAAGCCTGCGAATCCAGCAAGCTGTTTTTGGGCCAAGGGTGTTGTTTTTGATGACCAGCTGGTTTTGCCATTTTGGTGTCTGCCTTAGGGGAGCTTTTCTGTTTTGGATGAAAATGATCATTTTAGGAAATGTCAACCCTTTTAGAAAATCAGAATGGAAATTGATATTCATTCTAACACATTGTTAACACATTCATGGAGAGTTTTGATATTTTGTAAGAGAGAAAAAACAGAGTTTTCTTCCATTGCATTTTGCTTTCCAAAATGATGATGAGGAGCTAAACCCCATTTTGTCAAGATTGGAGGTAGTAGCTATTCTCATTTGTTTATGTATTCCATTTGATTTATATATATATGATAAAAGATTGTTGATGTATTGAATGTTATTTTTGCCCTAAGTTGAAAATCAGATTTCAGTAGTTGTCGAAAGAGATTATTTAAGTCTTAACATAAAATAGATTTTCAAGTAGTGAATAAGTTGTAGAGATAGATTTATTCATTACTCTTCTTTTGTATCAATCATTAAAGATTGCTATATTGATAGTTAGGTGGAGAGATCGTCTAAGGATCAATATAGTGATTATCACAATATCATTTAGACATAAATGATATTGAGAGGATACTTGAACATCATCAATAATCTTAAATCTATATAGTTATCATAAGGAAACATAAGCACTTGGAATAGTGAACTCCAATCTTGCCAAGCTTTTACCTTTGATTAAAACCATTTTATTGTTTTAGTGACATTTTACTCAAAAGATAACTTTCCAAACAAAACAACTTTGTTACTTTCTAAACTTATAACAATTTGGATTATAGAACGGTGGTAATAACAATCAATCTCTGTGGATACGATATAAAAATATTTGCCGAAGATATACTTTTCAACACATACAACAATAACAATGACTCTAAATTCTAGCACTCTAACATCTTTAATTTATTGCTTGCTTTCCAATGTAGGTTTTGAGATCCTTATATAAAAAATTATTATGGACTTTTCTCTTTAGATTTCAACTTTAATTTCGTCAAGAATCTTTGCATAATCAGTTGGATATTATTTTTTCCATAAATATCTCCAACAAAAGTATATGATATGGTTTAACTCAAATTCAAATTTGAATCGCATTTAAACTTGACATGATCTTCATAGATGCCCAACAAATCATATAGTCATATTGTTAAATGAAATAAATAAAATCTAACTAAATCATCAACAGAATATTCATTCCAAAACAAAACAAATCTGGCTTGTTGAGCATGACCCAAATATCGTACCCACATGCAGTGACATCGCGTCCAATATATATCCCTTATGCACCAGAAAATCATCTTGAAACATTTTGGCAAACTTGAACACTTCTCCATGATGTTGTTTTGCAAAATGCAGGCAATCCACAAAGGAACAACAAACTTTTTAAGCAATGTTATAGAAACAAAAACAAATATTTTATGACTGGTTTATCTTAAGAACCAAACTTTATTTTCCAAGAGTATCACACTTTTGAGAATTATAACAGTAGTGCGACCAAAACAATTTCTTCCTCATAAGTAGTACTTCACTCAAAAGCATAAAGGCAACTTAAGTAAAATAAAATATTTTGTTTATATATATATATATATATATATATATAGAGAGAGAGAGAGAGAGAGAGAGAGAGAGAGAAATTCCAAAAAATAGAAAGCCTTGGAAACTGGTGTGAAATGAGGAAGAGCATACCCTACTTTATATAGAAGAAGTAAAATCCAAAAAAGGAAAAGATCCATGGCTGTTTTTAATGGCCCAAATGATTCACTCTTAAATCCACTCGATTGGATAAGTGAAATAATAGATTATTCTTGCCCATTTTAGAAATTTTTTGAAAAGGAGTTGTTGCTAGTCATTAAGACATAGTCATAATCGATTGTAAAATCGTCCAGGCTTCTTCCAATCGATTGGTTTAAGGTTCCAATCGGTTAGGTAGTTCAAAAATTTATTTCCAATTAATTGGCTTAAGGCCTAAATCCATGGGACAGTTCAAAGAAGCTTTTAAAAGAAAACTGACAATTTCCTAATCACTATGCTCAGCCTTGAAAACATTTTAAAGAGATTTTATAGATGATAAAGAGGTTTTTAGTGTATGTGTGTGTGTGTTTATGTATGTGTGTATGTATGTGTGTGCATGTGTGTGTGTTTCTTTACTTTTACAAAACTCTGGTCACTCAGACAGATACAACCATCCAAGCTTTCACATTTCCTCTCTTTCACAACTTTGAGGCTTTCAAGATCTTTTACTTGATACATCGATCATACAAGCACTTTATTGAAATCTTGAGTTTCCTACTAGATGAGGCTTGAGATGTCTTCAATTTTGGTCATCATCATCGGAGAGTTTTGAAAGTCAATACCATGGGTTTCAATAGCCATTGGAGTTATCCCCATCAAAACTTTAGAAAAACTACCAACTGCATACCTGCAAGAACAAGATCCACACATTTCCCCTCGACTATCAACCCAACCAAGGGAAAAGACTCCATACATACCCAAAAAGAAAATGGTTGACTATAAGGAATATATATCACTTATAGGTTCTTACCATTTACCATTTTTTTGTTGCAATATCTTCTTAGCATGATTAGGAATAGGGTGCTCAATGTTGTCCGTAAAGAAAATAAATAAATCATTAAATTTTTGTCTTGGATGACAACACTGAGAACTTATTCTCAATATAACAATGGATTGCACAGGGTGAAATCAACAGCAACAACGTCATTTAATGAGATAAATTGTAAGACCAGAAAAATAATTTGTTCATTATTGGTAAACCTTCACCAATTTTTTAGTCTTATAATTCATCACAAAGAATGATTTACGAGTTTGGAGCGACATCGGATGTGTTAGGTTTATGGCAAAACTGAATGAAGGAATGATTTTATAATAAAAAATAAATGAACGGATGTTTTTCCCTCTGTTGTTTGTATATCTGAAGGATTAGATAACTTAATTTTTAATTAAAAAACAAAATAAAAAATAATGCCGCTATTTTAAAAGATATAAAAAAAATTGGAGTTGCTAAGATTCGGAGTGTTTCCCGGAGATAATTTTTCCTTTGGTAGTTTGTATATCTAAAGGAATAAATTGTTTAATTTTTAATTAAAAAAAGAATTGCGCAATTTTAAAAGAAATAAAAACGTAAACAATAGTTGTTGGGATTCGAAGCATGTCCCTAAGATAATTTTCCCTCGATTATTAACTTCAACTGAGGTAAAAGCGTATTATTTTTTAACTAAAAATTAAAATAAAATCAAATTAATTAGACACTACCTCGGTGAAACTCCTGGCCGAGATAAGGCTTCGTTAGAAAATCTATTATTTGTAGTAGTGTGAGAAATAAAGGATTCTAGAATGTCAAATCTTTTTTAGTCTAAGTCAAATTTACTCTATTTTTATTCCTAATTCTCCAAACTAAACTCTTATGAAAAAATCCCTCAATTTAATATGTTTAGGACAATAGAGTTGTTTAGCGAAATGGACCAATTCTTAGACACAAAATTTTAATTTATTACTTGACGACGATTTAATACACTTGCTAAATCAATCATCATTCAATCTTATTATTGGTGATTAATATTGTATTTAAGTGTGAATTAGAGTGACTTTGTTATTATCTAAAAATTAAGTAAAGTCAGGATACACCTCAGTATTCAAAGAATACTTACAAAGATAATAGTAGATTATCTATAAAAAAAAGTTTTCACACAAATTAATATTGAGAAAAATAAATGTGAGTAGTGTGGGAAAGTCCGGTTAAAAATATGAAGACTTAAATATTTATAAGTGGGAAAACTCACACACCTATCACCTTAAATTTTAGATGGGTATGTGGTGTGTATCTTACAAAGGTGTGTTGCTCTTAAGATAAGTCCCAAAATAAAAATGTTCTCTCGTGTTGACCCTTCAATTTGTAGCCCCAAAAGTGGTATCAGAGTCTGGTTCGAGTGAATGGACCAACTCATTTGTATCAAAAGTATTCTCACATGGTTGTGGGTAGAGTGTCCTGTTAAAGAGTGTCAACGGCGGTATAAGTGTATGTGATGAAAAAAAAGAGTTTAAGTTTGACAGGGGCTCACACTTTAAGAGGAGTGTTGATAAAAACAAATGTGAGTACTGTGGAAAAATCCCATATTGATTAAAAATATAGAGATTTGCGCATTTATAAATTGGATAAACTACATACCTATTATCTTAAGATTTTGTGTAAGTATGTGATATATCTCTCACAAAGATATGTTGCTCTTAAGAAAAACCTCAAAATAAAAATGTTCAATCGTATTGACCTCCGATTTATAACTCCAACAATTACGAGGTTAAATCTTCGATCTAATGAAATATGACTCAACTTCTTATCAATTATATAAATTTTAATTACCTTTCTCAAATATTATTATTAGAGTTGTAAAAGCTAATTTCTCAAACTAGTTAAATTATATTGCATTCCACCCGAAAACTTAATGGCACCAAATGACTAATGCTTTTCCTAAAAGAGGAGACCATGACAACGTATTGGGTGGGAAAGTAATAAGACGGTGACTTGTTAAGTAATCAATTACATTATCATTTTAGATATAAAGTACTATTATTTAAAATTAAAATACACACTAATATTTTTATTTTTTTACTTTTATATAATACATTAATATAATTAAATTGTTAATACTTATGAAAATATAATTAAACATTAAAATTTAATACCAAAATATTATTTTTCAACATTGAGAGAAATAAATACATATGTTGACATTTTGTTTTAAAGATATTTGTATGTTTTTTTTTTACAAAATGGTTATTAGTTTCTAGAGATGCTGGAAAACAAATCAAGAGCATGACTAATTCAAATAATAAATATGTCTTGGTGGGAGTTTCATTCAAGTTCATTTTAAAATATTTAACTTAGAAATTAACATAATATAGTCCTCTATTTAATTTAGATTTGTCAATAAATGTCGGTTTGAGACTAGTTTTTAGTTTTTGATTTTAAAAATCAATTTTAAAACCAATTTTTTATTTATATAAAAATGGAGTTGATTTAATAAAATAGTTTTAATTCTTACTAAAACTCTAAACAAAAGAAATAGATTTAAAATTTCATTTTTTGTGTGTGGAGATTTTTATCTCTTTGAATGGTAGGTTGAAGAGTTAATGGCATGGTTGTTATGATTTGATATTCTATAATTGTCAGGTTGATCTGAAATTCTTAAAATGCTATTTTTTTCTGGTTCATCAATAAATGTGAAAGAGATGTGGAAGAAAATAAAAATAAAAATAAACTTGAAAATAATATCTTGGTAGGTTTATAACTAAGTCTTGTACTTTCTCTATTTGGTGGTAGAATCTAATTCTATGTCTAAACAATAGCAGTTTGAGAATCTTTGACATATTTTTTGTGGTGAAATGTTCTTGGTATTTCTCTTGGAAAACTCTATTTCTATTTTTGGTGGTTCAAACGGGATGATATCAAGCTTATGTCTCCTTGTATATGGTCGGTTTCATTGATAGTTTTTTGAGTTGTACTTGAGATATTTTACCCTGTCCTTTATTGGGTTGATCCTTTTTGTTTGTTTGGATGTATGATTTAATGTTTTATTGTTATCAGCAACCATCAATCTAATAACTATTGACCACCACACTAACCACTATTCAAATCATTATGCTGACCACCGTTACAACTGTTAACTACTCCTAGTATTTTGCACACCACGAACCACAACATTGACAATCGTAGATCACCAATTACCACTTACGACTATTTCTCTTGTTGAGATATAATATAATACGAGTTGTGTGAGGCCCAAGCCCAAATTTAATTAGGGTTTAGGATTGTTATATTTGTCACTTAGTAGTCGAGTCACTTAAGTGTATATAAATAGATGCTTTGTAATTTAGTTTATGTATCACAGTCATTCTTCAATACTAGTAATCCTTATTTCCTTATTCTTTTTCCTATCTCTTTCTCTCCTCACTAAAAGTGCCTCACGCACTAACAAATTGATATCTAGAGCTCCAGTTAGATTCTTGGTGGTGTTTTCAAGAACCACACATCGACGACCGTGTTTCTGAGGTCGTGGATTGTTAGTCAATCGTTGGAAAGATGAATGGTACTAATGACATTCTTAATTCTCTTCCAATTCTTGACGACGAGAATTAGATCAGATGGAGAAAACAAATGCAATCTCTATTTGGATTTCATGAAACCCTAGAAGTGGTTACTAATGGCGTCCCTGAGCTTGCTAAGAATGCAATTGATGCTCATAAAGTCACAAGCAAGGAGTCGAAGAAGAAAGATTGCAAGGTTGAGTATTGCATTCAATCGACGATAGATTCAGCGAATTTTGACCAGATCTCTCATGCTGAATCAGTGAAGGAGGCATGAGATATTTTTATCAAGTACTATGAAAGAGGTGAGAAATTCAAAGTCATCAAATTGCAGACTTTGCGACGGCAGTATGAATTGCTGCAATTGGGAGAAGATGAAAAATTATAGGCTATATGTCGAAGGTGCATGATCCTGTCCATCTCAAAAAGGATTTTGGTGAAACCCTAACTGATAAGATGATAGTTGAGAAGGTAATGTGTACATTGATCTCTCACTTTAATCACATTATCGTAGCTATTCAATAATCCAACAACCTTGAAACCATGAAAATGGAAGATTTTGTTGGTTCGTTGGAGGCGCATGAGATTAGGATTGTCAAAAGGAAAGAGGTTCAAGATTCGATACAAGCACTACAGGATCAGGCTTGGAAGAAGCACGGGTGTTCCAACAAATTCAAAGGTAAATGAGACAAGACTCGAAGCAAGAAGTTATGGTCAAACCCTAAAAAGAACAAGGTCGATGATAGGACTTCTGAATCCTCGAAAAGAGGAGAAGGAAACTCATATTAGTAAGACAAAGAAAAAAAAGGTGTGCAGTGCTATAACTATGAAAAGTGGAGTCATGCGGCCAAGAATTGTTGGTACAATAAAGACAAGGGAGCGACAAAAGGCAAGAAGGAAAGAGAAAACCTTGCACACCAATATTCAGATGATTATGAAGGTATGATGGTTATGGTTGCAGTTGCAGATGACCATGTCGAATCAAAGATTTGGTTCCTCGACTCGGGTTGTTCAAATCACATGAATGGTCGAAATGTGTGGTTAGCAGATTTTGACTCGTCGAAGAAGAGCAAAGTCAAACTTGTTGATAATAGTTTGTTACAAGAAGAAGTTACCGGCGACATACTTATTCAAAGGAGCAATGGAGGAATAACTATGATCAAAGATGTATTCTATGTATCAGAATGAAGTGCAATCTGCTAAGTATTGGACAACTGGTCGAAAAAGGTTTCTCAATGGTTATGAAAGATGGAGCCTTGGAACTATTTGACACTCAGAATAATTTGGTCTTGAAATCTCATTTGTCAAAGAATAGGACATCCAATACCATGATCAGTTCGACTTAAGTACAATGTCTAAAAAACATTGTCGACCACAAGAATAGTTGGTCATGGCATTTGAGGTTTGGACATCTGAACTTTCGATCACTAAATCAACTTATCACTCAAGATAAGGTAACTTGCATATCATGTCTGGACATTCCCGATAAACTATGTGAAGGATGTATAGTCAAAAATCAATATAGAAAGTCTTTCGTTTCGACTATGCAAATGAGATCCTCCTGCATACTCGAAGTTGTATATTCAGATGTGTCTGGACCTTTTGAAGAGCATACCATTGGTGGAAACAAGTATTTTTTTTTGTTTGTCGATGAGTTTAGTCGAAAGTTGTGGATTTATATGATCAAGCAAAAAGACGAAGTATTTGAAATCTTTGAGAGATTCAAGATGCTTGTCGAAAACCAGAGTGAGAAGAAGATCAAAGTTCTCCGAACAGATGGAGGTGGCGAATACACGTCCAAGATGTTTGAAGAATTATGTGCAGAACATGGTATTGATCAAGAGGTAACTGCTCCTTACATGCCTCGACATAATGGAATAGTATAAAGAAGAAACAAGACCATATTGGACACGACGAGATGTATGCTGAAGTAGAAGAATTTTCCAAAATCCTTATGGGGTGAATCTGTTTCCATTGTTGTTTATATTCTGAACATGTGCTCGACCAAGAAGTTGAAGAACAAGGTTACTGGAGAAGTTTGAAGTGGAAAATGACCATCAGTAAGTCATCTGAAGGTGTTTGGATCTATGTGTTATAAGCATGTTCCTTATGCTAGAAGAATGAGGTTTGATGACAAGAGTGAACCTATGATTCTAGTAGGATATCATAAAACTGGTGCATATAGGTTGTTCAATCCAATTAATAAGAAGATTTTAATGATTCTAAATATTGTGATTGATGAAAATTCTGATTGGGATTGGTATTCTAGTGATGCAATTGATAAGCCATTGACGAGCTATGATTTCGACGAATCAAGTAATGTTGTCAAAGTCGAAGATATTATTGATATTTTAGTCGAAGTCGAAGCAGTTGCTGATATGCCCAACATAGTCGAAGATGGTGTAGCTAGTACTAGTCAAAGACCTCAAAGAATTAGAGCTCGTCCAGCAATACTTCAAGACTATGAAGTGACTGGTGATGATGAAGTCACACCAGATGGAGAATTAGTTCATTTCGCCTTACTTACAAGTGCTGAACCAATCAACTATAGCAAATACTTAAACGTTAAACAATGGAAGTCAGCTATGGTCAAAGAGTTACAAGCAATCGAAAGAAATAACACATGGGAGTTAGTCGAATTTCCAGCATATACAAAAGTTATCAAAGTGAAGTGGGTGTTCAAGTTGAATCACAATGTTGATAGGTCGATAACAAGACATAAAGAGAGATTGGTAGCTCAAGGTTTTCTTCAGAGAGAAGGAGTCGACTACTCTGAAGTATACACACCAATATCAAGATTGGAGACCGTTTGACTAGTCGTCGCCTTGGCATGCAATCAAGGTTGGTCGATATTTCACTTAGATGTGAAATAAGCATTTTTGAATGGTCCTCTGGATGAAGAGGTATATTTCACACAACCTCCTGGGTTTGTGATTCTGGAGGAAGCGAGGAAAGTATATAAGTTGTACAAAACGCTCTATGGTCTCAAGCAGGCACCTTGGGCATAGAATAAGAAGATCGACTCCCACTTCGTCGAATTAGGATTTATCAAATAAAAATCAGAGTATGGTGTCTATGTTCAGGTTGTGATACAAGATATAACAATCATCTGCTTATATGTCGATGCCTTGTTAGTAACTGGAAATAGCTTGGAGAAGTTATCGAATTTCAAAGAGCTGATGAAGAAAGAATTTTAAATTTCAGATATGGGAAAGTTTTTATACTTCATAGGCATGGAATTTCAAATGCCAAAACAAGGTATGATGCTACATCAAAGAAAGTATACCGAAGAGATACTCAAGAGATTCCGGATGGATGATTCGACTCCTACATCTTCACATGTCGGACCAAATTTAAAGTTAGAGAAGCATGGAGAGGAAGACAAATTCGATGCAATTTTGTTCAAATAAATTGTTGGATCTCTGAGATATGTGTGCAACAGTCAACCGAATATAGGTTTCTCAATTAGATTAGTGAGCAAATACATGAGTGAACCAAGGGTGTCACACATGAAGGCTACAAGAAGAATCCAAAGATGATTAAAAGGATCGATAAAATATGAAATTCTATTTTGACGAGACTCTGAAAGAAAAGAAGCTATGGTTACTTGCTACTCAGATGTCGATTGGTGTGGAGATAAGGAAGATCGAAGAAGCATAACTGGCTATTTTTTTCAAGTATTTCGTGCCCCAATCTTATGGTGCTCGAGAATGCAACCTATGGTGGCATTATCATCGTATGAGGCTGAATATATAACAGGGTCTTATGCTGCTTTTCAAGCATTTTGGATCAAATATGTGCTTGAAGAAATGGAAGTCGAAGTAAGAAACCCCTAGTGTTGCAGATCGACAACGAGTCAGCCATAAATCTTGCGAAGAATGCAGTTTTGCATGAAAGGATTAAGCACATCAAAGCTAGATTTCACTTCTTAAGGGAGAAGGTAAATCGATGTGAACTTGAAGTAAGACATTTCTCAAGTGAAGTACAGTTGGCCAACATTTTTCCCAAAGGATTGAAGATCAAAATATTCATGAATTTGAGAAAGAAATTAGGAATAGTTCAAATCGGCTATAATTAGCATTTGTTCGACAACTTGGATTATAAGGGGGGGTGGGGTATATTTTTATATTTGTTATATTTGTTACTTAGTAGTCAAGTCAGTTAGATGTATATAAATAGATGCTTTGGAATTCATTTTATGTATCACAATCATTCTTCAATAATAATAATCCTTATTTCTTTATTCTCTTTCTTTCTCTCATCATTAAAAATATCTTACGCACTAACATCTCTGATTATCACTCCTATCGTTATAAACCGTTAATGGTCACCACCACGAACGAATACTCTGGCTACCATTGACATGCCCTTTTTGACAAAGATGAATGTTGAGATGAATAACAATTAAACGTGTTCCTGGTTTTTTCTTGAGTTTTAAATGTATTTAATGAAAAAGATTAAGAAAATTAAATTTAAAATAAATTAATTTTTATCTAATTATGTGTTTTTAAAACATATAACTTTATGTACTAGATGAACTACATTATTGACTTTGAATAATAAAATAGATAGAAAGGATTAATGTGAAACGAATTATTAAATTTAAAATTTATATAAATACTTTTTATTAAAAGCTAATATCAACCCCAGTAAAAAAAAGTATATTTTAGCCTTCTAGATTTAGAATCATATATATATATATATATATATATATATATATATATATATATATATATATATATATATATATATATATATATATATATATATATATATATATATATATATATATATATATATATAAATTTATGATGGAAGATGAAAATTTAATATTATACACACTGTCTTTGGAGGTTAAGAGTGTTCTATCACTCTATATTGAAATGGTAATATGCCCCAAAATCAAAATTGTCAAAAATATGAATAAACAACCACAACAATAACTCCAAAAGTTACTCTCTTAAAAAATACACACAAACAAATGCATATATCGTCTTCAAAATCCAAGTCCAAAGGCCAAGTCAATCTGTCCCATTAATTTTGATTTGAGTATCAACCACAACACATGGTGTGGATCCACAAATAGACCATAGACCTTCAATTACGCGTTATTTTTTCCTAATTAATTCCTTTTAATCCTATTACCATTCTTTTTCTTTTTATACTTTAAGCATATATATATATATATATATATATATATATATATATATATATATATATATATATATATATATATATATATATTGAGATAATCTTAATAATTTTTATAAAGCAAAATGAAACAAGAACATGCTAGCTGTAAACGCGTTTTTGTTTTAATGGCATAAGAACTTATCTAAAAGCAAGTCACTTTTGTGGCTTTATTGCTTTTGTTTGAGACCTTTTATTTATCCTATCATTTTAATTTATTAATTTACTCTTATGAGATTAAGTTTCAAATTTTCGATGTTGATGTTTCTCTAATATATCAGATCATAAAAGAAATGAGTTAATGCATGTTACTCAAGTCAGAAATTAGCTAGCTAAGCTAGCTAGGTTTAGTTAATATACTCTTTAATTAATTTTTAACTCTATATTAGTATATTGCAAATTTTTCATTAAATTTTTATTGTCGGTTATGTACTCTACAAAATGGTTGCAAACCAAATTTTTACTTTAAGTGTAATGCTAATGACTTTAAAAATTAGGATAGAATTTAAGTGTTTGCAAATTTAAATGGTTTGTCTTAATGCTCTAACTTTTAGGAAAAAATAAGCTCGTGATTGAGAGTTGGTTGAAAAGTAAATAAAATAATTAAAAGAATTTTAGTCAAGATTTGAAGGTGAAAGTTGCTTTAATAATGTGGCAAATATTTTATTTTTTATTTTTTCTTCTCTGAACGGCAGGTTTTTCTCTCTCTAAGACTATGACATGCTATGACCTTTACAAAAACATGGCCATGCAGGATTTTGTAATCATGCAATGCAACTTTATCTTTATTTTTAAAAAAAAATCAACAATTGCCAACTTCTTTATGGTTGCTTTATTGGAGCTTAACTTTATAAATTTAGCAAAGTGTTTTTCATTTTTTCCCTCCTATAACTACATCCTACTATTAATACGTGGAAAAGATATAATGTATAGTACTAATGTATATCTATGAGAGCAATTATACCAAAGAATTTTTGAAGAAGTTTGACATGTCAGAATGTAAGATGTCTAAGACTCTTATGCATCATACATGTATCCTTGAGAAGGATAAGATAAGTGCTAAGGTATTACATAAGGTATACAAATGTATGATTGATTTTCTCTTATACTTGACCACTTCTAGATCTGACATTTTGTTTAGTGTATGTTTGTGTGCTCGCTTTCAGTCAGATCCTAGAGAGTCCCACTTAACAGTTGTTAAGAGGATCTTTGGGTATCTGAAAGGTACAGTTAACCTTGACTTGTGTTATAGAAAATATAAAGACTACAAGTTAATGTGTTATTGTAATGATGATTACGCTGGAGATAAACTTGAGAGAAAAAGCACTTCTGAAAGCTATCAGTTTCTGGGAGATAACCTGGTTTCACGGTCCAGCAAATGGCAATCAACAATAGCACTTTCAACTATTGAAGTTGAATACATAGCAGCTTATGGATGCAACACTCAGATGCTCTGGATAAAAAGTCAGCTAGAAGATTTTCAGATATATGATAGTAACATTCTTATACTCTGTTATAATACGTCTTCTATTTGTTTATCTAAGAATCCCATTTTATATTCTAGAGCAAAATATATTAAGATAAAACATCACTTTATACGTGATTATGTTCAAAATGGAATTTTAAATCTAAAATTTATTGATACATGTAAGACCCCAATTTTGACCCTAAGGTCCCTCATGCTATCCCATCATATGCATTGGCATTGGGATCACACCTTGGCATTCTCTTTACACCTCATTCATTGGGTTTATATTGGGAGAGATCACCAAGCACACTTTTGATTGTATCATACTTTGTTTTTTCATTATTTACTAACCAAAATACCAAAAATATGTCAATATATACTTTGTTGCTTTTGTAGGGAGTGTGTATGCTTACCTATGCTCTATCAAACTCATATCTAGGGTTTAAGACCCTCAATGCAAGGAGTGCAATCAAGAGATGGTTTACACTGGTTTTATGCGTCATATATAGATCCCCGTGATCTTCACATGTTATTTTGATCAAGAAATCATCAAGAGTTTGGAGCATGTTTGTTTTGGAAACCCTAATCCATCTGGGTATCTTGTTTGACTTCTTCAACAAGTTTCTTCAATAATTGATCAAATATTTCAAGGTATACTTCATATTACATCATCTTACACATATATGATCCTCCATGAGTTCCAAAAATCAAGATAATGTCAAGCTAGCAAGATGGTTCATGGTGGTTGACCAGAGAAAGTCAACTAGTCAAAACTAGGGTTCCCTAGACCCTATCTCCTACAATTGTTGTCATATGAAAATGATTCCAAGAGAAAAGTTACTCAAAATGACATTCCAAACAACTTTCATGTTTAAGTCAAGAGCTAGTTTTTCTAGGAAAGTCATTTTTTATGGTGAAAGATTATAGGTCATTTTGTCTGAACCCTAGTTTGGAGGTCAACTTCCCAAGACCATAACTTGCTCAATATTTATGATATGAAATCCATTCAAATTCCATGATCCAATTAAATATGTCTACTTCAACTTTAATGTTTGGAGTAAGTTCAAATTCAACTTGAAAATGCATGTGCCAAGAGGAAACATTATAGGTCATTTTGGGCCAATACAATTGAACAAGTGATTTTCCTAAACTTCTAAAATGCATAACTCCTTCATGCCAAATCCAAATAAGGTCAAATTTGTGACCAAATTGAATAGGTTTGAAAGAGATACAACTTTGATGAAGGAACGTTTTTCATTTAAACTTCATAGAAAAAGTTATTCAAGGTGGAAGAAGTGAATATTTGACTTGGGACTTAGAAAATTTTCAAATATGTTTGATTTCCTAAACTTCCACCTCAAAATTCATCATGATCCAAGATTTAAATGAAAAAGTGTTCAACATTAAAGTTGTTCCCCTTGATCTCAGATTTCCAGAAAGTCTAAGATCATCTCATTTGGCCAAAGATTGAGGGACTCGTGCATGGATACAATGTGAGATACCATTTGGATGATTTTCACTTCCACATTTCGTACACGAATGCATGGCCACATGACATGATTTCAGCATGATTCTCACTCATTTTTGGACCTGAATACATCACTTGATAGGCCTATCACACATCCATGTAAGCATGCAAAGAGAATTACTCAAATTTGCCAAATTTGGAAGTGTGTGGAAATGAATCTCCTTGGATATAAATAAGACCCTAATTGCTCAGAATTAAGGATCTCATGCCCAAGCTTTGAACCTACAATCCAAACCCTCTCCATTAAAGTATAATCTTGAAGGTTTTCTTTTGAAAATCGAGTTTCAAATCTCCATATGTTTTGAGATTGAAACTCCAAGAGTCCAGACCATTTATTGATCCTAATCACTTCCAATAAGCTTCTGAAGCAAGGCCAAGCACAATTAGAATCAAGACCGAGCAAGTTTGAAGCTCCATTGAAGGTGAATTTTTAGAAACTTCTTCTCTTCAATTCTTCCTTAATTCTTCACCATTCTTTGTGATTTTTGGTTATCTGAAGTCCTATCAATATAGACAAGAAGATTGAGTTGATTTGAGGTCAAATTGAAGCAACTCAGTTCATGATCCTCAAAATTCAAATCCCTGTATCTTTTTATATACTTGGAATTAGAGAAAATTGAGTTCAAATCCCTGATGAATTATCTCGTCTATTTGAGCATGAGGAAAAAGCCATTCAGCCGTTTGAAGAGTAGATTGAACTAGTCAACTTGGGTTCCGAGGATGATGTCAAGGAAGTCAAGATCGGGTCTCAACTGTGTCCAAAGGCTAAGAAAGGGTTGATTGATCATCTTTGAGAGTATTTATATGTGTTTGCTTGGTCCTATCAAGACATGTCTGGTTTGGATTCTGAGATTGTGGAGCATAGATTGTCGTTGAAGCTAGAATACCCGTCGGTCAAGCAGAAGTTGAGGAGAACTCATCTTGATTTGGCAGTGAAGATTAAATAGGAAGTGCAGAAACAGATTAATGTTGGTTTTCTTATTACCTCCTAGTATCCGCAGTGGGTGGCCAATATTGTGCCTGTTCTAAAGAAAGATGGAAAAGTCCGCATGTGTGTTGATTACAGAGATCTGAACAAAGCTAGTCCGAAAGATGATTTTCCTCTGCCACACATTGATATGTTGGTAGATAATATAACCAAATTCAAAGTCTTTTCATTTATGGACGGATTTTCCGGTTATAATCAGATCAAGATGGCACCCGAAGATATGGAGAAGACCATATTCATTACACCCTGGGGAACATTCTGTTATAGAGTGATGCCTTTTGGTTTAAAGAATGCTAGTGCAACGTACCAGAGAGCTATGACCACTCTTTTTCATGATATGATGCATAAAGAGATTGAAGTCTATGTTGATGATATGATTGCCAAATCAAGTAATGAAGAAGAACATGTTGAGCATTTATTGAAGTTATTCCAGCATTTGAGAAAGTACAAACTTCGCTTGAATCCCAATAAATGTACTTTTGATGTTCATTCTGGCAAGTTGTTGGGCTTTATTGTCAATGAGAAAGGTATTGAAGTTGATCCTGCCAAGGTCAAAGCAATACAAGAAATTTCTGCGCCCAAAACTGAGAAGCAAGTCATGGGTTTTCTCGGCCACTTGAATTATATCTCAAGATTCATATCGCATATGACTACCACGTGTGCGCCTATATTCAAGCTTCTTCGGAGAGATCAGTCTTGTGATTGGACCGAGGATTGCCAGAAAGCTTTTGATAGTATCAAAGAATATCTTCTTGAGCCTCCAATTCTATCTCCACCTATTAAAGGAAGACCTTTGATCATGTATTTGACTGTGCTCGATGAAAATATGGGTTGTGTTCTTGGTCAGCAAGACGAAACTGGAAAGAAAGAAAATGCAATTTACTACCTCAATAAGAAATTCACCGACTGTGAGACTCGGCATTCTATGCTTGAAAAGACTTGTTACGCATTGGCTTAGGCTGTTAAGCGTCTGCCCCAGTACATGTTGAATCATACTACCTGATTGATATCTAAAATGGATCCAATCAAGTACAATTTTGAGAAGCCTGCTTTAACTAGGAGTATTGCCCGTTGGCAGATGTTGTTATGTGAGTATGATATTGACTTCCGATCTCAAAAAATGATTAAAGGTAGTATCTTAGCTGACCATTTGGCTCACCAACCGATTGAAGATTACCAGTCAGTGCAGTATCATTTTCCTGACGAAGAGATCTTATACTTAAAAATGAAAGAGTGTGATGAACCATTGCTTGAAGAAGGGCCAGAGCCTGGTTCCCGTTGGGGTATGGTATTTGATGGAGCTGTTAATCAGTATGGTAATGGTATTGGGGCGATGATTATTACTCCTCAAGGCACTCATTTTTTGTTCACAGCTAGATTAACTTTCAAATGTACGAACAATATGGCTGAGTATGAAGCTTGCATTATGGGGCTTGAAGATGCCATTTATCTCAGAATCAAATATCTTGACGTCTATGGAGATTCAACTTTGGTTGTAAATCAGATCAAAGGTGAATGGGAGGCGAATCAACCCGGTTTGATACCATATAGAGACTATGCGAGGAGGATTTCAACTTTCTTTACAAAGGCTGAGTTTTATCATATCCCTTGAGATGAAAATCGGATGTAAGATGCTCTTGCAACGTTGGCTTCAATGATTATGGTGAAATTTTGGAATAAAGTTCCCAATTTGACTATGATGCGTATTGATAGGCCAGCTCATGTGTTTGTTGTTGAAGAGTTCAAAGATAAAAAGCTGTGCTACTTGGATATCAAGAGTTTTCTCCAAAGTCAGATTTACCCGCCTGGGGCATCTTTGAAAGACAAGAAGACTTTGAGGAGATTAAATGGCAACTTCTACCTGAATGATAATGTGTTGTACAAGAGAAACTTCGATATGCTTTTGCTCAGATGCGTGGATAGACATGAAGCAGACTTATTGATGATTGAAGTCCATGAAGGTTCCTTTGGTACTCATTCCAATGGACATGCTATGGCTAAGAAGATGTTGAGAGCAGGTTACTATTGGCTGACAATGGAATCTGAATGTTGTAAGTTTATGAAGAAATGCCACAAGTGTCAAATTTATGCAGATAAAATTCATGTTCCTCTGACACTGTTGAATGTCATTTCCTCTCCATGGCCCTTCTCCATGTGGGGAATTGATATGATTGGCATGATTGAGCCCAAAGCTTCGAATGGACATTGTTTCATTTTGGTGGATATTGATTACTTCATAAAGTGAGTTGAAGCGACATCGTATGCAAACGTAACCAAGCAAGTTGTTGTAAGGTTTATCAAGAATCAGATTATATGCCATTATGGTGTGCCAAGTAAGATCATCACTGACAATGGATCAAACTTGAACAATAACATGGTGGAAGTGTAACACCTCAAAATTTGCCCTCCTCTCTTGGGACTAGCATAACATATTATATAGCATTTTTAGGTCATTAGGCATTGCATATTGCATATCATGTGGTTACATTGTGCAAGCCATTCTCCCAAGTCTTGATCAGAAGATGAGGAAGTCAAAGTGCAAGCTAGGGGTTCATTGGACTGGTCATTGATCATCTGAGGATGTGGAGGTCCAAATTAGGGTTTCATGGTTCTCAAGGATATTGGTCTTCATCTTGATTGAAGTGATTCATCATCATCATGGTTTGTCATCATCAGGAGATTGAAGCTCATTCCTTGAGATTAGGGTTTTGACCACTGGTCAACCCTAATCAGTTGCATTGAGCCAATCAGGGCATGATCAGGAGATGGGGTCTATGATGGATATGAGGATCATTCCATGGTTTTATTGAGATTATTGAGGCTAGGGTTTCATCCTTGAGCCATTTCATCAGAGGATTGGGGCTCAATTTGATCAGTCAATTGCCAATTTCATCTATCAGTTGGAAAAGTCAACTGTGGTCAACTGTGCATGGTTTAATGGATTTGGAGAAGGAAATGAGTTGGATACACTTCATTCATGTTGGAACAAGTGTTATTTGACATTTCAAAGCTTAAGAATGGAGAAAATCAAGTCAGGACAAAAATTGCCAAAAATAGAAAGCGACTTGTAATGGAAGTTTCCAAAAATGGAAAGTTTTTGACCTCAAAATTACATGTCCAAGGAAGCTTCAAATGAAAATTTGTTCAACATGAAAGTTGTAGATCTTGGTCTCACCTTTCCAAAAAGTCCAAGAACTTGAAAATCCCATGTATGGTTGTCAAGTTATGGTCCATTCAATTTAAAAAATGACCCATAATCAGAGGGGCATAACTTCCACATGGAGTGTCCAAATTGAGTGATCTTTTTATGCACAAACTCCATTTGACATGTACTTTCAAGGTGAATAATTGGAATTCATCAAAAATGGTCAATGCAAAAAGTCAAATCTCAAGTGTACAGTTAAAGATCCAGGGGCAAAATGGTCCAACTTGTGAAATAATGAGAATTTTTGAATGGGGATTTTTGCAACACCTCACAAATGACAATTGGAATTGGTTTGAATCATCATAACAGGTCAAGGTGCAATGGTTGAACAATTCACTTTTGAAATGAACTTGAAATGCATAAAAGTGCCATGACATAGTGAAATTGCAAAATATACATCCAATGGCCATGGGACAAGTTGCAACAGCTCACACATGTCATTTTGAGAGTGTGTGAGCTGTCAATGAGCTGTCACAGAGCCCATAGAAAAATACCATTTTGCCCTTGCCTTTTGAAAGTGACACTTTGCTAATTACATTTCATTTTGTTAATTTGGATGATTAAGGCTTGATTAATGGGAAGTATATATTCCTAATCATAACTAACTTCTAACAGAAATCACATTTCACAAGAATTCAACAAATTTTTGGCTCCAAATTCTCCAAATTATTCAAGAAGCTTCAAGAGCAAGATCCATTGGAACTTCTTCATTTCTTCACCAAATCGTGTGATTTTTCTTGCTACCTCCTCCATTCATCTTCTCCTTCAACTGTTTTGGCATAGCAACATCCAAATCCTCAAGATCCGTGACTGTTGACAAAGTGTGCATCAATGGCTTTTGAAGATTCCTTCCACTAGAAGCAAATTCAATCGAACCTAACACCTCCAGTCAACTCACCTATCATCACACTACATCTGTTTTGGATCAAGGAGCTGCAAAAGCACACGAATCATCACTGTAATCTCCAGGTACTTAAAATTCGAACATCACGATTTCTTGAATTGCTATATGCTTATTGTAGTGTGTGCAACGTAGATGATCATGATACCTTTGGTTTTTGAAATGGATGATTGTAGAGAGAGATATCGCGATTTGAAGTTAGGATGTGGAAACCTAATGTGTTCGATTCAGAAAATTTAGGAAGAATTAGGCAAATTCATATACATATTTGGACTCTACGTGATGAGACCTTTCCAATGACTATTCGCATGATGATTTTGGTGAAACTTTGATGTTCTTCATGTTCATGGCCAATTCTGGAAACACGATGAAGCTGATGATGAAAATCTGGAAATTTCACTCGTTTGATCCACTGAACCTCCTTGCCAATTTTGAAACATGTTTCCCGCGGAATCCTAGCCACTCACGTTGCGCCACTGCATTAATGCTACGCTGCGTTTTGAGCCTTGGCCAGCGTATTTACAATTGTGCCATTAACTCATTTAATTTAAATAAAACATTGAATAATTATTTAAAAAAATCATTTAAATCTTAAAAAATTCTTAAAAAATTAATGGAAAGTCCAAAAAATATGAGAGTTTTTTTGTTAGCTTCCATTTATTCCCTAGAATTTTATGGACATGATTTTACAAGTTGTTCATGGTAAAAAGTTGACCTGGACTAGGGAACTTCGACTTGTGTGTATTTTTGACATGTTCTACCATTTTCAATGTGAAATACTCACACCTTAAAAGAAATTCTTGAAATTGTTTGTGCTCATTCTAGACATGTTGATGGTGATTTACATATAAAGTTTGTGATTTTTGGATACCTGTGGAGTGAGATATGATTTTTTGAATCTAGGTGTGACAATTTGTGTCACACCTAGCTAGGTCAATTTCATGAATATTTTTGCCTGGCCTATGATTGTTGGATTAGATTGAAATTTTGCATGGATGATCATTGAGATGTTGAGATGTTATGTGAATTTTTCTGGATTTTTCTATGGTGTTTTCAATTTGATTGATAATTTTCTTCTCTGTTGGCTCATTTTGAAGCTTTGTGTGAGACATGTTTGTATATTGTTTGTGAAATGCTCATATGGTATTCGATGAATGTGAAAGTTGGTGTGCTGATTATAGACACATTATAGGACATCATGTTTTTGGTCCCATTCATTTATGATATGTTGTCACTCTGTTATGAATTTTTGAAGTGAATGCTTGCTTGAATGCCTTGAGTTGGCTTGAATAATTGTGTCTGGATTTCTTGATTTTCATTGGTCTAGTTCCTTTTATCCAATTGAGCTGAAAATTGACATGCTATACCTTGAATATGTCCTGTTTAGGTGTGAATTATTTGAGGATTTTTGGAATTGGTTTGGTATGCTTTTGATGGAATTCATTCTGTTTGGATATTTGGTGTTGCATTTGACCTAGTTTGACTTGTTTTGATCATGAAATGAATATGATGAATGATATGAGTATGGGATCAATTGCATTTGCTTTTGATTGGTTTGAATTTGATTTTGGTTGATAATCCCTTGCTGTTGAGGATTTTTTATCCCTTTTGGACCCTAGGCTTGGCCTAGTGGTCTAGTTTCTCACATTTGGTTTGACTTTTCAGGATAAAAAGCACAAAGCTTAAGGAGAATGATTCAAGTCCATAAAATTGAATTTGTTTGATGTGGAGAACTAACATAACTTTGTTTTGTAGGTTGTGAAGCTTGAGCTTGAGCTTGTAGCTTGCATTTATGTGCTTATGTTGTTTGTATAGCCTGACTGATTAACATTTGCTGTTTACTGTTTGTCTGTCTGAGTACTGATGATACTTGATTGATTTCAGGTACATTTAGTTGCTTACAGTTCTTTAAGAACTTGCTTGCTGCTGCTTGGTTTTTAAACCACTTGAGGTAGGACTTCTATTCTTCATGTAGTCTGGAGACCCGGCCTGTTACTTGGTCGGGCAAACTGTCTGAAGTCCTCCTTAAGAGGCGATGTTTGTGATTGTTTAAAATTGTGCCTAAGCAGGTAAAGTCCTTGATTAAGGCAATTGGTGGAAGCCAAGGGATATGCAATCTATCCCCCACTATTCTGTTGAGTCGTCCCTCTGCTCATACTGCTGTGTGTTGATGCATTGGGGCATAAACCCGAGATCTTGTACTTTGTACAGTTGTGTCAGAGTCTTGAGCGTAGAAGGGTCCCTCCATTCTGGACCCACGCTCCTTTGTCAGAAGCTCTCCCTGGTCAGGGATAAGAGCTGTGAGGTCTCATCCTCACCTCACCTTTCATCAGCTTCACCTTAGCCTCGCAATGGCAAGGTTAAGAGCGAGCAATACCCATGTACAGATGACTTGCTTCGGCAGTCAAACCCATTGTTTGAGCCCACTTGACTGGTTATAGTGTGTGCTATGTGAATATTTGTTTGAAATGCTTGTTTTGATCTGTTGATGCTTGTATGCTTGTATGCTTGTATGCTTGCTTCTTTCCTGGATAGGATTAGCTTGCAGTTGTGCAAGTAGGTAGAAACCTCAACGTAGGGCAATGATGCATGACAACACTAGGCTCGAGTCCAGCTCCCTGGTAGTGTGTCTTCCCTTGGTTTCTGGCTAGATTTTCTTTCCCTTGAGGGGGAACTACATCGCCCTGATCCTTGTTCCAGACGAGGTATGTAGGCAGGTGGTCGTGCGAGACCACTCCGGGCAACCTTTTTCTTTTTTGTGTGTGTTTACTTGTTATCTGATTGTGTGTTTGGTTCGGATGCCGACGTAAGTCCAGTGATTGGCTGTCGGGCTCCATGTTTGCCCTTTTGAGTGTGTTTTGGTTCGGATGCTGACGTAATTCCATCGAGTGGTTGTCGGGCTCCATGTTTGCCATCTGTTTGTGCGTTTTGTGTTGTTTGGCGTGCGTAAGCCGAACTACAGTGGCTCTGATTCTCGTTCCAGACGAGATATGTAGGCATAGGACGCGATGTCCTATCGAGCTCTCTTCTCTTAACCCCACCTGCGTTGTCTTCGGTGTGTGTGTGTGTGTGTGATGTTTAGCAACCTATTCTTTATTTTAGAACGTGGATCCCGTCGAGTACGACGGACGTGAGGGGTGCTAATACCTTCCCCTTGCGTAACCGACTCCCTTACCCTTTCTCTTTGGTCGCGAGACCATTTCCTTTCCAGGTTTCTCTGAGCGTTTCCTTTCCCTATCTTGGGATAAATAACGCGCAGTGGCGGCTCTGTGTTGTGTTTTGTTTTAGCCCGCCGGTTGTTTTTTCGTGGATGCGACAGCTGGCGACTCTGCTGGGGAAACTGTAGAGATGTTGACCTATGCTGGTCCATCTTCCCTAAGCGAGTCTCTCCTAGCGTTCTAGGATAGTTTAGGTTGTTTGTTTTGTGTTATTTATTGCATTTATTATCCTAACCAGCGTATATATTTGCATTAAATATTTGCATGCATCATACTATCATGTTGTTGCCGTCCTCTGTGCAGGTGGTTCCTCTGTTTGGGGTGGGTGTTCTGAGTGGGGCTAAAACCCAGGCCCGAGTATACACCTAGGACTAGTGTGGTCTCACGTTCCTCATTTGCTAAATCAGTATATTGTTGTAACGTGACATACCACAAGCTGGACGAGGTTTATTTGATAGTGCTTGCCTCTGTGGATATTCCACTTTGGTTGAGTTACTTCATCTGAACTATTGACTCTGGTGACCGATCATTTCCCGGATCTTTGGTTTAGACGATCTCAGGAGAGCTACAATGGCACACCCGAAAGGGCAAACCCATTGAGTATCTCTGCCCGATTGTCGAGACTATTATCCGCCTTAGGATGACCTGATTAGAATTTACCTGTGAGGGGAGGGTGGTTCTTTCAGATGGTGACTCAGATGGTGACTTTTTGTTCCGTGGATCGGAGTCTTATTTATGAGTCGGATTTATGGTCATTTATTGCCGAGACGCCGGAGTGCTGTCCGTGATTTATCAGTGGGGATCCGTTTATTTCAGGATTCCCCGGGCCGAGTGATTTGTCAGTGGGGATCCGTTTATTTCAGGATTCCCCGGGCCGATTCAGATAGTTGTGAGTGTCTGCTCAGAGACTGGTGATGATGATGATGTATCTGTCTTCCGTTTATTTCGGAACTCGTGGGTCAGATTGGTGGTTACTTGCTACCTCAGATGGTTATGATCAGTTCAGAGACCAGGTTTTAGAACAACAGATGATCAGATGGCTTGGAGGATGGCAGCGCATTGCATTCATTCATCAGCATCATTACATCTTGCATTTACCTGCATCTAACACATGTTTATCCATATGCAGGGACATTTTTGATCAAGATCCTGGTTGAGAGACTTCTTGTTCAGATATGAGGACCGGTCTGAAAGACAACATTGCCTACAGTTTCTTCGATCCTGAGATTGGTGTGCTGAAGGATATGATAGCATTGATCACACTCGATCATGTGGGGATGTTTAGAGAGTCATACGGTAGTATCCTGAAGATGGTTTTCTGACTCAGTGATAGTGACAGAAGTGCCATTCATACTCTTCTCCAGTTCTATGACCCGGGGCTGAGATGTTTCGTATTTCCAGACTATTTGTTGGGACCTCTGATGGAGGATTATGCTAGTATCCTGGGTACCCCGATTCGAGATCAGATTCCTTTCTGTGCTATTAGGGGAGAGCCTGATGTCCTTGGGATTTCCCGTGCTCTTTATTTGAGTCCGGAAGTGACCAAGGAGGGTTTGAAGGAGAAAGGAAAATTACCGGGTTTTCACTTGGGTTTCTTGGAATCTAATGCCAAGGAACATGCTGCTGTGGGTGATTGGAAGACGGTTTGCGCATTGATTGCCGTGAGCATTTATGGGATTGTTTTGTTTCCTAATTAGAAGAATTTTGTAGACCATAATGCTATCAGGTTGTTCATGCAGAGAAACCCTATTCCTACTCTGATCGGAGATGTCTATTACTCGGTTCATAACAGGAATGAGAAGCGGCGTGGTGGTCTGATCCGGTGTTGTTCTCAGTTGCTCTTCAGGTGGTTTATGGGATATCTGCCTTCTCGAGGTGCTTTTGCTCATCTTGATCCTTCTGTCAAGTGGTCCTTCAGGTTGATGGGTTTGCGGGCTGATGATATAGCGTGGACTCATAATGGTTTGGCTGGACGGGATTTTATATATAGCTGTGGGGCTTTTCCCAATGTGCCTCTTATAGGAGTTCAGGGTTGCATTACAACCCGACGCTTCTTAGGAGACAGATGGGGTTCGCTATGGAGGTTCCTCCCCTTGAGTGTGAGACTCAGGAGTCCTTTTATTTTCCTGTGGAGGGCAATCAGGCCAAGCTGATGCAAGTGTCTGGGGCATGGCGCAACATTCAGATGAAGGGTAAGGTTCCGTTTGGCAAAGTCAACAGTCGATATTTCCCACTATTCGAAGATTGGTTGCGGAAGAGGATTGAGGTTACATTTCTACCATTTCCTGGAGGTGATCCTGTGTGTCCTATGATTGAGGGTCCAAGTTCTTCTGTCAACATGGAAGAATTCCTCGAGATGAAGAGGGCCAGAGATCAGTTACTTGCAGAGAAAGCTGAATTGGAGAGAAGTGTTGCTCGGTTTCAGACAGCTAACCAGGAGATCAAAGTGAAGATGGAAGATCAAGACAAGCGGCATGCTCTGGAAGCAAAGCGCTTTGAGATGGATACAGCCTACTATGGGAAGATCAGTCAGGCATTAGCATCATCCAACCGGGAGCACGACGTCACCAAAGAGAGATTGGCTAGAGCTTCAAAGGTCATTGAAGATGAGAAGAGAAGGCAAATCTTGGTGAAGGATCAGAGGGATGATAGAGCCAGAATCCTCGCTGCAGAGTGGGAAGCAGAAAGAGCAAAGATCGTCGCGGAGAGAGATCACTACATGGCAGAGAGAGATCACTACTTCAGGCAGATGAAGATTCATCAGAAGGAAGTGGGGAGATTGCAGCAGGAGAACACCGAGCTCAGGTTCGCCGTGGAGTTCGCGAAGATGGAAGATGAGATAGGGCCATCTGTGGGACCCTCATCCAGCTAGATCTTTCATTTGTTGTGGCTTACCGTCAGGCTTGTTGACGGAATCTACTTGCTTGTATTTCTTTCCTGATTCCAGAGGGTTGTATTTGATTTGTATCTAATCTGATGTATGACTATGGCACTTATTGTGCACTTTTTGTGATGGTATTTTTCATTCAGTGATTGATCTTCAAGCTTTATTTGCTTTACCGTATGCACTCACACAAGCACACACATGGTTGGGGGTATCATGCTAAATCACATATCTCCAATCTGCACGATGAAATCAAATGCTGAATACAAAATATTGATGCCGAATTATTGTTTGTCTCAATGATGCCAGGATCGAGAGAAAAAGTGTTCCTCATGTGGATAAACACTGCATTCATGCATTGATCATAATAACTTGTGTTTTATTTTGCAGGTATCTGTTTCTAACGTGCTTGATTGATGCAGGAATCATTGCTCGTGCTCGCAGAACTGTACCTTTGCACTCAACCAGACCTCACAGATACTTCACCAAACGCAATACTCCCAGACTCATGGAGCTTCCTAGTGCAGACATCCTCGAGCTGAAGGATAAAATGAACGAGCTGATCAACATCATGCAAGGCTTTGCAGTTGGTCAGAAGGCTCTGGCAGACAAAGTTGAAAAGCTCGAGCGGGCTTCTGCAGCAAACAGCGGGGTTAACCTGGATGGAGTCTCCAACCAGGGGCTGGGGTCTCGTGACGGTGGAAAGAGGACAACTGTTGGTATTGTGAATAATGCCGGTGGTTTTGGTGGTGCTGCTGGTCAACCTGGGCCGGGTCAGAATTTGAAGGATAATTTTGTGCCTCCATTCTATGGGTTTGATGAAGACCGGGAGGAAGACAGGGAGGCTGATCCGTTTTCAATGCAGAATGAACCGTTTGTTCCCTATAATGCTCCGCCTCAGAACAAGGAGATTCAGCTGCTGGCTGAAAAGATCAAAGTGCTTGAGAGCTATGCCACTCCCGGGGTGGTCAATATGTCTAATATGGGGCTGGTTGAGGGGATTGTGATCCCACAGAAGTTCAAAGCGCCCACTTTTGACCGTTATAACGGGAGTTCTTGCCCTGAGACGCACCTTCAGGCCTTCGTCCGCAAGATCTCGGCATATACAATGGATCAGAAACTGTGGATGTACTTTTTCCAGGACAGCCTGTCCGGAGGTTCCCTGGAATGGTATACCAAGTTGAAATCCTCGGACATTAAGAATTGGCAGGATCTTGGGGACGCGTTCTTCAAGCAATATCAGTTCAATGCTGACATGGCTCCGAGTCGTACCCAGCTGCAGGGTATGTCTCAGAAAAATAATGAGGGATTTAAGGAGTATGCTCAGCGGTGGAGAGAATTGGCTGCTAGAGTACAACCTCCTCTTGTTGACAGGGAGATGTCGGATTTGTTCATGGGAACCCTGCAGGGGGCCTTTGCTGAAAGAATGGTTGGTTGTCCGGTGACCAACTTTTCTGATATTGTTGTGGCAGGGGAGAGAATAGAGAGCTGGCTGAAGCTCGGTAAAATTCAGGGTGCTGCTTCTTCTTCGTCGTCTGGGTCGAAGAAACCATTCGGTAATGGTGGCCAGAGGAAAAAAGAGGGCGATACCAGCGCTGTGTATGCTCAACGGGGACCCAGTAGGGATCGTTACTTCCAGCACACTGCTGCAGTAACTATTCCTGCTGAACATCAGCCTGCACCGCAACAACAGCAGCAACAGCAACAGAGACAACCTTTCCAGCAGAGGCCTCAGAGGGCTGGTTATCAGATGAGGGGTAAAGCGGTGGACAGACAGTTTGATAGGCCTCCGGTGACCTATTCTTTTCTGTTCAAGAAGTTGACAGATTTGGGACTCGTACAGACCAGAACTCTGGCACCTTTGAGACCTGATCAAAGGCCAGCCAGTTATGACGAAAATGCAAAGTGTGAATTCTGTAACACCCTTCTAAATACCCCAAATTATTATAATTAAAATAACAATATATATATATATATTCATCAGAGTAATTATGCCCCGAAGGGTGTCACACAATCATTTCACAACAATTATCAAAATATCCTGTCATGCTCATTTCTTTGATCAAATAAGATTCTTTGCATAAATCGCAGCGGAATAATTCAACATCAATGTAAAACATATGACACAATACATGTCAATCATTCAACAACAGAAATCAAATAAATTAAAACATCCCCTCCCGATGTTACATCTATCAGAGCATGACCCATAAGAACTACTCTAGACTCCAAGCAATTGCTTCTATTCAACTCATTTCTCGTTACCTGAAAAATAGGTGTAAGGGTGAGTTCCTCAATCAATATAACAAGCATTATAGAACAACATGTAATGCTAAGTAATTAACACATTAATTCACCCTAACCAGACTACACATTCAGCAACGGCAGTATCCGTTCAAACATCATATTCAACAATAACATATAGCATATATATAATCTCAACCATATTCAACATTAACAACACAACGCACCTACACACATATGATACTGGAATACATCCATTCATATCATATGCCATACATTCATTATGCAATGAGACTCTATGCATGCGGTACCGACTATTTGTGAACATATAGTTCAACCTCACCGTCCAAATCCAGGCACGGCTACCAAGCTCACTAGTCCCACTCATTTGAGACATAGTGACTCACTCACTAATTCCTCACCATGGGAATTAGCTACCACCCCAAATGGGCCATGAAATGCACGCTACTCACCTAGCATGCAAACATCAACAACAACAATCAAAATGATTTACTCACTAATTCCTCACCATGGGAATTAGCTACCACCCCAAATGGGCCACAACATGCATGCTAATCACCTAGCAATGCAACATCAATAATAATCAAGAATAGACACATGCTCACACTCTAAGCCATAATACAGTCTATTCACAAACGTATACATTCACATCATCATATATACCATCACACATTATCAACATAATTAATCACAAAAGCATATCATATCATGCCACATAATCAAACACAGTATTAGCACACTCTACTAATACCTATACCACTCAAAACAACGGGAAATGATCCCTACAACATCATACCTCAGCTAAGTCTCACTACTCAGCCTAAACAGTCAAAAACTGCACAACAGCAGCACAGGAAATCACAATCCTGCCCATACGCGTATTGCCTATGCCCATACGCGTATTGCCCAAATCCTGACCAAGCCATACGCGTATTGCCCACTTTCATACGCGTATGCTACGCGTACCAACTCCTCATACGCGTACCAACAGAGACAATTTTACGTTAAAAACATCATCTTCCTCATCCATACGCGTATTGCCTAGCGCCATACGCGTACCAGCCAATCTCATACGCGTATTGCCTAGTGCCATACGCGTATGACCAGAAACCAGCATTCTCAGATCTGCAATGGCTTTTCTGCTACGAGTTCTATTCGATCTAACCTTCCACGATTCAATTCTTACACAAAATCACTCCTATCGTCTTATACACTTCATATTCTGTTCAATCTCACAAAATCCTAACACTATTCCCTCTAATTTCTACGGGTTTGCTTCGATTTATCATCCAATTCCATTCATCAATCATTTTCACAAATTCACCATACTCATCCAATTCAAAGGTAAATTAAAGGTTTATCACTACCCATGACATATTATCATATAATACCCGTTAATCAACGATAAACCCCCTTACCTGAGTTAATCCGGCGGCTTCCGAGCTCCAAGCTTCTCCTTCCTTCAACCTTCGTTCTCTGGCTTTTTGCCCTTTTCCACGTTCTGCCTCTTTTTCCTTTTTCACGTGAGAACAATAAACCTTTTTACCAAATGGGACCTTTTTACTGATTTCCACTTTTATTCCAATTATAAAATAATACTCCAATAATAATAATCCCAATAATTATTATTCCACAAATAATAATATTAATCCAAACTTCCAATTATTCAATTAAATCAATAAATAAAATATTAATTTAAATTAAATAATTAGCTTATTTTAATTGGGGTGTTACAAATTCCACTCAGGTGCGCCTGGGCATAATATTGAGAACTGTAAAGCTTTTAAGAACACAGTTCAAGACCTGGTGGATTCAAAAGCAATCAACTTCGCACCATCTCCCAACGTCAATGCTAATCCCATGCCTGCGCATGGTCAGAGGGGGGTGAATGCTATCTCTGAGGAGAGTCGAGTTGGGCTGTTGTCTGTGGATCAGTTGAAGACTCCTCTGGCTGAGGTCAAGAGGCAGTTGTTGAAAAGTGGGGTCTACCCGGGTTGTGATTTTGGTTGTGCCGAGTGCACTATTGCTCCCGAAGGATGCGTATTGTTGAGGAGGACTGTCCAGGGTTTGATGGACGAGGGGAGTATTGTGGTTGAGAAGGTTGATAACGGAAAAGAGGAGGTCTCCACCATAACAATCTACTTCGATCCGGTGGATTTGTCGGATCTAGCTGAAGCGGCTCCAGTTACCATCACGGTACCTGGACCGATTCCATACGACAAAGATGATGCCGTGCCTTGGCATTATGGTGGGGAGGTTTACTGCAATGGTGAGAGGTTGGAGGAACAACCTGTAAGTAAAACCACCGTGTCAAAGGTGGATAATGCCGGTCCCAGCGGTTTCACTCACAGCGGAAGGCTGTTTGCTCCTGATGCATTGAGGAGAGGAGAAGAAGAAAAAGATAAAAAAGAAAAGGCCGAGGCTTTAGCCAGGGCCAAAGGGAAGGCTGTGGTGAATAGTGGTACTCCTGATGTGACATCGGCGCCTGCGGGGTCGGAAAGCAAACTTGATGATGACGCGGAAGAATTTTTGAGAATCATCAAAAAGTCAGAGTATAAGTTGGTTGATCATTTGCAGCAGACTCCTTCCAAAATATCCATTCTGTCTTTGCTGTTAAGTTCTGAGGGGCATAGGGAAGCTTTGTTGAAAATTCTGAAGAAAGCTTATGTTCCTCAAGAGATAACAATTAACCAATTGGAGACGGTTGTGTCCAACGTGCATGCCAGTCACGGGCTGGGTTTTACGGACATGGACCTAACTGTGGATGGGAGAAATCACAACCGGGCTTTACACATCGTAATGGAATGCAAAGGAGCCGTGCTTTCGCATGTGCTGGTTGATACCGGTTCCTCATTGAATGTGTTGCCAAAGAAGGCTCTGGCAAAGCTTAATTGTGATGGGCTGATTTTGACCCCTACTGATTTGATTGTACGGGCGTTCGATGGATCAAAGCGGGCCGTGTTTGGAGAAGTTGAGCTGCCAGTGAAGATTGGCCCAGAGGTGTTTAAGTCAACTTTCTATGTCATGGATATTCAGCCGGCATACAGTTGCCTGTTGGGTAGGCCATGGATTCATGCTGCTGGGGCAGTAACGTCGACTTTGCACCAGAAACTAAAGTATATCTGGGAAGGTCAAGTCGTCACTGTGTGCGGAGAAGAGGACATTTTTGTCAGCCATCTGTCCTCGTTAAAATATGTGGAGATGGATGGCGAGATCTGGGAGACACCCAGTCAGGCTTTTGAAACCGTTAAGGTGGAGAATGCTCTGTTTGCTAAGGAAGAAGAGAAACCGACCATCGCTTCATACAAGCAGGCCGCTGAGGTGGTTAAAAGTGGAGAAGCTCCTGGTTGGGGCAGAATGATGGATGTCCCTGCGAAGAAAGATCGATTTGGAGTGGGGTACCAGCCGGGCCGAGGCTCAGGGCAAGCCAGAGGACTTCGTGCGTCAGTCACCTTCACAAGCGCCGGAATGCTGGATCCGGATCACATTTGCATGATGGGTGAAGACGCTGATAGTGACTGCGACATGGACCGGTGGATAAAGCCGTGCACACCAGGGATGGGAATCCAGAACTGGAAGGCTGAAAAGATCATCCGGGTCACTCTCCTTGAAGAGTAATATTTTTCCTGTTTTTAGTCTTAAATGCATGAAAGCCATGCGTGTTGCCCGACACGTAATGGTCCATTGTAAGGGTCACCTCATGTTCATAAATTTGCAAAATTTTGCATCATTAATAAAAGGATGTTTTTCAATTAAAAGCGGTGTTCCCTGTTTTTCATTTATTTTTGCAGTTTAAAAATAATAAAAACAAATAAAAATGGCAATGTTTTCGTTTTTCTTTTTCAATTTGTCACACCGGTTCTAAAGCAATGCATGAATCAACATTCATGCAGATGCGATTCTTCTCCGGATCTCATTGATAACAATCCTGTTACACCCTTGTATGACTTCGACAATCCGATCTATCTTGCTGAAGAAGAAGACGAAGAAGATTGTGAACTGCCAGGGGAATTAGCCAGGTTGTTGAAACAAGAGGAGAAGGTGATTCAGCCGCATGAAGAGCCGATTGAGGTGGTGAATCTGGGTACCGACGAGATGAAGGAAGAAGTGAAAATCGGGGCTGCTTTGGAGGAAAGTGTTAAGAGCAGACTGGTAGTGTTATTGAAAGAATACGTCGACATCTTTGCCTGGTCTTATCAAGATATGCTAGGGTTGGATACCGATATCGTTGTGCACAAGCTACCGTTGAGAGCAGATTGTCCTCTAGTGAAGCAGAAGTTGCGCAGGACTCGACCTGATATGGCGATGAAAATCAAGGAAGAAGTGCAGAAGCAGTGGGATGCTGGTTTCCTTGCTGTCACTAATTATCCGCCATGGGTCGCGAACATTGTGCCAGTCCCGAAGAAAGATGGGAAGGTGAGAATGTGTGTGGACTACCGGGATCTGAATAGAGCTAGTCCGAAGGATGATTTTCCACTACCTCACATTGACGTGTTGGTAGATAATACAGCTCAATTCTCGGTGTTTTCCTTCATGGATGGCTTTTCTGGCTATAATCAAATCAAAATGTCGCCAGATGATATGGAGAAAACAACGTTCATCACACCGTGGGGCACCTTTTGTTACAAGGTGATGCCATTCGGTCTTAAGAACGCCGGTGCTACTTATCAGAGGGCCATGGTGACTTTGTTTCATGATATGATTCATCATGAAATTGAATGCTATGTTGATGACATGATAGCAAAGTCCCAAACAGAAGAGGGGCATTTGGTAGATCTGGCCAAGTTGTTCGACCGGCTGAGACAGTTCAGACTGAGGTTGAATCCGAACAAGTGCACATTCGGAGTGCGGTCCGGTAAATTGCTGGGGTTCATTGTGAGCGAAAAAGGAATCGAGGTTGATCCTGCTAAAGTAAAAGCAATAAGAGAAATGCCTGAGCCGAGAACTGAGAAGGAGGTTCGTGGTTTCTTAGGTAGATTGAACTACATTTCGCGGTTCATATCTCACCTAACAGCCACTTGTGAACCGATTTTCAAATTGTTAAGAAAAGATCAAACGGTCAGGTGGAATGATGATTGCCAAGCGGCATTTGAAAAGATAAAAGAATATTTGCAGGAGCCTCCGATTCTGATGCCTCCTGTGGAAGGAAGACCGTTAATTCTGTACCTGACGATCCTCGAGGGGTCTATGGGGTGTGTATTGGGGCAGCATGACGAGTCTGGTCGAAAAGAGCATGCCATATACTACCTTAGCAAAAAGTTTACCGACTGTGAAACAAGATATTCATTGCTCGAGAAAACTTGCTGTGCTTTGGTTTGGGCTGCTCGCCGACTAAGGCAGTACATGCTGGTTCATACCACTTTGTTGATTTCCAAGATGGATCCAATCAAGTACATTTTTGAAAAGCCAGCATTGACCGGACGGGTTGCGAGGTGGCAAATGATTTTGACTGAATATGATATACAGTATACCTCTCAGAAGGCGATCAAGGGGAGTGTATTGTCTGATTACCTCGCTCAGCAACCCATTGATGATTATCAACCGATGAAGTTTGAATTCCCTGATGAGGACATCATGTTTCTCAAATCAAAAGATTGCGAGGAACCGATCCCGGAGGAAGGGCCTGACCCTGAATCCGAATGGATTCTGATGTTTGATGGGGCCGTTAACGTGAATGGAAGCGGTGTTGGTGCTGTTTTGGTTACGCCAAAAGGATCCCATATTCCTTTTGCTGCCCGGCTAACATTTGAGTGCACCAACAACGTGGCTGAATATGAAGCTTGTATATTGGGGATTGAAGAGGCGATTGATTTGAGAATCAAGAACCTTGTCATATATGGAGATTCAGCTCTGGTGATAAATCAGGTTAACGGAAAATGGTATACGCATCAGTCTCATTTGGTTCCGTATCGAGATTATACAAGGAGATTGTTGACGTTTTTCACCAAGGTGAAGTTGCATCATGTGCCCAAAGAGGAGAATCCTTTGGCAGATGCTTTGGCTACTCTGGCTGCCTTGATTAAGGTGCAGAGGTGGAATCAGTTCCCCAGTGTTGAAGTAGGTCGTCTGGATAGACCGGCTTATGTGTTTGCTGTTGATACAACGCTGGATGATGAGAAGCCGTGGTATTACGATATCAAACGCTATCTTGAGACGCAAGAGTATCCTGAGGGAGCATCGAAAAAGGACCAAAAGACTCTGCGGAGATTGGCTATGGTGTTCTACTTAAATAAGGATGGGGTTCTGTACAAGCGGAATTTTGATTGGGTCTTGCTCAGATGTGTTGATGACAGAGAAGCAAGCCAGTTGATGAAAGAGGTTCACGAGGGATCGTTTGGTACCCATGCCAGTGGGAATGCAATGGTAAAGAAGCTGCTGAGGGCAGGCTATTATTGGATGACAATGGAGGCCCAATGTTTCAATTTCGTGCGGAAGTGTCATAAATGCCAGATTTATGCTGATAAGGTGCACGTGCCTCCAAATCCGTTGAGCTTGATGTCGTCTCCATGGTCGTTTGCTATGTGGGGCATTGATATGATTGGAAAGATTGAGCCTACAGCTTCGAATGGGCACAGATTCATATTAGTGGCTATTGATTACTTCACCAAGTGGGTAGAAGCAGCCTCTTATACGAACGTGACGAAGCAGGTCGTAGCCAGATTTCTCAAGAGAGACATCATTTGCAGATATGGGGTTCCCGAGAGAATCATTACTGATAATGGTTCTAATTTGAATAATAAGATGATGGCTGAGTTGTGCCGAGAATTCAAGATTGAGCATCACAATTCTTCTCCCTATCGTCCGAAGATGAATGGGGCGGTTGAGGCAGCTAATAAGAATATAAAGAAGATTGTGCAGAAAATGGTGGTAACCTACAAAGACTGGCATGAGATGTTGCCGTTTGCATTACATGGGTATCGAACGTCGGTGCGTACATCTACTGGGGCAACTCCTTTCTCATTGGTATATGGGATGGAGGCTGTATTACCTGTTGAGGTTCAGATTCCCTCTTTGAGAGTCCTGATGGACGTGAAATTGCAAGAGGCTGAATGGGTAAGGACCCGGTACGAAGAGTTGAGCCTGATAGAAGAAAAGAGGCTAGCAGCCATCTGTCATGGGCAGTTATACCAGCAAAGGATGAAGCGTGCTTTTGACAAGAAGGTACGACCTCGGGTATATCACGTAGGTGATATGGTGCTGAAAAGGATCCTTCCTCCTCAAAACGATCGAAGGGGCAAATGGACACCGAATTATGAAGGTCCATTCGTGGTCAAGAAGGTCTTCTCTGGCGGAGCCTTGTTGTTAACGACCATGGATGGCGAGGATTTTCCATCCCCTGTGAATGCGGACGCAGTTAAAAAATACTTTGTATAAAGAGACCCGCTGGACGAAAAGAATAAGATAGTCCAGGCAAAAATGGGCATCCCGGCGAACCAAAAACAGAAAGAAAGGTTCGGGCAAAAATTAGGGATAAAAATGAAAAAATGTACACCCAGCAAGTCGAAAACCTGAAAAGGCGACTTGGGCAAAAAGGGGTATCCCGGTGGACTGAAAACCCGAGAGGGCGGTCCAGGCAAAAGAGGGATTGAAACGAACAACTGCGTCTAGCATGATCGTTTGCGCTTTGGTTAAGGCATCATGGATAATACCCGGTAGGGATCAATCAGAATCGTCTTGTTCAGAAGGCAGAAAGCACGGAGGGTCTGAGGACATATGGGGTGTAACCGAGTTGGAACTCGATGAGATCACGGGTTTCACATTGCCATTAGGATAGATTTTTCCTTTTGTGCGCAATTACCTCTTTTCAGAAATTGCTTCCTTTGTATTGCTCAATTTGAGCCACCCTTTTCCAGTCAATAAAATGCATATTCAGTCAAATAATTTTGTTTTTGTTTTTCATTACCGCTTTGATTGCAAAAACATCTAATTGTTTGTGATAAAGAATCTTGCATTTTAAGACATACAAGTTCCTTCCAATGCATGTTTATAAGATTGAAAGTTTGAAATCTTATTTGGAAGGTTGAGTGACCCAAGTGTTGAAATCTTGACGCGCCTGGGCACGGTTTTATCTAACGGTCTGTTTTGCAGGAGCTGTTAGATATTTGCACTCACTTGCAGGTTGTGATGTGGAAGCTTTTGTTGAAAACAAATCCCCATGAGAGTTCGTTCAGGAACGAAGGTATGGGAAAGGATGACGAAAACGTTGAGACGTACGACGATCCTTGATTTTAATCAAGAAGACTCTTCAAAGTCGGAAGACTTGAAAGTATGTATTTCCCCATGAGAGTTCGTTCAGGAACGAAGGTATGGGAAAGGATGACGAAGACGTCGAGACGTACGACGATCCTTGATGGTAATCAAGAAGACTCTTCAAAATCAGAAGATTAGAAAGTCTGTAGAAATTCCCCGCAGAGTCCGATCAGGGAGAGATGAATGGATAGGGATGACGAAGTGAGATACGTCGAGACGTCCGACGACCCTTGAAATTAACCAAGAAGACTCTTCAAAGTCGGAAAATTGAAAAGTATGTATAAATCCCAGGAGTACGATTTCCGTCGAGCGCGGCGCGACCTTGGAATACAAGATGATGGAGCAGAAAAGGTCCAGAAGAGTCTGGGAATTCTCAAAAGTGGAAAGCTGATACGAGTTTGGGAGGTGGATACCATGGTTCGACGAGTCGACGTGTTCTATACCAACTTTTCTCATTTCCCCATCGAGATCCCCAAGCAGAATTAAAGGACCAAATCCCTAGCAGATCAAGGTCTGTGGATTCCCCAGCCGAGTTAGGATGGTTATCCCCGGCAGGTTTAAACGATATTTCCTCAGCAGCCAGGCCTGAAGGTTGCTATTCCCCGAGTGGAGCGGGTTTCAATGAAATATATCTCCAGCAGTTTGCATCCCCAGCTGAATTGGTTCTACCTATGGATTGCATGGGTTGTCCCCAGCGGAGTAGTATTCATTTTCCCTAGCAGGGTCAGGATAGTTATCCCCAACAGGTGTCAGATCGATGCTTCCCCAGTCTCAGGCCTGGAGGTGGCTGTTTCCCAGCAGAGTATCTGTGAGTATTTCCCCAGTGAAGTCGTCAGGTATCTGTGAGGGTTTCCCGAAGCAGAGTAGGGATTGATATCCTCAGCCATTCGAAGACTGTTGTATCCCCACAGAGTGTTGGTGGTTCTTATTCCCAACAGTATCCCGAGAGGATTGGGTGCAAAGAAGGTTCTTCCCCAGCAAGGGTTACCTTTTCCCAGTAGCAGTACTATTCCCCGGCAGGGTGGAATCGGAGTATTGGCGAGTTCCTCAGCAGAGTGTCTCGTGCTCCTCAGCAGAGTCCCTTGAGGGGGATACTTTTTATACATTCATCATGAAAAAATAAGCATAGCATCTTGCATAGAAAAATAAATAAATCGCGTAGCATTTCCATAATTATGGAGCATTACGCAGAAAAAGATCATGCATCATATTGCAAGCATAAGCTAGTCTCAAGCCGTGTTTACCGTTTGAGAAGTGGTTTTTGCCAGATAGTGAAGGTGTTACTCCGAGGAGTTTAGCCGCATGATTTAATCAAAGATATTCCCCAGTAGTGCGATACTGGAGGAGATTTGCCTTTCCGTCAGACAGAGATGGGAAATATTTTGTGATCAGCACAATTCAAGCTGTGGTTACCGCTTGGAGTTTTGTTTCGCCGAATGGTGAAGATGTTACTCTGAGGAGTTTAGCATCAGGACGTCAGATCAGCAATGTTCCCCAGTAGTGCGATATTGGAGGAAATGTTTCCGTCGGACAGAGATGGAGATAAAATCAGAAGACGTTACGCGATCAGCGCGATTTCGAGGTTCAAATGGAGAAAAGAAATGCTGAGGCATGTTCTGGGGGTTCAAATGGAGAAAAAGAAATGCTGAGGCATGTTCTGGGGTTCAAATGGAGATTAGAGATGAAGGTTATATCCGGGATGAGGTCCTTAGGATTTTCTTCTGTTCATGTGTTACCTTAGACTCTGGCTGAGGCCAATGGAGGTCGTTATAGGTGTCTTCTGAGGAAGAGATACACATGCTACCTTCCTTTTGTGAAGGTATACCCTCTGACATGTCGCCCTCAGAGTGGTGTTTGGTGTTATTTCCGACGTTGCCAGCGGAGTTATCACAAGAGATTGGAGATCGGGGTTCAAACGGAGAAAAGAAGATGTTGAGGCATTTTCTGGAGATGGGGTTCAAATGGAGAAAATGAGATGTTGCGGCATTTTCTGGAGAATGGGGTTCATATTGGCGATCGCGAGTTATCGTCAGGCGACTGGGGTTCAAATCGGAGAATGGGGTTCATTATTTTGGCAAACAGGAGAACGGGGTTCAGATGCGGTGATTTGAGGATCATTTGCGCAAAAGAAAATTTCGGGGTTCAAGAAAATGAAAAAGAAGAGAAAATTTCGGGGTTTAAGAAACAGAAAAAAAAAAGAAGAAATAATAATAATCCCGAGCGGATGCGGTGATCAGGCCGACTTTCTCCGTACCAGACGGATTTTCTTTCGGAATTGTGTTCTTCGCCGATTCTGACAGGCGTTGTTAATTATTTTCCCATCAGAGTGCAAATTGTTCGTCTGTTCTTGGTATTCAATCACTCTTCATCCTGATCATCTGAAAGCCGAGGCTATTCATATCGACAGGTTCACAGTGGATTGAATAGGGGCAGCTGTAACACCTCAAAATTTGCCCTCCTCTCTTGGGACTAGCATAACATATTATATAGCATTTTTAGGTCATTAGGCATTGCATATTGCATATCATGTGGTTACATTGTGCAAGCCATTCTCCCAAGTCTTGATCAGAAGATGAGGAAGTCAAAGTGCAAGCTAGGGGTTCATTGGACTGGTCATTGATCATCTGAGGATGTGGAGGTCCAAATTAGGGTTTAATGGTTCTCAAGGATATTGGTCTTCATCTTGATTGAAGTGATTCATCATCATCATGGTTTGTCATCATCAGGAGATTGAAGCTCATTCCTTGAGATTAGGGTTTTGACCACTGGTCAACCCTAATCAGTTGCATTGAGCCAATCAGGGCATGATCAGGAGATGGGGTCTATGATGGATATGAGGATCATTCCATGGTTTTATTGAGATTATTGAGGCTAGGGTTTCATCCTTGAGCCATTTCATCAGAGGATTGGGGCTCAATTTGATCAGTCAATTGCCAATTTCATCTATCAGTTGGAAAAGTCAACTGTGGTCAATTGTGCATGGTTTAATGGATTTGGAGAAGGAAATGAGTTGGATACACTTCATTCATGTTGGAACAAGTGTTATTTGACATTTCAAAGCTTAAGAATGGAGAAAATCAAGTCAGGACAAAAATTGCCAAAAATAGAAAGCGACTTGTAATGGAAGTTTCCAAAAATGGAAAGTTTTTGACCTCAAAATTACATGTCCAAGGAAGCTTCAAATGAAAATTTGTTCAACATGAAAGTTGTAGATCTTGGTCTCACCTTTCCAAAAAGTCCAAGAACATGAAAATCCCATGTATGGTTGTCAAGTTATGGTCCATTCAATTTAAAAAATGACCCATAATCAGAGGGGCATAACTTCCACATGGAGTGTCCAAATTGAGTGATCTTTTTATGCACAAACTCCATTTGACATGTACTTTCAAGGTGCATAATTGGAATTCATCAAAAATGGTCAATGCAAAAAGTCAAATCTCAAGTGTACAATTAAAGATCCAGGGGCAAAATGGTCCAACTTGTGAAATAATGAGAATTTTTGAATGGGGATTTTTGCAACACCTCACAAATGACAATTGGAATTGGTTTGAATCATCATAACAGGTCAAGGTGCAATGGTTGAACAATTCACTTTTGAAATGAACTTGAAATGCATAAAAGTGCCATGACATAGTGAAATTGCAAAATATACATCCAATGGCCATGGGACAAGTTGCAACAGCTCACACATGTCATTTTGAGAGTGTGTGAGCTGTCAATGAGCTGTCACAGAGCCCATAGGAAAATACCATTTTGCCCTTGCCTTTTGAAAGTGACACTTTGCTAATTACATTTCATTTTGTTAATTTGGATGATTAAGGCTTGATTAATGGGAAGTATATATTCCTAATCATAACTAACTTCTAACAGAAATCACATTTCACAAGAATTCAACAAATTTTTGGCTCCAAATTCTCCAAATTCTTCAAGAAGCTTCAAGAGCAAGATCCATTGGAACTTCTTCATTTCTTCACCAAATCGTGTGATTTTTCTTGCTACCTCCTCCATTCATCTTCTCCTTCAACTGTTTTGGCATAGCAACATCCAAATCCTCAAGATCCGTGACTGTTGACAAAGTGTGCATCAATGGCTTTTGAAGATTCCTTCCACTAGAAGCAAATTCAATCGAACCTAACACCTCCAGTCAACTCACCTATCATCACACTACATCTGTTTTGGATCAAGGAGCTGCAAAAGCACACGAATCATCACTGTAATCTCCAGGTACTTAAAATTCGAACATCACGATTTCTTGAATTGCTATATGCTTATTGTAGTGTGTGCAACGTAGATGATCATGATACCTTTGGTTTTTGAAATGGATGATTGTAGAGAGAGATATCGCGATTTGAAGTTAGGATGTGGAAACCTAATGTGTTCGATTCAGAAAATTTAGGAAGAATTAGGCAAATTCATATACATATTTGGACTCTACGTGATGAGACCTTTCCAATGACTATTCGCATGATGATTTTGGTGAAACTTTGATGTTCTTCATGTTCATGGCCAATTCTGGAAACACGATGAAGCTGATGATGAAAATCTGGAAATTTCACTCGTTTGATCCACTGAACCTCCTTGCCAATTTTGAAACATGTTTCCCGCGGAATCCTAGCCACTCACGTTGCGCCACTGCATTAATGCTACGCTGCGTTTTGAGCCTTGGCCAACGTATTTACAATTGTGCCATTAACTCATTTAATTTAAATAAAACATTGAATAATTATTTAAAAAAATCATTTAAATCTTAAAAAATTCATAAAAGATTAATGGAAAGTCCAAAAAATATGAGAGTTTCTTTGTTAGCTTCCATTTATTCCCTAGAATTTTATGGACATGATTTTACAAGTTGTTCATGGTAAAAAGTTGACCTGGACTAGGGAACTTTGACTTGTGTGTATTTTTGACATGTTCTACCATTTTCAATGTGAAATACTCATACCTTAAAAGAAATTCTTGAAATTTTTTGTGCTCATTCTAGACATGTTGATGGTGATTTACATATAAAGTTTGTGATTTTTGGATACCTGTGGAGTGAGATATGATTTTTTGAATCTAGGTGTGACAATTTGTGTCACACCTAGCTAGGTCAATTTCATGAATATTTTTGCCTGGCCTATGATTGTTGGATTAGATTGAAGTTTTGCATGGATGATCATTGATATGTTGAGATGTTATGTGAATTTTTCTGGATTTTTCTATGGTGTTTTCAATTTGATTGATAATTTTCTTCTCTGTTGGCTCATTTTGAAGCTTTGTGTGACACATGTTTGTATATTGTTTGTGAAATGCTCATATGGTATTGGATGAATGTGAAATTTGGTGTGCTGATTATAGACACATTATAGGACATCATGTTTTTGGTCCCATTCATTTATGATATGTTGTCACTCTGTTATGAATTTTTGAAGTGAATGCTTGCTTGAATGCCTTGAATTGGCTTGAATAATTGTGTCTGGATTTCTTGATTTTCATTGGTCTAGTTCCTTTTGTCCAATTGAGCTGAAAATTGACATTCTATACCTTGAATATGTCCTGTTTAGGTGTGAATTATTTGAGGATTTTTGGAATTGGTTTGGTATGCTTTTGATGGAATTCATTCTGTTTGGATATTTGGTGTTGCATTTGACCTAGTTTGACTTGTTTTGATCATGAAATGAATATGATGAATGATATGAGTATGGGATCAATTGCATTTGCTTTTGATTGGTTTGAATTTGATTTTGGTTGATAATCCCTTGCTGTTGAGGATTTTTTATCCCTTTTGGACCCTAGGCTTGGCCTAGTGGTCTAGTTTCTCACATTTGGTTTGACTTTTCAGGATAAAAAGCACAAAGCTTAAGGAGAATGATTCAAGTCCATAAAATTGAATTTGTTTGATGTGGAGAACTAACATAACTTTGTTTTGTAGGTTGTGAAGCTTGAGCTTGAGCTTGTAGCTTGCATTTATGTGCTTATGTTGTTTGTATAGCCTGACTGATTAACATTTGCTGTTTACTGTTTGTCTGTCTGAGTACTGATGATACTTGATTGATTTCAGGTACATTTAGTTGCTTACAGTTCTTTAAGAACTTGCTTGCTGCTGCTTGGTTTTTAAACCACTTGAGGTAGGACTTCTATTCTTCATGTAGTCTGGAGACCCGGCCTGTTACTTGGCCGGGCAAACTGTCTGAAGTCCTCCTTAAGAGGCGATGTTTGTGATTGTTTAAAATTGTGCCTAAGCATGTAAAGTCCTTGATTAAGGCAATTGGTGGAAGCCAAGGGATATGCAATCTATCCCCCACTATTCTGTTGAGTCGTCCCTCTGCTCATACTGCTGTGTGTTGATGCATTGGGGCATAAACCCGAGATCTTGTACTTTGTACAGTTGTGTCAGAGTCTTGAGCGTAGAAGGGTCCCTCCATTCTGGACCCACGCTCCTTTGTCAGAAGCTCTCCCTGGTCAGGGATAAGAGCTGTGAGGTCTCATCCTCACCTCACCTTTCATCTGCTTCACCTTAGCCTCGCAATGGCAAGGTTAAGAGCGAGCAATACCCATGTACAGATGACTTGCTTCGGCAGTCAAACCCATTGTTTGAGCCCACTTGACTGGTTATAGTGTGTGCTATGTGAATATTTGTTTGAAATGCTTGTTTTGATCTGTTGATGCTTGTATGCTTGTATGCTTGTATGCTTGCTTCTTTCCTGGATAGGATTAGCTTGCAGTTGTGCAAGTAGGTAGAAACCTCAACGTAGGGCAATGATGCATGACAACACTAGGCTCGAGTCCAGCTCCCTGGTAGTGTGTCTTCCCTTGGTTTCTGGCTAGATTTTCTTTCCCTTGAGGGGGAACTACATCGCCCTGATCCTTGTTCCAGACGAGGTATGTAGGCAGGTGGTCGTGCGAGACCACTCCGGGCAACCTTTTTCTTTTTTGTGTGTGTTTACTTGTTATCTGATTGTGTGTTTGGTTCGGATGCCGACGTAAGTCCAGTGATTGGCTGTCGGGCTCCATGTTTTCCCTTTTGAGTGTGTTTTGGTTCGGATGCTGACGTAATTCCATCGAGTGGTTGTCGGGCTCCATGTTTGCCATCTGTTTGTGCGTTTTGTGTTGTTTGGCGTGCGTAAGCCGAACTACAGTGGCTCTGATTCTCGTTCCAGACGAGATATGTAGGCATAGGACGCGATGTCCTATCGAGCTCTCTTCTCTTAACCCCACCTGCGTTGTCTTCGGTGTGTGTGTGTGTGTGTGATGTTTAGCAACCTATTCTTTATTTTAGAACGTGGATCCCGTCGAGTACGACGGACGTGAGGGGTGCTAATACCTTCCCCTTGCGTAACCGACTCCCTTACCCTTTCTCTTTGGTCGCGAGACCATTTCCTTTCCAGGTTTCTCTGAGCGTTTCCTTTCCCTATCTTGGGATAAATAACGCGCAGTGGCGGCTCTGTGTTGTGTTTTGTTTTAGCCCGCCGGTTGTTTTTTCGCGGATGCGACAGGAAGCTCTTTGCAAAGACTTCAAGATTACACATCATAATTCTTCTCCCTACATACCTAAGATGAATGGGGTTGTTGAAGCTATGAACAAGAACATCAAGAAGATCATTCAGAAGATGGTTGTAACGTACAAAGATTGGCATACAATGCTCCCATTTGCTTTACATGGGTACCGTACATCCATCCGCACTTCAACAGGGGCAACCCCTTTCTCACTTGTTTATGGCATGGAAGTTGTGATCCCATCATTGCGTATTTTTATGGAAGCCAAGTTCAAAGAAGCTACATGGTGACAGACCATATATGATCAGCTGAATTTGATTGAAGAGAAGAGGTTGACTATCATGTGCCATGGTCAGTTGTACCAGCAGAGAATGAAGAAAGCTTTTGATAAGAAGGTCAGGCCTCGTGTGTTCAGAGAAGGTGACCTCGTGCTAAAGAAGATTCTATCTGTTAAACTTGACACTAGGGTAAAATGGACTCCTAATTATGAAGGCCCGTATGTTGTTAAGAGAGTATTTTCATGCAGTGCTTTGATTTTTACAACTATGGAGGGTGAAGAGTTCACGCGTCCTGTGAATGCTGATGCAGTCAAGAAATACTTCGCCTAAAAAGAAAAGAACAACTCGCTAAATTGAAAACCCGAAAGGGCGGCTTAGGCAAAAATAAGCGTCTCGGTGGATTGAAAACCCAAAAGGGCGATCCAGATAAAAATTAGAGACATAAAACAGAAAATTTATCCTAATAGATTGAGTACCCCACCTTGGGGCAATCTATGCAAAATTAGGGAATATGGAAAGTAACTGCATTCAGTTGATCTCCAGTCATGGGAGCAGTTTTGAGCAAGTCAGTCAATTATGATCCGTCATTCTCAATCGAAGTCAAGAGCACAGTGGATATTGAAGTTGGTAGAAGGATTAGTGATCATTGTATTTAATGTAGCCCTTTTCCATGTAAATTACCATTTTTCAATCTTTGTAAAGATCTATGGAGTCTTGTCATTTACAGACTACCATTCTATTAAATAAAGTTGAGCTTTTTATCCAATTGTTTCTACTCTTATTTTATTTTTCCAGCTAAATAGAATTGAATTTTATGATGATAATTTTGAAATTGAATTAATAAAATAAAAATCATTTTTTCTTAAATAATAAAAGCAATTACTTTAAAAAGAAATCGATTTTAGTAAGGAATATCAACAGTAATTTGAGAACAGGTAAGTCTTAAAGTGCGAAGCATTGTTGGTTTATCCTCAAGGAGTTGGTTTGATAACTTTTTCCGCCCCAACAGCAAGTCAGTATTCCCCAGCTGAGTTGGTAATCACTTCCCCAGTTGAGTTATAACCTCACATTCTTAACGGTTTGCATGGACTCAGTACATAGTTTTATCTTCTGTAAGCCCCCAGCGGAGTTCATTTCTAATTCCCGACAGTGTTGATTCTGAGTAGTATTTGATTTGGTCCCCTGCGAGGTTGTCCCCCATTTGACATGGTGTTTACCTAAAATTCCTAGCAGAGTTGACAGTTCAGGTCCTCGACAAATTTTTTCCCTTTCTTCAATTAGATTGGGATGTTCAGAGTCAGTTAATTTGCATCCATTCCCCAACATGTTTCTCCAGTTGGTGTTTCCATCTTGTCGAGATTAACCGAGTGTTGTAGCGATAATTCAAATCGGTGACATTTGTATCCTTTGTGATCATTTTGTCAGCATAGTCATCAATCATATACATATACATTCACACATCAGATATTTCATTATGTATGTTATTGTATTTGATTCCTTATTTTCTGATCCTCTACTATAGTGATATTGTTTCTCCATGCATATTTGGTGTGTCTGTCCTCCTTCAATGGTAGAGTGTCAGCCCCTTAAGCAGAAAGCATTTAACCTTTCTCATTCCCCACTAAGTTATTTCCTCGTGGATGACTATCATTTCAGTTTCCTCCCCAGTTATTTATCTGGATGGAGTCTTTGTTTGACCGTTTCTTTCTATCTCTTACCTAGAGGTCCCTTGAAAGTCTATTACCCAGTAACCGGTAATATTCTTTTCGATTTGCGAGTACTTTACTTTTTCCCAATAACCAGTAATAGTAATCTACTTCATGTATTTCCCCAGCGGATTCGTTTTATGTTTCCCCAGACAGTCTATCCTTGATATGTTCATCTTAACAGGTGACGGATATTCTCCCTTTTTTGGTTTTCTACCCAGTAAAAAGGTAGCTGTAATCCCTATTTCATTCCCTGGAGAGTTTATCCTTGATATTTTCATCCTAACGGATGACGAATTTTCTCTCTCTTTGGTATTCTATCCAGTAACCGGTAGATATAAATCATATTTCTCCCTTCAGAGTTAATCCTTGATATGTTCATCTTAACTGATGACGGGTTTTCTCCCCTTGGCGGTCTTCTTCCCAATGACAGGTAGTTGTAAATCATGTTTCCCCTGTCGAGTCTACCCTTAATATGTTCACTTTAACCAGTGACAGATATTCTTTCTCTCTGGTCTTCTATCTAGTAGCCGATAGATATAATACCTACTTTTTCAGGCAGATTATCCTTGATATGTTTACCCTAACCGGTAACAGATATTCTCCCCATTTATCCATGTGGTTTATCCTTGATATGTTCATCCTAATCGATGACGAATATTCTTCCTCTGAGTCTATCCTTGATATGTTCACTTTAATCGATGACGGATATTCTCTCTACGGTCTTCTGCCCAGTAACTTGTAGTTATAAATCCTATTTGACCTTTTCTTCCCAACAGTTTGTTCTTACCCAGTAACGGGTAACGGATGCATCTCATGTTTCTCAGCGAGTCATCCTTGATATGTTTACCTTGAAGGGTAATGGATGTCCCTCTGTCAGAGTACATTATCTTCCTACCCAGTAGCCAGTAATAGATAATATACTTTTTGTACTCCTGCGTTGAAGTTTATTCTTCCCCAGTTGAGTTTGAGTGTGAATTTCCCCAGTGAAATCGCTAATCCCCTGTTCGGTTCAGGTATTTTAGCTTTGTTCTGATTTACCCTTTTCCCCTGCAGATTTTCCTTTATCCCTAACCAAATCATTCCATTGATTTATTTTCATGGAATTCCCTCGTGTCTCCATCAGTTTTTAAGTCGTAGCCTGGCCTACGCACAACTTTTTATCCCCATAGTCTTTGTCTCCCCAGTGAGTTTCCCTTATAGAATGCATTATGCTCCCGTGAATTTTCAGTCTCTCCAGATTCTTTTCCTTTGTGGCAATATTTTCCCCACAAAGATTATTTTTAGCATTTTCATATCGTATGCATCATGAGGTCTCTTAGGGACCAAAATTTATTTCTACATGTTGTTATTTAAGTCCATTCTACTGAGTCGATACGAAGATTTTAACCTTCATATCCTCATTTAGAATATCCTTAAATAGGGGCAGTTGTAAGACCCCAATTTTGACCCTAAGATCCCTCATGCTATCTCATCATATGAATTAGCTTTGGGATCACACCTTGGCATCCTCTTAACCCTCATTCATTGGGTTTTCATTGGGAGAGATCACCAAGCACATTTTGATTGTGTCATACTTTATTTTTATTATTTACTAACCAAAATACCAAAAATATGTCAATGTATAATTTGTTGCTTTTGTAGGTAGTGTGTATGCTCACCTATGCTCCATCAAGCTCATATCTAGGGTTTGAGACCCTCAATGCAAGGAGACCATTCAAGAGATGGTTGATCAGTGCATTTTAATGCACATTCTTCTATATTTATAGTTATGCATTTCCATGTTTTAGTTTGGTTATTTTTCCCTTTTAATGTGTTTTTATAATTTATCTTATTTTTACACTTATTTGTTTTTCGCAGTTTATTTTCAGCATTAGCAGTCTGCACGAATAAATTCATAACTGAAGCTAGGAGTATCGGATCGAGGCGTACTACCAGTCGTTGGAAAGCTAAGAGAAAGAGCTACGACTTTCATGAAGAAGTTAGAAGCTGATTCGGAGTTCAGACGTCTCAAATAATTCGTTGAAGTTTCGTACTTTAGGAAATATTTTCTTTTGGGCCATTTGTTGGGCCGAATTTAGGTTTTCCAGCCCAGTTTGAATTATTAGTGAAACCCTTATTCTGTTTAAAAGGGCAGCCGCGATACTGTAGCAAACACACATTATTGACGATAACTTTTTGCTTTTGTGCGATCATGAAGAGGAACCAATCTCCTAGAGTCAATCTGCTGTAACCGAATTTCCAAGGCTTTGAGGTTTTTATTCTATCAATTTAATTTCGTTCTCTTTCAATTCTATTCTATGAAATTTCATTTGCTTAATCTGTAATTTATGGAATGGTTTTGATTAAATTCGTATGATTGCATTTCTAACTATTAATCGTCGTTTTGGTCGCTTTGTCGTTAAATTGCGTTTGTAAATCGTATTTGCTTAATTCACGATTGTGTTTATCCGTTTGCTTAATTCGGAATATAGGAATATAAATCTGTCATATATCTATTGCGCTTGTCAATTGAATTTGAATCGAATAGAGATCGAAGCCGTTTAGGGAATTGGTAGGTAAAAACCAATGATTAGTCGGAAACCGAAAATAGTAGATTGACTTATTTTATAATCGCTTATTTTAATAACTTTTTTTGCTTTGTTTTCTAAATCGACCACTAAAACATAAACCCCCCTTAAATCGATTTCATTAGGTTAAGAATAATATAAGAATCCTTGCGATACGATACTCGAGGTGTCGCTTCCCGTTTACTATATTTTATTACTCGTTTTTGACCCGTGTGCGACAGCGGATCAAATTGGCGCTGTTGCCGGGGATTCTTGTAGATGTTAACCATTATTATAGTCTAACTATTATTATAGTCATATGTGTTTTAGTATTTTTTTCCCTAATTTTTTTGCGTATTGGTCTTTTTACGGTTTAGGATAAAAAAAAATTGTTTTTAAACAAATTGTCTCAGATTATGCCGATTTTTTGTCGATTCATTAGGAAAAAATCAGTAATCAAGAGCCTCTGTTTATGGAACAAATATGGATGCCGCCCTAAAAAACCGAAATTCCTTATTTTTCTATTTTTTATGATTTATTTTCTGTTTTTGTGGTTTCAGAAAATTCCGCAAAAATTCTCAAAATTCTTAATTGACGTTATTAGTTTAGTTTTCGTGTTTTTATATTTTTATTTATTTTATTTCAATCGTTTTTTTGTATTTCAATTGTTTTTACTTAATAAGGACATTGTCGATATTTTCCTATTTGTTGCTGCATTGCTGAGTTAGTTGTGTTTTCTCATTATTTGTTGATTTTTTTTTCTTTTCTATTAAGTTTAACATGGCTGACCAAAGAACTCTGAGAGAACTTGTTGTCCATGATGTTGATTATAATGCTTTGTGTATTGAATATCCTATTGCTGTCAAATCCTTGATTGGGAACATGTCACTTAACTCCCAACAGTTCATAACAAGGGATAATTTTATGGTCCAAGCAAAAGGTGTGAATGAGATTCAGGTTTCTTCTTCCAACAAGGCTCTAGAAACCAGAATTGATGAACTTACCTCTTTAGTGAAACAATTGATGCTACCCATTCCACCATCACCACCGTATAACCCTCCACAAGTAACCACCTTTTCACCTTCTGAACCTTCACTAGAGGAACTTGTCAAACAAATGGCCGCCAACAATCTCCAATTCCAACAAAGGACCGATTCTAGCATTCAAACCTTGAACACGCAAATGGGACAACTTGCTACTCAAATAAATAACATGCAAGCCCAAGGGTCGAACCAGCTTCCAGCCCAAATAGTTGTCAATCCAAAGGATTCTAATGCTAATGTGAGTGCGATTTCGTTCAGATCTGGAAAGGTTACCGAAACAGCCCCAGAAAAAAATAAAAACGTTGTTAGTGTAACACTTGAAAATAAACCTGAATCTTCTATTGATGTTGAGGTTGAAAAAATGTATGTATCATCAATCCTTTTCCTAGAAAGAGTACTGAAAAATAAGAAGATTGACGAGGAAGAGCATTCTGTTTTTCAAATAGAGTTGGTTTCTGAAGTTGTTGATGAAGTTTATTCTAATTTGTTTTCAACTGATTTTCCAACTTTATCAGGTTTCGATGATATTTACTCATGTGATGATTGTACTAACACTAACCTTTGTGTTGTTTGTGCTAAGATTGATGCTGCCTTGCAGGGTGACAGTGTAAATGAAGTTGTTTATGTAGCTGAAGCTCTTGACATTCCGGCTGCCCCAAACATACCATTCATTGAGCAACCACATTGTTTAGAGTCTAAACCATTTCCTGAGGATTTATATTATTCATCAAAGCTTCAACTTAAGCAGAAACATAAGAAGGGAATTAGATGGACCTTGGCTGACACTCGTGATATTAGCCCATCCATATGTATGTATAAGATCTCACTTAAAGATGAAACAAAAGTAGTGAGGTAACCCCGTAATCCTTTAATTCTTGATGTTATGAAAAAGGAGATCACTTTCATGCGCTCATTCAACACTTTTACTTATCAAAGATTCTTCTTTGATCCTGGAATACAAGGCGAATACACTAATCAAAATTTCAAGGTCATTGGACACTACCCAAAGCTACTACATGAGAACCCGACTTTGGAAGAAGAGACTGCAGAAGAACTCTCTTTGGGAAAGGCTGCTTATGTAATCACTTACCCGCCTTGACTCCTCGGGTGTGTTCTTTCCTTTCTCCCACTCTTATTTTATATTTATGGTATTTCATTGAGGACAATGTATGTTTTAAGTGTGGGGGAGGGAACCATTTATTTGTTTTGTTTTGTTTATTTTGTTTTTCAGTTTTTCTCTGTTTTTGGCTTTTAGTTGCTAAATTAAAAAAATGCATCTTCTTGAAAGTTTTAGGCTATAGACTGACTAATTTGAGATTAGTTTACGGAGACTTGGGAAAAATTCACAAGATCGGTATCGTATTAACACCGTAAGTCTCCTGCATATGGAAATTGATTCGAATTCTTATTATGTTTTAGCCTTAAATTCTCATTCTCTGACAGCTCCTGAGTAGTTTATTTCAGCAGTCAGCACCATCTCACACACACTCTACGCAGAGAAGCCGATGAATATAAGTGAGTGTTCTGAAAAAGAAAAAAAAAAGAGAAAGAAAAGGGAATGCACCTTCTAAGTTTGGTGACCCTCACACAGTCACTTAACCCAACGGATGTAGAACCTTCAAAAAAAGTTGGAAATAAGACTCTTTTGTAGTTGGTTCAGCGGGTTCTAGTGCTGAACTTGGTAGGGCGGATTACGGTCCGATCCCTCGCAACTATAATTGAGTAAGCAAAGGGTTATGCCACTTAAGTACCAGAACCCCGTGCAGAAAAGGATCAGAGTCACTAACCGGTCGCCTTGCTATGAGTGTGTGGAGATAACGGGGTTAATGTGATTGCGCCTGAATGAAAAAGAGCCAAAGAAGGATGAGTAAGTTAGGCTTTAACATAATAACATGATTCGAGTTGATTTGTCTATTCAGGAGATTTATGACTGCACAATTATGGATTAGTGTTCCTACGATATCCTTAGTGTGCAAGATTAGTACCTATCGATGCAAACTTAACCGAAGAAGACTTGTAGCCTAAGATGAGTAACTAATGATGTGTTTGTGTTTTCTTTATTTTATTTTAAATTTTGCTCGGAGTGCAAAAGTTCAAGTGTGGGGGAATTTGATCAGTGCATTTTGATGCACATTCTTCTATATTTATAGTTATGCATTTCCATGTTTTAGTTTGGTTAATTTTCCCTTTTAATGTGTTTTTATAATTTATCTTATTTTTACACTTATTTGTTTTTCGCAGTTTATTTTCAATATTAGCAGTCTGCACGAATAAATTCATAACTGGAGCTAGGAGTATCGGATCGAGGTGTACTACCAGTCGTTGGAAAGCTAAGAGAAAGAGCTACGACTTTCATGAAGAAGTCAGAATCTGATAGGGAGTGCAGACGTCTCAACTAATTCGTTGAAATTTCGTACTTTAGGAAATATTTTCTTTTGGGCCATTTGTTGGGCCGAATTTAGGTTTTCCGGCCCAGTTTGAATTATTAGTGAAACCCTTATTCTATTTAAAAGGGCAACCGCGGTACTGTAGCAAACACACATTATTGACGATAACTTTTTGCTTTTGTGCGATCATGAAGAGGAACTAATCTCCTAGAGTCAATCTGCTGTAACCGAATTTCCAAGGCTTTGAGGTTTTTATTCTATCAATTTAATTTCGTTCTCTTTCAATTCTATTCTATGAAATTTCATTTGCTTAATCTGTAATTTATGGAATGGTTTTGATTAAATTCGTATGATTGCATTTCTAACTATTAATCGCCGTTTTCGTCGCTTTGTCGTTAAATTGCGTTTGTAAATCGTGTTTGCTTAATTCACGGTTGTATTTATCCGTTTGCTTAATTTAGAATATAGGAATATAAATCTGTCATATATCTATTGCGCTTGTCAATTGAATTTGAATCGAATAGAGATCGAAGTCGTTTAGGGAATTGGTAGTTAAAAACCAATGATTAGCCGGAAACCGAAAACAGTAGATTGACTTATTTTATAATCGCTTATTTTAATCACTTTTTTTGCTTTGTTTTCTAAATCGACCACTAAAACATAAACCCCCCTTAAATCGATTTCATTAGGTTAAGAATAATACAAGAATCCTTGCGATACGATACTCGAGGTGTCGCTTCCCATTTACAAATTTTATTACTTGTTTTTGACCCGTTTGCCACAGCGGATCAATGTTTTAAATTGAATCTAGATATCATAAATGGATCCCTATGGTCTTCACATATCATTTTGATCAAGAAATCATCAAGAGTTTAAAGATTGTTTGCCTTGGAAGCCCTAATTCATCTGGGTATCTTGTGTGACTTCTTCAACAAGTTTCTTCAACATTTGATCAAATATTTCAAGGGAAACTTCATATTACATCATCTTATTCCTATATGATACTTCATGAGTCCCAAAAGTCAAGAGAATGTCAAGCTAGCAAGATGGTTCATGGTGGTTGACTAGAGAAAGTCAACTTGTCAAAACTGAGGTTCCCTAGACCCTATCTCCTACAATTTTTATCATATGAAAATGATTCCAAGAGAAACTTTACTCAAAATGACATTCCAAACAACTTTCGTGTTGAAGTAAAGAGCCTGTTTTGCTTGTAAAGTCATTTTGTTATGGTGAAAGATTATATTTCATTTTGTCTGAACCCTAGTTAAGAGGTATATTTCCCAAGACCATATCTTTCTCAATTTTTATGATATGAAATCCATTAAAATTCCATGATAAAATTCAATATGTCTACTTAAACTTTTATGTTTGAAGGAAGTTCAAATTCAACTTGAAAATGCACGTGTCAAGAGGAAACATTATAGGTCATTTTGGACCATTACCATTGAACAAATGATTTTCCTCAACTTCTAAAATGCATAACTCCTTCATGCCAAATCCAAATTAGGTCAAATTGTTGACCAAATTGAATAGGTTTTAAATAGATATAACATTGATGAAGGAACTTTTTCCATTTGAAGTCCAAAGCAAAAGTTATTCAAGGTAGAAGAAGTGAACATTTGACTTGGTACTTAGAAAATTTTCATTTATGTTTGATTTTCCAATTTTCCACCTCAAAATTAATCATGATCCAAGCTTCAAATGGAAAAGTTTTCAACATGAAAGTTGTTCCCGTTGATCTCACCTTTCCAAAAAGTCCAAAATCATCTCTTTTGGATCAATATTAAAGGACTTGCGCATGGATGCAATGTATGGTACCATTTGGAAGGATTTCATGATCAAAATCATTCCAACATTGCATGGCTTAATGCAACACTTTCAGCATGACCTATGCACGATTTTGGACCTTTTCAAATGATTATTTGGGCTTTACACAAGCCCATGCTATCTCATGAAGGAACTTGCTATTTTTTAACATTCAAAAGAAAGTGTGTGAAAATCAATTGCCAAGCCTATAAATAGAAGTGCATTGTGATCAGAACTTCATCCATACCTTGCCGAAGCTTTTCCAGAGCAATCCAAACCCTCCATTTCATAGAATTATTGAAGGTTTCACTTGAAATCGAGCTTGAACTTCATCTTTTGTTTGGAAGTTCAAACTCTAAGAATTCATTTCCCTTTTCATCTCAATTGGTTTCTGCAAGCAAGAGGAAGAGAAAGCAAGCAAATCCAGATCAAGATCAAGCAAATTTGAAGCTACTCGAAGGTGATTTTTCAAAAAATTCATCTCTTCGAGTATCTTTCAATTCTTCACCATTCTTTATGAATTTTGGTTGGCTGAAGTCCTACCGATGTAGGCAACAAGATTGAGTTGCTTTGAGGTTAAATCGAAGCAACTCAGTTCATGATCCTCAAAATTCAAATCCATGTATCTTTTTATATACTTAGAATTGGAGAAAATTGATGCCAGATTCGTAATCCTGAGCATTTTCTCTTCGAAATAGTGTCCTTGTTTGTCATTTTCCATTGAAATGAAGTTGGACTAGTCCGGTGGAGGTCACCGGAGCCCTAGCTCCGGCGGTGTGTTGTCACGCTTCCTGGCCATCTGATCAAGTTGAAATGTTATAATCTGGACCGTTCCATTTGATTACCACGCGTACATCTGTTTGACCAAGGTCCAACATGGAACACGCGCGTGTGGCCATCAGATCTGCCACCTCAATTAATGAGGGAGATCTGATGACCCTTGTTTTTTCTATTTTTATTTTAATTTCTGATTTTATGTTTAATCCTTTTATTTTGTTTAATTCATATTAATTTCATTTTTAATCCAAAAAATATGGGACTTTCACCAAAAATATTTAAATTTTTCCTCTTTCATTTTCTGAATTAAAATTATTTTTTGGATTAAGTTTGATATTTTTCATGAATTTATTATTTTTGTGCATATTTTTAATTGTTTAAAAATACTTCTGACTTTTCAAAAATCATGAAATTTTTTGTCTAAGGTCCTTTGACTTTGTTTGACCTAGGATAAATATCTTGGCCATTTATTTGGTTTTTGAAGAGGTTTTAGGTTTTGACCAAATTTAATTGAATTTAAATGCATTTTTAATTTGATTTTTAATTGATTAATTGTGTAAAAATTATGTTGAGTCATTTTTATTGACTTGTGATATTTGACTATTTGTTTGTGTCTTGGTCAAGATTGATTTGACTTTTGTTGGGTTAAAATCATTGGCTTTAAGGGATTGATGAAATGTACATTTCATCTCCCAAAATGGATGAATGATTTTAATTTGATAAAATTCCTCCCATGACCAATTTGTGTTTCTCTCATCTCCCCTCCCTCTTCATCTTCATCTCATTCTTTTCCATCCCTTTGATTGACCAATGAAATCTCAAGATCCTAAGGCTAATCGGTTCATCAATAACCTTGTGTTAGATGAACCAATACAAGTATGGATGAGATAGGTCCATCCCTTGATATTTTTCTTTTAGTGTGTGGTATGTTTTAGGAGTTTGGTTCATTATACCAAATCTCTAACATGCATTAGCACCTAAATTTTTATTGCCTGACCTCAGATAGTTATGACTTCTACATAAGTCCAATTACGATTGCTTAACATAGAGCTAAATCTGACCCTAAAGGCATAACATTCAAGTAAGTGAAATTGTAAGTCTCCTATATTTCATGGTATTGTATGGAAACTTGGCCTTTTTTTCCTTCCTTTGGAAGATGTCTTGGTTCAAGGATCCGTGCTTGTGAATAGATGGTTAAGTGTTCTCCAAAGAATAACTTAATCAATTAAAAAGCAAAACACTACTAACATCCAATTAACTTTGACTAACATTTGACTAATTCTTATTAACTTTGCTTTACTTCCAAGTCATTTATTTTATGCAATTTAATTTCTAGTCATTTACCATTCATTGTCATTTACATATCATTTAATGTGTTTATGTTTATGTCATTTTCACTTTGCTCATTTGAGCCATATATTGTGATTGTATATATTTGTTTGTGTCTTTTTGTTTGTGTTTATGGTCTTAGGACCTTAAGATACCTAATAAATAACAAAAACCCTAAAAAATGTTTGAGTGGATTGTTGGGTTTGATCTGAACTTTTAGACTTAGGATTAGGCAACATTCCATATGCAAAAGGACTTGGCCAATGCCAACATTTTTTAGGCTAAGTGACTGTAATTTGAGCTTTCATCTGATGTAAGTATTGGGATCCACTTGAACTCATCTACTACATGGTCTTGATGCAACTGTTATTTTGATCTTATGTCTAATGTTTTATTTTGAGAAAATCAAAGAGTATTTCATCTGATACATGAGAAGTCAAAGAAGACTGCTAGTTATGGGATTTGCTTGCTTGAATCTGACCATCTTTATTTGATGCATTGATCTTCATGATGCTTGATATTACTAATTACTTGTTGATAATTGCTCAATTCAAAGTCCAAAGGGGAAGTGGGTTTCTATATGACATTCTTGATTGTTGGATTGCATCCCATTGGTCAGATCTTTTCAACTCTTGACTTTTAATTTTCTGCTTAAGATTAGTCTCTTCATCTTCTCCCACTTCTTAAATTTCAAAATCTCTCTCCCTTTTTTCAAAAACTTTCTTTGCTTGTGATTTTAAACTTATACCTATCTTCAAATTAGAAACTTTGGCCTTATGCCATTGAATTTTCAAGTTCTTTCTTAAATCAAAATATGTAAATAAGTCTAATCATATTGACTTAAAATTTCAAAAAACAAAAAGAACTAACACCCATTCAAACTTTTGGGCCCTTGTGCCTCTTTTAACTTAACTTTTGATTAAAAGCAATCCACTCATTTTGAAATTGATACCACGAACTACGAGGTTTTGATCCCTCATTTTTATGTTGGTACGTAGGCATAAGACCAAAGATCTTGTCAAACACAAAAATATAATAAATGAATTCTTTTCTCATTCCCACACTCTACTTTTATCAAACATCTTTTACCAAAAACATATGCACGCATAAAAAAGGGCTCCCTATGAGTACCTAGGACACTTTGGGTGCTAACACCTTCCCTCTGTGTAACCAACCCCTTTACCTGTAATCTCTGTCATTTTATTAGTTTTGATTTGAAAATTTCTTATCTTTGGGTTTTGTTCATACTTTTCCCTTTTCCTTTGGAAACAATAAAAGTGCGGTGGTGACTCTGGTTTTATTGACGTTAAGCTTATCCATAACTTGATGGACATGAATTTACCACTGCAAAGATCCTGAGTGTTAATCCTGATGATGCAATGTTGCTTGTTATGGATGAAGATTTGACAATCATTTGATTTAAATTATTCTAAAGTTTATGAATAAAGGTGAATACAATTAGCAACTGGGTCATTTGTCTCGTACCCAAAGATATTCATAATGAGTTAATGGAATTCTCAACTCTCATTCTTTGTCTATTTCTTAAGGCTCATGTCACACAATGTGAATTATGATTGACAAGTATTGATACCTTTGTTGTGCTTGAGAAGTAGTCCACTTTGTCAGTTGTGCTTGATTTGTATTGACTTTGAAGTCTTTATCTTGGATTTGAACCTTGAGACCTTGAGCTCCTTAGTTTCATCATATCCAATATAGCTTGAGCATAATGGACTTGCCCTATCAAGTAATTAATGGTCTTTGTCACTTTAATAGGCTTGGGGATTTAAGCACGATGCAAGGGATTTGGTTGACCAAAATGACCTTTGATCAACACTAATCAATGGGATTTATGGAAATCAACAGGGTTATGTACAACCACCTAATGAATTAATCAACTAATAAATCAGATGATTCTAAGTAACCCTAAGTTAGGGGATCATTCAAAAATCTGGATTTTCCTGCCTATGGGCAAAATAGTCAATATGCATAAACTTGGTCAATTAGGTAAATATTGAATTAATTTCTAACAATTAAAACCTAATCAAAATTAACTAAACCTAATTGATTCTATGTACATCTAATAATGTCATGAGATAAAATCAGGCCAATCTAAAAATTAACCTAAGTCTAATATCTAATTATGCACAATTAACAATCAAGATTTAATCAAAATTAATTAGAACTTAATACTAATTAAAATTAATAGGATATTACATGGAGGAAATTAACCTAAGCTTGATTATCCTAATCCTAATTAAACAAATTAATTTATGCAAAAAAATAACATAATAGTCAGAAATCAAGATTTTAATCAGAATTAACTAAGCACAATTAATTAATAATTGAGATTAAACATAAATTAAGATAAACTAATGGAGTAGAGGGTGCAGGCCTAAATTGGTGGTGAGATAGAAGAGAAAGAGCTCGTTTGGGCCTTAGGCCCAAACAACCAAGATTTGAAACGTAAAGAAACGCATCTTCATTCCTTCACACTTCGTATCAGCTGAAACGGAAACAGGAAAAGCTTATCCAAAGAAGATTTTGCACGTACGGCATCACTCTTCTCCTCATCATCAATTTGAATGTTCAAATAATCAACAAGAAAAATGAAACGCCAACGCGAACTAGGTCCACCGGAGACGCATACTCAACACAAGCTCGAGGACGCCGGAATCTTCACTTCACCGGATCGAAGCTAAATTGCAACGGCATCACGAAATCGAGATAAATGTATTGAAGCAAAAAACTCATTGGACTTGACGCGGTGGCGATAAAAGAAGTATCGACTTCCTTCTCCTTCCTCCGTTTTCGAATCAAAGTTTGTTAGAAACTCACCTTAAATGCTTCTGAAATTCTCCTCAAATTGCTTTGAAATGAAAAAAATCAGTTAGAGGTTAGTAGTGTTAGCTGTCAATTTAGATTTAGTTAGTGAGTTAGAGATTCTCTGTATGTGTTGGTTTCTGCTATGGTAGTACCCAATTTTATGTTGTGTTGAATGCAACTTGCAGGTACTGTTAATAGAGCTCTCGCTTGCGTGTTTTGAATGGATGGTTCTGCTTAGTCTAAATGCTTTTTGTGAGTTATGCAGGTGGATACTGGTTTGAATTTCCTATATTTTCCTTCATTCATTGGTTTGGCAGGGCACGTTTTTCCTGTATTTCTGTCATGAACTGCACATTGAATTAGTTTTGCAGGTTAAATTTTTTGTCATATGCCTATTATGAGAAATCTTGCAGAATGCAGTGTTACTGAGAACATTTGCAGGATATAGGTGCTAATGAACGCGTCATATTTAGGTGCAGCTGACTTAGAAAAAATAGATTGGGAGGTTATTAATTTTGGTTTGGACATTTGGATTTGGTTTGTAAAATTGTAATGGAAAGTTGTAGTTTGAAACTTGAATGTATTATTGAAAGTTAATGAATGGTTGGAAATTGTGTTTAATTTGAATGAATGCTTGAATGTTATGGAAATCTTATTTATGGATTTGAATATATATTGAATAGAATGGATTAAATATGAATGGTTTGAATTAGTGGTTATGCACTATGTTATGGATTGTAATTAGAAATGTGGAACAAACACAATTTGGATTAAAAGTTAGTAGCAAAAACGATATGGATTGGTTTGTTAAAAAAGATGACATGAACAAAATGACCTATAAAATGGAAAAAAATCATCAAAAAGTTAACAGTTGACCAGAGTCAACGGTAGGTTTTAGACTAGGGTTTTCTTATGTAAAACGGACTTGTGTAAAACAACGTATGGATGAATAATGACCTGAAACCATAATACATGTTCAAAGTCATATGAATGAGCCTGATAAAATGCTTAGATGGACCCACAATGATATCTTATAATGGATTGAATCATAATGGATCAAATGAAAAATCAAGGAAAAAAAGACCAATGCACTGATGTAAGCATGAATCGAAGACCTATGAATCTTGAAATCACCATATGGATGGTTGTCTGAACAAGCCTTTGGGCCAAATGAGATCCCAAACAAGTGGACATGATGGTCAAGAGCTTCTCCCTAATGGATTAGGGTGTCCAATAAGCACAAGGTGACAAGTCAAGCCACAAGGCATATCAGGACCCAATATTCCCTGATTAGGGTTTCATGAGGCATGCCCCTTCAGTTTAGGTCTCTGAATCAAGCATGATGCTCCATAAGAAAGTCTCCAATGATGAAAACCCCTAAACTAGGGTTTTAAGCTCAAAGTAAGATCAATAGATGAATCACCAATGATGAGCATCCACAATTAGGATTTCAAGGTGGAGATATTCCCGCAAGGTTACACCAGGGTAAGTGGGACTTTGTTGGGAAATGATAAGATTTTTCGCTACAAAAGGTATAGGAGACTTGCGAAAGACAAGTAAAGGCGTGAAGAGGAAATTTGTAAAAGATATTGAAGATGGTTTCCCAGATGGGAACTAGGCTCTTGAATGATTGGCTAGACAGGAACTAGGCTTCGAAATGAATCGCCAGACGGGAACTGGATTTTGAAATGATTTGCCAAACAAAAATTGGACTTTAAAGTGGTTTGCCAGACATGAACTGGACTTTTGAAAGAGAGACCAAACGAGAACTGGCTACCGGATGAGAATTGGGTTTTGAAATGTTGGCCAGATGGGAACTTGTCTTTAAAACGATTCTTCATACGAGAATTTGGCTTCAAAATGTTGGCCAGACGGGAACTAGGTTTTAAAATGATTGGCCAGGCGGGTACTGGGCTTTAAAAGGGTATCAATCGAAGTTGGACTTTATGGGGAACTTGCTGGAAATATCAACTGGGAACTTGTATGGTTAATATTCTCTTCAGAGGTATATTGTACCAGCCGAGGCTTTGTATGTGCTTCTAAGAAAGGCTTGAATCAAGCTCACGTTAGGGATGCATGTTTGATTTTTTATGGCGTAATTCTCCCTGTTGATGGATATGCTACACGTGTTTTTGGAGATGTAATGTTATGTAATTATAATTACTATATGCGGAATGGCAGTGTAGCTGGACTTTATGGTTCGCCAATCAGGATTGGGCGTTGATAGGTGCCAAGTAAGTTGGGCTTGAAAGGAGATAGGGCTAAACAAAGTTTAGGGTTTACGGTGAGGGATAAAAAAAGTTTAGGCTTTATAGAGAGGGCTAAACAAAGTTTAGGCATTAAGGATGTGGTCAAACAAAGTTTGGGCTTTAAGGAGGTGGCCAAAAAAAGTTTGGACTTTAAGGAGGTGGCCAAATAAAGTTTGGGCTTAAATGGGATAAGGGGCTAAACAAATTTTAGGCTTAATGGAAGTGGTCAAACAAAGTTTGGGTTTAAATGAAAGAAGGGGCTAAACAAAGTTTAGACTTAATGGAAGTGGCCAAATAAAGTTTGGGCTTAAATGGAAGAAGTGGCTAAACAAAGTTTAGGCTTGATGGAAGTGGTCAAACAAAGTTTGGTCTTAAATAGAAGAAGAGGCTAAACAGAGTTTAGGCTTAATAGAAGTGGTCAAACAAAGTTTGAGATTAAATAGAAGAAGGGGCTAAATAAAGTTTAGGCTTAATGGAAGTGGCCAAACAAAGTTTGGGCTTAAATGGAAGAAGGGGCTAAATAAAGTTTAGGCTTAGTGGAAGTGGTCAACAAAGTTTGGGCTTAAATGGAAGAAGGGTCTAAACAAAGTTTAGGCTTAATGGAAGTGGTCAAACAAAGTTTAGACTTAAATGGAAGAATGTGATAAACAAAGTTTAGGCTTAATGGAAGTGGCCAAACAAATTTTGGGCTTAAATAGAAGAATGGGTTAAGCAAAGTTTAGGCTAATTGGAAATGGCCAAACAAAGTTTGGGCTTAAATGGAAGAAGGGGCTAAACAAAGTTTAGGCTTAATGGGAGTGGCCAAATAACTTATGGGTTTAAATGGAAGAAAGGGATAAACAAAGTTTAGGCTTAATGGAAGTGGCCAAATAAAGTTTATGCTTAGATGGAAGAAGGATTTAATATGGGCTCCAAGTATGATTAGGCTTCTGAAATGCCAAGCTGGTTGGGCTTTATCTTTGTTTAGGGGGAGGACTTAATATGGGCGTCAAGTATTGTAACACCCTTCTAAAATACCCCAATAATTTAATTAAATATCAAAATACAACATCAGAGTAATTATGCAGTTAAGGGTGTCACATGATCACTTCACACCATGTTCCAAAATAACAGTCATGCTCTTTATTTAATCAAATAAACATTTGCATAAATTGCAGCGGATATAAATCAAATCAATCAACACATGTAACACATTACATGTAAAATGGTTCACAACCAACAGAAAAACATTTAAAAACATCCCTTCCCGATGTTACATCTATCAGAGCATGACCCACTAAGGAACTACTCTAGACTCCAAGTACTAGCTCCTACTCAATCACTGCTCGTTACCTGAAAAACAGTTGTAAGGGTGAGTTCCTCAATCGATATAATAAGTATTATAAAATATCATGTCATGTTAAGTAATTTAACACACTTCATCACCCTAATCCAAACACATATTCAGTAACAGCACATCAACTCAAATATCACATTCAACACAAATGCAACTCATACTCGTACTCAACATCAACACAAACACACGTATAATATTGGAATACATCCATTCATATTATACGCCATACATATATTATGCAATGAGACTCCATGCATGCGGTACCGACTATTTGTGAACATATAGTTCAACCTCACCGTCCAAATCCAGGCACGGCTACCAAGCTCACTAGTCCCACTCATTTGAGACATAGTGACTCACTCACTAATTCCTCACCATGGGAATTAGCTACCACCCCAAATGGGCCATGCTATGCACGCTAATCACCTAGCATGCAAACATCAACAACAACAATCACAATGATTTACTCACTAATTCCTCACCATGGGAATTAGCTACCACCATAAGGCCACAATATGCATGCTAATCACCTAGCAATGCAACATCAACAACAATTTAAGAATAGACACATGCTCACACTCTAAGCCATAAAATAGTCTATTCACAAATGCATACATTCACATCATCATGTATACCATCACATATCATCAACAAAAGCATATCATATCATGCCACATAATAAATCATAGTATTAGCACACTCTACTAATACCTATACTATTAAAAAAAACGGGAATTGATCCCTACAACATCATACCTCAGCTAAGTACATCACTCAGCCTAAACAACCAAAAACTGCACAACCATTGTTCAGGAAAATCACAAATCTGCCCATACGCGTATTGCCTATGCCCATACGCGTATTGCCCAAACCTGACCAAGTCCATACGCGTAATGCCCACGCCCATACGCGTATGTTACGCGTACCACATCCTCATACGCGTACCAACAGAGACACTTTTACGTTCAAAATATCATCTCTTTCACTCATACGCGTAAGGCCTCATCCATACGCGTACCAGCCATCTCATACGCGTATTGCCTAGTGTCATACGCGTATGACCAGAACCCAGAATTCCCAGATCTGCTATGGCTTTCTCTGCTACGAGATCTATCCAATCCCAACCTTCTACAGTCCAATTTTCATACATGTTCGTTCGTTTTATCAATTACAGATCATACACATTCGGCTTCCCAAATCGCTAACCTTACTACCTCTAATTCCTACGAATTTTCATCAGTTATCATCCAAATTCATTCATCAATATTTCACAAATTCATCACATATCATTTCGATCAGAGTCAAATTCCGAGGTTCATCACTACCCATTACATGCTATCCCATAAGACCCATCAAACGATGATAAACCCCCCTTACCTGAGTAAATCCGGCAATTCCGTTAGCTTCAAGCTTTTCCTCTTCTCTTGCTCTGCCTCTTTTCCCTTTCTCTTTCAGCCGCTTCTCTTTTCCTTTTTCACGTGAAAAAACCCTTTTCCAAAAATTAGGACTTTTTATTATTCCAACTTATATACTCCAATAATAAAACCCAATAATATTATGCCAATAATAATATTAATAATCCAATAATTTTCTAATTATTTAATTAAATTAATAAATAAAATATTAACTTAATTTAAACAATTATCTTAATTTCATCGGGGTGTTACAACTCTCCCCCACTAAAAGAGTTTTCGTCCTCGAAAACATACCTCAGGTGAACAACTCAGGATAAGACTCCTTCATCTGACTCTCAAGTTCCCAAGTCACATTGCCACCTGCTGGTCCTCCCCACGCTACCTTCACCAAGGCGATCTCTTTACCCCGCAACTGCTTCAACTCTCGATCCTCGATCCTCATAGGTGATGTTTCAACAGTCAGGTTATCTCTCACCTGTACATCATCTACTTGGACTACATGTGACGGATCATGAATGTACCTCCTCAACTGAGACACATGAAAAACCTCATGCAAATTCGCAAGCGACGGCGGTAAAGCGATACGATAGGCTACCTCTCCTATCCTTTCTAAAACCTGGTAGGGACCAATAAATCGAGGTGTCAACTTCTTCGACTTCAAAGCTCGACCAACTCCAGTTATCGGAGTAACACGAAGGAACACATGATCTCCCTCTTGGAACTCAAGTGACTTCCTCCTCTTGTCATGATAACTCTTCTGACGACTCTGAGCAATTCTCATCTTCTCCTGAATCATCTTAATCTTGTCCGTAGTTTGTTGAACAATCTCCGGTCCAACCACAACACTCTCACCGGACTCATACCAACATAAAGGTGTCCGACATCTCCTACCATACAAAGCTTCAAACGGTGCCATACCAATGCTCGAATGAAAACTATTGTTGTAGGTAAACTCAATCAAAGGTAAATAACAATCCCAAGCACCTCATTTTTCCAAAACACAAGCTCTCAAAAGATCCTCTAGTGACTGAATCGTCCTCTCAGTCTGACCATCAGTCTGCGGATGATATGCAGAACTCAATCTCAGCTTAGTTCCCAAAGCCTTCTGCAAACCTTCCCAGAACTTCGATGTAAATCTAGGATCTCTGTCCGAAACAATACTCGACGGAATACCATGCAAACTTACAATCTTCTCAATATACAACTCGGCTAATTTCTCTAACGGATAATCCATTCTGATCGGAATGAAATGAGCCGACTTCGTCAATCGGTCAACTATCACCCAAATGGCTTCAAAATTCTTAATTGTCCTCGGTAAACCAGAAACAAAATCCATACTGATACTGTCCCACTTCCACTCTGGAATCGCCAACGGTTGCATTAGCCCAGACGGCTTCTGATGCTCAATCTTTGACTTCTGGCAAGTCAAACAAGAATAAACAAAACTCGCAATTTCTCTTTTCATTCCCGGCCACCAAAATAGCTTCTTCAAATCATGATACATCTTTGTAGCTCCAGGATGAATACTCAGGCCACTACGATGTCCTTCCTCCAGGATACTCTTCTTAAGTTCGGTAACATCCGGAATACATACCCGATTACCAAATTTCAAAACACCACTCTCATCAACTCTGAATTCACCACCTTGACCTTGATTCACTAAAGTCAACTTATCAACCCAAAGCATATCGGATTTCTGACCCTCTCTAATCTCATCCAAAATACCACTTGTTAACTTCAACATTCCCAATTTAACACTATTGTGAGTACTCTCACACACCAAACTCAAGTCTCTAAACTGCTCAATCAAATCCAATTCCTTCACCATTAACATAGACATATGTAATGATTTCCGACTCAATGCATCAGCCACTATATTTGCTTTACCCGGATGGTAGTTCAAACCAAAGTCATAATCCTTCAGAAACTCTAGCCATCTCCTTTGTCTCATATTCAGCTCTTTCTGATCAAACAAATACCTTAAACTTTTATGGTCACTGAAAACTTCAAATCTTGACCCGTACAAATAATGCCTCCATAACTTCAGAACAAATACCACAGCTGCCAACTCTAAATCGTGCGTCGGATAGTTCCTCTCATGAACCCTCAGCTGTCTCGAAGCATAAGCTATAACCTGCTTATTCTGCATCAACACACCACCCAAACCCAACAATGAAGCATCACAGTAAACCTCAAACAGTTCCGACGGACTCGGTAATATCAGGATAGGAGCAGTAGTTAACCTTCTCTTTAACTCTTGGAAACCTTCTTCACATTTTGAGTCCCAAACAAACGCTTGCCCCTTTCTAGTCAACATCGTCAACGGTAACGCCAACTTAGAAAATCCCTCAATGAACTTCCTATAATAACCTGCAAGTCCAAGAAAACTCCTTATCTCAGAAACTGACTTCGGAGCTTCCCACTTAGATACCGCTTCTATCTTAGAAGGATCAACAGCAACACCACCTCTTAAAATCACATGACCAAGAAAACTAACCTCTTCTAACCAAAATTCACACTTTGACAGTTTAGCAAATAACTTCTTTTCTCGCAGAACTCCTAAAACCACTCTCAAATGCTCAGCATGCTCTTCTTCAGATTTCGAATACACCAAAATGTCATCAATAAACACCACAACAAACTTATCTAGGTACGGATGGAAAATCCTATTCATATACTCCATAAATACTCCAGGCGCATTAGTCACACCAAAAGGCATTACAGAATACTCATAATGTCCATACCTCGTTCTGAAAGCAGTCTTCTGAATATCCTCAGTTTTCACACGTATCTGATGATACCCAGATCTCAAATCTATTTTGCTGAACACACTCGCACCAACTAACTGATCCATCAAATCATCAATCCTCGGCAAAGGATACCGATTCTTGATAGTCACTTTATTCAATTGCCTGTAGTCCACACACAACCTCATAGTACCTTCTTTCTTCTTAACCAATAACACTGGTGCACCCCACGGTGACACACTCGGACGAATAAATTTCTTATCCAACAGATCTTCCAGCTGACTCTTCAATTCAGCTAACTCAACAGCAGACATACGGTACGGAGCCATCGATATCGGTCTAGTACTAGGTACCAAATCAATCGAGAACTCAACTTCACGTTCTGGTGGTAATTCATTCACTTCTTCAGGAAACACATCAGGAAAATCACACACCACTGCTAGATCGCCAATCACCAGTTTATCTTTAGCCTCCAAGGTCGCTAACAGCATAAACAACTCTGCCCCATCTGTTACTGCCTCATTCACCTGCCTTGCTGATAGAAACAAACTCTTTCCTTCCTCAATCTCAGGAAAGATCACAGTCTTATCAAAACAGTTGATATAAACTCGGTTAAACACCAACCAGTTCATACCCAAGATAACATCAATCTGCACCAACGGAAGACATACAAGGTCTATCCCAAAGTCTCTACCAAAAATACTCAAAGGACAATTCAAACAAACTGAAGTAGTAGTCACTGAACCCTTCGCAGGAGTATCAATCACCATACTACCCAGCATCTCAGATATCTCTAACTTAAGTTTCACAGCACAATCCAAAGATATAAAAGAATGAGTAGCACCGGTGTCAATAATAGCTACAAGAGGAAAGCCATTAATATAACACGTACCTCAGATCAAACGATCATCTGCAGAAGTCTCAGAACCTGATAAAGCAAAGACCTTGCCTCCCGACTGGTTCTCCTTCTTCGGCTTAGGACACTGTGGACTAATATGACCCAACTCTCCACAGTTGAAACAAGTCACAGTCTTCAACCGGCAGTCTGCAGCCAAATGACCACCTTTTCCACACTTGAAACACTTCTTCTCATTACTGGTACACTCATGGATACGATGTCCAGCCTGACCACATCTGTAACACTTAGCAGGGGCACTAGAGTCTCCCCCACTAGGCCTCTTCATCCCACTCTGCTTCTGAAAACCTTTGCCAGCTGCATACGGTTTTCCACGATCATTCTGACTCTTGCCTTTCCTATCAACCCTTTGCTGATAGCTCTCTGCTCTGGCTTTGGAATCCTGTTCAAAAATCCTGCAACAGTCAACCAAATCAGAAAACACTCTGATCCGCTGATACCCAATAGCCTGCTTGATCTCGGGACGCAACCCGTTCTCAAACTTCACACATTTGGAAAATTCCCCAGTAGCCTCACTATAGGGAGTATAATACTTTGACAGCTCTGTGAACTTAGCAGCATACTCAGTAACAGACCGGTTACCCTGCTTCAATTCCAAGAATTCTATTTCTTTCTTTCCTCTGACATCCTCTGGAAAGTACTTCCTCAGAAATCTCTCTCTGAACACTGCCCAAGTAATCTCAGCATTCCCAGCAGTTTCCAACTCAGTGCGGGTAGCAACCCACCAATCATCAGCTTCCTCTGACAACATATGCGTACCGAACCTGACCTTCTGGTTATCGGCGCACTCAGTCACTCGGAAGATCCTCTCTATCTCCTTCAACCACTTCTGAGCGCCATCTGGATCGTATGCTCCCTTGAACATTGGAGGATTGTTCTTCTGGAACTCACTCAGTTGACGAGCAGCTCCCATTCCCACAACATTCGGATTTCCTCCAAGTACTCCAGCTAGCATACCCAGAGCCTCAGCAATTGCAACATCATCTCTACCTCTTCCAGCCATCTCTATTCTGAAAACCCAACAAACTAAAACAATAAGTACTGATAGGGTTACACAACACCTATCCCGTACAGGGGAAACAGAATAATTACGACTCGACTCGACCGACTATGCTCTGATACCACTAATGTAACACCCTTCTAAAATACCCCAATAATTTAATTAAATATCAAAATACAACATCAGAGTAATTATGCAGTTAAGGGTGTCACATGATCACTTCACACCATGTTCCAAAATAACAGTCATGCTCTTTATTTAATCAAATAAACATTTGCATAAATCGCAGCGGATATAAATCAAATCAATCAACACATGTAACACATTACATGTAAAATGGTTCACAACCAACAGAAAAACATTTAAAAACATCCCTTCCCGATGTTACATCTATCAGAGCATGACCCACTAAGGAACTACTCTAGACTCCAAGTACTAGCTCCTACTCAATCACTGCTCGTTACCTGAAAAACAGTTGTAAGGGTGAGTTCCTCAATCGATATAATAAGTATTATAAAATATCATGTCATGTTAAGTAATTTAACACACTTCATCACCCTAATCCAAACACATATTCAGTAACAGCACATCAACTCAAATATCACATTCAACACAAATGCAACTCATACTCGTACTCAACATCAACACAAACACACGTATAATATTGGAATACATCCATTCATATTATACGCCATACATATATTATGCAATGAGACTCCATGCATGCGGTACCGACTATTTGTGAACATATAGTTCAACCTCACCGTCCAAATCCAGGCACGGCTACCAAGCTCACTAGTCCCACTCATTTGAGACATAGTGACTCACTCACTAATTCCTCACCATGGGAATTAGCTACCACCCCAAATGGGCCATGCTATGCACGCTAATCACCTAGCATGCAAACATCAACAACAACAATCACAATGATTTACTCACTAATTCCTCACCATGGGAATTAGCTACCACCATAAGGCCACAATATGCATGCTAATCACCTAGCAATGCAACATCAACAACAATTTAAGAATAGACACATGCTCACACTCTAAGCCATAAAATAGTCTATTCACAAATGCATACATTCACATCATCATGTATACCATCACATATCATCAACAAAAGCATATCATATCATGCCACATAATAAATCATAGTATTAGCACACTCTACTAATACCTATACTATTCAAAAAAACGGGAATTGATCCCTACAACATCATACCTCAGCTAAGTACATCACTCAGCCTAAACAACCAAAAACTGCACAACCATTGTTCAGGAAAATCACAAATCTGCCCATACGCGTATTGCCTATGCCCATACGCGTATTGCCCAAACCTGACCAAGTCCATACGCGTAATGCCCACGCCCATACGCGTATGTTACGCGTACCACATCCTCATACGCGTACCAACAGAGACACTTTTACGTTCAAAATATCATCTCTTTCACTCATACGCGTAAGGCCTCATCCATACGCGTACCAGCCATCTCATACGCGTATTGCCTAGTGCCATACGCGTATGACCAGAACCCAGAATTCCCAGATCTGCTATGGCTTTCTCTGCTACGAGATCTATCCAATCCCAACCTTCTACAGTCCAATTTTCATACATGTTCGTTCGTTTTATCAATTACAGATCATACACATTCGGCTTCCCAAATCGCTAACCTTACTACCTCTAATTCCTACGAATTTTCATCAGTTATCATCCAAATTCATTCATCAATATTTCACAAATTCATCACATATCATTTCGATCAGAGTCAAATTCCGAGGTTCATCACTACCCATTACATGCTATCCCATAAGACCCATCAAACGATGATAAACCCCCCTTACCTGAGTAAATCCGGCAATTCCGTTAGCTTCAAGCTTTTCCTCTTCTCTTGCTCTGCCTCTTTTCCCTTTCTCTTTCAGCCGCTTCTCTTTTCCTTTTTCACGTGAAAAAACCCTTTTCCAAAAATTAGGACTTTTTATTATTCCAACTTATATACTCCAATAATAAAACCCAATAATATTATCCCAATAATAATATTAATAATCCAATAATTTTCTAATTATTTAATTAAATTAATAAATAAAATATTAACTTAATTTAAACAATTATCTTAATTTCATCGGGGTGTTACAAGTATGATTGGGCTTTGGAGATGCAAATCGGGTTGGGCTTTGTGATGTTCCAAATGAGGCCGAGCTTTGGAGATACCAAACGAGTTAAGCTTTAGGCTTAAAAAGGTTCCAAACGAGGTTGGGCTTTATCTCTGTTTATGGGAAAGGTTGACTTCCCAACATCTTGGTCTCTTGGTACTGTTGTAATAGTGAGACATATTTGGATCTTCTAGTGCTCCAAGATTGATCTGAGTAGACAAGTTGAGTGTTGATTACCTTGTGTGACTGACAATTCCTGTAATCTGTTAGGTCGAGGTGACCTTTAGATTTTGTGTCCTAGTGCATTATAAGCGATAATTGGAAATTATGGTTATCCTTTAGACATTTCAAAATCAAAGTAATTTTGTGTTTTGTTTCGACGCTTTTGTTATTATCCCCAAAATTTTCAATGCATTGTTTATTAGAAATAAATTCACATCTTGCAAACAAGCAGAAAAATAAAAATGAGGAGCACTTTTGGCAAAAGAAATTTTTATTGATGAGAAATTGACCCGTGAATGGGTGATTACATGAGGAAGTAATTCCTAAAAGAGGTAATTGTAAAAAAAGGTAAAAATACAATGGCAATGAGAAAAACTCGGATTCCCATAAAGTTCCAATTCTATTATAACCCTTTTACCTTTGATGTTCCTTGTACTTTGCCTCCGAGGAGAACGATCGGATCCGATTATTCCTGTTTAGGGCTTCCATAATTGTAGTGATGGATTCACATATTCTTGACAAACCATAACCTCTTGCCTTTTAAATCCCTAACTTTTGCCTAGACGTCCTTTCGGGTTTTCAATCTATCGAGATACCCCTTTTTGCCTAAGCTTCCCCTCAGGGTTTTCAACTTAGCGGGTTTTTTCATTTATTTTGATTTTATCCATAATTTTTTCCTAGGTCTTTTCTTTTTGTGGTCCACTGGGATGCCCATTTTTTCCTAAATCTCCCCTTAGGGTTTTCGACTTAACGGGTCTATTTTTTAGGCGAAGTGTTTTTTTGACTACGATTGTGTTCATTAGGGATACAAGGTCTTCACCATCCATAGTTGAGAGAATCAAGGCTCCTCCGTAGAAAACCTTCCTTACAATGTATGGTCCTTCGTAGTTGGAAATCCACTTGCCCCATGAATCTGTATGAATTGGCATAATCATTTTCAACACCAAGTATCCTACTTAGAGATTCTGAGGATGAACCTTCTTGTCAAATGCTCTATTCAGCCACTTCTGGTATAGTTGACCATGGAAAAGGGATGTCATACGCTTCTCTTCAATAAGGTTGAGTTGATCAAGCCTCGTTTGAACCCATTCAGCTTCTTCAAGCTTGAAATCTGTTAAGATTCTCAAGGAGGGGATCTCTACTTCGATGGGAAGCACTACATCCATTCCGTATACAAGAGAGAATGGGGTTTCCCCAATTGAAGTGTATACTGAAGTACGATATCCATGCAAAGCAAAAGGTAGCATTCCATGCCAGTCCTTGTACATTTTCACCATCTTCTGAACAATCTTCTTGATGTTCTTGTTTGCTGCCTCAACAACGTTATTCATCTTGGGATGATATGGTGATGAATTATGGTGTGTGGTCTTGAAGCTTTTTCATAACTCTATCATCATCTTGTTATTAAGATTTGATCCATTTTCAGTAATAATCTTGTTGGAAATCCCATAATGACAAATGACTTCCTTCTTTAGGATGCGAGCAACCACTTGTTTGGTTACATTTGCATAAGAAGCATCCTCCACCCATTTGGTGAAGAAATTAATGGCTACCAAGATAAACCGATGTCCGTTTGAAGTAGTTGGTTCAATGCGTCCAATCACATCTATGCCCCACATGGCGAAAGGCCAACGTGATGACAGGATGTTCAAGGGAGTTGGTGGTATATGCACTTTGTCTATATAAATTTGGCATTTGTGGCAATAACAATCAACTTACATTGTCAACTAGTAGTAACCTACCCCCAGGACCTTTCTGGCCATTGTGTGCCCACTACAATGAGTCCTAAAGGAGCCTTCATGGATTTCTATTATGATTCGGTATGCTTCATGTCTATCCATGCATCTGAGAAAGATCGAGACGTATTTCCTCTGTAGAACATGTCCCCACTCAATAAGAATTTGGCTGAGAGCTTTCTTAGGGTCTTCTTATCTGTAATAGACGCGTTCTCAGGATACTCATGTTTCTCAACATTCATCTTGATGTCATAGAACTAAGGTTTATCATCAGAATCCTCCTCAGTTGCTATACAATATAGAGGTTCGTCCAGGTGTTCAATTTGAATAAAGGGAGCTTTGTTCTTCCACTTGACCCTGAACATGGATGACAAGGTAGCAAGAGCATCTGCCAGTTGATTCTCTTCCTAGGGATGTGATTAAAAGTTATTTCATCAAAGTATGGAATCAACTTCAAGACATGCTCTTTGTACGGGATCAACTTGTGATCACGAGTTTCCCAATTTCATTTGACCTAATTGATAACCAAAGTTGAGTATCTGTATACTTCAAGGATTTTGATCCTTAAATCAATGGATGCTTCGATACCGAAGGTACATGCTTCATACTCTGCCATGTTATTAGTGTATTCGAAACATAATCTTGGAGTGAAAGGAAGATGAAATCCAATTGGAGAAGTGATTATTTTCCCAATCCCATGACCTTGTGCATTGTGTCGCGGTGAGAATCAGAGACCAAGCTATTGGATTAACTTGACTCACAAAACATTGATATTACCACCAAACTTTTATTTTTCCAAAGGAAGGGGAAAAGATTCAAAATAAACCCAAAATAAACATGCATAGCAAATAGTAAAACTAGGAGCAAAGCAAGTAGAGATCGAAGGTACGGGGGTTGGTTATGCAAAGGGAAGGTATTAGCACCCTAAACATCTATAGTACTCTACAGGAACCTTTTGATTTTATCTATGTTTTTAAGAGTTGTTTGCATTTTTTTATGGGATAATAAAAGGGGTAAAAAATGTTTTGGAAAGTGTTACTTAACTAAAGGTAAGTCAAAGTTTGAGTTGATATGCTTCATGTGTACTAAAGCATTTGTAATTGAAAGATCCATTGACTAAAAGTAAGTCGAAGGTTGTGTTTGAAATGCTTCATGTGTACTAAAGCATTTTCAAGTGTAGTTGAAAGATCCATTGACTAAAGGTAAGTCAAGGTTTGAATGAGTGTTTTAGTTTGAAAAGGGGGTAGGGTTAATGCATGAATGGACAAATAAAGTCAACAAACAAACAGACAATATATGACTAAGAAGTCAACATAAGATCCTTTCCCTTGGATTTAGGTAAATAAATCTACATAAATTGGTAAACCATGAACAAGCTACTTACATGTTTTTGAAGTATGATGATCATAAACAAGACATGACAAAGGTTTACATAACACCACAAGAGATAGCACATGAACATGTATGAGATACGTATTCAATCATCATGGGAGCTTATAAAGGAAATACTTGGATGAAGTGATAAACAATTACAAGATATGGATATAACATCACAAATTGGGATAGAATTACAAGACATGATTTAAACAAGTGTACATTACTCAACACAAGGGTATCAAACCACATAAGACAAGTATCATAATCAAGATATTGGTTGTCAAGTCAAGTTGTGAAGAGAGAAGGATATTCAAAACATGGATCATATGAAAATGGTATGGACAAAGTAAAATCTTAAGTGGATCACTATGCATACAAGTTAAACAAGAGGCAAGAGCACGTTAGGGACAAGTTTAGACCTAAACCCTAATCATGGCATGAATAAGAAACAAGCAAGTGGAAACCCTAATCATCTCCTAACCATTCATTCAAACATGTTTTCAAGGTGAATCAATTTAGACATGACATGAAAATAATCAAGTTTAAACATGTTAAGTACAACAATCAACACTTGAAAGAGTGTGATATGATCATACAAACATTTAACAACAAGGTAAAACAAGAGATTGATTAGGATCCTTAAAAACACCTAAAAAGCACATGTTTTCTATCCAATAAAAAGTGGTGAAATAAATAATAGTTTTTTGGATTTTTTGGTATCATCATAAAATAGACATTCTTATGGACACGTGGTAAAAAGAATGGGTCAAAAAGGTTAAGGGATCATGAAGTTATGTGTTTTTGAAGTTATGAAGAAAAATGAACATTTAACAAGTGAGAAAAAATAAGCATTACGCTGGCCAGGTTTGAACCCACGTCCTTGGGGTTCCATGTACTTTTTTCAATGCCAACTCAGCATCATCTTCAATCTCTCTCTCTCATTTTCGTTTTTTTTCTTCCACTATTTTTCCAATCTTCCATCAATCATATCTCTCTCATTTCTCAACCATTTTTCATGAAATAAAGATCAAAATCGCGTAGAAAAATGTAAGGAACACAATGGTACCATAGGTTTTGGCTAATACTCAAAGATGGAAATGCACAAAGGCAAAAACCAGAACTGAAACTTTAGGTTTCATGCAACATAATTTCACATAAACAACAATATAAATGACATGTAAGCTAATGATCCTTCTTAACACAATAAATGCTATATATTTGCTTCATAAATCAAAATGAAATGACGTATGTATGATGAATTTCAAAGTGCAAGAATATACCTATTGGAGCAAGGTCCAATGCCTCTTCAACAAAACTTTCAGCTACTGTTTGACGTCTCTCCTAATGCTTATGAGTTCCCAGAAGATGATTGGAACCTTTGGTTTGCAGAATGCACGAGGCAAATGAGAGAATGGAGGTTAAGGTTGAAAAGCTCTCAAGAATGAAGTTTTTCTTAGAAAGCTTGGTATGTGGATAAGTGAGGTTTTATCCTCTATTTATAGGGATCTTTGAGGGTTCAAGAAGCCTCAAATATCATAAAATAATTATGGCTTGTACTGGTTTGCTTGCTTGGTTAGTTCTTGCATAAAACACCAAGTGGGAAGCATGACAAAAGTATGAGGGGCTTGGAGTGTTTTACTGAGCTTTATCTGAAATGTAGGAGTGGACTTAGTGTTTAGAGTTGGTATGTATCAGAGCCAAAGCCATTTGGGAGCTCAATGGTACTTAATGTTGGGTTAAAGCCACTTTACACAAATGGAAGTGTAACCTTTATGCCAAAAATGGAATAATTCATTGTGTAATGGCTTAGTTGCTTGGATAATGGCTCAAAATTGTATGTGATCTTCTGATTAGAGTGAGATTTATAAGAAAGAAGTACATTACTTGTGGATTTGTAGTGTACTTTGACTTAGAATTTGACTTATGAACCATTCCATGAGACTGTCTTCCCAAATTTGATTCTCTTAGCTCGAGCATGGGAATTTCTTGATCTTGGACGTTTTGGAAATATGGAATCATGATATACAACTTTCATGTTGATCACTTTGCTTGAATCAGTTGGGATCTGGGTGAAAAACTGGCATAAAGTTGGTCACTTGACTAGGTCAGCATGCTGAAAATTTCACTAACTGTTTTACCACTTGACAAACAAATGAATCATCCACTTCTTGGCCCCATATCTCCTTATTCGTGCATTTTTTTAGGTTTTATCACCTAGGACAAAGTTGAAGTATGAAGAAAGGTATTTAATCTGATCATTGTGACAAAGAAAATGGTGGCTTGGATCATAAGTTATGGCCTTGGAAAGTTGGGTACTTGGACATGTTTTTTAGGGACTAGTACAAATTTCAAATTCTCCATCTTTGCCCTTTTTGCAAGTAACCTTGATTTTATTGAATAAACTTGATCAAATGACTTCAATGATCATATTTTCATAATCCTTGACTTGAAAAGTCCATAGTTGACCAAAAAATCTTAAAATTCAAACTTTGACTTTAAGCATCTGTTGACTTTTTTCATCAGTTGTGTTCAAACTTTCATCTGCTTATGAACCTAACCTATTGAGCCATATGAATTGTATATATAAGTGGGTTATGAATACAAATTTGAATACCTTGGATCATGCCTCAAGCCATAGAATCATGCTTTGGTCAAAGAGCCAACATTAAGCTAACTTTGACCAAAACCCTAATTTTGAGTGTCAGATGAATTGTGGCTTGATGAACTTGAATTGAGGTGAGTACAAACTTTGATTGTTGATGGAGGGAGACTCTTGATCACCTTTATATATATATATATATATATATATATATATATATATATATATATATATATATATATATGATCCCACTAAGCCTTGATTGATCCATCACTTGTACTTCTTGATGCCAAAACCCTAACTCGCAAACAAAGCAAAGCAAGACATATATTTTTTTTTGTATTTTTGTGGGGTTAGCAAAGCATAAGGACATACACAAAAGTATTTGATGACCTTGATGTTATGAAAATGATACAAATGATAAGGGATCTTAGGGGTGAAAATTAGGGTATTATAGCTGCCCCTATTAAGTTTCCTCCATCCAGAGATATGAAGGTTGAAATCTTCATCTCGACGAGATTGAAGGGACTTAAATATTAAAATACACAATTTTTTATCCTAAGATATCGCAATGATGCTTATGATATGATGTGAATGCAAGACTCTGAATTCCGTGGGTTATGATGCCACAAGAGACAGACTACTGCTGGAGAAACCTAGCAGAGAGGAGGGACTAACACCAGGGAATAACACCAAAGACTACCAAACTAGGGAAAATGTTAAAATTACCGGGGGTAAAATTAACACTCCATCGGGGAACGATAATGTAAGTTCTGATAATTGAATGAGAACCAACTTCCAATATGTGAAAAAGGATCCAGTTTCTTCTTTAATAGACTTTCATTTGAGAAAAGGGTGATCATTAAATGGGAGATGGGAACCAATGACTCCACCGGGGACCTTCAAAACAAATTTCTCCAGTAAAGAGAAAATAACATCATCTGAAAGGAATCTCGTCAAACTTCTCTAGCGCGAATTTTCTGGAGAGATAGCCATTTGAATGAGGATGATTTTTGATAACATACTTACTGGGGAAATTGCCATTAGTTGTTTTTAACTTCACTCTAGGGAAGCAAAAGTGATAATTTCGACAAACTTCTCTAACGGGATTCTTCCGGAGAGATAGCCATTTGACGGAAGAGTAATTGATATGTTGATAAACTTCAACTGGGGAATGGACAAACTTCTCGGAGAAGAGACTGCCATCTGTCGTTGGATAAACTTCAATTGGTGTTTGATTTGGATTTTCTTATTAATTTCCTTTTTTAATCAATTTTAAATCTTTTTTTGATTGATCTTTGTGCAACTTGATGTTTGAGCTTGAGTTATTGACTTGGTTGATCAAGGCTTCTACATTCCAAGTCATCCATATATGGTCTCTTAGGTTAATTCAATCTTCTCAAATTCAATATGTTGATAGATGATCATTTGATCATATTTTTGACACTTTGAGTTAGTGATAGGTCATCTCTATGATGCGCCATATGTTTGGGTCCCTTGACTTGTTTGGTAGTGGATCCTAAGTCAAACACTTGAGCTTTATTTCATTTTGCCTTTGGTTCTATTCTTTCTTCTTGGAGTTTTGAAAAATTTTGCTTCATGCCTCGAGAGTCTGATTTTGTATCAACACTCTAACATGATTGCCACATACATTGATTGCCTCATGATCACTAACTTATTACATCTAACCTCATAACATTTATGCTCCTTACATTTATTCTCCTTACATTTATGCTCCTTAAATTTATGCCCCTCACATTTATGTCATTTACATTCATGCCATTTACTCTTTTTGCTTTTTATGCTTTCTTATTTCAAAAGAACAAAAACATGATAAAATGGATGAAACCCTAAAAAGATTTAATTTGATCTTATGAACTTTATGTTATTATCCCTTGCTTAAGGAGTATTTTGGACTTTGGACCTTAGGACTTAGTGCTTTCCCCTTGCTTGGAGTATATCTGGAACTTGGTGATTCATCTAAGACCTTGTGATCCCTCTGGACTCTTTGATCTTCAATTCAAGACTGGGATGTTTGTTTCTGGCTTTGCGGCTTTGTTGCTCATCTGGATCTGTTGATATTCGTCTGCTCATATGTTTTTTGTCTTGTGGCTCAATCGAAAGGGAAAGGGATGCTTGTTTTGACCAAGGTCAAATACTTGTTCCATCTTTGGTTAGTACACTTGCATACACAAAGGCTTTCTCTTGGGCTACCTTAAAATGAGACCTTTTATTTCATGTCATTTACTTTATGCTTTAGGATAATCTCTTCATCTCCTTCCCACTTCTTCAATTTTTAAAACTTTCCATATTTCAAAAAAACCTTGTTTTCAAACTTCATTATTTTATTAACAATCCTTGAATCTGTCAAGTGATCCAGAAAACATTTTTCTCAATAAATGCTAAAACAACTTAAGCATACTTAAACTCTTTTTCAAAACTCCTAAAAAAAGATAAACCTCATCAAACTTCTTTTTGTGCCTTTGTGCACTTTCCTTTAAGAACCATTTTTTAAAAGATTGAATATTAGTTTATTCTTACAGTGATGAAAACCATTATACTTCTACAATATGTTGAGAAATGATTGACATTTTCCACTTGAATGTTGAGACATGCTTGTGAGAAAGTCCAAGTAAAAGTTCTTCATATCAAGATGATGCAAATGTTCATTTCCTCATACTTGTGGGTAGTAAGGTTGGGTTTTTCCACTCGAATACGACTAAATGTCTTTTCACATTAAAATCAATTAACAAACAACTCAACCTTTCTATAAACACATATTTATAAGTGGTTCCTATAGAGTACCATAGATGTGAGGGTTACTAATACCTTCCTCTTGCATAACCAACCCTTGTATCCAAATTTCTCTTTTGTTTTATATTTTTGTGGGTTTTGTTTGATCTTTTTCCCATTCCCTTTTTTGTGGGTCTTGTTTTTTTGAGTTAAGTTAATGAATAGCCTAATCTCAAATTTTTCCCGCCGCGACATCATGCAGAATCTCAATCAACCCCTTATTTACATCACCATCCAGGGAGACACCTATTTTGATTTCTTTTATATTGTCCTTTGTCCCGAGATTAACGATCTCCAATGATTCCTGGTGTGGATGAATAGTCATGGGTTCCTACTGCAACAATTTGGCCAACTTCTTAGGGAGTTCACAATCTTCCTCACAATCCTCGTCGGCGTGGTAGATTGGATTATCAAAGTCATTATGCGCCATAGAAGTATTTTTATCAATAGAATTTGAGATGGATCTGCATGAATTATGATTAATGCTTTATTTTAGAAGGATAAAGAAAAAGAAAGTGTGAAGCAAAACATTTTCGTATTTATAAAAGAAAAATGAAAAACATGGAACACAATTGTTTGAAAATAATGTGGGTCCAAATGAGCTTCCAGTATGCCTTGGGCAGAGCATATGGATTAGAATTAAAATGAGAAAATTACTTTTTAATCAAACTGACTTCAGGGACGTCCACAAAAGTTCTGTTATTGAGTTCTTTGCCTTGAGTTTCCGGTACACAAGGCATGTTGCATCAATGTTATCATATTCTCCATCCACGACAGAAATATGACCTTCAAAGACGTGTCCAGCACTATGAAAGTCTCTAGTAATGGAAGAAATTTCCCCTGGCTACTTTTTGGGTCCTCTGATGTGCCACTTGAGGTGATTGATACCCCAATCTATTTCATTCCTTCTTTACCAGCATCTCGAGCACTCTACCCCAACCTTCGGGGTGACAAGCTTCTACCACTGTCTTTGCTTCTTTCTAGGAAGATATAGAAAGTTCAGGCTTCTTGGGTTCTTCACCGCGGAGAAGGTCCATTATCACATTCGCTATTTCAAATGCTTGGAATGAGGTTTCGTGGATCTCCTCATCCACTTCAATGTATCTAAGCAATGACAACTGGATGAAATTATATCTTTTTCACCCTCTATGATGATCATTTTTCCATTGATAATGAACTTGAGTTTCTGATGAAGAGTTAAAGCAATTTCCCCGACTAAATGGATCCAAGGTCTCCCCATGAGATATCTATATGCAGGATATATGTCCATGACGTAAAAGGTGATGAAGAAATTATGTGCGCAAATTTTAATGGGGAGGTCCACCTCTCTAATCATTGGTCTTCTAGAGCCACTGAAGGCTCTCACCACCAGAGTGCTAGGTTTCACCAACAATCCCTCTATTTTTAAATTTGTCAAGGAGTTCTTAGGCAGAACATTCAGAGAAGACTTAGTATCAACCAGAACCCTGGATAAAATAGTGTCCACACACTCGATCGAGATGTGCAGTGCCTTATTGTGAGCTTTTACCTCATGAGGCAATTCGTCATCACAGAAATCCAAATAACTTCCTACTGCAATGTTGGACATAACCCCTTCAAACTGATTTATTTTTATCTCTTGGGGAACATGGGTTGCGCTTAGAAATTTCATCGGGGCATCCCTATGTGCTTCAGAACATAGTAGTAAAGACAAAATTTATATCTTTGATGGTGTCTGGTTGAGTTGTTCAACTACCTTGTAGTAACTTCATCTTATGATTCGTAGGAATTCATCCGTGTCTTATGGAAGACATTTATTAAAAGGAGGATTTTATGCCTAATCAGAACTGGCAATCTGTTTACGTTTACCCTTAGCTAAGGCTTTAACATTATTCTTCTCTAGAGGTGGTGCAGACACAAACACTCGACCACTTCTAGTCATTCTTCATGTTCCAACAATATTAAAGACTGGCTCCTTAATAACTAGAGGCTTATCTTCTTGCTTTTACCCATGAATGTAGATCGCGAAATCGTAATTCCAGGGAACGACCTTTGTACTCTCGAAAGGGAACGGGGATGGTACAATCATTACCAAAGGAGTCACCGACTAGATGGTACCGGTATCTAAACTTGATAGTAGGAATTTCCATATTATCCATGTCTTCATCAATAAGAACTTGCTCTACCAGAATAGTCCATTGATTCATTCATTGTTGGATACCATATTTCAAGATTTCACACATTTGGGGATTTGAAAGACACTGCTTACAAACAGATTGATAACCGAGGAATACATCATTCATCAACAATTGTTCTTTGACTATTGCCAAAGAAGCATTCATTTTGTCCACCTTCGACATAGGATTTCGTCCTTCAGATTCTTCTATCACGCTCACAGAAGCACCAACATAAGGAGGCATATGATTATTGTTCATATTGGGGTCGTTATGCATGAAAGAGATGGCTTTGGAATCAATAAAGTCTTTCACTTTGTATCTGAAAGCCTTACAATTGTTGATGGTATGTCTGGATTGTCGCAACCTGAAAAATACAGTGCGCGAAAAAAACAACCGGCGAAAGAAAAAGACAGAAGAGTCGCCACCGTGCGTTATTCATCCCAAAGGAGGGAAAGGAAACGCTCGAAGTAAACCTGAAAAAGGAAAGGACAAGACGGGGTCTCGCAACAAAATCTTGGGTTCGGGAGTCGGTTATGCGAAGGGAAGGTATTAGCACCCCTACGCATCCATAGTACTCTACGGGATCCACTTTTGTGGTTTTCGTCTAAAGGGTGTGGGTTTACCTAATGTGTTTATTTACTAAAAAGGTTAAGAGAAATGACTCGCGCGGATGTCGTATCCACTGCATACGTATCTCATCTGAATATGAGAATCAGAGTCTTCGTAGCTCGGCTGACCTATGGGTTGGGGGTAATTGTGCTCGCTAAGACATCGCGTCTTATGCCTACGTATCTCATCTGGAATGAGAATCAGAGCAAGCCGTAGTTCGGCTAACTACGGGGTTATGGATTGGGTTTTGGACGAACAACGTCACTATGCAATCTACCGGATGCTCGACCTTTGGAGACTTACTCGCTTGTAGTAGAAGGAGTAAACGCGTGTTATGGGTTTTAGGGTTTGGGATGCTCGAGGGCAAACAGGCAGTCCTTGACGAAGGAACCGCGCTACACGTGGGGATACGAATACAAAACACAAAACGTGTATCTCAAAGTAAAATGCCACCAAGGGGCTCAAACATTGCCTCCTATCGAGGTCTTCCAGCTAAGAAAGCGATAAAGTACGAGAAAGGGAAAAAATTACCACACGGATAAAGATCCGAAGCTATAGCAGTTAAAGGAGCAAGAAACCCTGAAATCTCTCCAGCTGGACCGTCAAAGGAAATCAGTTAACACGAATAATTAGAATAAAACTTCAGGGGGTATCCCACAAATAAAGTGGGAAACCACGCGAGTGTCTCTGCAAAAGCCATATGAGCCCTCACAAAACTCGACAAAGGGTTAGAGCAGCAGGATGAAATCAAGAGAAAACAATGCCATGGAAACACAAGACGGGTTAGAATAAAGAGAACAAAAAAACGAATACTGTCACGTTCCCGACTGCTTCGCCTAGCGAAGGCTTAGCGAAGCTTCACTACAGGCCCGCCTAGCGAAGCGGCTAGCGAGGGCCTGCGGGTTTTGGATTTTTCGTTGATACCTGCACGATGTTAAGGACTCCAAACCCTATGGAATTCATCTCAGAAACGAAATTATTAAAACATTCGATGCATTGTTCATATATTCATACATAAATATAAACCCATGGGCAAAACCAGGTGTTACCTCATACACTCATAATATTCAAATTCAAGGCGTAAGGTAATAGGAACAAAGGCGTACCTGATGAGAGAGACTGATTAGGATTGAATGGTACGGCCGGATCTGCGAAGTAGTACTAGGGTTCGTGTGAGGCGGAGTGAACTTCTCAGAGCTGCCTGAAGGTTGCTGCAGAGTAGCTCCTAGGTTTCTTTCTCCAGTCTCTGGTCTTTTCTGTTCTGCCAGTGTTACTTCAAGTGTCACTCCTCTACTGAAACTTCAGTATTTATAGACTGATTTCGTGGGTAATGGGCTTGGAATGAGGTCAACTGAGGCCCAAAGCTTTTCTGATATTTTCTGAAATGCGCGTCCTTCGCCTAGCGAAGGATTTGCTCGCCTAGCGAGCATGACAGTACTCTTCGCTAGGAGAAGCATCTGCTCGCCTAGCGAGCATGACAGATCAGCAGCAGATTCTTGCTTCTTCCAGCCTGACGATTTGTATGGTAAATAGGCCTCCTCTGGCTCTGTTGGTAGTACCTCAAGTCTTTTCCTTGTGTTGACTGATCATTTGAGTAGAACCCACAAAGTGTCCTGGATGATGTTCGAGCTTCTTGGAGCTAATTCCGATTGACATGATGCAATGTAGTATGAAATGCTAAATGACCTAAAAAGTGAATGCATGAATGAGGAGGGCAAATTTTGGGGTGTTACAGCTGCCCCTATTCAATCAACTGGGGACCCGAAAAGAAGATAGCGGCGGCTTTCGCACTTTCATGGTATCAAGGGATTGAATACAATAAAAGCCCAAAAATTTGCACTGAAGTGAAGTGAAGTAACAATTCCTTGACAGAAGAATTCGTCTGGTACGGTGAGAGTCAGTCCGAATACCGAAAAAGAATGCTAACCTGGATACCAAAATAAATGGTAACACAGAAATAACCATGGCCTGAATGCCGCTCATCAGTCTGAATACTGGAGATGACTTCGATCTGAACATCGGGAAAACTGGCCTGAATGCCACTTCGGTCTGAATACCTGAACATTGGCCTGAATGCCACTTCGTTCTGGATACCGGGAAAACTGGCCTGAATGCCACTTCGATCTGAATATCAGAACACTGGCCTGAACACCACAAGTTGCATCGACCTGATCGTCGGAAACTTTTTCGATCTAAACATTGGACAACTGGCCTGAACGCCACTTCGGTCTGGATACCGGAAAACTGGCCTGAACGCCACTTCGATCTGAATATCGGAACACTGGCCTGAACACCACAAGTTGCATCGACCTGATCGTCGGAAACTTCTTCGATCTGAACATCGGACAACTGGCCTGAACGCCACTTCGGTCTGGATACCGGAAAACTGACCTGAACGCCACAAGTTGCATCGACCTGAACGTCGGAAACTTCTTCGATCTGAACATCGGAAAACTTCATGCCTGTCAGCATTGGCAGAAATAGGGAATGATAATAGAGGCGGCGCATGGGCCAATGACACTTGCTGGGGATAACCAAGGTGGGTCATGAACAATCTTCAGTCTGAGTATTGGAAACAACTTCTAGCTTATCACTTGGGATACCGAGAATGTTTTATGCTTACAATGCGTATATTTGAATTTTTCAATGGCGTAATGCTCCATGAAAATGGAAATGCTACGCGATTTGGAGGGATGCAATGCAATATGATTCTACATGCAGGGATGCGAAATGCTGGGTAGAATGCCAAGCCGAGGCAAGGGGATCTGCTGGGGAAATGATTACCATCCTATGAGCTCTGGCCAGGCTGCTGGAGATACACACCACAATGAACTCTGTGGGGAGATGACTAGCCATATCGAGACTCTGATCGGGGAAAGAATGGCATTGGAAGCCTGCTGCTGAGGAAAGCTACAATGATTCTGGCAACCACGATTTGCGAGAGATGACTCAGCAGGGGGAGGCAAACACTGATACGGTACCGAGGTTCTGCTTCAAGGAAAGAAACCATGGATCTGGCATTGGGATTATCGATCTGGCATCGAACTCTAAGGAGCAGCCACTTCTGCTGGGAAGATACAGTCTGGCACTATCAACTCCGCTGGGGAGTGTATGTCCTGAAACAAACGCTTGGGGAAGTACAGTGGTGAGAACCTACTGAGGATTGAAGAATCCAACACTCTGATCAGCTCTGCAGGGATAAGACACCAGATTCGTCTGTTTGGTGACTTCGCTGGGGAAGATATTCACGATCATCTGCAGGGGATTTTAAGGAAATGCCCCGAGGGTATCTGTTCTGAATAGACGATCCAAAGCACTTAAAATTTACAGCAATTTTAAATGTTTATTAAGCATGTACCTGTAAAGCCCTTATGTGTCATGATGCAATGTTTATCAAAAATTCGGACGTCATTTTTGCAAACAAAACAGTAAAATGAAAATGAAAACAGAGATATACTGAATAACATGATTTTATTGATTGAATGGCCTCTAAATAGGCATTTACATTAGGGAGCAATCCCTGGAAAGAGGTAATCGCACAAAAGATAAAAACAGAAATTAATCTAATGGCAATATGAAATGGATTTCTATTGGGTTCCAATTCTACTATGACTTGCCCGTCTTCAAGATCCTCCAGATGATCAGCCTTCTGAAAGGGTGATTGGACCGTTTCCTACCTTTCGAAAATTTCCAGTCATTGGCACGAGATGAGATTCAGAACTAACTCAGAACGCAGTCATTCGCTTAATCCCTAACTTTTGCCTGGATCGCCCTTTTCGGGTTTTCAATCCACCGGGATACCCATTTTTGCCTAAGTTGCCTTTTCAGGTTTTCAACTTACCGGGTGTACAATCTTTTCATTTTTAATCCCTAATTTTTGCCCGAACCTTTTCATTTTCTTGGTTCGTCGGGATGCCCATTTTTGCCTGGACTATTCTTTTTACTGTCCAGCGGGTCTATTTTATGCGAAGTATTTTTTAACTGCGTCTGAGTTCACAGGGGAAGTGAAGTTTTCACCATCCATAGTTGCAAGTATTAAGGCCCCACCATCAAAAACCTTGGTGACGATATACGGTCCATCATAGTTAGGAGTCCACTTGCCCCTGTGATCTGTCTGAGGAGGAAGGATCCTTTTCAAAACTAAATCTCCAACTTGGAAACAACGAGGATGCACTTTCTGATCAAAGGCTCTCTTCATCCGACTCTGATACAACTGCCCATGACAAATGGCTGCCATTCGCTTCTCTTCGATAAGACTCAACTCATCGAACGTTGTCCGAATCCATTCGGCTTCGTCTAGCTTGACATCCAACAAGACTCTTAGAGAAGGAATCTCCACTTCAACAGGTAGGACTGCTTCCATACCATACACAAGGGAGTAAGGGGTTGCCCCGGTCGATGTACGTACTGAAGTGCGGTACCCATGCAAGGCGAAAGGCAGCATCTCATGCCAATCTCTGTACGTGACGACCATCTTCTGCACAATCTTCTTTATGTTCTTATTTGCCGCCTCAACAGCGTCGTTCATCTTAGGGCGGTAAGGGGAAGAATTGTGATGCTGAATATTGAAGTTCTGACACAACTCCTTCATCATTTTGTTGTTGAGATTAGAACCATTATCAGTAATGATTCTTTCGGGAATCCCATAGCGACAGATGATTTCTTTCTTGATGAAACGGGCAACCACATGTCTGGTGACATTCGCGAACGACGCTGCTTCGACCCACTTGGTGAAATAGTCGATGGCAACAAGGATGAAGCGATGCCCATTGGAAGCAGTCGGCTCAATCTTTCCAATCATGTCAATACCCCACATAGAAAACGGCCACGGCGAAGACATCGCATTCAGAGGATTCGGCGGTACATGCACCTTATCAGCATAAATCTGGCATTTATGACACTTCCGAGCATATTTGAAGCAATCTGACTCCATGGTCAATTAATAATAACCCGCTCTCAACAATTTCTTAGCCATTGCATGTCCGCCGGCATGAGTACCGAAGGAACCTTCATGAACTTCCTGCAGTAACATGTCCGCCTCGTGTCTGTCCACGCATCTGAGCAAAACCATGTCGAAGTTCCTCTTATATAGCACATCGTCTTTGTTCAAGAAGAAACTGCCTGCCAATCTTCTCAAAGTCTTTCTGTCATTGTTGGATGCCCCTGCAGGGTACTCTTGATTCTTCAGAAAGCACTTGATATCGTGATACCAGGGCTTGTCATCGACTACCAGTTCAGCAGCAAACACATACGTGGCCCTGTCAAGGCGCATCACATCGATCCTGGGAGCATGGTTCCAACGAATTACCTTGATCATGGAGGATAGAGTAGCAAGTGCGTCTGCCATCTGGTTCTCATCACGAGGTATATGATACAATTTTACTGTTGTGAAGAAAGTCAACAGTCTTCTCGTGTAGTCTCTGTAGGGGACCAGAGTGGGCTGGAGAGTATTCCAATCACCATTCACTTGATTGATCACCAGAGCTGAATCTCCAAAGATGTCTAGAGTCTTGATTCTCAAATCAATGGCTTGCTCAATACCCAAAATACAGGCCTCGTACTCAACTTCATTATTTGTGCACTCAAAAGTCAAACGAGCGGTGAAAGGTATGTGGGCTCCTTTCGGAGTTGTAATGACAGCACCAATTCCACTTCCTCTGGCGTTGACAGCCCCATCAAACAACAAAGTCCACTTTTTGTTTGGATCAGGTCCCTCCTCAACAACTGGCTCTTCACAGTCTTTCATCTTGAGGAACATGATATCTTTATCAGGGAATTCAAACTTCATCGGCTCATAATCATCAATCGGCTGCTCGGCAAGGTAGTCTGACAGAATACTACCTTTGATGGCCTTCTGTGACGTGTACTGGATATCATACTCTGTTAAAATCATCTGCCAACGGGCAACATGTCCGGTGAGAGCTGGCTTCTCGAATATGTATTTCACTGGATCCATCTTAGAAATCAACAAGGTAGTATGGTTCAACATATACTGCCTCAGTCGGCGAGCAACCCAGGCCAAAGCACAGCAAGTTTTCTCAAGCTGCGAATATTTGATTTCGCAGTCGGTAAACTTTTTGCTAAGGTAGTATATGGCATGCTCTTTTCGACCAGACTCGTCATGCTGTCCCAATACACACCATATCGAGTTCTCAGTCACTGACAGGTACATTATCAGAGGTCTCCCAGGAACTGGAGGTATAAGGATTGGAGGTTTCTGTAGATACTCTTTTATCTTCTCGAAAGCCCTTTGACAATCTTCATTCCACCTGATAGCCTGATTTTTCCTCAGCAATTTGAAAATTGGCTCACACGTGGTTGTTAGGTGAGAGATGAACCTTGCAATGTAGTTCAACCTCCCTAAGAAACTACGGACTTGCTTCTCTGTTCTTGGCTCTGGCATTTCCTGCATCGCTTTTACTTTGTCGGGATCCACCTCAATCCCTTTTCCGCTAACAATAAAACCCAACAATTTTCCCGATCTCACCCCGAAAGTACACTTGTTCGGATTAAGCCTCAGTTTGAATTTCCTTAACCGTTCAAACAATTTTTGCAGATTCACCAAATGTTCTTCTTCTGTCTGAGATTTGGCAATCATATCATCCACATAAACCTCGATTTCATGATGAATCATATCATGGAACAGAGTTACCATAGCTCGTTGATATGTTGCTCCGGCATTTTTCAGACCAAACGGCATCACCTTGTAGCAGAAGGTGCCCCATGGGGTTATGAAAGTTGTCTTTTCCATGTCCTCTGGTGCCATCTTGATTTGGTTATAGCCAGAAAAGCCATCCATGAAGGAGAATACCGAGAACTGAGCTGTATTATCTACCAAAACGTCGATGTGAGGTAATGGGAAATCATCTTTAGGGCTAGCTCTGTTCAGATCCCGGTAGTCGACACACATCCGTACCTTTCCATCCTTCTTAGGTACTGGGACGATGTTCGCAACCCATGGCGGATAATTGGTGACTGCTAGAAACCCTGCATCCAAGTGCTTTTGCACTTCCTCCTTTATCTTGACAGCCATCTCTGGTCTTGTTCTTCTGAGCTTCTGCTTGACCGGAGGACAACCTTCTTTGAGAGGCAAGCGGTGTACCACGATGTCTGTGTCCAGCCCAGGCATGTCCTGATAAGACCAGGCGAAGATGTCAACGTATTCTTGCAGCAATTCAATCAACCCCTTCTTCACATTGTTTTCTAAAGCAAGCCCTATCTTGATTTCTCTCTTGGCGTCCTCGGTGCCGAGATTAATCACTTCAGTAGACTCTTGATGCGGTTGAATAACCCTTGCCTCTTGTTTTAATAACCTGGTAAGCTCTTCAGGGAGTTCACAGTCTTCATCATCCTCTTCTTCAGCTTGAAAGATTGGATTTTCAAAGTCGAAGCGAGTCGTAGCAGAACCGTTATCAATAGGATCCGGTGAGGTGCATCTGCATGAGTGATGGTATGTGCTTATGAGTGTGAACAAGAAGTGAAAACTAAACAAAACATTGCCATTTTTTTTATTTTGAAAAACTGCAAAAATAGAAAGACAGTGAACGAAATATTTGAATGCAAAAAGACGTCCTTTATTTATGATAAAAATGCAAGTGTCACATAGACGGGCCCTACAATGAGTCATTACGCCCTGGGCGGAACGTAAGACTTGGATATGCATGAATAAACAAAGAAAATTACTCTTCAAGAAGAGTGACTTGGATAATCTCTTCAGAAGACCAATTGTTGATGACTTCACCCGGGATCCTCGGACGCACCCAGTTGTCGATGTCACAATCACTATCCCCATCTTCTTCGTTGACTGCAGAGACTTGACCATACTGAACGATGCCAGCACTGGAGAAAGTGATCGGCCCCTAAAGTGTTGTAGAAGTCAGAGCTGGCTGATATCCAATCCCGAATCTATCTTCTTTCACTGGTAATTCCAACAGACGCCCCCAACCGGGAGCAACACCTGAATCCACCACGGCCCGTGCCTGCTTAAAGGATGAGATAGAGGCACCCGTTTTAACCTCTTCCACCGGAGCTGCATCCTTGATTTGAACTGATTCAAAAGCCTGACACAGAGTCTCATGAATTTCACCTTCTACCCCTACATACTTGAATGTAGACAGGTTACTGACCAGGATGTCTTCCTCACCACAGACGGTGATAATTCGTCCGTTGACCGGAAACTTAATCTTCTGGTGTAGAGTTGAAGAGACTGCCCCAGCATTATGGATCCAAGGACGACCCAGTAGGCAACTGTAGGAAGGACTGATATCCATCACGTAGAAGACAGTGTTGAAGGTTTGTGATCCAATCAGAATTGGCAATTCTACCTCTCCAAACACCGATCTCTTAGAGCCATCGAAGGCTCTCACAATAAGATCTGAAGGTTTCAAGACCAAACCCTCTACTTCTAACTTCGACAGGGCTCTCTTGGGTAGCACATTGAGAGAGGAGCCTATATCCACCAGAACATGCGATAGCACGGTGTCTCTGCATTCCATCGAGATGTGCAGAGCCTTGTTATGATTGCGTCCGGCTGGCGTTAAGTCAGAATCAGTAAAACCTAACCCGTTGCTTGTATGCACATTGGCAACGATCCCTTCTAGTTGGTTTACCGAGATCTCTTGAGGTACATAAGCAGCATTAAGAACCTTCAGAAGTGCCTCCCTGTGTGCCTCCGAGCACAATAGGAGTGAGAGAATGGATATCTTGGACGGAGTCTGAATCAACTGATCGACTACCTTGTAATCGCTCTTCTTTATGATTCTCAGAAGCTCGTCCACATCCTTTGCAAAAGTGGGCTCAGAACCTCCCTGGGGTGCAGAGGTACCCCCATTCATGGCTTGCTTGCCCTTGGCTTTCAACGCAGCATCAGCACTATCAGCTTGGGTAACCGGTGGTGAGAATAGTCTACCACTCCTGGTGAATCGCCCGATTCCACCAACATTGTCCACTGCGGGACCGTCAAGTTCAGGCTTCTGACCTTCTTCTACCTTCAAAGGTCGTTCCACCCCATGATCGTGTGTGTATACACTCCTCCCATAATGCCAAGGAATGGCCCTTTCACTGGTGAAAGGTAAAGGACCAGGGGTTGTGATGGTCATAGTAGATCGTCGCACTGGTGGCACGGGTTGCGCTTCTGGCACACTGATCTGATTAGTTGGGTAGAAAATAGTGATAGTAACAACATCACAGTCGTACTCGGAAATCTTATTCATTGAAATGCAAGCATCCGAAACATCGGGATCAAGTTTAATTACATCGGGATCATCCATATTGGAAAAAATAAATACATCATCATGGATTACAGAATCAGTAGGAACAACATCTGCGAAGTCATCAGTAGCATCTTCAAACCCTTCTTCCTCAACCCCTTCCACAAACTCTTGGACAGACAAATCTTCAACCTGGAGGATACCTTTGTCGAGCAAGGCCTGGATACCCTGCTGTAGCTTCAAACAACCTCTACTCTAAGTGGCACAATCCAAACAACCCTTCCCACAACCGGGGAAAACATCGGCCTTCAGCAAGCATCCTTTGATATCCAACAATGGAGTCTTCAACTTCAACACATCCTTAATGGACTTGGCTTTTCCCTCTATCATATTAACGTTCGCACCACCATGCTGGGGCATGGGATTGTTAACGACATTCGGAGCCGGTGCAAGGTCGATGGCCTTGGAATCTATGAGGTCCTGAACTACGTGCTTAAAAGCTTTGCAGTTCTCAATATTATGGCCAGGTGCCCCAGAGTGGAAGCTACACCTAGCGTTGGCGTCGTAACCTACCGGAAGTCTACCAACAGGAGGAGCCAGAGTGCGCAGTTGCACAAGTTGTAGTTGTTGAAGACTAGAAAGCATCTGAGCGTACGACATTGGAAGGGTGTCGAAACGCCGGTCCATCATCCTTTGCCTCTGTTGATAAGCGGGTCTGTTACCCGGTTGTTGCTGCTGTTGATACTGAGTTGGTTGACGTTGTGGTTGTTGTTGTTGTAGTGGTGCTGCAGCTGGAATGGTCACAGCCGCAACATACGGTTGCTGATGATAATTCTGAAAGTTATTCCTCCGGTTATCCCTGCTCTGATAAGAAGATATGGCATTTGCATCCCCTTCTCTCCTCTTCTGTCCCTGAATGAACGGCTTCTTCACCCCTGATGAGGATCCACCTCCACTCTGGCTCTTATAGGTCTTTAGGTAATTCTCCACCCTTTCTCCAGTAGAGACCACATCAGTAAAGTTGGAAGCATTGCACCCCACCAGACACTCCAGATAAGGTCCAGGCAGCGTATTCATGAACATGTTGGCCATTTCCTTTTCCAACATAGGAGGCTGAACACGGGAAGCTGTATCCCTCCAGCGTCGAGCGTATTCCCTGAAGCACTCATTGCTTTTAAGAGACAGATTCTGAAGTTGAGTTCTGTCCGGAGCCATGTCTGCATTATACTGATACTGCTTCACGAAAGCCTCTGCCAAATCCCTCCAGCAACGGATGTGGGCTCTGTCCAGCCTCATATACCATTCCAAGGATGCCCCAGCTAGGCTATCCTGGAAGAAGTACATAAGTAGCTTCTCGTCATCAGAGTATGCAACCATTTTACGGAAATAGGCTTGCACGTGAGTTTTGGGGCAAGAACTGCCATTGTATTTGTCAAATATCGGGACCTTGAATTTCGGTGGCACTCTCACACCTGGGACCAGCCCCAAGTCAGCAACATCTACTCCCAGAAGATTCTGTCCTTCCACTGCTTTCAACCTCTCTTCCAATCTTCTAAACATGGGGTCCATGCCAAAGTCTTCCTGAAGCAAGGGGAACTGATCATCCTGACCATCTTGAATAGGTTGTTGATCTAGGTTGACATGCGGGATCGGGATAGGCCCCGGTCCATTGGGACCATTAGCCTCTCCAGCTGGAGGATCAGCCAACGTCTCCGGTTGAGTAATAGGAGGATCCCTCTGCACCAACAATCTAAGCTCCTGCTGTCCTTGAGCCACCCCTTGAACCAAATCCATGAACTGATTCATGCGAATCTTCATCTCGGCGAGCTTTGCTTGTAGGCTCTCCATCGCTCTTTGTTGATTCCTTCGGGTACCGTATCGGTGAATGCCTGAGTCAGCTATCCTGCTAGTGGGACACCAAACAAACTGAGAACACTGTGGCGGTACCTGTTATGCAAGACATGTGGATGACTATGCAAATGCAATGACATGTTTATCAATTCCAAAAGTATTCTACCCCCTTGATTCCAGTCTCACATTTGATAAACAGTGTAAGAAGAAAACCCCGACTAGAATCAAGAAGAAGATTTAAACCCCCTTGAAAAGGATAAACATGTGCTAAGTGATGTGAATGCAAATGATGTGATGATGTGAATGCAATGCAGTGGCATGCCAATCAGGATTGCTGTATCTGCTTGAACATCTGTCAGGTTGCACTGTCTGGAGAGAAATCAAGAGCACACCAAACAAAGGTCATGGGATGGGTCATGTTATCCTTAATATCAACCACCCATTTTGGTGGATTATGGTTTACACCTTATCAACACCCGAGTTTCATTGATATTAAGGATGCCTGATCGGATCAACCATGAATCAAGGGTTTGTCGCAAGTCACGAGCATGGAGTTTAGGTTAAGAACCACCCAAAAGGAGTGTACTAAAGTTTAAACCTGCCAAACATGTTCTACAAAAGGTTCCCATAGTCATAATCCCATCTTTCGGATATTATCAGAGGAACGACTACTCGTATTCCAACAATATTCTCAAGAGAGACTCTTATGAGTGTAGTATCGCGTAACAATCGTATCAAATCTTACACTTGAACGACTTTCGCACTACGTCCTACAAATGGGCCAAGATAGGTTTGGTAAACTAAGGTCCTTGGCTTCTTAGGTCTATATTGGAACAAGTAATGTCTAACCACAACTTACTTATGTGACATTATTGATCTCAACATGACCTCCACCAAGTGAATGGGCTTGCAAGTCAACTCGCTAAGGAATAACTCCACACAAGTTGACAGGACTATGCCATTCTCCTATCTTAAGTGCACTCGAGTTCGGGTATAGAACTCATCTCACAAAGATCACCAAGCAGCCATAGCCAGCCAACAGATACAACAATGATATGTACACCATGCAATAAGGTAAAGCAGGTAAATAAATAACTGTACAAAAGCATGAACACCCAATAAACAAACAAACTACAAAATCTAGGAGGGACTCGCTTAGGAAAGGTGGACCAGCAAGAGGTCAACTTCTTAGTGTCCCCAGCAGAGTCGCCAGCTGTCGCAACCTGAAAAATACAGTGCGCGAAAAAAACAACCAGCGAAAGAAAAAGACAGAAGAGTCGCCACCGTGCGTTATTCATCCCAAAGGAGGGAAAGGAAACGCTCGAAGTAAACCTGAAAAAGGAAAGGACAAGACGGGGTCTCGCAACCAAATCTTGGGTTCGGGAGTCGGTTATGCGAAGGGAAGGTATTAGCACCCCTACGCATCCATAGTACTCTATGGGATCCACTTTTGTGGTTTTCGTCTAAAGGGTGTGGGTTTACCTAATGTGTTTATTTACTAAAAATGTTAAGAGAAATGACTCGCGCGGATGTCGTATCCACTGCATACGTATCTCATATGAATATGAGAATCAGAGTCTTCGTAGCTCGACTGACCTATGGGTTGGGGGTAATTGTGCTCACTAAGACATCGCGTCTTATGCCTACGTATCTCATCTGGAATGAGAATCAGAGCAAGCCGTAGTTCGGCTAACTACGGGGTTATGGATTGGGTTTTGGACGAACAACGTCACTATGCAATCTACCGGATGCTCGACCTTTGGAGACTTACTCGCTTGTAGTAGAAGGAGTAAACGCGTGTTATGGGTTTTAGGGTTTGGGATGCTCGAGGGCAAACAGGCAGTCCTTGACGAAGGAACCGCGCTACACGTGGGGATACGAATACAAAACACAAAACGTGTATCTCAAAGTAAAATGCCACCAAGGGGCTCAAACATTGCCTCCTATCGAGGTCTTCCAGCTAAGAAAGCGATAAAGTACGAGAAAGGGAAAAAATTACCACACGGATAAAGATCCGAAGCTATAGCAGTTAAAGGAGCAAGAAACCCTGAAATCTCTCCAGCTGGACCGTCAAAGGAAATCAGTTAACACGAATAATTAGAATAAAACTTCAGGGGGTATCCCACAAATAAAGTGGGAAACCACGCGAGTGTCTCTGCAAAAGCCATATGAGCCCTCACAAAACTCGACAAAGGGTTAGAGCAGCAGGATGAAATCAAGAGAAAACAATGCCATGGAAACACAAGACGGGTTAGAATAAAGAGAACAAAAAAACGAATACTGTCACGTTCCCGACTGCTTCGCCTAGCGAAGGCTTAGCGAAGCTTCACTACAGGCCCGCCTAGCGAAGCGGCTAGCGAGGGCCTGCGGGTTTTGGATTTTTCGTTGATACCTGCATGATGTTAAGGACTCCAAACCCTATGGAATTCATCTCAGAAACGAAATTATTAAAACATTCGATGCATTGTTCATATATTCATACATAAATATAAACCCATGGGCAAAATCAGGTGTTACCTCATACATTCATAATATTCAAATTCAAGGCGTAAGGTAATAGGAACAAAGGCGTACCTGATGAGAGAGACTGATTAGGATTGAATGGTACGGCCGGATCTGCGAAGTAGTACTAGGGTTCGTGTGAGGCGGAGTGAACTTCTCAGAGCTGCCTGAAGGTTGCTGCAGAGTAGCTCCTAGGTTTCTTTCTCCAGTCTCTGGTATTTTCTGTTCAGCCAGTGTTACTTTAAGTGTAACTCCAAGTGTCACTCCTCTACTGAAACTTCAGTATTTATAGACTGATTTCGTGGGTAATAGGCTTGGAATGAGGTCAACTGAGGCCCAAAGCTTTTCTGATATTTTCTGAAATGCGCGTCCTTCGCCTAGCGAAGGATTTGCTCGCCTAGCGAGCATGACAGTACTCTTCGCTAGGCGAAGCATCTGCTCGCCTAGCGAGCATGACAGCTCAACAGCAGATTCTTGCTTCCTCCAGCCTGACGATTTGTATGGTGAATAGGCCTCCTCTGGCCCTGTTGGTAGTACCTCAAGTCTTTTCCTTGTGTTGACTGATCATTTGAGTAGAACCCACAAAGTGTCCTGGATAATGTTCGAGCTTCTTGGAGCTAATTCCGATTGACATGATGCAATGTAGTATGAAATGCTAAATGACCTAAAAAGTGAATGCATGAATGAGGAGGGCAAATTTTGGGGTGTTACATGGATGATCCGGAATGGAACTCGCATCGGGCGTTCATATCAAAACCTGGAGGAACATGATTTGGAGGAGGCCTGGTTTCCTTAGTTTAACCAATAAATCGTGAGCAAATGATTAAGCAACTGGCCATATGGAATAGGAATTGGGCCAAGTTTTCTCTCGAGCCTTTTCTTCCTCGGTTGACCTTGTTGATAAAAGTTTTGTCGTTGTTAAGCATATGGTTGTTGATATTGCACTAGAGGTTGATGTTATACTGGTTGTTGATCAGTAGGGATTGTATAAGCCTGTTGCTAGTACTGATTCAGAGATAACCCATCCACCTGATAATAAGGTACCTGATAGGCTTAAGCCTTCCTTTTTTCTATTGGGGCAGCATTTGCTTCCCCTTCCTTCTTCTTTGTAAATCGGGAAGAGGGTTTTTTCACTCCATTATAAACAGTGACAGCACCTTGGATCTTACCATTCTTCAGACAATTTTAAATCCTTTCCCCCGCAACAACCAAATTTGAGAAACCATAAGAAGCACTTCCCATCATCCTGTCCAAGTAAGGACCTTGGAGAGTACTCTTAAACATGTCCACGAGCTCTCGCTCCAGCAAGGGAAGTTGAACCCTGGAAGCTAACTCTCTCCATCTTTTTGCATATTCTTTGAAGGATTCATCAGTCTTCTAAGTTAGGCTTTGAAGTTAGGTCTAATTAGGAGCCATATTAGTGTTGTATTGATAGTGCTTAAGAAGCGCCTATGCTAGCTCTCTACATGTTTCGATGTAAGTTCTCTATAGTTGCATGTATCATTCAAGAGACGCCCCACTGAGGCTATCTTAAAAGAAATGAATCAGTAACTTCTCATCGTCGGAGTAGGAAACTATATTCCTACAGTAAGACCTGATATGAGTTCTAGGACAGCTAACTCCCTTATACTTTTCAAAGTCAGGGACCTTGAACTTCACAGGAATTTTAACACCCGGAACCAAACACATGTCAGTAGTGTCTAACCCAAAGGAACTGTATCCTTCAATTGACTTCATATTTTCTTCCAAGGCACATAAATTTTTCTCCACCTCAGCAGTTGATGGTCCGAAGGTGTCATAAAATGAATCATCCTTTGGGATGAAAAAAGCATCATGATGATCATCTATCTTAGGTTGATCACCCCCATTGACAAGAATGTTGAATGCAGCCCCAATATTCTGATTCATGGGACCTCCCTCAGGAGGTCGTTGGGTCATAACTGGTGTATTCACCTGGAGTGTCACTGGAGGATTTGCAGCAGCAACTCTGAGATTGGCATGTCGTAACTCTTCTTGGCCTCTATCCATAGCTTGAATAGTCTCCATAAGCTGACCCATTTGGGATCTCATGGTGAGAAATTCTTCTCTCATCGCAACTTGGTTTTGCTCTTGTTGATCCATCAGTTATCTTTGATTGTTACGAGTGTTGTAACGATGTCAGGAAGTCAGGTTGACAGTCGAAGATTCTGGACAAAAGGCCAGGTGATAGTGAGCTTTCTTGATTTTATTTTATGAAATGCAGAATGATGCATGAACGATGCATGAATGATTTATACTTATTTTAATTTTCAAGGAGCCTTACAGATTTATAATGATTAGTGAGCATTGAAATGGGAGATAAAACAACACGTAGAAGTAAACAAGTCAAGCCTTTTTTATTTACTGAAGTGAGTCGATGGTTTGAGAGTACTGAGTATTACAATTGATGGAAATATAATACAGTAATTCAAACCAAAATAGGGAAAATATAAAGCAACAATCAAATGGCACGCTTGGCTTTGAGTTTCTTGAGCTCTTTCAGTTTAATTTTAAACCTCTTCATCATTATTTCATAGAGCTGGAAAAAATGATGCACTATAGAAATATAATTGCTCTTACCCATGTCTTATATAGCATCATCCAACTTCCAAGGTATTTCCCTGACCAAATCATTGCAGAACCTGACTAAACCATCGAGTTTCGCATGGTACATCGCATTAGCTGGACTCAGGAAGTTGATAGATTTTGAATAAGTATCTAGGAGTCCATTCATGTATTTCTTCTCATTCATCCAACCTAAAATTTCCTTTTTCAGGATTGTATATCGTTTTTTCGAATGTTGTGCACACTTCTTGGTGATTTCTGCTTCCTGATACTTCTTATTCCACTCCTTGGGGGTGATATAAGAAGTTCTCATAGCTTCTTCTTTGGCACGACGTTCTTGTTCAACCTTGGTATTAGCATTCCTAAGAGATAACTTGAGTTTTTTTTATCTCAACCTCAAGTTTTTCCCTTTGCTATTTATTTTCTTTCTTAGCCAAGTTGAACCAGTAGTAGGCTTCCCTGCTCTTTCTCAATTTTCTCTAACTGTTTGTGAAGTGAACTCAACCCAATGTCAGCCCCTGTTAATCTATCTTGGTATTTTTCTTTGAGGTATTCCACAATTTTTGCCTTTTTCCTGCTTTCGACCAATAGCTCTACATCAGTTTCACTCTTTCTTTTGAGTCTCATATGTTCCCCTGTTTTTTCATTGAGTTTGGATCGTAATTCTTCATTCTCTTTAGTCAATTGTGCAATTGTGGCCCTTAACTCATCAGCTTCTGCCTTGGAAACATGAGTAGGCTCGGGCTCTTGAGGTGGGATTGGAACCTCATTGTTGAAAGGTAGCTTGACTTCTTCCACCCTTTTGATCACCCATTGAAGATAAGGCTCTTTTGCTCAACAATCTCTTTTACCTAACTTTTTTCCCTTTCTGTGAATCTGACTCCAAGCTCTTCTGATCTTTCTTAACAAGCCATGATTCTCTATTCCCATGCCAGGTAAGATGAAGTCTTTTAATGATTATGTCTTGGGTTCATCTTCCAAAGGATATCTGAGTTATCTTAAGGCCAAGGTTGGATTGTAGTTAATACAACCTCAGGGTCCTATAAGAGGGACATTTGGGAATTCCCCACAACTGGTAATAACATTTTCTACGTTCCAAGTAGGGAGATACTGTAGCGGTAAATTCATGATCATCATGCTATTGACAAGCTAGAGATCAAATAACAAGAGTCTCCATCGCGCTTTTATTGTTTCCAAAGGAAAAGGGAAAAGTACGAATAAAACCCAAAAAGTAAGAAGTTTTCAAATCAAAACTAATAAAATGTCAGAGATTACAGGTAAGGGGGTTGGTTACACAGAGGGAAGGTGTTAGCACCCAAAGTGTCCTAGGTACTCCTAGGGAGCCCTTTTTGTATGCATATGTACTTGGTATAAAGTGGTGTTTACAAACAAATAGAATGGTATAAAGTGCCTTTCGGACTTGTGCCTACGTACCAACATAAGAACGAGGGATCAAAACCTCGTAGTTTGTGATACAAATTTCAAAGTGGATGCATTGTTTTTAACAAAAATTAAGTTTGAAAGGCACAAAGGCCTAAAATGATTTGAATGAGTTAGTTCTTTTTGGCTTTTTGAAAGTTTAGGTCAAGTATAGTTAAGTTTATTTACAAGTTTGATTTAAGAAAAGAAGTTTGAAAATGCAATGGCATAAGGCCAAAGTTTCTATTTTTTTTACAAAAGTGGTCAAAGTTTAGAACAAAATAAGTTTAAACAAAGAAGATTTTGAAAAGGGAGGGAGAGATTTTGAAATTAAAGAAATGGGGAGAAGATGAAGAGACTATCCTATGTACAAAATTTAAAAGTTTAGAGTTGAAAAGATCTGACCAAGTGGGTAGCAATCCAATAGGCAGGAATGTCAATAGAAACCCATAATTCCTTTGGACTTTTAGAATCAAACAACACAATGCACAATTATATTATCTTGAAGAGCAAGGCATCAAATAAAGATAGCAACATCCAAGCTTATCCATTCCATGATCTTCTCCAAAATAGCCCATGCACATGATGAATTCCACAACTCACAGGTTCAAAATAACACCTTCACAATGATCATGTTGCAGATGAACTCAAAAGGATCTTGAATGATGTATCAGATGAAGTTTCAAATTGCAAGCACTTGGTTTCTCAATAAGTTGGCATTGGCCAAGTCCTTTAGCATAGGAATGTTACCTAGATTCTAAGTCCATTTGTCCAAGATCAAACTAACAGTCCACACAAAAGTTTTTAGGGTTTTTGTTGTTATTATGTACGTTAATGGTCAAAGACCACACAAACAAACAAAGTATACACAAACAAAATATATCACACAATATGGTCCAAGTGGACAAAGTGAAAATTATATTAACATAAACAATTAGAATGATATGAACAATGACAAATGAATAAAAACAAAAATTAAATGGCATTAAAGTAAAGGGCTTGAAATTAAAAGTTAGTAGTTAATAGGTTAGAAGTTAGTATTGCTTTGCGTTTGCTTTTCATTTGAAGTCATTCTTTGGAGAACACTCAACCCACTTATCACAAGCATGGATCCTTGAACCAAGACATCTTCCAAAGGAAGGAAAAAAGGCCAAGTTTCCACACAATACCATGAAAGAGGGGAGACTTACAATCTCACTAACTAGAATGCTTATGCCTTTTATGTCATAAATTTAGTGATATGTTAAGCAATCGTAATTGGACTTATGTAGAAGTCACAACTATTTGAGGTCGGGCAATAGAATTTTGGTGTTAATGCATGTTAGAGACATAGTATAATGAACTATGCTCATGAAACATACCACACACAAAAAGAATATGCAAAAGATGTTGCATAATCTCATCCATACTCATGTTAATTTTTCAATCAACTAGCATTAGGACTTTGAGATATCATAGGCCAAATGGAATGAATGAAGAAAGGGAATAAGATGAAGAGGAAGGGGAGTGGATCAAAACACAAATTGATCAAAAGAGGACTTTTACCAAATTAATATCATCCATTCATTTTGGGAGATGGAATGTACATTCCATCAATCCCCTAAATCCAATGATATTAATTTGACAAAGGAAAATCAACCTTGACCAAGGCCCAACAACAAGATTTAAACATAAACAAGTCATCACAATTGGTCAACAAATTTATTTGGCATTTATTCAAATTAAAAATACTAAAATAGTGCATTTAAATTAAATATGGTTTGTCCAATTCCTAAAACCTCATCAAAACACCAAATAAATGGCCATGAGATTTATCATAGGTCAAACAAGGTCAAAGGACATTGGAGAAAAAATTTCCTAATTTTTGGACATTTAAAAATATTTTTAAACAATTAAAAATAAATGCAAAATCAATTAATTCATGAAAAATATTAATAATGATCCAAAAAATCATTTTAATTCAGAATATGAAAGAGGAAAATATTTGAATTTTTTTGGTGAAAGTCCCATATTTTTTTGATCAATATTAAATTTAATATGAATTATTGAAAATAAAGCAAATAAAATGAAAATTAAAATATCAGAAAAAACATGGACCACTTGATCTCCCTCATTAATTGAGGTGGCAGATCAAGTGGATCAAAACACGCGTTCCACCGTGCACTTGAGTCAGTGCGCCACACAGTTGGTATTCAAAAGGAACACTCAGGATTAAAACAAATTAAAAGGATCATATGGCTCAGAACCATCCAGCACACCACCGGCGGCCAAGGACCGGTTGTCTTCTCCGGCGAACCTCGCCGGACTTGTTCAGTCATAACCATCACCAAAATGAAAAACAAGGACATGATTTCAAAGTAAAAATGACACTGAGTTCGAATCTAGCCTCAATTCACTCTAACTCCAAGTACATTGAGAGATACATGGAGTTGAAATTTGAGGTACATGAACTGAGTTGCTTCGATTTGGCCTCTAAGCAACTCAATCTTCTTGCCTACATTGGTAGGACTTCAGACAACCAAAGAATCAATAGAATTGAGCAAGAATTAGAGAGAATCGAAGAGATCAAAATTTCTGGAAAATACCTTCAATGGAGGTTTGGATTCAAATGATCTTGCTCTTGCTCGTGCTTGATCTCACTCTAAATGCTTGCAGAAGAAGGATTGAATGCTTAAAAGGTTGTGGATCCCTGGAGTTTTGAATTTCAAAACAGTGGAAATTCAAACTCAAATTCAAGTGAGTTTCTTAGGATTATCCTTTGCAATATGAGGGTTAGAGTTAGGGGATCAAAGCTGGCGCGAATGTGTCTGAAATGCTGAGCATATGAGGCTCTATTTATAGCTGAAACCATTGCTTTTTGCACACTTGAAATGCACTTTCCAAATTTGGTATTGATGATGCATGGGTGCATGGGCATGCATAGGCCCATAAAATCATTGCCCTAAGTCCAGAAATGAGTGTGAGATAATCTGAATTCAGCTTGGATTGCAAGGCAGTGTGCATGAAGATTTGAAATTTGATCCTTGCCAAGTGATGATACCATGTTCATGCCATGCGCAGCCTATGCATTCCTTGTCCAAAATGGATGAATTTGAAATCTTTGGAAAGGTGAGATTGAGAGGAATAACTTTCATGTTTAACACTTTTCCATTTGGAGTTTATATCATGAAGAAATTTGAGGTGGAAGTTTAGAAATTTTTGACATGTCAAAATTTTTCTAAGTGTCAAGCCATATGTCTCAATGTTCCACCTTGCTTAACTTTTCATATGAGCTTCAAATGAGAAAAGTGTCTTCATAAAAGTTGTATCTATTTCAAATAAATTCAAAATGGTCACCAATTTCATGTCATTTGGATTTGAAATGATAGAGTTATGCAGTTTTGAAGTTTGGAAAAATCACTTGATCAATGGTATAAGTCAAAAGTGACATATAATGTAACCTCATATCACATGCTCAAAAAAGTTGAATTAGCTCCCACTCAAAACATAAAAGTTTAAGTAGACACATTTAATATGATTGTGAAACTTGGAAATATTTCATATCATAAAAACTGAGCAAGTTATGGCCTTGGGAAGTTGACTTTCAAATTAGGGTTTAGACAAAATGACCTATAATGTTTCAACATAGAAAATGATTTTCCAAGAAAAACTAGATCTAGGTCTCAACATGAAAGTTGTTTGGAATGTCATTTAGAGTAAGTTTTCTCTTAGAATAATTTTCATATGGTGAAAATTGTAGGAGATAGGGTCTAGGGAGACCAAGTTTTGATGAGATGAATTCATCTGGCCAACCACCATCAACCAACTTGCTAACTTCCAATTCTCTTGACTTTCTTGGTTCATGGTAGATCATACATGCATAATATGATTCTAATAACCATTCTTGGATCAATTCTTGGTTGTGCTCTTTGTTCATGAGGGTCTAAAACCCTAGATGTGAACTTGATGAATCAAAGGGATCATACCTTTCCTACAAAAGAGTTAGGCAAATACAAAGACATATTTTGGGTATTTTTGTTAGTAAAATGCTAAAATATAAGTATGATACAATCACATAGTGCTTGGTGATCTCTCCCAAAACAAACCCAATGAAAGAGGGGGAAGGAGGATACCAAGGTATGGTCCCATGCTAATGCCTATGATGAAGTTACATGAGGGATCTTAGGGTCAAAATTGGGGTCTTACAGATACCAAACCAAAGCATCAGCGATAAGAGAAGCCAACTTTTAGGACCACCTCAAATTCTTCAGGAACTCCACCCAATGACCCTTCTGAGGTATGTGGGATAAAAGCCAAGAATACAACAGTGGAGCACAACATATGACTACCCCTTTCTTCTTCTGATGTCTGGTATATAGGCAATAGTACATGTTTGCTAATAGAGCAGGAATCATATTCTTATCCAAGAACACACTGATATTAGGTGGATCTATAAAGTCATCGTCATTAGGGAACATGAAGACTATATAGATAAGAAGAGCTATAACACTGCTGAAAGGATCCCATTTTCCTTATTTCTCTAAGGCCTCAACCTTTTCTTTTATGGACTTCCTTGAAAACCCTCTAGGTCTCAAACCAAGTGCTATTTCTCTGACAGAGAGGTGCAATGCTTCTGCTACCACTTTTGGTATTTACTCTTCTCATAAGCTTGTGAACGGAGCATGATCCTTCAGATACCAACCCAAAATTCTCTCAAAAAATCTTCGATGGTTGGAGCTAGCTAGAAGTCTCGCAAAGCAAAGAAACAAATAGGAGGATCACAATATTGAGCCAAAGCAACTAAGGCCCTCACGTCAACACTTGTGGTCAATAGCTTCAGTATCCGCCCATACCATCCTGTGAAATTGTTCTTCTTGCATGGCGTTATTTTTCCACTTACATTTATCACATTGTCTGTCTTGGGTAGATTGAACTTGAGAGGAAGTGTGTTTCTTCTATCTAAACCCATCTTTCAAATGCTCACGACATAATATAAATCTTTTAAGATTCCCTAAGAATAAAGCACAAATGTAAATGCATGAATTGTAATATAATGCATATTTTAGGTTTTGAGGTTCGGCATATTCTGGACAATCTGCATAAGATTCTCAAGATGGGTTGAATTTTACGTTTCCTACAAAAAACCATATTCTCTCATTGGTGAGTTCTAAAGTTGTATGAAGGTTTTTAGAGTCACGGATCCTTGGATGGGAATACCGTTATCGTTGTAAAATAACTTGCAGACTGATCAATGCATTTTGATGCACATTCTTCTATAATTGTACTTAGGTATTTATCTACTTTATTTTGATTATTTTACTATTTTATTATGTTTTTAGGTTCAAGTTCATGTTTGCCTTTAATCTATTTCCGTTTGTTATTTTCAGTTTTAGCGGTTAATTGATACCTATCCACTGTTCGGATCATAACTTGACCTACAGGATGCCGTTTTATTTTTTCTGACATGCGTTGGAAAGCTAAGAGAAAGATATACAATTTTTGTGTTGAAGCTAAAAGCATATTCGGAGTGAAGAAGTCTCAAATAATTCGTTGGAGTTTCGTACTTTAGGAAATAATTTCTTTTGGGCCATTTGTTGGGTCAAATTTAGGTTTTCTTGCCCAATTTGAATTATAAGTGCAACCCTTATTTTGTTTAAAAGGAGAAGTCGTTTCACTGTAGCATTTTACACCTTATTCACGATAACTTTTTTTTGTGCGATCATGAAGAGGAACTAATCTTCTAGAGTCAACCTGCTGTAGCCGAATTTCCAAGGCTTTGAGGTTTTTATCCTATCAATTTAATTTCTTTTCTCTTTCAATTCTATTCTATGAAAATTCATTTGCTTAGTCTGTATTTTATGGAATAGTTTTGATTAAATTCGTATGATTGCATTCCTAACTGTTAATCGTTGTTTTCGTCGCTTTGTCATTAAATTGCATTTGTAAATCGTGTTTGCTTAATTCACGTTTGTATTCATCCGTTTGCTTAATTCACGTTTGTATTCATCCGTTTGCTTAATTCGGAATATAGGAATATAAATCTATCATCCGTGCGCTTGTCAATCAAAATTGAATCGAATAGAGATCGAAGCCACTTAGGGAATTAGTAGCTAAAAACCAGTGATTAGCCGGAAACCGAAAATAGTAGATTGACTTACTTTATAATCATTTTTCATAATCACTTTTTATAATCACTTATTCTAAATCGAATAGAAACCCCCATATTTTATTTTCATACTTGGTTAATTTTCCAAGAGTCCTTGCGATACGATACTCGAGGTGTCGCTTTCTGTTTACTATATATTATTACTCGTTTTTGACCCGTGTGCGACAGTGGATCAAATTGGCGTCGTTGCCGGGGACTTTTGAAGATTTTAACCATTATTATAGTCTAACCATTATTATTGGCATAGGTGTTGTTTTTTTAGCATTTTTTTGCCCTAACTTTCTTGCATCATGGTCTTTTTGCGGTTTAGGATAAAAAAAATCTATTTTTAAGAAAATCGTTTCAGAATGGTAGTCTGTAAATGTCAAGACTCCATAGATCTTTACAAAGTTGAAAATGGTAATTTACATGGAAAAAGGTTACATTGAATACAAATGACCACTAATCCTTCCACCAACTCTTGATGTCCACTGTGCTCTTGGCTGCCACTGGGGATGATGGATCATCGTCGACCATTGTGCTCAACAAAGTCTCCAAATCTGAAGATCAGCGGGATGCAGTTACTTGCCATAATCCCTAATTTTTGCATAAATTGCCCAAATATGGGGTACTCAATTTATCGGGATGATTCTTTTCTGTTTTTATGTCTCTAACTTTTGCCTGGATCGCCCTTTCGGGTTTTCAATCCACCGAGACGCTCATTTTTGCCTAAGGCCCTCTTTCTGGTTTTCAACTTAGTGAGCTGCTCTTTTCTTTTTTATGCGAAGTATTTCTTGACTGCATCTGCATTCACAGGACGAGTGAACTCTTCACCATCCATAGTCGTAAGAATCAAAGCACCACCTAAAAAGGCTCTCTTGACAACATATGGGCCTTCATAATTAGGAGCCCATTTTCCCCTAGAATCTGGTTTGAAATATAGAATCTTCTTGAGCACAAGGTCACCTTCTCTGAACACACGAGGTCTGACCTTTTTATCAAAAGCTTTCTTCATCCTTTGCTGATATAACTGACCATAACACATGGCAGTTAACCTCTTCTCTTCTATCAAATTCAGCTGATCAAACCTGGTCTGACACCATTCAGCCTCATTCAACTTGGCTTCCATGAGCACACGCAATGAAGGGATCTCAACCTCTATGGGGAGTACTGCTTCCATGCCATAAACAAGTGAGAAAGGGGTTGCCCCTGTTGAAGTGCGGATGGATGTACGATACCCGTGCAAAGCAAATGGGATCATCTCATGCCAATCCTTGTATGTTACAACCATCTTCTGAATAATCTTCTTGATGTTCTTGTTTGCAGCTTCAACAACCCCATTCATCTTGGGTCTGTATGGAGAAGAATTATGATGTGCAATCTTGAAGTCTTTACAAAGAGCTTCCACCATATTATTATTCAAGTTTGATCCATTATCAGTAATGATCTTACTTGGCACCCCATAATGGCATATAATCTGATTCTTGATAAACCTTACAACAACTTGCTTGGTTACATTCGCATATGATGCCGCTTCAACCCATTTTGTGAAGTAATCAATTGCCACCAAAATGAAACGATGTCCATTCGAAGCTTTGGGCTCAATCATGCCAATCATATCAATTCCACACATGGATAAGGGCCATGGAGAGGAAATGACATTCAACAGTGTTGGAGGAACATGAATCTTATCCACATATATTTTACACTTGTGGAATTTCTTCACAAACTTGCAACAGTCAGATTCCATTGTCAGCCAATAGTAACCTACTCGCAACATCTTCTTCGCCATTGCATGTCCATTGAAATGAGTACCAAAGGAACCTTCAGGAACTTCAGTCATCAATAAGCCTGCTTTGTGTCTATCCACACATCTGAGCAGAACCATATCGAAGTTTCTCTTGTACAGAACATCACCATTCAGGTAAAAATTGTCGGCTAATCTCCTCAAAGTCTTCTTATCTTTCAAAGATGCCCCATGCGGGTAGATCTGACTTTAGAGGAAACACTTGATATCAAAATACCATGGATTTTCGTCTTCGACCTCTTCAACAGCAAACACATGAGTTGGCCTCTCAAGACGCATCATAGTCAAATTGGGAACCTCATTCCAATACTTCACTATAATCATTGACGCCAACGTTGCAAGAGCATCTGCCATCCGGTTTTCATCTCGAGGGATATGATGAAACTCAACCTTTGTAAAGAAAGTTGAAATCCTTCTCACATAATCTCTATATGGTATCAAACCAGGTTGATTTGTCTCCCATTCCCCTTTGATTTGATTCACAACCAAAGTTGAATCTCCAAAGACATCTAAATGCTTGATTCTGAGATCAATGGCCTCTTCGAGCCCCATAATGCAAGCTTTATATTCTGCCATATTGTTTGTACACTTGAAAGTCAATCTAGCTATAAATGGAAAATGCGTGCCTTGAGGAGTAATAATCACTGCCCCAATGCCATTACCATACTGATTAACAGCTCCATCAAATACCATGCCTCAGTGGGAACCAGGTTCTGGCCCTTCTTCAAGCAATGGTTCATCACAATCTTTCATTTTCAAGTACAAAATCTCTTCATCAGGAAAATTATACTACACTGACTGGTAATCTTCAATTGGTTGGTGAGCCAAATGGTCAGCCAAGACGCTACCTTTGATTGCTTTCTGAGATCGGTATTCAATATCATACTCTGATAATAACATCTGCCTACGGGAAATCCTCCTAGTTAAAGCAGGCTTCTTAAATATATACTTGATTGGATCCATTTTGGATATCAACCAAGTGGTATGATTCAACATGTACTGACGCAGACGGTTAGCAGCCCAAGCCAATGCGCAACAAGTCTTCTCTAGCATAGAATACCGAGTCTCACAATCGATGAACATCTTACTGAGGTAGTAAATAGCATATTCTTTCTTTCCAGTTTCATCTTGCTGGCCAGGAATGCAACCCATACTATCTTCAAGCACAATTAAATACATGATCAACGGTCTTCCTTCAATAAGTGGAGACAAAATCAGAGGCTCAAGCAGATATTCCTTGATTTTGTCAAAAGCTTTATGGCAATCTTCGGTCCAATCACAAGACTGATCTTTCCGGAGAAGCTTGAATATAGGCGCACATGTGGCAGTCATGTGTGAAATGAATCTTGAGATATAATTCAAGCGGCCGAGAAAACCTCTGACTTGCTTCTCAGTTTTGGGCACAAGCATCTCTTGTATTGCTTTGACCTTGACGAGATTAACTTCAATACCCTTCTCGCTGACAATAAAGCCCAACAACTTACCAGAACGAACACCAAAAGTACACTTATTGGGATTCAGGCGGAGTTTATACTTCCTCAAACGCTGGAATAACTTCAACAAATGCTCAACATGTTCTTCCTCATCAATAGATTTAGCAATCATATCATCAACATAAACTGCAATCTCTTTATGCATCATATCATGAAAAAAAGTAGTCATTGCTCTTTGGTAAGTTGCACCAGCATTCTTTAAACCGAAAGGCATCACTCTATAAAAGAATGTTCCCCAAGGTGTAATGAATGTGGTCTTCTCCATATCTTTGGGTTCCATTTTGATCTGATTATAACCGGAAAATCCATCCGTAAACGGAAAGACTTTGAATTTAGCTGTATTGTCTACCAACATATCAATCTGTGGCAGAGGGAAATCATCTTTCAGACTGGTTTTATTCAAATCTCTATAGTCAACACACATGCGGAATTTTCCATCTTTCTTCGGCACAAGCACAATATTGGCCACCCATTGCGGATACTCAGCGGTCACAAGGAAACCGACATCAATCTGCTTCTGCACTTCTTCTTTGATCTTCACTGCCATATCAGGATGCGTTCTTCTCAACGTCTGCTTGACTGGCGGGCATTCTGGCTTCTACGACAATCTATGCTCCACAATCTCAGAATCCAAACCAGGTATGTCTTGATAGGACCCAGAAAACACATCTGAATACTCTCGAAGAAGATTAATCAACCCCTTTTTAACCTCTAGACATAGTTGAGACCCAATCTTGACTTCCTTCACATCATCTTCGGAACCCAAGTTGACTAGCTCAATCTGCCCTTCGAATGGCTGAATGGATTTTCCTTCATGCTCAAGAAGATGAGATAATTCATAACTCACCTCTTCATCACTTTCCTCCTCGTCCTTAAACACAGGGAACTCAAAATTTGGAGAAGGAGAAGTATCATTATATTCAATGGGGTTAGAAACCAACCTGCATAGCGATTTGATATTTTAATTTTAGAGAAGTGAATTTGTGACCAAATATTATGCAGATGGACAAGTTTATTTATTTATTTATGTTTTTTGGTGATTACCATTTTCATAATAAAGCAAAAAGTAAAAACAAAAACATCATAGATGTGGATATTGATGATCAAATTTGAAAATGCCAAACAATGTTCACTTCTCCCTTTGGCATAGAAGAATGATTTTTTTGAAAACAAATAAAAGCAATCACTTCTCCCAAACAGTGAGATTCAAACTCAATTTTCAAGTGAAAATTATTAGGTTTTCCTTTGAGTTGTGAGGGTTTGAAGAGGGGAAGCAAAGCTGGCGCCCAAGGGTCCTCTCATATGAGCTCAGAGGGTCTCTATTTATAGCAAATTGAAGTGTTATTTGCACACTTGAAATTTCTTCCAAAATTGGCAATGTCATGTTCATGCGTGCATGGGCGTGTACAGGCCCATGAAGCAATGCACTAAGGTCCAAATTCAACTGTGTTGAAGTCTGAATGAAGCTTGATTGGCAAGGCAAAGTGAAATGGTCATTTGAAGTTTTGATTTTGCCAATTGATGCAGGCATGTTAACACCATGTGCAACCCTAGCAAACCTCATCCAAAATGAATTAATTTTGACTCTTTAGAAAGCTTAGATCAAGAGGAACAACTCTTATGTTGAACATTTTTCCATTTGGAACTTGGATCATGATGAATTTTGAGGTGGAAGTTTGGAAATTTCAACATGTTGAAATATTTTCTAAGTGTTAAGTCAGATACTTCAATATTCTACCTTGCTTAATTTTTTATGTGAGCTCCAAATGAGAAAAGTGTCTTCATCAAAGTTGTATCTATTTCAAATACCTTAAAAATGGTAACCAATTTAACATCATTTGGATTTATAATGAGAGAGTTATTCATTTTTGAAGTTGAGGAAAATCACTTGTTCAATGGTATTGGTCCAAGATGACCTATAACGTATCCTCATATCACATGCTCATAAAAGTTTATTTAGCTTTCACTCCAAACATAAAAGTTGAATTAGACATCTTGAAGTTTATTTTTCAACTTGGAAATCTTTGATATCATAAAAATTGAGTAAGTTATGGCCTTGGGAAGTTGACTTTCAAATTAGGGTTTAGACAAAATGACCCATAATGTTTCAACATAGAAAATGACTTTCCAAGCAAACCTAGCTATATACCTCAACATGAAAGTTGTTTGGAATGTAATTTATAGTAACTTTTCTCTTGGAATCATTTTCATAGGATGAAAATTGTAGGAGATAGGGTCTAGGGAGACCCAATTTTGATTAGATGAATTCATCTGGCCAACCACCATCAACCAACTTGCTAACTTGCAATCCTCTTGAATTTTTAGGTTCATGGTAGATCATATATGCATAATATGATGAATTTTTAAGTTTCCCTTGAGAAATTTGATCAATTGATGTGGAAGCTTGTTGAAGAAATTACTCAAAATACCCAGTCAAACTAGGGTTTCCAAAGCAAACTAACTCCAAATTCTTGAAGAAATCTTAATCAAAATAACATGCAAAGATCATTGGGACTCATATATGATGCTTAGAGATATTGTGGATCATTCCTTGGTTGTGTTCTTAGCCATGAGGGTCTTAAACCCTAGATATCAACTTGATAGATCAATGGGGATCATGCCCTACCTACAAAAGAGTTAGGCAAATGCAAAGACATATTTTTGGTATTTTGGTTAGTAAAATGATAATATAAAAGTATGATACAATCACATGATTCTTGGTGATCTCTCCCAAAATAAACCCAATGAAAGAGGGGTAAGGAGGATGCCAATGTGTGATCCCAATGCTAGTGCATATGATGAAATTGCATGAGGGATCTTAGGGTCTAAATTGGGGTCTTACAGAAAGTCATTCAAATTCCATAATCAAATTCAAGATGTCTACTTCAACTTTGATGTTTGTAGGAAGTTCAAATTCAACTGGCAAGTGCATGTGGCAAGAGGAAACATTATAGTTCACTTTGGACCATTACCATTGAACACGTGATTTTCCTCAACTTCTAAAATGCATAACTCCTTCACGCTAAATTCAAATGAGGTCAAATTTGTGACCAAATTTAACAAGTTTGAAAGAACTATAACTTTGATGAAGGAACTTTTTCCATTTGAAGTCCATAGAAAAAGTTATTCAAGGTGGAAGAAGTGAACATTTGACTTGCTACTTAGAAAATTTTCAAACATTTTTGATTTCCCAAACTTCCACCTAAAAATTCATCATGATCCAAGCTTCAAATGGAAAAGTGTTTAACATAAAATTTGTTTCCCTTGATCCCACCTTTCCGAAAAGTTCAAGAACACCTCATTTGGATCAATATTGAAGGACTTGTGCATGGGTGCAATGTGTGGTACCATTTGGAAAGATTTCATGATCAAACTCATTTCAACATTGCATGGCTTAATGCAACACTTTTTGCATGACCTATGCATGATTTTGGACCTTTTCAAATGATTATTTGGGCTTTGCACACTCCCATTCTAGCTCATGAAGGAACTTGCTATTTTTGAACATTCAAAAGAAAGTGTGTGAAAAGCATATGCATTGGCTATAAATAGAGAAGCAATGTGATCAGAACTTCATCAACACCTTGCTCAAGCTTTTCCAGAGCAATCCAAACCCTCCATTTCATAGAATTCTTGAAGGTTTCATTTGAAATCGAGCTTGAACTTCATCTTTTGTCTGGAAGTTCAAACTCCAAGAATTCACTGTCTTCTTCATCTCAATTGGTTTCTGCAAGCAAGAGGAAGAGAAAGCAAGCAAATTCAGATCAAGATCAAGTGAATTTGATGCAACTCGAAGGTGATTTTTTAGAAACTTCATCTCTTCGATTCTCTCTCAGTTCTTCACCATTCTTTGTGATTTTTGGTTGGCTGAAGTCCTACCAATGTAGGCAACAACATTGAGTTGCTTTAAGGTCAAATCGAAGCAACTCAGTTCATGATCCTCAAAATTCAAATCCATGTATCTTTTTATATACTTGGAATTGGAGAAAATTGAGGCCTGATTCGTGATCCTGGGAATTTTCTCTTTGAAATAGTGTCCTTATTTGTCATTTTCCATTGAAATGAAGTTGGACCAGTCTGGTGGAGGTCACTAGAGAAGATGACCGAAGCCCTAGCTCCGGTGGTGTGTGTAAGACCCCAATTTTGTCCCTAAGATCCCTCATGGCATCATAGCATTGCATTGCATAGCCTAAAGGATCATTGAGCATCTTGGATCCCTTTCCCTTTGGGTAGGGATCTCTTGTGAGTGGTTTGAGATCACCAAGCATGATTGAATTGTACATCATTGCTTTTCTTGTTTTATTCACTAACCAAAAGCACAAAAATATGTCATTAACATCTTTTGTTTGTAGCTTAAGCAATCACCAGGTCAAGAGCTTCAAGAAGTTCCTTTGTGCCAGAGATGAGGTATTTTCTTGGGATGAGGATCACATGATCATTATAAGGAGCTTACATGAGCTAGGGTTTCCTTTTGAAGCAAGTTCACCAAGTGGTAAAGGCTCAAGCTAATCAGGGCATTTCAAGGTCATATGAGGACCAAAAGTCAACTGTGAAGTCAATTGAGGGCTATGAGGTGGGGAAATGAGTTGAGACACCTCAATCATGTTCAAATAGGACCTATTCATCATTCTAAACATCCATTTTGAAGATTCAAAGGTCATGGCAAAAGTTACTAAAATTGGAAAATGACCTGTAATTCAAAGTTTCCAAATTTGGCAAGTTTTTGGTCCACATTCAACTTGACTTTTAAATATCAAATAAGTTTCAAATGGATTTTTGGTGAACATTAAAGTTGTATATCTTTGTCTCCCCTTTCCAAAAAGTCCTAATTCATGTCCATATGATGAATGGTTGAGAAGTTATGGTCATTTGATCACAAGGTGTACATGGAAATTCAAAATGGCATAACTTTTGATACAATGCTCCAAATTGATTCATTCTTTTTGCAAAATGCTCCTCATGTTCAAGCCATCTCAAATTGACATCATTTGGCTTAATTGTGCAAAGGAATCATGGCCATGAATTCATTATTTCACACATGTGCAAATTGAAGAAATTATTCACCATTCATTTTTGGCTTAAGATGCAAGCAAATTAACACATCAAGCATGACCATTGGATGATTTTGAGTGAATTCCAAGCTTAACATGGGACTGTACACGTGGATTATGGCCTCATGAGCTTAATTTGCATTTTTGCAAGATACTTCATAACTCCTTAATCATGATTAACCATTGGCTTAAGTGATTAGCATTGTGATTAGCATGGCATATAATACCCAAACCCTAATCCTAACTGCCATAACAAGCATTTTCAGATCAAAATTGAAAAACTCCCTCCAATTCCTCTCTCTTAGAATTTGGATTTTCTTCACACAAACCACAAATATTCTTGTAGATTCTTAATCCTCATACTTCATTGATCAAGAATCATCCACTGTTTGTTGCAATTGAGCCAGAAATCATGCAGATCAAGAGCTTCCTCATGTGGATCGGATTTTGAAATTGAGGTGAATGCAAGTGTTTTCAACCATTGCTTCTTGCACAAAGCTTCAACAGAAGTGTAGTGGAGTAGATCTGGAGCTTATGAGCGCTTGAGAGCACGGATTCAACAACCTTCATTCCAAGGTGACTCAAAATTCATCATCTCTTTTTACTGTTTTAAGGTCATAGATGTGTAGATCTTGATTAGTAGAGCTTGTAGATATGATTAGAATTGAAAATGGTTGAGAATTGAGCATGATATGTTGAATATAAGTTTGGATCTAGAAAATGTTTGCCTTCGATCTGAACAATCCATGGAGAATTAGGATGATCCATTAGCATATTTGGAATATACATTGAAAGGCGGTTCGAATGGTATAGGATTTGTGCATTTCTGGAAAAAAAATTGGTTGGAGTCGCCGGAGTGTCGTCGGAGAAGACGACCGAAGCTGTAGCTCCGGCGTCTGAGTGTGCTAGGGTTTGTCTGACTGTGCCTTCCATGTGTACGCTGCGTGGAGGAATGATTGGACTAGAGCGCTTTGACCAGGGACACGCATGCGCTGAATGGTGACTTGGATGCTGAGTGTGTTTAATGAAACGGTGTGTTTCACCGTTTGAATGTGGACCATTGGATCATTGGCGCGTGCTAGATCAGACGGCTGTGATATTTTCTGGCTTTATTCAAATTAATTGTTTCCCTCCATTTTGTTTTTGTTATTTCATTTATTTTGCTCATTTTAGAAAAATCATAAAAAATGCCAAAATGATCCAAATTGATCCCAATTTTTTTTCATGATTTTGTATGGATGTCTATTTTTTTTATGTTGATTTCATGATATGTTGATGTCTGGTTTTTTATTTGTGAATTTTTGAATGAACATTGTGTTAATTTGACCTATTATGTTCAATGCATTGTGAAATCCTCATTGTTGAGCCATTTGATCTGATTTTTTGCATGCTTGACATTCACACATTATATGAATTTTTGAGCATTGGTTTGGATTTTTTCTCATATGCTATCATCACTTTTGACACATAGAGAATAATGTGACAATTTGTGTCACATTTTTGACATTGAATTGTTGCATTTTTGTTCGCATATCATCTGAATCTTTCTGGATTTGATCTTTTGCATATTGATTGTTCATGACATGAGGAACTTGTACAAAAAATATCAAAGTCATTGCATGCATTTCTGATTTGATGTGAATTTTCTAAGTTGGAAGTTCATTTTGTGCACATTTTTTGTCCTTGCATGGCATAGGGCATTTGAGGCACTTGCTTATTGATTTGATGTTGGTCCTTTTGAGGACATTTCATGAAGTGTTTGAATGTGTAATGTGCAAAAGATTGGGTTCTGTTTTGATCATTTGACTTAGTTTTAAATCTAGTCTTTGCACTAGTGTTTTGTACATAAACTAACCTTGTTTTGTGTTTCAGGTTTGGACATTTAGCATTGATGGTTGATTTGTTCTCACTTTATGAGATGAAAATGATTTGAGTTCTAACTTGTGTTTGTTTTGTAGGATTTTAAGTGATGTGCTTGAGCTCATGAGTTCATTTGAATGCTTGGGCATTGTTCATTGGATTGTGTAATTGTTGAAAGGATTCACTGTTTGTCTGTTGGTTTATGACTGAAGTACTAATTGTTTAGTCTTTGTACAGGTACCATAGTTGCTTGCTTACTTTAGCTCTTGCTTGAGCTTTGGATTATGGTTGATACACCACTCAGGTAGTTAGCTTCTTACTTCATGTAGTCTGAAGTCTTGTCACCTTTTTGGCAGGCATTTTGCTGGCAAGTCCTCCTTCAGAGGCTCTGTTTGTGTTTGTTTAAAATTATGCTCAAAGACCTCCAAGATGAGGCATGTGATACTTGATAAGACCTCCAAGAGTTGAGGCAATTGACGGATAAAAGGGATTAGTAGCCAATCCCCCGTTATTCAGTGTGTCGTTCTTTATGCTCGCACTACGTGCTGATGCTTCTGAACATGTACCCAAGATCTTTGTCCAGTGTCTGTCAAGTGGAATAGGATCTCACTTTTTGGATCCCCACACTTTCTTTGTCATGAGCTCACCCTGGCCAGGGTTAAGAGCATGAGGTCTCATCCTCATTACCATTTTGATCAGCTTCATCCTAACGTTCAATGTTAGTGGTTAAGAGCTACAGATTACCCATTACAGTTTGGCTTGTTTGTCGAGGTTGACATGACCCCTCTTGACTAAAGCCCCTCATTGTTTGAGCCTTTTGTATGGATATAGTGTGTGATGATTGTTTACTTGTGAAATTTTGATGTGTGTGCTCTTGAATTAGGAGTTTCCATTTGAGCTTAATTTGAAGATCATTATCATGTTCATCTAAATGGAAGATACAAGATACATTGAGGATCTCTTATGAGACTTGTGTGATTGCTTATGCTTTGTGCTTGCTTATTCCAAAGGATGGGAGCCACTTGGATCATCAATATGATCTCAAGAGAGGAACTCCTAGTGTGGTTTCATTCCTTATCCCTCACCTTTTTGTTTCTTCATCTATCCACCCTAACCCAAGTCAAAACCTTTTTTTGCAAACATTTGACTATTGTTTTCAACATTAGATACCTAAACCTTATGCTTTTGATTTTCAAACTTTCTTTTCATAACACTCATTTTGAATTGAATCTTTAAGTCAACTTTGACCATCTTTTGTATATACTTCTAATTGGTAAATATAACCCATTCAAATGTCTTTTTTGTGGTTCCAATGTCCACTTCTTAAACAAATCTTTTCATAACCTTTAGCTATTAGGTTTGAGTTATCTTTGTGGTAGATATAATACTCACCTTTGTCCTTAGTGATGGACAATGAGTCTTCCATGCTTATTATAGGGTTAACCCCTCACTAGCATGTTGAAGCTATCCTCACATGGTGGACTTGTGGTTTTAGGTTGAGTTTTCTCCCTTTGATAACAAAAGACCTTAAGGCTTTTGGACCAATCAATCCACTCATTTGTTTTGAGATTTTTTACCCGAACTACGAGGTTTTGATCCTAATCTTTTTATAAGAGGGTATGTAGGCAATGGGTTTATCCATCCAAACACAAAATGTAAATAACTTGTATATTCTCTTCTCATCTCTTCAATCATGTTTGCACAAATAAAATTTTCACAAAAAAACAATAACCTTTGCAACAAGTGTGAAAAGGGCTCCCTAGGAGTACCTAGGATGTTTTGGGTGCCTAACACCTTCCCATTGCATAACCAACCCCCTTACCCAGATCTCTGTTTCTTTTACTAGTTTTGTTTGTAAAACTTTTAGGTTTTTGTTCGCTTTCTAACCATTCCTTTGGATAAATAGAAGTGCGGTGGCGACTCGACTTTGTATGATTTACCTTGGATTTAGTCAATATCTCCAATGGTAACGAATACACCGCTACAGAAAAGTGGCGACTCTGCTGGGGATAAATCCCTAGTGGGTTTTGCCAACTTTTCATGCTTGTTGTATTATATTGTTTTGTGACATATTTTTGTGCAATTTGGGATTACTGTATTGTATGTAATGATTGAATTGCTTGATATCAATTCCTTGTATGCTTGGTGATCTTTGTGAGATGAGTTCTATACCCGGACTCGAGTGCACTTAGGATAGGAGAATGGCATAGTCTTGTCGACTTGTGTGGAGTTATTCCTTAGCAAGTTGACTTGCGAGTCCATTCACTTGGTGGAGGTCATGTTGGGATCAATAATGTCACACAAGTAAGTTGTGGTTAGACATTACTCTTTCCAATATAGACCTTAGAAGCCAAGGACCTTAGTTTACCAAGCTCATCTTGGCCTATTTTTAGGATGTAGTGCGGAAGTCGTTCAAATGTAAGATTTGATACGATTGTTACGCGATACTACACTCATAAGAGTCTCTCTTGAGAATATTTTTGGAATACGAGTAGTCGTTTCTCCAATAATATCCGAAAGATGGGATGATGACTATGGGAACCTCTTGTAGAACATGTCTGGCAGGTTTAAACCCTAGTACATTCCCTTTGGGTGGTTCTTAACCGAGACTTCATGCTCGTGACTTGCAGCAAACCCTTGATTCATGGTTGATCCGTTCGTGTATCCTTAATATCAATGGAACTTGGGTGTTGATAAGGTGTAAACCATAATCCACCAAAATGGATGATTGATATTAAGGATAATATGATCCATCCCATTGTAAGACCCCAATTTTGTCCCTAAGATCCCTCATGGCATCATATCACATCATATCATTGCCTCAAGGATCATTGTGCACCATGTCTCCTCCCCTGTGGGTTGGTTACTCTTTTGAGAGTGATTTCTTGATCACCAAGCATGTTTTGCATTTGTATATTATTTCTCTTCTTTTTATCACTAACCAAAAGTACAAAAATATGTCATCTAACCTTTGTCTTGCAGATGAAGCAACCTCAGGTCAAGACAGTCAAAGGCAGTCATTGAGCAATAGATGGTGGCCATTCTTGAGAATTTGGACACCAAAATCATTATCAAGAGTTCATATGAGCTATGATTCCATTTTGAATCAAAATCCCAAGTGGTAGAGGCTTGAATTTCATCAGAACATTGCCAGGTCAACTGAAGACCTAGAAAAGTTAACTGCCAAGTCAACTGTTGGATTTGGAGGTGGGAAGTGATTAGAAATACCTCATTCATGTTCAAACAAGTCCCGTTTGACATTTCAAACATCAACATTGAAGAAAATAAAGTCAGGTCAAAACTTTCCAAAAATAGAAAGTGACCTATAATTCAAATTTGCCAAAAATGGAAAGGTTTTAACCTAACTTCAACTTCAAATTACATCATCAAGAAAGCCTCAAATGAAATTTTGTTGAACATGAAAGTTGTAGATCTTTCTCTCCCATTTCCAAAAAGTCCAAGATCATCAATTTCTCATGTGTGGTTAAGGAGATATGATCAAAACATGGCAAAGTGTACATTGAACTTCAAATGGCCATAACTTCTCAACCAAAACTCCAAATTGGATGGCTCTTTTTGCATTGTTCTTATTTTGACCTCTAGTTTCCAAAACATGCATTGCATTGCACAAATTGTCATCACATAATCATTTGCAAATTCTTGAATTTTTGGAGGGAAATTTCAATATTCAAAATTGGTGCATTATTTAAACATTTTGCCTTCACCAATGATTTTAAAAATGCATTTTAAGTGAAATTGAATAGAATTCGTGTACTGTTCATTCATGAATTTCATGCATAAGGGTGAAAAATCAAATTTGCCAAAACACCATGAAACTTAATCAAATTCATTTGCACTTGGTTTAAGCTTAATTAAACATGATTAGGGAGAGGTATAAAAGCCAAACCCTAACTGTTTTTTAGAGGAGGATTCATAATTTCAGATCTAGATCAAATTTCTCAAAACTTTTCTCTCAAATTTTCTTTCAATTTCTTCAAACAAATTGCATTTCCTTTGGTTGAATCATCATCTGGAAGCATCATTGAGCAAGATTGAACATAGATCCATAGCAATTCGTGCATGTTTGAAGCATATGCAAGCTTGAACTCAACAATGGTGAATCCAAATTCTGGTTGAATCACGAGCAATTGAACCTCAAGCTTTCATCCAATCAACTTCACAAGCTTCATAGAGGAACATTGGAGCATCACAAGGCCTGAATTCATCGAAATCCAGCTGCTGCTCTTCAAATAGGTTCCAAATCGATCTCTCTTTTTCTCAAAATTCTTATGCTATTATTGTAGATCTTGCGATGCTGGTTACTCTGAGCTTTGAACCATTGAATTTCGCGCATTATTGGCTGAGAAATGTTGATTTAAAGTTCCATGTATGAATGTTCATGTGCTCGATTCTCATTGTGTGTGTTGAATTAGACTTAGCCATGCATATATTCTTGATCCTTGATGAAAGATCTACATGATGATGTCTTTAATTCTGAATTCTGGAGAATTTGTTCTTGGTGCATGATGAATATGCCACTGTTCATTGAGCGCGCGATTGGAGAAGATGATGATTAGTCTTAGGCCACGGTTTTTGATCTCCAGAAAACAGTTTTTTGGTTCTGCATGTGTTTCCCTAGGGCTTCGCTTGTGATTGGTTGTTTCAAATTGCCATGCGCGTTCCTGATTGGTCCTTCGCTTTGACCATGCACGTTGACTGGGCCAGCGTTTAATGAAACGCTGCGTTTTGCAGCCTGGCGCCAAATATTCAAATTCGCCCAAGGATCGATTCCTGGCGAAGGCGTTTTAGTTCAAATGCTCACATGATTTTTCTTTTCCTTCCATATTTCCATGTACATGCTTCACATTCATTTTTTTATTTTTCATCATCTTACAAAATTCATATCTAATTGAATAATGATCCAAAAATTATGAGGTTTTTTGCATTGTGTTGCATTTTCTGTCTAGTATTTTTTGATAATTTTTCCATAAATTGTGCTTGGATGGATTTCATTTTGTGCTAGGGGATGTGAACATGTATCCATTTTGTACCTTGCCTTGCTATATCATTTGTGAAATGTTGGTTTTTAATCCAATGAATCTGAAAATTTGCATGATGAAACTAGACTCATTGCTTGACATTTTGGTGTTGATTTAGTATTTTTACCATTTATCATTTCTGTTTTATGATCATGTTAAGTTGGTGTGACAATTTGTGTCACACCTTTGCTTGTTCAACTTATGTGATGTGTTTGCCATGCCAAATGATCTCCAATTGTCCTGATTTTTTGTATGATGCATATTATGGATGTTGTGAATGAGCATGAATTTTCTTGGAATTATTTGAATCATTTCTGATTTAATTGAGATTTTTCATTCTGGTTGGTCACATTTGAGCTTTAAAATTGCTTTGAACTTCAATTGATCATGAAATGCTTTTGGTATATGATATTGATGTGAGATCTTTTGGAATGTTTCAAGATGTGTTTGAAGTTGATTCATGTTAATTTTCAGCTTCTGTTGTAAATTTTTTCTCCATCTTTGACCCTAGGCTTTGACCTAGTGGTTTGCCTCTCACATTTGAGCTTTGGTTTCAGGTTGAACATCCAAGTTACTTAATTGTTGATGCTCCATCACTTGAGCATTGATGTTTGTCTTTGATTACTAATCTTTGTGTGTTTTGTAGGTTGATGTTGACTCATTTGAGTTTGACTTTGGTTTACACATTGTGTACATTGGGATTGATTGTTGCTTATTGACTGTTGTTTGAATTGTCTGAACTTTGTATTGATTTGTTTGATGTTTCCACAGGTACATAAGTTGCTTAAGTTCATTTTGAACTTGCTTTTGCTTGGTTGCTTAACCACTTAGGTATAACCTCTCTTCTTCATGTAGTCTGGAAGACCTGTCCTGTTATGTGGGCAGACACCTGTCTGAAGTCCTCCTTAAGAGGCAATGCTTGTGTTTGTTTATCTTTGTGCCAAGCAGGAAAAGTCCTCTTATGAGGCAATTGGCAGATAAAAGAGATGTGTAGTCCATCTCCTGCTATTCAGTGTGTCATCCACTTTGCTCACACAATGTGTTGATGCATTGTGGATATTAACCCAAGATCTTATAAAGTCATTCACTTGTGGAGAAGAGTTCCAACTTTCTGAACTCCCACACTTCCTATTATTCAAAGCTCTCCCAGGCCAGGGATAAGATCTATGAGGCATACTCCTCATCTCCATTTCATCTGCTTCACCCTAACTCTCAATGTTAGGGTTAAGAGCACAACACACCCCATTCCAGTTGACTGTAAAGTCTAACCTTGTTTGAGCCTAATTGATTGTATATAGTGTGTGCTAATTGACTTGTTTGTCTGATCACTTGATTCATCTGTGCATATTTTCTTATGTGTGCCTTTGTGCATTTATCATCATTAATTGTACATCATTGCATGGTTATTGTTCATATCTTTGTGACATCTTTGTTTGTCCATTGAGGAATCAATTGTAAGTCCATTTATTGGCAGTTGTTTCCTATGATCTGGAAGGAGTTGGGACTAAGACCATTTATTGGCATCCTATTTCCTTGGAGTCGAGTGTAAGACCATTTATTGGCAACTTGTTTCCTTTTGCTTATGGCATTTGTTTTGCTTGTTGTATGTGAGGAGTCAATTGTAAGTCCATTTATTGGCAGTTGTTTCCTATGATCATTCCTGTGAGACTAGTATAAGTCCATTAATTGGCATCTGGTATCATTGTTTCTTTTGTTTTAGGAGATTGGTATAAGTCCATATATTGGCATCTGATATCCATGTTTGTTTTAGGAGATTGGTGTAAATCCATTGATTGGTATCCGGTATCCACTTTTGTTTGTGAGATTGGTGTAAGTCCATTGATTGGCATCCGGTATCCATTTGCTTTGTTGTTTATTTACTTATTTCTCATTGTCTATTCCAAAGGAATCACTTGGATCATCTACATATGATCTCAAGAGGTGACCACCTAAGAAGTTTTACACTTCCTCACCCTCCATCCTTTTGTTTCTTTAAATCTCCATTTGCATGTTAACCTAAACTTGAAAAATATTGTGCAAACATTTTCATCTCTTTTCAGATTAGAAACTTAGGCCTTAAGCCTTTGACTTTCCAAACTTCATTTTCATAGTACTTCTTTTGAATTGAATTCTAATCATACTTTGACCATCTTTTGTGAATAAATCCTAATTGGTTAATCCAACTCATTCAATTGTTTTGTGGCTTTGTCCATTCTTGATAAGTTTTCATACATTAACCATAGATCTCAATTATCTTAGTGGTTGATGTTAATCTCACCTTTTGTCCTTAGTGATTGAATTGTAAGACTTCCTTGCTTATTATAGGGTTAACCCCTCGCTAGCAAGTTGAAGCTTTTCTCACATGGTGGACTTGTTGTTTGTATAAGGTTGAGTTTTCTCCCGTGGATAATGAAAGACCTTAGGGCTTTTGTTTAAAATGAACCCACTCATATTTTGGAAATCTTTTAGCCGAACTACGAGGTTTTGATCCTATAAAGGTACGTAGGCAATGGTTATCCATCCAAACACAAAAATATTAACTTGTATATTCTTTTCTCATCCCTTCAATCCATGTTTGCACAATAAACATTTTCATAACAAATAACCTTTCGTACAACAAGTGTGAAAAGGGCTCCCTAGGAGTACCTAGGACGTTTTGGGTGCCTAACACCTTCCCATTGCGTAATTTACCCCTTACCCCGATCTCTGATCTTTTCATTAGTTTTCTATGTGTAAAACTTCTTAGGTTTTTGTTCGCTTTTTAGCCATTCCTTTGGATAAATAAAAGTGCGGTGGCGACTCGATTCTTTGTATGCTTTGCTTTTGGTTTAGTCAATAAATCATAAAGTGACGAATACACCGCTACACCCATGACCTTTGTTTGGTGTGCTTTGCTTGATCCTTGAGTGTGATTGTTGCATTCATGCATTCATGCACCCATTTGCATCCATATCATCAATAATAAAAGAAATTTTCAAGGAACTTAAGGGGTTTATTTGCAAAATTTTCAAACATGGAAAGACAAAGAAGGAATACAAAGAAGTACAGCTTCAGGCAACTAGATTTGAAAGAGTTAAGGAATCTGACATCCTATGTATTAGATCCCTTGGGTTTCAAGGCTTGTTTTGGGAAGCTTCTTCCTCTTCTGACTACTCAGGTGGATGAAGGGTTGATGAGTGTACTGGTGCAGTTTTATGATCCCTTGTACCGTTGCTTCTCGTTTCCGGACTTTCAGTTGTTGCCTACCCTTGAGGAGTATGCTTATCTTGTGGGTATACCTATCCTGGATCAGTTGTCGTTCAGTGGCTTGGAGAGTATTCCTACTTCTCAAGAGATAGCTGACCTGTTGCACATAGATGAATCTCTGGTTGGTGCTCATATGACTACCAAAGGTGGAATTCAAGGTCTCCCTTCTGAGTTCCTCATTGCTCAAGCTACTGTTTATGGGAAGGCCATGAGTGAGGATGCCTTTGAAGCCATTTTTGTACTTCTTATCTATGGATTGGTATTGTTCCCCAACATCGACAAGTTTGTGGATATGAACGCTATTAGGATCTTCTCCACTCTTAATCCCGTTCCTACTCTATTGGGTGATACCTATTTCTCTTTGCATATGAGGAATGCAAAGGGTGGTGGCGCCATTGTGTGTTGTTTGCCTCTGTTGTATAAGTGGTTTATTTCTCACTTACCTCAGACAGTCACCTTCAAGGAGAATAATGGATGTCTACGGTGGTCTACGAGACTCATGTCTCTCACTAATGATGATATCTTTTGGTACAACCGTGTATATGATGATGTGCAGATTATTGACTCTTGTGGTGAATTCTCCAATGTGCCTCTTCTTGGTACATGTGGTGGGATTAACTACAACCCTGTTTTAGCACGTCGTCAGCTTGGGTTCCCCCTAAAGGATAAACCTAATAATATTCTGTTAGAGGGTTTGTTCTTTCAGGAGGGTAAAGATCCCCAAGGCTTGAAGGGCAGAATGGTTCGCGCTTGGCGCAAGGTTCATAAGAAAGGAAGGAAGGAGTTGGGTCCTAAGAATTGTGTTGCTTTGGAACCTTACACTGCTTGGGTAAGGAAGAGAGCATCTGAGTATCTCATGCCTTACGAGTATCCGAGACCTACACCTTTAGTTGTGGCTGGGCCTTCAACCCTCCCTAACCAAGGAGTAGAGGAGTTGAAAGACGAAGACCTATCACGTGCTTGGATCCGTGAAAGGGAAGAGTTGCTTCAGCAGATTAAGGAGAAAGATGTTTTGATTGAGTTCCTCGAGCATCAGGTTATTGATGATCCTGATGATGCATGGACTTCTCTACTTCCTCAGTCTTCCAAGTTTTGAAAAAGGAGGTATGACCGACTCGCCAAGGAAAAGGCAGATATGGAGGCAGCTTACGAGAGAGAGGTGAAGAGGCTTCGTGCAACTTATCTTCCTGTGTCCCGAGCATTAGATGATTGTTTCTAGGGATCCATAGGATGATTATTTTCCTTTCCTCTTGTACATGATTGACAATGTTGTACTTCTGTTTCCCTGATATTATTTTATGAGATATTTCCATATGCGATAAAATGCTTAATATTTCCAAAATTGCAAATAAAACCTTTGAGTTCCTTTGAAAAAAAATAAATCATATGCACAAGCATTGCATGCATCATGTGCATAAGCAAGTGTTATTCCCGGCTTCTGGTCTTGTGGTCTAACTCTGTGTTCTTCATTTATTTTGAAGACAAGCTGACTCACCGGTACTACACTAGAGCTAACTCTGCAAGACTGATGGATCATCTAGAGCAAGAGAACCGTGAACTCAAGGAGGAAGTCGCCAGACTGAGTGCTTTGATGGAATCGTTCTTGGCTGCCCAGAGCCAGTCTTCTCCAACGCCTTCAACTCCTCCCCAGAGGACAGTCATCTCTGAGATTGTTTCCTCAATTGTGCCTGCTGCCAGTGCACACTTTTTTCCGACAGCCATGCCAACCGGGTTTCCGTGGGGGATGCCTCCCAACTTTATGCCTGAGGGTCCTGCTCCGACTTTTGCTTATATGCCGGCATCTAGCCCGGTCCTTGCTGTTCCTCCTCCTGTCGTGCATACCGTGCCTAGGGTAGACAACACCATCTATCATTCTGAGCCGTCTGAGGGCCCAAATGTTCATGAGAAGATGGATGCTATGAATGATCAATTTCTTGAGCTCCGCAAGGAATTGAAAACTCTTAGAGGAAAGGATCTGTTTGGCAAGTCTGCTGCCGAATTATGCTTGGTTCCCAATGTGAAGATTCCTGTGAAATTCAAGGTCCCTGACTTTGAAAAATACAAAGGGAATACTTGCCCTCTCAGCCACCTGGTCATGTATTCCAGAAAGATGTCAACTCAGACTGATAACGACCAGTTGCTCATCCACTACTTTCAAGACAGTTTGTCCGGTGCTGTTCTGCGCTGGTATATGAGGCTAGACAGTGCGAACATCCGATCCTTCAACGATCTTGGCGAGGCCTTCGTCAAGCAGTACAAATATAATATGGATATGGCTCCCGATAGGGATCAGTTGAGGGCCATGTCCCAGATGGATAAAGAAACATTCAAAGAGTACGCCTAGAGGTGGCGAGAGTTGGCAGCACAAATTATGCCTCCGCTGGAAGAGAAGGAAATGACTAAGATCTTTCTGAAGACCTTGAGTTCATTCTATTACGAGCGGATGATTGCTAGCGCTCCTTCTGACTTCACCGAGATGGTGAATATGGGGATGCGTTTAGAAGAAGGGGTCAGAGAAGGACGGCTAACCCGAGAAGAAGGCTCTTCTGCCAAACGTTATGGGGCGTTTGCAAAGAAGAAAGATGGAGAGGCACATGCTGTGACCTCCCATGTGAAACCTAGAAGACCCTCTGTGAGGAGGAAGACTGTGCGTCCCGCCAGTAATCAGCACCAGGTGGCTCATATAGCACCTGTTTTCAGAGATAATCAACAGTATCAGCAACATAGCAACAATCAACAATCACCTCAGCAATATCAGCAACAGCACCGTCCGCAACAGCAGGCCTATCAGCCTCGAAACAGTAATCAAACCAGCACGAGTTACGAGAGGAAGAAGATCACTTTTGATCCGATTCTGATGACATACGCAGAACTATATCCCTCTTTGATAGAGAGGAAATTAGTTACTCCGAGAGACCCGCCAGCTATACCTGCTAACCCTCAGTGGTGGTATAAGCCTGAATTGCATTGTGTCTACCACTCTGGTGCTCCCGGCCACGACGTGGAGAATTGCTATCCTTTGAAGACCAAGGTTCAAGACCTTGTGAGGTGTGGCATTTTGTGCTTTGAGGACGTAGGTCCTAATATGGAGAAGAACCCATTGCCCGAGCATGGGAAATCTGTCAACATGGTCCAGGGTTGCCCTGGCAAGTACAAGGTCAAATATGTCAGTCATATTCGACAATCGTTGGTCGAGTTGCATCGTTTGCTGTGTGATTATAGTCACTATGAGCACGATCATGATAAATGCTGAATCTGCCCTGTTAACCGATTGGGTTGTCGCCAGGTGCGCAAAGATCTTCAGGAAATGCTGGACGAAGGAGTTATCGAGATCCTTCAGAATAGGAATGTTGACAAAGATGAGCCAGAGGTCAACGTGATTTCCCCGGTGTTCCGGATGCCCGAACCTGTTATCATTAAGTATGATGGTAGCAAGCAGAAGGTTTCTCCTTCCTTGATCATTAAGCCTGCCGGCCCTGTGCCATATTCTTCTGAAAAGGCAATTCCCTTCCGTTACAACACTGTTGCTGTAGAAGGTGGGAAAGAGGTGACTTTGCCATCCTCCCCTGTGGTGAATATTGCTGACGTAAGTGGTTTGACCCGTAGCGGTCGCGTGTTTTCTGCGCCACCAAAGCCTCAAGCTAATGTTGATTTTGTTGAATGCCCGATTGGGAATGTAGTGAATTCTCCGAATCCGGCACTTACTGTTAAACGCTCCTCTGTACTGAAAACTTCTACTTCTGTTGGCCCTAGTGGCAATGTGAAAGAAGACTGTGATGAGATGCTGAAGCTCATCAAGAAGAGTGAGTACAGTGTTGTAGACCAGCTTCTACAAACACCATCCAAGATATCCGTGTTATCTTTGCTTCTGAATTCAGAACCCCATAGAGAGGCTCTGTAGAAAGTTTTGGATGTGGCATATGTAGATCATGATGTCACTATAGAACAGTTCGACAGCATTGTTGCAAACATTACTGCTTGTAACAATTTGAGTTTCTGTGACTCTGATCTCCCTGAGGAGGGAAGAGACCACAACTTGGCTTTACATATTTCCATGAATTGCAAAGACGACGCCATGTCCAATGTGTTGGTGGACACTGGGTCATCCCTGAACGTATTTCCAAAGTCCACTCTTTCAAGACTGTCTTATCAAGGGCCTCCCATGAGGCAGAGTGGAGTTGTTGAGAAAGCTTTCGATGGGTCGCGTAAGACTGTGATTGGGGAAGTTGATCTCCCAGTCAAGATTGGACCAAGTGATTTCCAGGTTACCTTCCAGGTTATAGATATTCACCCATCGTATAGCTGTCTCCTAGGCAGACCATGGATTCACGAGGTTGGCGCCGTGACATCCACCCTACACCAGAAGCTGAAATTTGTGAAAAATAAGAGACTGGTAGTGGTAGGGGGAGAAAAGGCTCTCCTGGTTAGCCACTTGTCTTCCTTCTCATACATAGATGCTGAGGATGAAGTTGGAACTCCTTTCCAAGCTTTATCTATAGCTGAGCCTGTTGAGAAGAGAACTCCTTCATTTACTTCCTATAGAGATGCGAAATTGGCCATTGAGTGTGGTGCAATTGCTGGTCTAGGAAAAATGATTGAGCTGGAAGACAATAAGTCTCAGGCTGACATTGGCTTTTCTTCTGGGGTTTTCAATGAGAAAGGGTTGTTCAAGAGTGGAGGTTTTATCCACACCGGTCAGGAGGAAGAAGCTGTTGCTGTTTTGGAAGAGGATGCAGAGGATTCTGACAATTTCATCATCCCTGGTGGGGTTTGCAACAATTGGGTGGCTATGGATGTCCCTACAGTTGTCCACAAGTCAGCGTAATAATCACTTTGTTTAAAAATCCTTCTCCTATGCCAAAAGGAGAAGTGATGACATTGTTGGCAACATAAATACAATGATATTTTCATTCAATAAATTCATGTTAAATGTTTGTTTTTCCAATTATTTTCCCTTTTTGCTTTTTGCATGAAATTGGTGATCACATAAAACCCTAAAAAAAGAATAAAATCAATCTTTTCATCTGCATAATGATTTGCCTTGTTTGATTTCTAAAGCTTTTCATATCCAAAATCATTATGCAGGTTGATTTCCAAACCCATTGAACATAATGACCCAACACCATCTCCCAGTTTTGAGTTCCCTGTATTTGAGGCAGAGGAAGATGATGTTGAAGAGATTCCTGACGAGATTACCCGTCTACTTGAGCATGAAGAGAAGATCATTCAGCCGCATCTTGAGAAACTGGAAACAATCAACTTGGGGTCTGAGGATTGTGTGCGAGAGGTGAAGATCGGGGCACTCCTGGAAGAATATGTTAAGAAGGGGTTGATTGAATTGCTACGAGAATATGTTGATATTCTTGCTTGGTCGTATGAAGACATGCCGGGTCTAGATACAGATATTGTGCAACATTTCCTGCCCTTGAAGCCTGAGTGCGTGCCTGTGAAGCAGAAGCTCAGAAGAACTCATCCTGATATGGCAGTGAAGATCAAAGAGGAAGTTCAGAAGCAAATTGATGCGGGGTTTCTGGTGACTTCTACATATCCTCAATGGGTGGCCAATATTGTGCCCGTGCCTAAGAAAGATGGAAAAGTCCGGATGTGTGTGGATTATAGAGACTTGAATAAAGCTAGTCCGAAAGATGATTTTCCTCTACCACATATTGATATGTTGGTAGACAATACAGCTAAATTCAATGTCTTCTCATTTATGGACGGATTTTCCGGATATAATCAGATCAAGATGGCACCCGAGGATATGGAGAAGACAACATTCATTACACCTTGGGGAACATTCTATTATCGAGTGATGCCCTTCGGTTTGAAGAACGCCGGAGCCCGTATCAACGAGCTATGACCACTTTGTTTCATGATATGATGCGCAAGGAGATTGAGGTATATGTTATGATATGATTGCTAAGTCGAGAACGGAAGTGGAACATGTAGAGCACTTGTTGAAGCTTTTTCAGCGTTTGAGGAAGTACAAGCTTCGTCTGAATCCTAACAAGTGCACATTTGGGGTCCGTTCTGGCAAGTTATTGGGCTTTATTGTTAGCGAAAGAGGTATTGAGGTTGATCCTGCAAAGGTCAAAGCAATACAAGAGATGCATGCGCCCAAAACTGAGAAGCAAGTCCGAGGTTTTCTTGGCCGCTTGAATTATATTTCCAGATTTATATCTCACATGACTGCCACATGTGCGCCGATATTCAAGCTCCTCCGGAAAGATCAGTCCCATGATTGGACCGAGGATTGCCAGAAAGCTTTCAATAGTATCAAAGAGTATCTGTATGAACCTCCGATTCTGTCTCCGCTTGTAGAAGGAAGACCTTTGATCATGTATCTGATAGTTCTTGAAGACTCGATGGGTTATGTACTTGGTCAGCAAGACGAATTCGGGAAGAAAGAGTATGCTATTTACTACCTGAGTAAGAAGTTCACTAATTGTGAGTCTCGATACTCAATGCTTGAGAAGACGTGTTGTGCTTTGGCTTGGGCCGCTAAGCGTTTACGCCAGTATATGATAAATCATACAACTTGGTTGATATCCATAATGGATCTAATCAAGTATATATTTGAGAAGCCTGCTTTAACCGGGAGGATTGCCCGTTGGCAGATGTTGTTATCCGAGTATGATATTGAGTATCGAGCTCAGAAGGCTATTAAAAGTAGTATCTTGGCTGACCACTTGGCACATCAGCCTATTGAGGATCATCAGTCAGTTCAGTATGACTTCCCAGATGAGGAGATTCTGTATTTGAAAATGAAAGATTATGATGAACCTACACTCGATGAAGGGCCAGAGCCTGGTTCCAGATGGAGTATGGTATTTGATGGCGCTGTAAATCAGTATGGAAATGGTATTGTGGCAGTGATTATTACTCCTCAGGGCACACATATTCCTTTTACAGCAAGGATGACTTTCAAATGCACGAATAATATGGCTGAGTACGAGGCCTGTATTGTGGGATTGGAAGAATGCATTGATCTTAGGATCAAGCATCTTGATGTTTATGGTGATTCGGCCCTCATTGTTAATCAGATCAAGGGTGAATGGGAAACGAATCAGCCTGGTCTCATTCCATATAGAGATTATGCGAGGAGGATTTCAACGTTCTTTACTGAGGTTGACTTCCATCATATTCCTCGAGATGAGAATCGGATGGCAGACGCTCTTGCTACGCTTGCTTCAATGATTGTGGTTAAGTATTGGAATGAAGTTCCCAATATCACCGTGATGCGCTTGGATAGACCAACTCATGTATTTGCAGTTGAAGAAGTGAAAGATGATAAGCCTTGGTATTATGACATCAAGTGTTTCCTCCAGAACCAGGTTTACCCGCCTGGGGCATCTGTGAAAGATAGGAAGACTTTGAGGAGACTGTCAGGCAGTTTCTACCTCAATGGCGAAGTGCTTTATAAGAGAAATTTTGACATGGTTCTGCTGAGATGTGTGGATAGACACGAAGCAGACCTGTTAATGACTGAGGTCCATGAAGGTTCATTTGGTACTCATTCCAATGGACATGCCATGGCTAGAAAGATGTTGAGAGCAGGCTACTATTGGCTGACAATGGAGTCTGACTGCTGCAAATATGTGAAGAAATGCCATAAGTGTCAGATTTATGCGGATAAGATTCATATTCCTCCGACACTTTTGAATGTGATTTCATCACCATGGCCTTTCTCCATGTGGGGAATTGACATGATTGCCATGATTGAGCCGAAGGCGTCCAACGGACACAGGTTTATTCTCGTAGCAATTGATTACTTCACCAAATGGGTTGAAGCAGCGTCATATGCAAATGTGACCAGGCAGGTAGTGGTGAAGTTTATCAAGAATCAACTCATATGCCGTTATGGTGTGCCAGATAAGATCATTACTGATAATGGATCTAACTTGAATAACAAAATGATGAAAGAGTTGTGTAGCGAGTTCAAGATTTCACACCATAATTCTTCTCCTTATAGACCCAAGATGAATGGGGTTGTTGAAGCTGCTAATAAGAATATCAAGAAGATTATCCAAAAGATGGTTGTCACGTATAAAGATTGGCATGAGATGCTGCCATTTGCTTTGCATGGATATCGTACATCTGTCCGTACTTCAACGGGGGCAACCCCTTTCTCTCTTGTTTATGGCATGGAGGCCGTACTCCCAGTAGAGGTGGAGATCCCATCAATGAGAGTCTTGATGGAGGCCAAGTTGACTGATGCTGAATGGGTTCAGAGTCGCTATGACCAGCTGAATTTGATTGAAGAGAATAGATTGACTAGCATGTGTCATGGTCAGTTGTATCAGCAGAGAATGAAGAAAGCTTTTGATAAGAAGGTCAAGCCTCGTGTGTTCCGAGAAGGTGACCTTGTGCTCAAGAAAGTCTTGTCTTTCGCGCCCGATTCCAGGGGCAAGTGGACTCCAAACTATGAAGGTCCATATGTTGTTAAGAGAGCCTTTTCAGGCGGTGCTTTGATACTTACAACTATGGATGGGGAGGACTTCACTCGTCCTGTGAATTTAGATGCAGTCAAGAAATACTTCGCCTAAAAATAAAAACAGAATAGCTCGCTAAGTTGAAAACCCGAAAGGGCAGCTTAGGCAAAAATGAGCGTCTCGGTGGATTGAAAACCCGAAAGGGCGATCCAGACAAAAGTTAGGGACATAAAAAATGAATATATGCATCCCGCTAGATTGAGTACCTCATCCTGGGGCAATCTAGGCAAAAATTAGGGATTTGGCAAGTAACTGCATCCTGACAAGACTGTGTTCTACAACTGTCATCCATCAGAGATTCCTGTTCATTCATCGTCAACCAAAGCTTCGAATACATCGAATTCAGAATTGGTGGAGAAATGGTCATTATGTTCAATGTAGCCCTTTCCAATATATATCAACAATTTCAAACTTGTAAAAGATCTATGGAGTCTTGCCATTTGCAGGCTACCATTCCATCAAATAAATTCGAGCTTTTATCCAATTATTTGCACTCTTATTTGTTTCTATTCAACAAATGTTTTGCATTTTTTAATTGAGAAAATATCATTGTTTTAAATAAATGAATTTTTCATAAATTGTTTTTTAAACAAAGTGAACATTCACAATGAAAAAAGAATACTTAGGAGATCCTCAGTGCTCTCCCAAGGGTGGCATGATTTCCAACAGGGTAAGACATTTGTTCATGTTCCTGGCATGACTGTATCTTCTTCCTCCAGGAGCCCCTTTTATGGGTCACCCCCGAGTAGAGTGCTTGTTGGGGTTATTCATGTAACAACCCATTTTTTAAGCATTTATTTATTATACTATTATTATGATATTTTAATTTAATTATGTGGAGTGTTAATTAATTAATTGGTGTATTAATTCATTATCTAGTGGATATAAGAAATAAGTAAATAATTGAATTAATTAATTAAATTGGTGTGCATAGTGAGTGGTTAATTATTTAAATCTAAATAGAGGTATTTAAATATTAGGTATTATTGGGCCTAGTGATTAAATTAGATGATTTAAGCCCAACTAGAATACTATTATAAATAGTAAGAGTGAAGGAGGTGAGAATTAGAATTCACTTGAGCACTGAAAGCAATAGAGAAAGAGGAGAGGAAAAACGAGAGGAGTCAAGGTTTCCATCAAATTGACAAGGTAAGGGGGGAAATCCTTATTATTATGGGTTAGTACAATTGGGTCAATGGGTAGGAACATGATTTAGGTTGAAATCCTTAATTGGCATGGTTTTGGAATTATTAGGTCTTGATAGATACTCTTGAATTGTGATGATTAAATTATGCTAAAACTGTGAATGAATATATATTTGGATGAGTCATAATTTTCTGAACGTGTAGCTTTTTACGGAATCAAAATCGGAGGTCCGGAAGTCCTCCAACGATGAAAAATGCGGGGAAATCTGCATTCTGTTTCGTGTTAGCGCAGGAACAACATTCTGTTTTGCGTTAACCGGTTAACCCAGGGCGTTAACCGGTTAACACTGTTACGATATTGAAAAAATTGCCTTCTGTCTTGCGTTAACCGGTTAACCCAGGGCGTTAACCGGTTAACACTGTTAAAAATTGCCAAGAAGCGCATTCTGTTTTGCGTTAACCGATTAACCCAGGGCGTTAACCGGTTAACACTGTTTGAAAAGTGAAAAATTGATATTTAAATGTTGTGTGCGTTTTGGAATGAGATCTACGTGTACATATTTGATGATTGGCCTATATTGGAGAATAATATACTGTATGAATGTGTATGTATACCATTATTGAATTGTGAATGAATTATGGTGATGGATGTGTATATGTAATCGTAATTGATGTGTTGTGATGAATGTGTATATGTACCAATTGTGAGTTATGGTGATATGTGGGATGTTAAGACGGTATATAGATGGTCTTAATTGCATATGTGTTGGTATGTGTGCATTCATTCATAGCATGGTTGACTTCATTGTGGAAGTGGTTAAGCGGTGATCCTTCATTGGAAACAGACGTAGCAGATGTTAATCCTTAAATGGGATTAGGCGTAGTATTTAAGCGGTGATCCTTCATTGGAAACAGACGTAGCAGACGTTAATCCTTAATTGGGATTAGGCGTAGTATTTAAGCGGTGATCCTTCATTGGAAACAGACGTAGGGCTTTGGTCTTGTCCGGATCGGAAGCGTGGCTTGGATTCTAGATATTGAATCGAAAAGCGGTGAAACTTTGAGTTCACATTGAGGTACCACATGCATGGAGTCACATTGTCTTGCATCGAGTCGTTTATAGTTATGTGATCATTGAATGCATGTATTGATGTGGGTGTGATGCATGTTTGAAGCATGTGAGATGATTGTTTGTTAATATCAGTGATATAATAGTATAAAGTGTGATGAATTCTTGAATTGTTGTTTTAATTCATTGTGCCCTATTATGCTATTTCATAATGATTTGAATTCTCACCCTTTCTGTTTGAATGTTACCTTTACATGGGTATCGTGCAGATACTACAGAGTAGTATTGCTGGAGTAGGTGGACGGTAGCTCGCTCAAGATTAGCTGGAGAGTTCCGTATTTAGTTTGAAATTAGGTAATGAGTCAATGCTCTGGTCATGTAACACTGGGTAGATTAGTGGTATTGAACTCATATCTTATTTTGATATGCTTTATGTCATTAATTGTTTTATTTTATTTGAAGTGATTATGGAGAGATGATCATGGTATGGGACATGGATCCTATTATGAAATACATGAGTATTCTTTATTTTCCGCTGCGAACGCATATTGCTTGAATATTCATGATGAGTGAAATGTGTTATTTTGAATGACCAGGTGTATTGTTGGTTTTTGAAAGTTTTAAGTTTCGAAAACGTCGATGTGACACCCTTTTCTTTATATGCGTGCTTATTTACTCTGATTATATGCTAAATAATAATGGGTAGAAAAAGGGGTGTTAAATTAGTGGTATCAGAGCCTGGTTGACCAGTTGGTCAATAGTAGTAGGTTTCCGTGGTATTTGATTTGTGTATCTGACACGATCAATACTGTTTGTTTGATGTTTCGGGTTGTTTAGGACAATGGTTGCAGGCAGGAATGACGATGCTATTGCTGAGGCGCTGAGGATGCTGGCTGAATCCATGGGTCAGATCCATCAAGCGCATGGCGGTAACCAAAAGGGAGATGATGATGAGTTCCGTGCTTTGGGGAGATTCCAGCGGAACAATCCTCCTATCTTTGAGGGTGAGCATGCACCTGAGAAAGCTCAAGCTTGGCTGAAAGCAATTGAGAAGATCTTCAGAGTCATGAACTGTACTGATGCTCAGAAAGTGCAGTTTGGTACCCATATGCTTGAGAAGGAAGCTGAAGATTGGTGGAATAACACTCTTCAGAGGTTCGAAGAAGACAACATTGAAGTTACTTGGACTCTTTTCCGTGATACCTTCTTGGAGAACTATTTCCCAGAAGATTGTCGTGGGAAGAAAGAGGTGGAGTTCCTTGAATTGAAGCAAGGAAATGGTACCGTTGCTGATTATGCTGCTAGATTTCAGGAGCTTATCAAGTATTGTCCTCATTACAATACTGCTAATGTTGAGAGATCTAAATGTTTGAAGTTTGTGAATGGCTTGAGACATGATATCAAGAAGGCCATTGGTTACCAACAGATTACTCGTTTTACCGAATTGGTTAACAAGAGCCGGATTTATGACGAGGATAGTAGGGAGAGTGCTTCTGTCTACAAGAGTCTGAAGGGGAAAAACCAAGATCGGGGAAAACCATATGATGACAAGAGGAGACAATCTAGCGTTGGCAAGAAGCCAAGTCGGGGAGTATCTTCTATTCCACTTAAGTGCTTCAAATGTGGTGTGGAAGGCCATCGTGCTACGGAGTGTAGTAGAGATTCTGGGAAGTGTTTCAATTGTGGCAGGATGGGTCACAGAGCAAACCAGTGTAGGGTTGGTTCGAACATAACTTGTTTCAACTATGGTGAGAAAGGTCACATTAGTTCGCAATGTGATAAGTCGAAGAAGGAGAAAGTGAAGGGAAAGGTGTTTGCATTGTCTGGTGGGGAAACCACTACCGATGATAGACTAATCCAAGGTACGTGCTTTATTTATGGTACACCTTTGATTGCCATTATTGATACCGGTGCAACACATTCTTTCATTTCTTTGGATTGTGCTAAGAGGCTGAATCTCATATTATCTGATATGCGTAGAAGTATGATTATTGATACACCTGCTATGGGTCCTGTTTCTACTTCCTATGTGTGTTTGAATTGTCCGTTGAGTATATTTGGTAGAGATTTTAGAATTGATTTAGTTTGTCTTCCGTTAGAGCAACTCGACGTGATTTTGGGTATGAATTGGTTAAAAGTTAATCGGGTGTATATCAACTGTTTCGAGAAGACGGTTATTTTTCCCGAGGTTGATGCTAAGGAAGATTGGTGTGTGTCTACTAAGCAAGTTGATGAATCGGTGCAAGATGGTGCCGAGTTGTTTATGTTGTTGGCAACTTTGGATATTCGGGAGAAGAGGACGATCGAAGAACTGCCAATAGTTTGTGAATTTGCGGAGGTATTTCCGGAAGATATAAGTGATTTACCGCCGGAATGTGAGGTTGAGTTTTCGATTGATTTAGTTCCTGGAACAAGTCCTGTATCGATGGCTCCCTATCGAATGTCCGCTTCTGAGTTGAAAGAGTTGAAGAGTCAACTTGAAGACTTACTCGAGAAGAAGTTTATTCGTCCTAGTGTATCGCCGTGGGGTGCACCTGTGCTATTGGTCAAGAAGAAAGAAGGTTCTATGAGATTATGTGTTGATTATAGATGTCGCATTACGCGAAAAACCGGCGGGAAAACAAGAACAACAGAGCCGCCACCGTGCGTTATTTATCCCAAAAGAGGGAAAGGAAACGCTCAGAGTAAACCTGGAAAAAGCATGGTCTCGCGACCAAAGAGAATGGGATCGGGAGTCGGTTATGCGAAGGGAAGGTATTAGCACCCCTACGCATCCGTCGTACTCGACGGGATCCACGCACAATAGGAAGGAAAATGGTTGCTAAAATCACTGCTCAAATAACACACACTGGCTGAAAGAGACACAAGGAACGCAGGTGGGGTTAAGAGAAAGGAGCTCGATAGGACATCGCATCCTATGCCTACATATCTCGTCTGGAACGAGAATCAGAGCCACTGTATTTCGGCTGACACGCACACAAACAAACACAGGCAAAGGCAAACGTGGAGCCTGAATGCCAATCACTGGACTTACATCAGCATCCGAACCACACACACAAGAAGGCAAACGTGGAGCCTGAATGCCAATCACTGGACTTACATCAGCATCCGAACCAAACAGACACACACTGGAACCCGAACGCCACTCGATGGACTTACATCAGTTTCCAAGCACACAACAACACAAAACAAAGACACAGGCGCCCGGAGAGATCTGCTCATCTCCTGCCTACGTACCTCATCTGGTATGAGGATCAGGGCGACGTAGTTCCCCTACGCAGGGATACAAGGCTAGCTTAACCAGATAACAAAGGGAGACACAACTAGGGAGACTACGCCTCGAGCCTAGATGTTATCATGCAAAATCGTCCCTAAGTCAAGGTTTCTAGCTAACTGGCACAGGGAGCCAGCCTATCCTAAAGCACAAGCAATATCAAACAATCAATCACAAACAGCACACACTATATGCACACAAGTGAGGCTCAAACAAAGGGTAAGGCTGCAGAGGCGAGCCAACTGTACAGGTGAGGTTTTGCTCTTAACCTTGCCATTGAGGGGCTAAGGTGAAGCAGATGAAAGGAGAGTGAAGATAAGACTTCACAGCTCTTATCCCTGTCCAGGGAGAGCTTAAGACGAAGGAGTGTGGGTTCAGAAAGGAGGAACCCTTCTACACTCAAAGACTCTGACACAACTGTACAAAGTACAAGATCTTGGGTTTATGTCCCAATGCATCAACACACAGCCGTGTGAGCAGAGGGACGACTCAACAGAATAGTGGGGGATAGATTGCATATCCCTTGGCTTCCACCAATTGCCTTAATCAAGGGCTTTACCTGCTTGGGCACAATATTAAACAATCACAAACATCGCCTCCTAAGGAGGACTTCAGACAATTTGCCCGGCCAAGTAACAGACCGGGTCTCCAGACTACATGAAGTTAAGAAGTTATACCTCAATGCAAGTTGCTTAAGCAAAGCAAAACAAAAGTTCACAAGGAACTGAGCAACTAAAAGTACCTGGAAACAGTCAAACACAGTTAGTACTCAGACAGACAAAACTAAACAGCAAAAGTTCAATCAGTTAATCTATACAGATCAATGCACAACAAAGCAAGCTTATGAGCTCAAGCCCAAGCTTCACAACCTACAAAACAAAGTTATGTTAGTGTACAAACATCAAACAACATCAATTGAATTGATTTGGATCATTCTCCATGAGCATTGTGCTTTTTTTTTAACCTGAAAATTCAATCAAATGTTAGCAACTAGACCACTAGGCCAAGCCTAGGGTCCAAAGGCAAGAAAAATTCCTAAACAGCAAGGTATCTCTAACCACACTCAAGTTAATGTCAAACAAAAGCAAACACAATTGATCCCATGTTCATATCATTCATCATGTTCATTTTATACCCAAAACAAGGCAAGCTAGTTCAAATGAAACACCAAACCTACAAACAGACCTATTGCATTCAAATCCACATCAAAACAATTCCAAAAATTCTCAAATAAATTACACCTAAACAGGGGATATTCAAGGTCTAGCATGTCAAATTTTAGCCTAATTAGACCAAGGGAACTATGCCAATGAAAATCAACAAAAACAGACACAATTACATGCTCCAAATCACAACATCAACACATGCTTCCACTTCAAAAATTCATAACTCAATGAAAACAATAAAGAAATGGATGGGACCAAAAGCATCATGTCCTATCATGTGTCTATTACAAGCATATCAAATTTCATGATCATTCAATACCATATGAGCATTTCACATCAAATCTACCAACCTATGTCACACAAGCTTGCAATTTTGACCAATAGAGATGAAAAATAGCAATCAAATTGAAAATGCCACATAAAATTCCCCAAAAATTCACATAGCTTCTTAACATGCTAGTCAACATTCATGCAAAATTTCACATCATTTCAACAAGTATAGGTCACTCAAAAAAATCCAGAAAGTTGACATAATGAGGCGTGACACACATTGTCACACCTAAGTTCAAAAATTTGTATCTCAATGACCATGTATCAAAAATTAATAAAATGCACATGTAAATCTCCATTGATGTGTCTAGAATCACCACAAAAATTTTCAAGAATTTATTTTATACCATGAGCATTTCACAATGGAATTGGCCAAAGGTATCAAAAATGGGTACATGTTAAAGATCCCTAGGGCAAACACAAATATTACCATGCACAACCTTCAAAAATGAGTCAAATAAATCCTACAGTCAACAACAAAGTCAACACAAAAATTTCCACATTTTTCTGATTTTTTTATGATTTTTTATGAATTTTTAAACATGTTATGAATTTTTTAGAATTTTTAAGAATTAATTAAATTAATTAAAATTAACCAATGGCACTCTTGTAATTATGTACAGGCGGGGGCGGTAAACGCCTTATTCAAAATTTTAAACAGAATTTCGGATCAAACTCAAGTTCATCATCGTTTTCATCTCAACTTTTTCCAGAATTTCATAAACATGATGAACACAAAACCTCCACCAAAATGAGCAAATGAGCACTCGTTGAAACCGTCTCAACACGAGGATCTTGAATATCAACTTGATTTAACCTAAATATTCCTCTATTTTCCAAATCGATCATGTTAGGGTTTGGTATTCAATCTTTAAATCCAGATTTCTTCCTATATAGTCATCCATTTGCAAAACCACAACTATCACGATGCTCTACAATCAATGAACTACAGGACGCACATAAACATTCAAAGAATCGTGACAATCGAATTTTGAGGTACCTGTTATGGCAGTGATGCTCTAGCTGTTCTTTGCGCAAATTAGCTTCAAACAGATACAGTATATGTTGGTGGAAGGTGAGTAGAACGCTTGGATTCGATCAATGTTGCTCCTAATGCTCGAAGCTTCGATTCACCATGGATGATGCTTCTTTGAACAGTCGCGATCTACCACTCCTTGTGCTCCAATGACCAAAAACAGTTGATGATGAGGATGAAACAAGATCAAACCAAAAAGAAATTCGAAGTTTTATCAACAATTGATGAAGTTCTTTGGATTTGAAGGTTTTGTGTTCTTGAAGGAATTTGAGAGAATGAAGAGTTTTTTGATCTGATGTTGGAAAGTGTGCAATTCTGTTATGATTAGAATGTGTTTAGGAATATATATCATAGCTTAATCATCACTTAATCATGTTAATTAACCAAGTTGAACATGTTAGTGAAAATGCTAATTTCCAAGTGAGGGCAAAAATGGAATTTCACAAGCCAGCCCATTGCCACCTCTTTGACAGCTCACACACTCTCAAAATGACATGTGTGAGCTGTTGCAACTTGTCCCACTCTCATTGGATGTGTACTCTTGAAATTCACCATGTAATGCCACTTTGTCCAATTTTGCAATTTCATTTTTCAAGCCAATTTCCAAATCACAAGGCCTAGCCATGTAATGATGATTCCAACAAGTTTCAAATACCATTTGTGAGGTGTAGCAAAAATCCCCACTCAAAAATTCCAATTATTTCACAAGTTGGACAATTTTGCCCTTGGTCCATTTTAACTGTCCAGTTGAAATTTGCCTTTTTGCATTGACCACTTTTGATAAAATCCAATTATGCACCATGAAAGTACATGTCAAATGGAGTTTGTGCATATAAAGAACTTGCAATTTGGACAAACCATGTGGATATTATGGCCTCCTGATTATGGGTCATTTTTTAAATTCACTGAGCCATAATTTTCCAACCATACATGGGATTTTCAAGTTCTTGGACTTTTTGGAAATGTGAGATCAAGATCTTCAACTTTCATGTTGGACAAAAATCCATTGGAAGCTTTTTTGGACACGTGGTCTTGAGGTCAAAAACTTTCCATTTTGGGCAGCTGAAATTACAGGTCACCTGCTATTTTTGGAAATTTCTGATTTGGCTTCAAATTCTTCAATGATGATGCTTGCCATGATACATGAGGCCTATTTGGACATGAATAAACTCTCTCAAACCAAATCCATCCATCAAAACCATAAAATCAATCACAGTTGACCAAGTTTGACTTTTTAGGGTTTCTGACTGACTGTGCATTGACTGATGACTTCTGAGCATCCAATCCTTGACCGAAACCTTTCAAAATGATCCTTAGACCATATGAGCTTGGTAAATCCACCCTAGGGCTTTATTCCAATGAAAATGGCACTTGCTTGCTTGATTGACTGATTCTCCTGATCAGTCTGACCTAATTTGTCAACTGAGCTTGCACTTGGGCAAATGGACAATGCAATGTTATGCAATGGACATTGTTAATGCTATGACCTAATATGAAATGAATGTACAAAAGGTAGGGTGCAAATTTGAGGTACTACAGCTGCCCCTATTCAATCAACTGGGAACCCGAATGGATGAGAGCAACAGCTGTCAGACCTTCAGGGTAAACAGGGATTGAATACCAAGAACCGTAGAATTTGCACACTGCTGGGAACTTTTTCTTTGTTGTTTTTCCGCTTCAGAGGTACAACCACATCCAGACACCTCAACACGATGAATGGGAATCGGAATCACAACTAGGTGCCAGCGGACAACTAGGAAAAACTCAACGTTTACCAAGACCAACAGAGAGGTAAATCCACTCTACTGGGGATAACCAGGAAAGGATACAACCATACGTCAGCGGACGTAATGGGAAAAACTCAACGTTTACCAAAACCAACGGAGAGGTGAAAACTCAGCCAGACGTCATAGGACGAAAGGGAGAAGCTCGACGTTTATCGACACCAACGGAGAAGGAGAAAACTCAACCAGACGTCATAGGACGAAAGGGAGACTCAACGTTTATCGACACCAACGGGGAAGGAGAAAACTCAGCCAGACGTCATAGGACGAAAGGGAGACCACAACCTGACACCAAATAGGACGTCTACTGGGGATTCTGGCTGGGAAATCAACCAGACGTTAATGAATGACTGGGAATAGGGTATACAATCAGACGTCATCGGACGAATGAGAAAAACACAACGTTTATCGAAACCAACGGGGAGGTAAATCCACTTGGGGAAGGGTACAACTAAACATCATAGGATGAATAGGAAAAACTCGACGTTTATCGACACCAACGGAGAGGAGATTCAACTGGGGACGACCCTGTGGGGAAAGATATCAACTACACGCCAACGGACGCATAGGAAAAACTCGACGTTTATCGACACCAACGGAGAGGAGGACTCTTCTGGGGAGATAGAACACAACCAAATCATCAACGGATAATTGGGAAAAACTCGACGTTTATCGACACCAACGGAGAGGAGTAAGGCTTCACTAGGGAAGGAGAACGACATTACGAACATCGAAAGATGATGTTTACCGACATCAAAACAAACCAGACACTTACGCATGACTGGGAAAGCACCAAAAGATGGTGTTTACCGACACCAAAGAAACAACACACGCAGGTGCTGACAGGATACTGGCATCTACAAGAGCCAGGGCAAGGCTTGGACACTCGCGGGGGGTCTCACTTGGGAGAAACATGCTTTCCTCTCACCAACGGATGAGGAAATAAACCTCTGTGGGGGTATCAATCCTGAACGCCATCAGGAGCAACTGTAGCAAACGTGCTGTACAGGTTGAACAAAAATCCGCCTCTGCCGGGGATGCTGCCTGATAGGTTTCGAACACATGAATGCATATGTTTGAATTTTTCTATGGCGTAATGCTCCATATTGAATGGAAATGCTACGCATTTTTTGAGGATGCGATGAATACTACATGCAATGTGAAACTGGCTAAGGAGCCAAACTGATCAGATACTCCAACTCTGCGAGGAGACTCTGCTTGAAGTATATTCTGCGGGGTAACTCTTATTGGATAAATGCTTTGCGGAGAAAGCACCGACTTCTCACTCATGCTGGAGAAAACACCGCTGCCGGGACAGTATAAACTCCGCTGGGAAAACCTCCTTCACAATCCAAATCCACCCGGGGGCTCTGCTCGGGAAGCAGATAAGCAATACTCCGCTGGGGAAGTAGACCAGGCAACTCTTCAAGGATAGTACTTGCCAGGGAGTAACAAGACATCTTTACCAGAGATTGATAAAGCGACTTCACTGGGGAAAGTCCACTAAATCTCAGGTAGAACAAACTCTGCTTTGGGGAATAACTGCTACTCCGCCGGGGACGACCCACACAATCCACAAGTAGGAATAAACTCAGCTGGGGATACCACTCTGCTACGGGCACTTGCCCAATCCACTGGTGGGATAACTCTGCTGGAGAAATATTTCGTTGAAACCCGCTCCACTCGGGTAACTGGCTGAGGAAAGACCCACACCCTTCTGCTGAGGAGAACACAACTCTGGTGGGGAGGATAACAACTCTGTTGGGGATGATAACACATCCAATCACAATGGAGATAAACTTCCACAACCCTGCTGGAGAAAACCACTTACGGCCATGCTGGGGATAACAACATCACAACCCGACCGCTGGGAAACAACATCCTTATGATAAACTCCATTGGGGAAAACATCGTCGCTCAGCAGGAATCTTAGCTGGGGAATTCCGCAAACACATGCCTACTGGGAATATGCAATCCTTAGATCTGTTGAGGAAACACAGCTCTGACGGCTCCCAAACTTGCTCTGAGAAGGACCTGCTGGGGAAAAAACTCACAGATGACGACCTGTAAAACAACAAAACACAAGGCCCCAGGGGTATATGGACAAGATACGCTCAAGTGTCCTCAACATTCAAAATGATTTTCAAATGTTTCCTTCTTCTGCAAGTTATTGTTTAGCCTTCATGTTTTATTATATGCAATGTTTATCAAAAATTTGGACGTTTTTGCAAACAAAACAGTAAAAATAAAAACAAGAGAGCTATTTATCTGAATAACGACTTTTATTGATTGAAAATGTGCCTGAAAAGGCGAATACATTGGGAAGCAATTCCTAGAAAGAGGTAATTGCGCACAAAAGGAAAATAAACTATCCTAATGGCAATGTGAATACGACATCCACTATTTCCCAATTCTGTTATAACTCACAGATTATCAGTTTTCCTCCCAACTCCTTGCTTTCTGAGAAGAACGATTGGACCGATCACATCCTTCGAGATGGCAGACAAATGAAACGCGATGAAGTACAGATAACTCGGACTGTAGTCTTCGCTTTAATCCCTCTTTTGGCTGGATCGCCCTTTTGGGTTTTCAATCCACCGGGATACCCATTTTTGCCTAAGCCGCCCTTGCGGGTTTTCGACTTACCGGGTGTACAAATTCTTTTCATTTATATCCCTAACTTTTGCCCGAACCTTTTCTTTCTGTTTTTTTGGTTCGCCGGGATGCCCATTTTTGCCTGGACTCTTTTATTCTTTTTGTCCAGCGGGTCAATTTATGCGAAGTATTTTTTGACTACGTCTGAGTTAACAGGGGACGGAAAATCTTCACCATCCATAGTTGTAAGCATCAAGGCTCCACCGGAGAAGACCTTCTTCACAACATATGGACCTTCGTAATTAGGAGTCCACTTGCCCCTGTTATCTGTACCGGGAGGAAGGATCCTCTTCAAAACTAGATCACCAGTTTGAAATGTCCGAGGACGCACTTTCTGATCAAAGGCTCGCTTCATCCTTCTCTGATATAACTGCCCATGGCACACAGCTTCTAGCCGTCTCTCTTCAATAAGGCTTAACTCATTAAACCTTGTTCGAATCCACTCGGCTTCGTCCAGCTTGACATCCAACAAAACCCTCAGAGAAGGGATCTCCACTTCAACAGGCAGGACTGCTTCCATACCATACACAAGGGCGTACGGGGTTGCCCCGGTCGACGTACGCACAGAGGTACGGTACCCATGCAAAGCGAAAGGCAACATCTCATGCCAATCCTTGTACGTTACGACCATCTTCTGCACAATCTTCTTGATATTCTTGTTAGCTGCCTCTACAGCACCATTCATCTTTGGTCTGTAAGGCGAAGAATTGTGATGTTCGATCTTGAAATCTCTGCAAAGCTCTTTCATCATCTTGTTATTGAGATTCGAACCATTATCAGTGATGATTCTCTCAGGGACTCCATAACGACAGATGATTTCTTTCTTGATGAACCGGGCAACCACTTGTTTGGTAACATTAGCATAGGAAGCTGCTTCCACCCATTTGGTGAAGTAATCAATCGCAACCAGGATGAAGCGATGTCCATTCGAAGCAGTAGGCTCAATCTTCCCAATCATATCAATGCCCCACATGGCAAACGGCCAAGGCGAGTTCATGACATTCAACGGGCTTGGTGGTACATGCACCTTATCAGCATAGATCTGGCATTTATGGCATTTCCGAGCATACTTGAAGCAATCGGATTCCATAGTCATCCAGTAATAACCGGCTCACAACAGTTTCTTTGACATTGCATGACCACCAGCATGGGTACCAAACGAACCCTCGTGCACTTCTTGCATCAACATGTCCGCTTCGTGTCTATCCACGCATCTGAGCAAGACCATGTCAAAATTTCTCTTATACAGCACATCATCCTGATTCAGATAAAGGCTTCCAGCTAGCCTTCTCAGGGTTTTCTTGTCATTCTTTGACGCACCATCAGGATACTCCTGAGTCTTGAGGAAGTTCTTGATGTCATAATACCACGGCTTCTCATCAATCACAACAACAGACTCGGCTGCAAACACATACGCAGGCCTCTCGAGTCGATTTACTGCAACATGTGGCACATGATTCCACCAATGAACCTTTATCATGAAAGATAAAGTAGCCAAGGCATCCGCCATCTGATTCTCATCCCGAGGGACATGATACAACTTCACCTTCTTGAAGAACGTCAGTATTCTCCTGGTGTAATCTCTATACGGAATCAAATGCGGTTGGTTTGTATTCCAATCCCCATTGACCTGATTGATCACTAGAGCGGAATCTCCATAAATGTCGAGCGTTTTGATCCTCAAATCAATGGCCTCTTCTATCCCCATGATACAAGCCTCATACTCAGCTTCATTGTTGGTGACATCAAAAGTCAATATGGCAGAAAAAGGTATATGAGCACCTTTGGGATTGATCAGCACTGCACCAACACCATTACCATTCACATTCACAGCCCCATCAAACATCAATGTCCACTTGTCATCAGGATCCGGTCCTTCTTCGACAAGAGGCTCTTCACAATCTTTCATCTTATGATACATGATGTCTTCATCAGGGAATTCAAACATCATAGGCTGATAGTCATCAATCGGTTGTTCAGCGAGATAGTCTGACAAAACACTACCTTTGATAGCCTTCTGAGACGTGTACTGGATATCATACTCAGTTAAGATCATCTGCCAACGGGCAACACGTCCGGTGAGAGCCGGCTTCTCAAAGATGTATTTCACTGGATCCATCTTAGAAATCAACAAGGTAGTATGGTTCAACATATACTGTCTCAGTCGGCGAGCAGCCCAGGCCAAAGCACAGCAAGTTTTCTCAAGCTGTGAATATTTGATTTCACAGTCGGTAAACTTTTTGCTAAGGTAGTATATGGCATGCTCTTTTCGACCAGACTCGTCATGCTGTCCCAATACACACCCCATCGAGTTCTCGGTAACTGACAGGTACATTATCAGCGGTCTCCCTGGAACTGGAGGGATCAGGATTGGAGGTTTCTGTAAATACTCTTTAATCTTGTCAAAAGCTTTCTGACAATCATCATTCCACTTGATAGCCTGATTCTTTCTGAGCAATTTGAATATTGGTTCACATGTGGCAGTTAGGTGAGATACGAACCTTGCAATATAATTCAATCTCCCTAAAAACCCACGGACCTGCTTTTCTGTCTTTGGTTCAGGCATCTCTTGAATAGCTTTGACTTTTGCTGGATCAACCTCAATCCCTTTCTCACTGACAATGAAGCCTAACAGCTTCCCTGATCTCACCCCAAACGTACACTTGTTCGGATTCAGCCTCAGTTTGAACTTGACCAATCTGTCAAACAGCTTCTGCAAATTTACCAGGTGCTCCTCTTCTGTCTGCGACTTCGCAATCATGTCATCCACGTACACTTCAATCTCTTTGTGCATCATGTCATGAAAGAGAGTCGTCATTGCCCTTTGATAGGTAGCACCGGCATTCTTCAGCCCAAATGGCATCACCTTATAGCAGAACGTGCCCCAAGGTGTAATGAATGTCGTCTTTTCCATGTCCTCTGGCGCCATCTTGATCTGATTATAGCCCGAGAAACCATCCATGAAAGAGAATACCGAGGATTGAGCCGTATTATCCACCAATACATCAATGTGAGGTAATGGGAAATCATCTTTCGGACTCGCCCTGTTCAAATCCCGGTAATCGACACACATTCTGACTTTGCCATCCTTCTTCGGCACAGGAACGATGTTGGCTACCCATGGTGGGTAAGTTGTTACTGACAAGAACCCAGCATCGAACTGCTTCTGAACCTCTTCCTTGATTTTAACTGCCATATCAGGACTCGTTCTACGAAGCTTCTGCTTGACCGAAGGACAATCATCTCTGAGAGGTAGTCTATGTACCACAATATCAGTATTCAGCCCAGGCATATCTTGATAAGACCAGGCGAATATCTCCATGTACTCTCTCAGCATCTCAATCAATCTGCTCTTGACCTCAGGTTTCAAAGCAGCCCCAATCTTGATATCCCTTCTGGCGTCCTCGGTACCAAGATTCACAATCTCCAATTCCTCCTGGTGAGGTTGGATGACTCTTTCCTCCTGCTTCAACAATCTAGCCAATTCTTTCGGGAGTTCACTGTCTTCGTCACTATCCTCTTCAGCTTGGTAGATGGGATTGTCGAAATCATACTGAGCCATAACAGATTTGTTCATAGTGGATGCCATAAGATCAATTCTGCATGTTTAATGCTTTATTTTAGAAAAAGAGTTCAAGACAGTCACAAAAACAAAAACATTGCCATTTTTTTTTATTTTTTGAAAATTAAAAACAAATAGAAAGACAGGGATCACAAAATTGTTTGCAAAACGTCCTTTATTAATGATAAACAATGAAAACATGTGGCCCTACAATGAACCACTACGCCTTGGGCAGAACGTAGGGTTTTGTGCAGAATGAAAAAAAAAACAAAAGAAAATTACTCTGTCTGAAGAGTAACTTGGACTATCTCCTCCGCAGTCCAGTTGTTGATCACTTCCCCTGGCGCACTCGGGCGGACCCAGCAGTTGAGATCATAATCACTATCAACATCTTCACCCTCAGTAGCAAAGACATCACCATGATTCATCAGCCCAGCGCTGGTAAAGGTACTTGGACCTGCTGCCCCCTGCTCAGCTCGGAGAGGCTCATAACCAATGCCAAATTTGTCTTCTTTGATAGGCAAGTCCACCATCTTGCCCCAGCCCTCGGCCTTACCAGAGTCAACAACCTCCTTAGCTTGCTTGTAGGAAGTGATAGAAGCACCTGGCTTCCTTTGCTCAGCGTAGGCCACCTTTTCAAGCGCTACAGTCTCAAACGCCTGGCATAGAGTCTCGTGGATCTCGCCATCCACCTCAACATATTTGAATGAGGACAGATGACTCACCAGAATGTCCTCTTCACCGCACACGGTCACAATCTGACCGTTCCAGACGTATTTGAGCTTTTGGTGGAGAGTCGATGAGACCGCTCCTGCTGCATGTATCCATGGACGTCCCAGAAGACAACTGTAAGCAGGCTGGATGTCCATGACGTAGAAAACAATGTCAAACTCCTCCGGACCTATCCTTATCGGCAAAGTGATTTCACCAAAGACAGAACGCTTGGATCCATCAAATGCACGAACAACTAGGTCACTCGGCGTCAGCACAACCCCTTCAACCGGTATCTTCTTCAAGATCTGCTTCGGCAGCACATTCAACGAAGAACCGGTGTCAACCAAGACATGTGACAGCACAGCCCCCTTGCACTCCATAGTGATGTGCAAGGCCTTGTTGTGATTCCGCCCCTCAGGTGTCAAATCAAGATCTGTGAACCCCACACCATGTCTGGTACTCACATTAGCAATTACACCTTCCAGTTGATTGACAGAAATCTCCTGAGGTACATACGCCATATTTAACATTTTCAGCAAGGCGTCTCTATGTGCCTCAGAACACAACAGCAGAGATAGGATAGAGATTTTGGAGGGAGTTTGATTAAGCTGATCTACAATCATGTAGTCACTCTTCTTGATTATCCTCATAAACTCCTCCACATCCTTCTCAAACGAGCCACCAGGCACATTCGTTTGAGCAGGTGCTTCATCAACTACGGCCTGTTTGCCCTTAGCTCTAGCAGATGCCTCAGCATTGGCATCCCTCAACTGTTGAGACGCAAACAGCCGACCACTACGGGTAAAGCCTCCTGGTCCACCCACGTTGTCCACGGCAGGACTCACAACGACCGGAGCTTTACTAACAGGTGCAAAAATTGTCACGGGCGCTTGATTAGAAGGCTTGACCCTATTCTCAGCCCTCCTGTTGCTTCGGTAGGCATTGTCGTACCTCCAAGGCACAGCATTATTGTCCACGGCCCTTCTAACCGGAGCGACGATTGTTGTCGGAGTGTTGGTAGGAACTGGTGCAGAAATGGTAACGGGGTTACCACTAGTTGTAGGCGCACGCCCTTCAGATGGCTTGAAAAAGATAGTGACAGTAGACACTGCCCCTCGATCTTTGCTATCGGCCCTTCCAAACTGAACACAGCCTCGATCCATCAAACCCTGGATACCAGCCCTCAGTAGATCACACCCATTAGCTGACTCTGCACAGCCCAAACAGTCTTCATCACAGCCTGGATGAACACCACCACTCAGCAGACAGCCCTTAACAACCAGTAATGAAGTCTGAATCTCTTCAACTCTGACCACCAGATCTTCAGATTCGCCCCCTTCAATACAGTTCACCCGGTGAGCACCATGCGCAGGCATGGGATTATTAACAACATTGGGCACGGGAGCAAAGTTGATCGTCTTGGCATCGATCAAATCCTGGACTTTATGCTGAAAAGCCCGGCACTTCTCAATATTATGCCCGGGTGCACCAGAATGGAAATCGCACCGGACATTTGCGTCGTACCCTGGTGGTAGGACAGTTGGCGGAGCCATGGTCCTTAATTCCACAAAACCCAATCTGAGCAATTCAGGCAAGAGCTCAGCATATGACATGGGCAACGGGTCAAATCTCCTATCAGGCTGCAGCCTCTGCCTTGGCTGATAAGGACGTTGCTGTTGTTGTTGTTGTTGTCTTGGTTGTTGTGGAGGTTGACGTTGTTGCGGTGCAGGAATGGTCACTGCAGCAACCTGTCTGTACTGATTTCTGTTCTGACCTCGGCGGTGCTGAACGGCATTGGTTTCACCTTCTCTACGGCGAGGTGCCCCAGAGAAAGGTTTCTTTGATGAAGAGGAACCCACATCATTGATCTTCCCAGCTTTAATCAAACTCTCGGTTCTTTCACCGCAGATCACGACATCAGAGAAGCTTCCAAATGGGCAACTCCCCATTCGGTCCATGAAGACACCCTGCAGTGTGCCAAGGAACAGATCCGTCAACTCCCTTTCCAGCATAGGGGGTTGGACTCTAGCAGCAAGTTCCCGCCACCTCTGGGCGTACTCTTTGAAACTCTCATTATTTTTCTGGCACAGACTCTGCAGCTGAGTCCGGCTCGGTGCCATGTCCATGTTGTGCTTATATTGTCTGAGAAAAGCTTCTCCCAGATCCTTCCAACACCGGATAGAATCCCGCTTGAGCTCCATGTATCAACCCAGAGATGCCCCAGATAGGCTATCTTGAAAGAAGTACATCCACATTTTCTCGTCATCTGTATATGCCGAGATCTTCCGATAGTAGGCCTGCACATGAGTGCGAGGGCAAGAAGTACCGTTGTACTTGTCGAAGGTGGGCGCTTTGAATTTGTGGGGAATCCTCAGACCTTCCACTAACCCCATGTTCGTGACGTCGAACCCCAGAGAGTTCTGGCATTCCATAGCTCTTATTTTTTCAGCCAGGGCATCCACCTTCCGATCCCTATCTTCCACCTTACCAACATCTCCATCATCTTCACTCAGCAATGTGAACATGTCCTCTTGTCGGTCGATGAGAGGAGCTGGATGACGCACCGGAGCCCTGGTAGCTCTGGCATTAACCTCTGCAGCAATAGGCTGACCATTGATTCTTATACCTTGGAGTTCTTCTCCCGTAGCATAACCATGACCGGGAGCAGCAGCAACATTAACAGTCTCGAACCCAGGTGGAGCAACAGGTGAACCGCGGTTAGACGCCTGAATAACCGTTTCTTGTCTCTGAACCAAAGCACGGAGCTCCTCCTGACCTTGAGCAACCCCTTGCATCATAGTCAAAAACTGGGCCATGTTCGCCCTCATCTCTGCTAGTTCAGTCTGAACCTGATCCATACTTCTTTGCTGATTAAGTCTTGTAGAATACCGGTGTGGTTGCTGATCAGCTATCCTGCCTGACACAGGAACCAGAGTGAGAAGTCGGCACAAGAACACCTGTTATGCAAATGTTATGATTATGATGCTAATGCATATGATGCACATGAAATGTTCATTTCTCAGGCATTCAAAGAGCCAGATTCATCTCAAGAAATAACAACCTGCAACAACACCAAGCAACAGGGAGATACAGAAACAGCATACAACAGAGCAAGGAATACAGAGAAAATCTCATCTATAAATGAGCAACTGAATCATACAACACAGTTCCAAAATATCCAACAAGGTACAACAAAGAATCCCACCCAACAAGCCTGGGGGTGATTCTCAACATAAACATCAGGAAATACAAGCTAAGACAAGTTACTTCCAGGAATGAGCGTCTTCAAGTAGTGACACTGGTCTATCAACAGTTCACACTCTGAGCATTCTGGCAAGGGAGTGATCTTCTCTTTCAACTGTCTTCTAATCTCGACAACTTCTGCCCCAAGCTGGGTCTCTGATGCAAGTCTCTGGTCGACTTCCTTCTTCAACTGGATATCTTTGTTTCTGAGTTGCTTCTCTAAGTCTCTGATCTTCTTCAGATAACTGGCTTCAGATCTCTGTAACCTCAAACACTCTCTGTGCTCCGCATCTAGCAAATTCTCCATCTCTGAATAAGATCTCTTTTTGCTCCTTACACCACCAACACCTGCACTCTGGACATCTCTGAGTTGATGAGACAGGTTCAGCTTATCAGCTTTGGCTTGATACAATTCCATCTGGGCATCTTGCTCTTTCTCCTTCAGGCGGCGATTATCCATCAGGGCTTGCTTATACTGCTCAGCAGGCACAGTATCGGCAAGAATCAAGGGTGGTTGCACTTGCAACGGATTCATCCTGTCATAGGGTAACAACAAAGTTTCCACTCTCTTCTTCACCCAATCAGTGTAATCAGGCATAGCAATGGCAAACTTCTTCCCTAAGACAGATCCATCTCTGACACCAATAGACCTCCAAGCTCTTCCAATCTGCTCCAATCTAACAGGGTCAATACGCTTCTCAAAATACACACTCTCAGCTATCTCAGCTTCAAGCGGCCTTCTATTCATAACGAACCCCAACTGGCGAAGAGAAAGAACCGGGTTGTAGTTGATGCAACCCTTGGTCCCCACGAGTGGCACGTTCCGGAATTCTCCACAACTCATAATAACATCCCGTACGTCCATCCGGTATGAATGCCATCTGATATCATATGAAGTGAGAGACATCACCCTCTGAGTCCACCTGTAAGTGCTCTGAGCATCAACAAACGGCCCACTGACTGGCAGGAGAGACATGAACCATCTGAGCAAAAGTGGGAGACAACATCTGATAGCTCCACCCTTACCATGTCTACTGTGGATAGCATAGTAAGTGTCAGCTAACAGAGTAGGGACTGGATTCCCTCCAATGAAAATGCAGACTGCAGCATAGTCAACAAAGTTGGGCATACTCGGAAACAGAACGATCCCATAAATCATGACAGCGAGCTGGGCATGAAAAGCTTCCCAATTCCCTTTCTCTGCTTCTCCTCTAGCAACTCTCAGCAGAAACTTCAAAGGCAAACCAACAGTATCCCCACTGGTCTTCCAACTATCACTGATCTCTCGAATACTCAGATGAAGAGCTCTAGCAATAACCCTAAAATCAACTTCCTTCGGGACATCCAGGAAAGGAATCTGATGCTGAATAGGGGCACCCAACAGAATGGAGTACTCCTCGAGAGTAGGCGCCAACTGATAGTCCTGGAAAGTGAAACATCTAAGCTCTGGATCATAGAACTGGAGAAGAGTCTGCAACGGCACAGGGTCGACTACCATCTTCAACAAAGTCAACAGATCCCCATACTGGTCAACGAACCCCTTCAGATGATCACTGGTTACAAAACTGCTCAACTCAATCAGAGACGTCAGAGGCTCACGGTGAAAGCTATAGGAACAGGTCTTCCGCTTCGGCTCGGGAACTGTTGCCATCTCTATCAATGAATCAAGCTCTGGAATGTACCTGAGAATGATATGCATGCAGGGATTAGTCTTTCTTTTTTCTCTTTTTTTCATTTTTTTTATTTTTATTGCATTTCTTTTGAAAGATAAACATGCTATGATGCACATGATGCAGACACTACTGGCAAGCTGTGCATCTCTGAACACAGGATCGAAACTTCGGCTCGAACTCTGATCACAATCATATGAAACCCAAAGTCAACTGGTCAACTGTCGTCTAAACCCAATTTGAGAAACTGAGTCACCAACAGGAACACACTGAGTCACCAACAGTCACCATCTGGTCACCAACAGTCACCATCTGTACCTGTTAAAATGATCATTCCCTCCCCACTCACGGGTGTGATCTAGGCCAGGGTAAGGTCGAAAGAAACGCAGCATAAATAACCTTTCGCAGAATACCATCATATACACACCTGAAGTATGCAACGATGGTACCCCACCAGGGTCTGAACTGCTCGTGACGTCGATGTTCCGCTAAGTGGCGCATACCACCCGCTTCCCATGACTCACTCTATTCCTAGGTTTCCTAGATTGCACTCATAGCCTGGGTATTGGGCCTTTTACCTCAAGTGTCACCCACCCCCAATCAGAGAAAACACAGCCAGCACAGCAGATGAAATGAATGAATGCAAACATTAATGCACACATTGAATGCAAACAATAAACAATGAATGCAATAAATAAAGCAGCAAAAAACAACCAAAGCCCTAACCTGGAGAGCGCTAGGAGAGACTCGCTTAGGGAAGAAGGACCAGCACAGGTCAACTTCTCTAGGGTCCCCAGCAGAGTCGCCAGCTGTCGCATTACGCGAAAAACCGGCGGGAAAACAAGAACAACAGAGCCGCCACCGTGCGTTATTTATCCCAAAAGAGGGAAAGGAAACGCTCAGAGTAAACCTGGAAAAAGCATGGTCTCGCGACCAAAGAGAATGGGATCGGGAGTCGGTTATGCGAAGGGAAGGTATTAGCACCCCTACGCATCCGTCGTACTCGACGGGATCCACGCACAATAGGAAGGAAAATGGTTGCTAAAATCACTGCTCAAATAACACACACTGGCTGAAAGAGACACAAGGAACGCAGGTGGGGTTAAGAGAAAGGAGCTCGATAGGACATCGCATCCTATGCCTACATATCTCGTCTGGAACGAGAATCAGAGCCACTGTAGTTCGGCTGACACGCACACAAACAAACACAGGCAAAGGCAAACGTGGAGCCTGAATGCCAATCACTGGACTTACATCAGCATCCGAACCACACACACAAGAAGGCAAACGTGGAGCCTGAATGCCAATCACTGGACTTACATCAGCATCCGAACCAAACAGACACACACTGGAACCCGAACGCCACTCGATGGACTTACATCAGTTTCCAAGCACACAACAACACAAAACAAAGACACAGGCGCCCGGAGAGATCTGCTCATCTCCTGCCTACGTACCTCATCTGGTATGAGGATCAGGGCGACGTAGTTCCCCTACGCAGGGATACAAGGCTAGCTTAACCAGATAACAAAGGGAGACACAACTAGGGAGACTACGCCTCGAGCCTAGATGTTATCATGCAAAATCGTCCCTAAGTCAAGGTTTCTAGCTAACTGGCATAGGGAGCCAGCCTATCCTAAAGCACAAGCAATATCAAACAATCAATCACAAACAGCACACACTATATGCACACAAGTGAGGCTCAAACAAAGGGTAAGGCTGCAGAGGCGAGCCAACTGTACAGGTGAGGTTTTGCTCTTAACCTTGCCATTGAGGGGCTAAGGTGAAGCAGATGAAAGGAGAGTGAAGATAAGACTTCACAGCTCTTATCCCTGTCCAGGGAGAGCTTAAGACGAAGGAGTGTGGGTTCAGAAAGGAGGAACCCTTCTACACTCAAAGACTCTGACACAACTGTACAAAGTACAAGATCTTGGGTTTATGTCCCAATGCATCAACACACAGCCGTGTGAGCAGAGGGACGACTCAACAGAATAGTGGGGGATAGATTGCATATCCCTTGGCTTCCACCAATTGCCTTAATCAAGGACTTTACCTGCTTGGGCACAATATTAAACAATCACAAACATCGCCTCCTAAGGAGGACTTCAGACAATTTGCCCGGCCAAGTAACAGACCGGGTCTCCAGACTACATGAAGTTAAGAAGTTATACCTCAATGCAAGTTGCTTAAGCAAAGCAAAACAAAAGTTCACAAGGAACTGAGCAACTAAAAGTACCTGGAAACAGTCAAACACAGTTAGTACTCAGACAGACAAAACTAAACAGCAAAAGTTCAATCAGTTAATCTATACAGATCAATGCACAACAAAGCAAGCTTATGAGCTCAAGCCCAAGCTTCACAACCTACAAAACAAAGTTATGTTAGTGTACAAACATCAAACAACATCAATTGAATTGATTTGGATCATTCTCCATGAGCATTGTGCTTTTTTTTTAACCTGAAAATTCAATCAAATGTTAGCAACTAGACCACTAGGCCAAGCCTAGGGTCCAAAGGCAAGAAAAATTCCTAAACAGCAAGGTATCTCTAACCACACTCAAGTTAATGTCAAACAAAAGCAAACACAATTGATCCCATGTTCATATCATTCATCATGTTCATTTTATACCCAAAACAAGGCAAGCTAGTTCAAATGAAACACCAAACCTACAAACAGACCTATTGCATTCAAATCCACATCAAAACAATTCCAAAAATTCTCAAATAAATTACACCTAAACAGGGGATATTCAAGGTCTAGCATGTCAAATTTTAGCCTAATTAGACCAAGGGAACTATGCCAATGAAAATCAACAAAAACAGACACAATTACATGCTCCAAATCACAACATCAACACATGCTTCCACTTCAAAAATTCATAACTCAATGAAAACAATAAAGAAATGGATGGGACCAAAAGCATCATGTCCTATCATGTGTCTATTACAAGCATATCAAATTTCATGATCATTCAATACCATATGAGCATTTCACATCAAATCTACCAACCTATGTCACACAAGCTTGCAATTTTGACCAATAGAGATGAAAAATAGCAATCAAATTGAAAATGCCACATAAAATTCCCCAAAAATTCACATAGCTTCTTAACATGCTAGTCAACATTCATGCAAAATTTCACATCATTTCAACAAGTATAGGTCACTCAAAAAAATCCAGAAAGTTGACATAATGAGGCGTGACACACATTGTCACACCTAAGTTCAAAAATTTGTATCTCAATGACCATGTATCAAAAATTCATAAAATGCACATGTAAATCTCCATTGATGTGTCTAGAATCACCACAAAAATTTTCAAGAATTTATTTTATACCATGAGCATTTCACAATGGAATTGGCCAAAGGTATCAAAAATGGGTACATGTTAAAGATCCCTAGGGCAAACACAAATATTACCATGCACAACCTTCAAAAATGAGTCAAATAAATCCTACAGTCAACAACAAAGTCAACACAAAAATTTCCACATTTTTCTGATTTTTTTATGATTTTTTATGAATTTTTAAACATGTTATGAATTTTTTAGAATTTTTAAGAATTAATTAAATTAATTAAAATTAACCAATGGCACTCTTGTAATTATGTACAGGCGGGGGCGGTAAACGCCTTATTCAAAATTTTAAACAGAATTTCGGATCAAACTCAAGTTCATCATCGTTTTCATCTCAACTTTTTCCAGAATTTCATAAACATGATGAACACAAAACCTCCACCAAAATGAGCAAATGAGCACTCGTTGAAACCGTCTCAACACGAGGATCTTGAATATCAACTTGATTTAACCTAAATATTCCTCTATTTTCCAAATCGATCATGTTAGGGTTTGGTATTCAATCTTTAAATCCAGATTTCTTCCTATATAGTCATCCATTTGCAAAACCACAACTATCACGATGCTCTACAATCAATGAACTACAGGACGCACATAAACATTCAAAGAATCGTGACAATCGAATTTTGAGGTACCTGTTATGGCAGTGATGCTCTAGCTGTTCTTTGCGCAAATTAGCTTCAAACAGATACAGTATATGTTGGTGGAAGGTGAATAGAACGCTTGGATTCGATCAATGTTGCTCCTAATGCTCGAAGCTTCGATTCACCATGGATGATGCTTCTTTGAACAGTCGCGATCTACCACTCCTTGTGCTCCAATGACCAAAAACAGTTGATGATGAGGATGAAACAAGATCAAACCAAAAAGAAATTCGAAGTTTTATCAACAATTGATGAAGTTCTTTGGATTTGAAGGTTTTGTGTTCTTGAAGGAATTTGAGAGAATGAAGAGTTTTTTGATCTGATGTTGGAAAGTGTGCAATTCTGTTATGATTAGAATGTGTTTAGGAATATATATCATAGCTTAATCATCACTTAATCATGTTAATTAACCAAGTTGAACATGTTAGTGAAAATGCTAATTTCCAAGTGAGGGCAAAAATGGAATTTCACAAGCCAGCCCATTGCCACCTCTTTGACAGCTCACACACTCTCAAAATGACATGTGTGAGCTGTTGCAACTTGTCCCACTCTCATTGGATGTGTACTCTTGAAATTCACCATGTAATGCCACTTTGTCCAATTTTGCAATTTCATTTTTCAAGCCAATTTCCAAATCACAAGGCCTAGCCATGTAATGATGATTCCAACAAGTTTCAAATACCATTTGTGAGGTGTAGCAAAAATCCCCACTCAAAAATTCCAATTATTTCACAAGTTGGACAATTTTGCCCTTGGTCCATTTTAACTGTCCAGTTGAAATTTGCCTTTTTGCATTGACCACTTTTGATAAAATCCAATTATGCACCATGAAAGTACATGTCAAATGGAGTTTGTGCATATAAAGAACTTGCAATTTGGACAAACCATGTGGATATTATGGCCTCCTGATTATGGGTCATTTTTGAAATTCACTGAGCCATAATTTTCCAACCATACATGGGATTTTCAAGTTCTTGGACTTTTTGGAAATGTGAGATCAAGATCTTCAACTTTCATGTTGGACAAAAATCCATTGGAAGCTTTTTTGGACACGTGGTCTTGAGGTCAAAAACTTTCCATTTTGGGCAGCTGAAATTACAGGTCACCTGCTATTTTTGGAAATTTCTGATTTGGCTTCAAATTCTTCAATGATGATGCTTTCCATGATACATGAGGCCTATTTGGACATGAATAAACTCTCTCAAACCAAATCCATCCATCAAAACCATAAAATCAATCACAGTTGACCAAGTTTGACTTTTTAGGGTTTCTGACTGACTGTGCATTGACTGATGACTTCTGAGCATCCAATCCTTGACCGAAACCTTTCAAAATGATCCTTAGACCATATGAGCTTGGTAAATCCACCCTAGGGCTTTATTCCAATGAAAATGGCACTTGCTTGCTTGATTGACTGATTCTCCTGATCAGTCTGACCTAATTTGTCAACTGAGCTTGCACTTGGGCAAATGGACAATGCAATGTTATGCAATGGACATTGTTAATGCTATGACCTAATATGAAATGAATGTACAAAAGGTAGGGTGCAAATTTGAGGTACTACAATAGACAACTGAATAAAGTGACGATTAAGAACAAGTATCCACTTCCGAGGATTGACGATCTGATGGATCAGCTGATTGGAGCTTGTGTGTTTAGCAAAATTGATTTGAGGTCTGGGTATCATCAGATTCGTGTAAAGGCTGAGGATATTCAGAAGACTGCTTTTAGGACAAGGTACGGTCACTACGAGTACTCCGTGATGCCTTTTGGGGTGACGAATGTACCTGGTGTATTTATGGAGTATATGAATAGAATCTTTCATGATTATCTGGATAAATTTGTAGTTGTGTTCATCGATGATATATTGATTTATTCCAAGGGCGAAGAGGAGCATGCAAAGCATTTGAAAGTTGTGTTATCGGTGTTGAAAGAGAGGAAGTTGTTTGCTAAACTCTCTAAATGTGAATTTTGGTTGAGTGAAGTAAGTTTTCTTGGTCATGTGATTTCGAGCGGTGGGATTTCTGTGGATCCTACGAAGATCGAAGCTGTATCTCAGTGGGAAGCTCCTAAGTCGGTTGCTGAGATTCGAAGTTTCCTTGGTTTGGCTGGTTATTATAGGAAGTTCATTGAGGGATTTTCTAAGTTATCGTTACCGTTGACGCAGTTGACTAGGAAGGGTCAAGCTTTCATTTGGACTTCGCAGTGTGAAGCGAATTTTCAAGAGCTTAAGAGAAGATTGACTACGACTCCTATTTTGATTTTACCAGATCCGTTAGAAACCTTCGTTGTGTATTGCGATGCTTCTTTGTTGGGTTTAAAAGGGGCAAGTGGTAGCTTATGCTTCAAGGCAACTCAAAATTCATGAGAAGAATTATCCGACGCATGATTTAGAGTTGGCCGCCGTTGCGTTTGTGTTGAAGCTTTGGAGACATTACTTGTTTGGATCGAGGTTTGATATGTTTAGTGATCACAAGAGTTTGAAGTACTTGTTCGATCAGAAGGAATTGAATATGAGGCAAAGGAGATGGTTGGAATTCTTGGAGGATTATGATTTTGGTTTGAACTATCATCCTGGGAAGGCGAATGTTGTGGCCGATGCATCGAGTAGGAAGTCATTGCATATGTCTATGTTGATGATGCAAGAGTTTGAATTGTTGGAGCAATTTAGGGATTTGAGTTTGGTTTGTGAAGCGTCGTCTTCGTGTGTTAAGCTTGGGACGTTGAAGCTTACGTGTGACATTCTGGACGAGATTAGAGAAGGTCAGAGGTCAGATTTGAAGTTAGTCGATGTTATGACATTGATTAACCAAGGTAAAGGTGGTGACTTTCGGATTGATGAGAATGGTATCATGAGGTGTCGTGATCGAGTGTGTGTCCCGAATGGTATGGATTTGAGAAAGAGGATTCTTGAGGAAGGGCATAGAAGTGGTCTGAGTATTCATCCTGGTGCTACTAAGATGTATCAAGACTTGAAGAAAATGTTTTGGTGGCAAGGTATGAAGAAGGATGTAGCGGAATTTGTGTATTCATGTTTGACTTGTCAAAAGTCAAAGATTAAACATCAAAAGTTGTCTAGTTTGATGCAATCGTTATCTATTCCCGAGTGGAAGTGGGATAGTATCTCTATGGATTTTGTTTCGGGTTTACCAAGAACATCGAGTAATTGTGAGGCGACTTGGGTCGTTGTGGACAGGCTGACGAAGTGTGCTCATTTTATTCCGATGAGAATGGATTATTCGATGGAGAGACTTGCTAAGTTGTACATCGAGAGGATTGTGTGTTTGCATGGTATACCGTCGAGTATTGTTTCGGATAGAGATCCGAGGTTCACTTCGAGATTTTGGGAAGGTTTGCAAAGTGCTTTGGGTACGAAGTTGCGTTTGAGTTCAGCATATCATCCGCAAACTGATGGTCAAACGGAGAGGACTATTCAGTCACTTGAAGATCTTTTAAGGTCTTGTGTTTTGGAACAAGGAGGAAATTAGGATAGTTTCTTGCCTTTAATCGAGTTTACATATAATAACAGTTTCCATTCGAGTATTGGAATGGCACCGTTTGAGGCCCTTTATGGCAGAAGGTGTAGAACTCCTTTATGTTGGTACGAATCGGGAGAGAGTGTTGTGGTTGGACCCGAGTTGATTCAAGAGACTACAGATAAGATTAAGATGATTCAAGGGAAGATGAAGGCTTCTCAGAGTCGTCAAAAGAGTTATCATGATAAGAGGAGGAAAGCTCTTGAGTTTGAGAAAGACGAGCATGTGTTTCTTCGAGTTACGCCAATAACGGGTGTTGGTAGAGCTTTGAAGTCGTGTAAGTTGACGCCGCGTTTCATTGGTCCTTATCAGATTTCTGAGAGGGTAGGTGAAGTGGCATATCGGATTTCTTTACCACCATCACTTTCTAATCTTCATGATGTATTCCATGTGTCTCAATTGAGGAAGTACATTGTGGATCCATCGCATGTTGTTCCGTTAGATGATGTGCAAGTACGGGATAATTTGACGGTTGATACATCACCTGTGCGGATTGAAGATCGAGAAGTGAAGAAGCTTCGTGGTAAGGAGATTGCTTTGGTAAAAGTGATATGGGGCAGAGTCGCCAATGGAAATATTACGTGGGAACTCGAGGATAAGATGAGGGAATCATATCCGGAGTTGTTCGTTTGAGGTAAATTTTCGAGGACGGAAATCTTTTAAGTGGGGGAGAGTTGTAACAGCCCATTTTTTTTAAGCATTTATTTATTATACTATTATTATGATATTTTAATTTAATTATATGGAGTGTTAATTAATTAATTGGTGTATTAATTCATTATCTAGTGGATATAAGAAATAAGTAAATAATTGAATTAATTAATTAAATTGGTGTGCATAGTGAGTGGTTAATTATTTAAATTTAAATAGAGGTATTTAAATATTAGGTATTATTGGGCCTAGGGATTAAATTAGATGATTTAAGCCCAACTAGAATACTATTATAAATAGTAAGAGTGAAGGAGGTGAGAATTAGAATTCACTTGAGCACTGAAAGCAATAGAGAAAGAGGAGAGGAAAAACGAGAGGAGTCAAGGTTTCCATCAAATTGACAAGGTAAGGGGGGAAATCCTTATTATTATGGGTTAGTACAATTGGGTCAATGGGTAGGAACATGATTTAGGTTGAAATCCTTAATTGGCATGGTTTTGGAATTATTAGGTCTTGATAGATACTCTTGAATTGTGATGATTAAATTATGCTAAAACTGTGAATGAATATATATTTGGATGAGTCATAATTTTCTGAACGTGTAGCTTTTTACGGAATCGAAATCGGAGGTTCGGAAGTCCTCCAACGATGAAAAATGCGGGGAAATCTGCATTCTGTTTCGTGTTAGCGCAGGAACAACATTCTGTTTTGCGTTAACCAGTTAACCCAGGGCGTTAACCGGTTAACACTGTTACGATATTGAAAAAAATTGCATTCTGTCCTGCGTTAACCGGTTAACACTGTTAAAAATTGCCAAGAAGCGCATTCTGTTTTGCGTTAACCGATTAACCCAGGGCGTTAACCGGTTAACACTATTTGAAAAGTGAAAATTTGATATTTAAATGTTGTGTGCGTTTTGGAATGAGATCTACGTGTACATATTTGATGATTGGCCTATATTGGAGAATAATATACTGTATGATTGTGTATGTATACCATTATTGAATTGTGAATGAATTATGGTGATGGATGTGTATATGTAATCGAAATTGATGTGTTGTGATGAATGTGTATATGTACCAATTGTGAGTCATGGTGATATGTGGGATGTTAAGACGGTATATAGATGGTCTTAATTGCATATGTGTTGGTATGTGTGCATTCATTCATAGCATGGTTGACTTCATTGTGGAAGTGGTTAAGCGGTGATCCTTCATTGGAAACAGACGTAGCAGACGTTAATCCTTAAATGGGATTAGGCGTGGTATTTAAGCGGTGATCCTTCATTGGAAACAGACGTAGCAGACGTTAATCCTTAATTGGGATTAGGCGTAGTATTTAAGCGGTGATCCTTCATTGGAAACAGACGTAGGGCTTTGGTCTTGTCCGGATCGGAAGCGTGGCTTGGATTCTAGATATTGAATCGGAAAGCGGTGAAACTTTGAGTTCACATTGAGGTACCACATGCATGGAGTCACATTGTCTTGCATCGAGTCGTTTATAGTTATGTGATCATTGAATGCATGTATTGATGTGGGTGTGATGCATGTTTGAAGCATGTGAGATGATTGTTTGTTAATATCAGTGATATAACAATACAAAGTGTGATGAATTCTTGAATTGTTGTTTTAATTCATTGTGCCCTATTATGCTATTTCATAATGATTTGAATTCTCACCCTTTCTGTTTGAATGTTACCTTTACATGGGTATCGTGCAGATACTGCAGAGTAGTATTGCTGGAGTAGGTGGACGGTAGCTCGCTCAAGATTAGCTAGAGAGTTCCGTATTTAGTTTGAAATTAGGTAATGAGTCAATGCTCTGGTCATGTAACACTGGGTAGATTAGTGGTATTGAACTCATATCTTATTTTGATATGCTTTATGTCATTAATTGTTTTATTTTATTTGAAGTGATTATGGAGAGATGATCATGGTATGGGACATGGATCATATTATGAAATACATGAGTATTCTTTATTTTCCGCTACGAACGCATATTGCTTGAATATTCATGATGAGTGAAATGTGTTATTTTGAATGACCAGGTGTATTGTTGGTTTTTGAAAGTTTTAAGTTTCGAAAACGTTGATGTGACGCCCTTTTCTTTATATGCGTGCTTATTTACTCTGATTATATGCTAAATAATAATGGGTAGAAAAAGGGGTGTTACAATTCACCTCCTTTTCCCTTCAGCAGAGCAGTGGTCTTCCCTCCTCAGCAGATGTGTCCTCTTGGGAAGGTTCGGTATTTGGTGGTTGATCCCCAGTATTCTTTCATTTCCTCGGATAAATCCCCAGTAGATTGGCTTGGGTGGCAGATTCTACTTGTGCATTAAGCTCTTCTCCCCAGCTGAGACTTATGGTTCATCCCCGAGTGGTATGCTTGTTAAGATGTTCACCACTCTCCCCTTCAGCGGAAGAGCGATTTGTTCTCCTCAGCAGGTGTGATTTCCTTGGTGAGTTTGGTATTTGGTGGTTGATCCCCAGCATTCCTCTTATATCCCTCAGTTGGATTCCCTATAAGAGTTGCTTTTGTGGCAGTTTCTGCCTGTGCAATGAACTTTTTTCCCCAGCCGGATTGACTGATGATTCATCCCCCAGAGATTTTGTGATTTCCTGGTATCTCTGATTCCCCGGCAGATTGGATGCTCTCCATTTGGAATTTTGGGCTTCCTCCCTTGAGATGTAGTACCGGACGGCTGTGTGCCTTCTCCTTTGGAGCTGTTTGTGTTAGAATGTCTGTTTTTCAGCATTCATCATACATAAATCACGCATATACATGCATAATTATAACATTCAGATATTCATGTTACATTCTTTGCGATATATCGTTGTTTGTAGTCTCCTGCTATCTGGTGATATATTTCCCCAAGCAGATGTCGGTGTCTGATACCTCAATATAGAGTCAACCCTTTAAGCAGAAAGTGTTTATCTTTCCTTCCGTATTCCCCACTGAGATATATCCTCGTGGACGACGGTTGTTTCCGTTTCCTCCCAACGCATATATTGGGATGGGTTCCCCTATTAAGTTATATCGTCATTAGGATGAGTCTCGATTCAGTTTGCCTTTTTGGTTTGATCCTAAATTGGCCTCTCGTGACTGTCTTTGGTGTTTCCCTGTGGTTTTCTACCTTTATACCAGTAGTTGTAAATCCTATTTTCCCTCCCAAACGGAGTTTGTGGTTTTCTACCCTTATACCGGTAGTTGTAAATCCTATTTTCCCCCCTTTTGCAGAGTTAACCATTGTTGTTCATCTTAGTTGATGACGATTACTCTTCCGTGATTTTCTACCCAGTATCCGGTAGATGTAATCCCCTCTTTGACGGTTATCATTATCCAATATTCGGTATTGATATTCCCTCATTCTTTCGGATAATTTCTCTGAGTAAGCAATTTTATCCCCAGCGGGTCCTCTTTCATTTACCGTCTGCCGGTGATGTTTGTTGCTCCCCCGGATTGGCCATCATTATATACCTAGTTTTGGTATCCCGATGTCTTTCTCTTTGACGGTTATCTTTATCCAATATTCGGTACTGATATTCCTTCACCGCTTTTTTGAGCATATCTCCCAGTAACCGGTGATATGTCTCCTGGATCGTTGCCTTTGTCAATGTATCCCCAGTGAGTCATCTCTCATTTATCCTTTGTTGATAATGATTGTTTCTCCCCTTGATTGGTCATCATTATATACCTAGTTTTGGTATCCCGGTGCCTTTCTCTATCGGTCGATTTATCCTTTATTAACCCAGTAACCGGTTGTGGATAATCTTCCATGCGAGTATATTATCTACGTTCTGACGGTAATAGATAATATATCTCATGCGCTCTTTGGTCGAAGCCTTTTGTTCTTCCCCAGTCGAGTAAGATTCGTATCCCTGTTTTGGAATCGAATGTCCATCCTATAATCGAGTCTGCGTTCTGCCCTCTTTTTGGATGATGAGTGTTTTTGGGAATATTCCCCAATTCATGCTTTGGTTGGTCACCTATTATATGCCCAGTAACCGGTATCCCTGGTGCTCCTTCCTTCTGCTCCCTATTATGACTTTGGTCCCCTGTGGAGTCAGATTTCCCTGAGTTGAAACATACCTTTTAGGTCTTCCTCAGATGATTTGGTTGATTGATATCTCTCACCCTTATACCGGTCTTAGATATTCATTCTTCCCGAGCTTGTTGTTCTCTCACCCTTATATCGGTGATCAAATCACATGTCTCATTGAGCTTGTTACCCAGTAACCGGTAACACCTCATCTCGCTGCTTCCCCAGGAGAGTCTTTGTAGACATCCCCGGCGAGGTATCTGTTGTGGATCGTTTTTGTTGTGTTGGCATATTCCCCAATACATGCATCTTTGAGTCAGCTCGAGTCTTTCCAACAGATTTATTCCCTTGGGAGACTCTTTTCCCCGACTTTGAGTCGTGACCTGCTCATGTGGTTTCAGTCCTTTACTCCCAAGTTTTGAGTCGTGCCCTGCTCACACATTTCTTTCTTATCCCCATGAGAGTCCCCGTTAGAGTCTCTATTCCCTAGTGAGTGTATTACTCCTATGGATTGTCAATTTCTCCGGATGTCTTTTCTTCTTTGTGGACACATATCCCCACAGAGATTGTTTGTTTTGCATACATCCATTTGCATTATGAGGTCTCCTAGGGACCAAAATTTGTCTCTTTGTTATTATTTAAGCCCATTCTACCTCGTCGAGACGAAGATTTTAAACTTCACTTCTCCGGCTAGAATGACCTTAAATAGGGGCATCTGTAAGACCCCAATTTTGTCCCTAAGATCCCTCATGGCATCATAGCATTGCATTGCATAGCCTCAAGGATCATTGAGCATCTTGGCTCCCTTTCCCTTTGGGTAGGGATCTCTTGTGAGTGGTTTGAGATCACCAAGCATGCTTGAATTGTACATCATTGCTTTTCTTGTTTTATTCACTAACCAAAAGCATAAAAATATGTCATTAACATCTTTTGTTTGTAGCTTAAGCAATCACCAGGTCAAGAGCTTCAAGAAGTTCCTTTGTGCCAGAGATGAGGTATTTTCTTGGGATGAGGATCACATGATCATTATAAGGAGATTACATGAGCTAGGGTTTCCTTTTGAAGCAAGTTCACAAAGTGGTAAAGGCTCAAGCTAATCAGGGCATTTCAAGGTCATCTGAGGACCAAAAGTCAACTGTGAAGTCAACTGAGGGCTATGAGGTGGGGAAATGAGTTGAGACACCTCAATCATGTTCAAATAGGGCCTATTCATCATCCTAAACATCCATTTTGAAGATTCAAAGGTCATGGAAAAAGTTACTAAAAATGGAAATTGACCTGTAATTCAAAGTTTCCAAATTTGGCAAGTTTTTGGTCCACATTCAACTTGACTTTTCAATATCAAAGAAGTTTCAAATGGATTTTTGGTGAACATAAAAGTTGTAGATCTTTGTCTCCCCTTTCCATAAAGTCCTAATTCATGTCCATATGATGAATGGTTGAGAAGTTATGGTCATTTGATCATAAGGTGTACATGGAAATTCAAAATGGCATAACTTTTGATACAATGCTCCAAATTGATTCATTCTTTTTGCAAAATGCTCCTCATGTTCAAGCCATCTCAAATTGACATCATTTGGCTTAATTATGCAAAGGAATCATGACCATGAATTCATTATTTCACACATGTGCAAATTGAAGAAATTATTCACCATTCATTTTTGGCTTAAGATGCAAGCAAATTAACACATCAAGCATGACCATTGGATGATTTTGAGTGAATTCCAAGCTTAACATGGGACTGTACACGTGGATTATGGCCTCATGAGCTTAATTTGCATTTTTGCAAGATACTTAATAACTCCTTAATCATGATTAACCATTGGCTTAAGTGATTAGCATTGTGATTAGCATGGCATATAAATACCCAAACCCTAATCCTAACTGCCATAACAAGCATTTTCAGATCAAAATTGAAAAACTCCCTCCAATTCCTCTCTCTTCGAATTTGGATTTTCTTCACACAAACCACAAATATTCTTGTAGATTCTTAATCCTCATACTTTATTGATCAAGAATCATCCACTGTTTGTTGCAATTGAGCCAGAAATCATGCAGATCAAGAGCTTCCTCATGTGGATCGGATTTTGAAATTGAGGTGAATGCAAGTGTTTTCAACCATTGCTTCATGCACAAAGCTTCAACAGAAGTGTAGTGGAGTAGATCTGGAGCTTATGAGCGCTTGAGAGCACGAATTCAACAACCTTCATTCCAAGGTGACTCAAAATTCATCATCTCTTTTTACTGTTTTAAGGTCATAGATGTGTAGATCTTGATTAGTAGAGCTTGTAGATATGATTAGAATTGAAAATGCTTGAGAATTGAGCATGATATGTTGAATATAAGTTTGGATCTAGAAAATGTTTGCCTTCGATCTGAACAATCCATGGAGAATTAGGATGATCCATTAGCATATTTGGAATCTACATTGAAAGGCGGTTCGAATGGTATAGGATTTGTGCATTTCTGGAAAAAAAATTGGTTGGAGTCGCCGGAGTGTCGTCGGAGAAGACGACCGGAGATGTAGCTCCGGCGTCTGAGTGTGCCAGGGTTTGTCTGACTGTGCCTTCCATGTGTACGCTGCGTGGAGGAATGATTGGACTAGAGCGCTTTGACCAGGGACACGCATGCGCTGAATGGTGACTTGGATGCTGAGTGTGTTTAATGAAACAGTGTGTTTCACCGTTTGAATGTGGACCATTGGATCATTGGCGCGCGCTAGATCAGACGACTGTGATATTTTCTGTCTTTATTCAAATTAATTGTTTCCCTCCATTTTGTTTTTGTTATTTCATTTATTTTGCTCATTTTAGAAAAATCATAAAAAATGCCAAAATGATCCAAATTGATCCCAATTTTTTTTCATGATTTTGTATGGGTGTCTATTTTTTTTATGTTGATTGAATGATTTGTTGATGTCTGGTTTTTTATTTGTGAATTTTTGAATGAACATTGTGTTAATTTGACCTATTGTGTTCAATGCATTGTGAAATCCTCATTGTTGAGCCATTTGATCTAATTTTTTGCATGCTTGACATTCACACATTATATGAATTTTTGAGCACTGGTTTGGATTTTTTCTCATATGCTATCATCACTTTTGACACATAGAGAATAATGTGACAATTTGTGTCACATTTTTGACATTGAATTGTTGCATTTTTGTTCACATATCATCTGAACCTTTATGGATTTGATCTTTTGCATATTGATTGTTCATGAGATGAGGAACGTGTACAAAAAATATCAAAGTCATTGCATGCATTTCTGATTTGATGTGAATTTTCTAAGTTGGAAGTTCATTTTGTGCATATTTTTTGTCCTTGCATGGCATAGGGCATTTGAGGCACTTGCTTATTGATTTGATGTTGGTCCTTTTGAGGACATTTCATGAAGTGTTTGAATGTGTAATGTGAAAAAGATTGGGTTCTGTTTTGATCATTTGACTTAGTTTTGAATCTAGTCTTTGCACTAGTTTTTTGTACATAAACTAACCTTGTTTTGTGTTTCAGGTTTGGACATTTAGCATTGATGGTTGATTTGTTCTCACTTTGTGAGATGCAAATTATTTGAGTTCTAACTTGTGTTTGTTTTGTAGGATTTTAAGTGATTTGCTTGAGCTCATGAGTTCATTTGAATGCTTGGGCATTGTTCATTGGATTGTGTAATTGTTGAAAGGATTCACTGTTTGTCTGTTGGTTTATGACTGAAGTACTAATTGTTTAGTCTTTGTACAGGTACCTTAGTTGCTTGCTTACTTTAGCTCTTGCTTGAGCTTTGGATTGTGGTTGATACACCATTCAGGTAGTTAGCTTCTTACTTCATGTAGTCTGAAGTCCTGTCACCTTTTTGGCAGACATTTTGCTGGCAAGTCCTCCTTCAGAGGCTCTGTTTGTGTTTGTTTAAAATTGTGCTCAAAGACCTCCAAGATGAGGCATGTGATACTTGATAAGACCTCCAAGAGTTGAGGCAATTGACGGATAAAAGGGATTAGTAGCCAATCCCATGTTATTCAGCGTGTCATTCTTTATGCTCTCACTACATGCTGATGCTTCTGAACATGTACCCAAGATCTTTGTCCAGTGTCTGTCAAGTGGAATAGGATCTCACTTTCTGGATCCCCACACTTTCTTTGTCATGAGCTCACCCTGGCCAGGGTTAAGAGCATGAGGTCTCATCCTCATTACCATTTTGATCAGCTTCATCCTAACGTTCAATGTTAGTGGTTAAAAGCTACAGATTACCCATTACAGTTTGGCTTGTTTGTCGAGGTTGACATGACCCCTCTTGACTAAAGCCCCCCATTATTTGAGCCTTTTGTATGGATATAGTGTGTGATGATTGTTTACTTGTGAACTTTTGATGTGTGTGCTCTTGAATTAGGAGTTTCCATTTGAGCTTAATTTGAAGATCATTATCATGTTCATCTAAACGGAAGATACAAGATACATTGAGGATCTCTTATGAGACTTGTGTGATTACTTATGCTTTGTGCTTGCTTATTCCAAAGGATGGGAGCCACTTGGATCATCAATATGATCTCAAGAGAGGAACTCCTAGTGTGGTTTCATTCCTTATCCCTCACCTTTTTGTTTCTTCATCTATCCACCCTAACCCAAGCCAAAACCTTTTTGTGCAAACATTTGACTATTGTTTTCAACATTAGATACCTAAACCTTATGCTTTTGATTTTCAAACTTTCTTTTCATAACACTCATTTTGAATTGAATCTTTAAGTCAACTTTGACCATCTTTTGTATATACTTCTAATTGGTAAATATAACCCATTCAAATGTCTTTTTTGTGGTTCCAATGTCCACTTCTTAAACAAATCTTTTCATAACCTTTAGCTATTAGGTTTGAGTTATCTTTGTGGTAGATATAATACTCACCTTTGTCCTTAGTGATGGACAATGAGTCTTCCATGCTTATTATAGGGTTAACCCCTCACTAGCATGTTGAAGCTATCCTCACATGGTGGACTTGTGGTTTTAGGTTGAGTTTTCTCCCTTTGATAACAGAAGACCTTAAGGCTTTTGGACCAATCAATCCACTCATTTGTTTTGAGATTTTTTACCCGAACTACGAGGTTTTGATCCTAATCTTTTTATAAGAGGGTGCGTAGGCAATGGGTTTATCCATCCAAACACAAAATGTAAATAACTTGTATATTCTCTTCTCATCTCTTCAATCATGTTTGCACAAATAAAAATTTCACAAAAAAACAATAACCTTTGCAACAAGTGTGAAAAGGGCTCCCTAGGAGTACCTAGGATGTTTTGGGTGCCTAACACCTTCCCATTGCATAACCAACCCCCTTACCCAGATCTCTGTTTCTTTTACTAGTTTTGTTTGAAAAACTTTTAGGTTTTTGTTCGCTTTCTAACCATTCCTTTGGATAAATAGAAGTGCGGTGGCGACTCGACTTTGTATGATTTACCTTGGATTTAGTCAATATCTCCAATGGTAACGAATACACCGTTACAGTGTGTTGTCACGCTTCCTGGCCATATGATCAAGTAGAAATGTTATAATCTGGACCGTTCCATTTGATTACCACACGTACATTTGTTTGACCAAGGTCCACCAAGGAACAGGCGTTTGTGGCCATCAGATCTGCCATCTCAATTAATGAGGGAGATTTGATGGTCCTTGTTTTTTTATTTTTATTTTTATTTCTGATTTTATGTTTAATCCTTTTATTTTGTTTAGTTCATAATAATTTCATTTTTAATCCAAAAAATATGAGACTTTTACCAAAAATCTTTAAATATTTTCTTCTTTCATTTTATGAATTAAAATTAATTTTTGGATTAATTTTGATATTTCTCATGAATTAATTGATTTTGTGCATATTTTTAATTGTTTAAAAATACTTTTGACTTTTAAAAATTCATGAAATTTTTTGTCTAAGGTCCTTTGGCCGTGTTTGACCTAGGATAAATCTCTTGGTCATTTATTTGGTGTTTTGAAGAGATTTTAGATTTTGACCAAATTAAATTGAATTTTAATGTATTTTTAATTTGATTTTTAATTGATTAATTGTGTAAAAAATATGTTGAGCCATTTTTATGGTCTTGTGATGTTTGACTATTTGTTTCGACCTTGGTCAAGGTTGATTTGACTTTTGTTGGATTAAAATCATTGGATTTAGGGGATTGATGAAATGTATATTTCATCTCCCAAAATGAACGAATGATTTTAATTTGATAAAATTCCTCCCATGATCAATTTGTGTTTCTCTCATCTCCATTCCCTCTTCATCTTCATCCCATTCTCTCCCATCCCTCTCATTGACCAATAAAATCTCAAGATCCTAAGGCTAACTGGCTCACCAATAACCTTGTGTTAGATGAACCAATACAAGTATGGATGAGATAGGTCCACCCATTTTGATCTTTTCTTTGAGTGTGTGGTACGTTTTAGGAGTTTGGTTTATTATACCAAATCTCTAACATGCATTAGCACCTAGATTTTTATTGCCCGACTTCAGATAGTTGTGACTTCTACATAAGTCCAATTACGATTGCTTAACATAGAGCTAAATTTTGACCCTAAAGGCATAGCATTCTAGTAAGTGAGATTGTAAGTCTCCCATCTTTCATGGTATTGTGTGGAAACTTGGCATTTTTTCCTTCCTTTGGAAGATGTCTTGGTTCAAGGATTCATGCTTGTGAATAGATGGTTGAGTGTTCTCCAAAGAATGACTTAATCAATTAAAAAGCAAAACCAACTAACATCTAATTAAATTTGACTAACACTAACTATTATTAACTTTGTTTTACTTTCAAGCCATTTACTTTATGCAATTTAATTTCGAGTCCTTTACTATTCATTTTCCATTTACATATCATTTAACTTGTTTATGTTTATGTCATTTTCACTTTGCTCATTTGATCCATATATTGTGATTGTATATATTTGTTTGTGAATTTTGTTTGTGCTTGTGGTCTTAGGACCTTAAAATACTTAATAAACAATAAAAAACCCTTAAAAAAAATGTTTGTGTGGACTGTTGGATTTGATCTGAACTTTTGAACTTAGGATTAGGCAACATTCCATATGCAAAAGGGACTTGGCCAATGCCAATATTTCTGAGACCAAGTTATTGTAATTTGAGCTTTCATCTGGTGCAAGTATTGAGATCCATTTGACTTCATCTGCTACATGGTCTTGATGCAACTGTTATTTTGACATCATGCCTAATGCTCTATTCTGAGTTAATCAAAGGATATTTCATATGATACATGAGAAGACAAAGAAGGCCGCTAGCTATGGGATTTTCTTGCTTGGATGTGGCCATCTTTATTTCATACCTTGATCTTCATGATGTCTGATATTGTTAATTGCTTCCTGATTATTGCTTGATTCAAGGTCCAAAGGGAAAGTGGGTTTTCTATATGACATTCTTGTCTGTTGGATTTCATCCCATTGGTTAGATCTTTTCGACTCTTAACTTTTAACTTTTATGCTTATGTTAGTCTCTTCATCTTCTCCCACTTCTTAAATTTCAAAATCTCTCCCCCTTTTCAAAAACCTTCTTTGCTTGTGATTTCAAAACTTAGACCTTATTTCAAATTAGAAACTTTGGCCTTATGCCATTGCATTTTTAAACTCTTTTCTTAAATCAAACTTGTAAATAAATCTAATCATATTAACTTAAAATTTCAAAAGACAAAAAGAACTAACACTGATTCAAACTTTTGGGCCTTTGTGCCTCTTTTCATTTAAATTTTTGATTAAAAGCAATCCACTCATTTAGAAATTGTTACCATGAACTACGAGGTTTTGATCCCTCATTTTTATGTTGGTACGTAGGCACAAGTCTGAAGGTCTTGTCAAACACAAAAATGTAATCAATAAATTATTTTCTCATGCCCACACTCTACTTTTCTCAAACATCTTTTATACCAAATACACATACACACATAAAAAAGGGATCCCTAGGACACTTTGGGTGCTAACACCTTCCCTCTGTGTAACCAACCCTCTTACTTGTAATCTCTGACATTTTATTAGTTTTGATTTGAAAACTTCTTATCTTTGGGTTTTGTTCGTACTTTTTCCTTTTCCTTTGGAAACAATAAAAGCGCGGTGGCGACTATGATTTTATTTACGTTAAGTTTATCCATAGCTTAATGGTCATGAATTTACCGTTACACCATGATATGCTTATTTGTTGTTTTTATATTGTGATGATGAATGATGGAATGTAGTGTATGTCATTTAGTGGTATATTTGAATCATGGCATGCTTATATATGATGTATTCTGACTTGAACATTTTCATGTGGATGCATGGTTTGGACTGTCATGTGTGCTTAACTGTCAAGATTGTTTGAAATGTGAACATGTGTGTGTATGTACAGCTGGATACTTGAAGTGTTTTATGTTGGATGCATTGAATGGAGACGTATGTATGTATGTGTGTTACATCTCGAAAAATACGATTCCTCGCGATGGTCGCGGAAAAAATTACGTTCGAATAGAGTCGCCACCGAAATTTTATTTATCCCAATAAAGGGATATGAAAATATCGATAAAACCTTTTGGAAATGGAATAATGGTCTTCGCAACCATATTTGGGTTCGGGAGTGGATTACGTAAGGGGAAGGTATTAACACCCCTTACGTTCATTGTACTCAACGGGAACCTTTTAGTTCTAATTTGTGTTTTGAGTGTTAATTTATGTTTGTTTTATATCTTTGGGTTATAAAATATTGAAAATAGAAATGGATGAGAACCTCATAAAGGAGAAAGGGGAGGTTTTTTTATTAGTGTGCTCGCGAAGATACGGCAATCTCCTGCCTACATATCCTTATGGTATAATAAGGAAATCAGAGCATTCGTAGTTCGGCGGAGGCTTAAGCATTGGTTTGTTATGCACATTAGAAAGGATTAAATGGTGTTCTCTTGAAAAGAGTTTTGGTCACGCGAGGGGTGACGAGTTGAATTGATGTGTTGGGTGTTTTGTTTGATTGGTTGAGATGTTTTTGGTTGGAGGACGATTACTTGGATAGTCGGGTAAGACAACTCGTATCCTAATAGTCGGGAAAGGGGATAGAAGACTCTAGACCACTTTCTTTTTCATCTAAGTGATTATGAAAATAAGGTTTACATGTAGTTGATGTGTTTTAGAATAAACGACAAGTACTTGAATGACTGAATAAGACGACTCATATCCAAGCATTTGAGGAGAGGAATCGAAGACTCAAGACCATCTCCCTTTTCGCATAATTTATTATGAAAGTGGTTTGATTAAGTTGTATGTTTGCGGAGAAATGTCAATTGTTCGACTGACCGAGTAAGAAAACTCGTATTCGTCCAATTGAGGAGTGAAGTTGAAAACTCAAAGTCGACTCCCTTTTCATTTAGCTTATTTTGAAAGTGTTTTGATTTAATCGGGGTTTGGAAGTTTATAGAGGAGCGACAATTATTTGACTAACCAAGTAAGAGAACTTGTATTCAAATAATCGAGGAGAAAAATTGAAGACTCAAAGTCGTCTCCATTTTTGTTTCTTATTCATAAAATGATTTGATTTGGTCGTGCTTAGGTGGATTAGGAATGACAACTACTTGACTGATCGAGTAAAAGAACTCGTATTCAAGTAACCGATGAGAGGAATTGAAAAATCAAAGTCATCCCCCTTTTCATTTCCAAAATGAAATGGTATTTAACTGTGATTGGGTGTTTTAATTTGATTTGGATAAAAAATACTCGATGTTGGATCGAGGTTCTAAATTTGTGTTTATGAATGAAACGGATTCTATTTAGTGTATTGTTCTTCTACTCGATAAAATCGAATAGGTCACATTGTAAGAAAGCCCAAATGTAAGCCATGTGAGGTTGATGGCGATACTTTTACAAGTAATCGACTTATAGAGGTGTTTTGAAAATGGGCTCGACTTTGAATCGAGAAGTATATGATTTATTTTGAAATTGGCTCGAATGATTTTTAAATCGATGAAAGCGACATAATTTTGTCACAATTATAACATGTCATTTCCTGTGCACTCCAGATTTGGTATAAACAAATAGATAAAGAATAATCATGCACATACACTCCACAGGATAAACGAGCATCTAAGTTATGAAGGACATTTGTGATGATATAACTAATTAATTAATTGAATGTTTAACGGATTATTTCATTTTAATTAAATAATAAGTAATAATTAAAAAAATGGATATAACCAAATAATTGCATATTTATTAAATATTAATAATGATAATAACAATATAATTGTGTATTTACTTTTAAAAATTAATAATAATAATGGTAATATAATTACATATTTACTATATTAAAATAATATTAATAATAATATAATTATGATTTCGAAATAAAATAAATAGACTAAAGCATTGTCTTATTTTAATAACCGAAGAATCTAGTGTATATTTTTTATGTGTAAAAATAAAGTAAGTGAAATTACTTGAAAATGCATGTAAATGGACCAAGGGAAACAGACCAAGCCCTAAATGGGCGCTGCTGGAAGTTTCCAGGAGGGGTGTTATCAGTAAAAAAAAACACAATACAAAGAATATGGGCCTAAAGCAAAAGAAGTTCAGGAAGGGTCTGGTCAACCGTGTTGACCCAAAAGACTCCCTCTCCGAACGGTGACAAGTGTCCAAGGCTGGTGACACTTGTCACCACTACCCCCACGCCTCCCATGGTTAGTTTAAAACAAAATATGGAAAAGAAGCGTCACTTTACAAATCCCTTCTCTCTCCTCAATTTCCCAACCGTTCAGAAAAAAAGCTCTGCAAATCCTAAAGAAATTCTTTCCTCCCGGAGAAGACGGCCGAAGGCGACGGCTCACGGCGGAGCCTCCCTTCTTCTCCGGCCAGCCTACCCAAAACACAACCTAACCCACTAAATACAACCTTCCGAGTTCGAATCCGAATTCCAAAATCCCTAAACCAAACTCAAACCTTCTAGATCAGAGCAAAATCCAACCTCCAATCCCTAAACCCTAGTTTCAAGATGAAAGCTTTTGCATGTTACGATTTAAGGAAAAATAACAGGGGGCTTGTTCTACTTACCACGACAAAGGTGATGGAAAGATGATTTCAGGCGAAAGTGGGAGAAGGAGTGTTTTTGGTCCGAGTTTGTCGTCGGCAATCCATCACGGTTTTAGATAAGTTTCTCCTCAATCTTTCTTTTCGTCTTCTTCTTCTTTGTCTGTTTTTGTTTCTGATGATTATATGGATTGCAAAGCTATTTTAATTTTCTTTTTTCATGATTCACTGGTTTTTGAATACTATGTGTTTGGTGTTCTTAACAAAATTATTTTTGATTACTCTCTGGGATCTCATAAATGTTTTCTCTGTTTGGTTTTTGGGTTGGAAAAAATCTTCGTCATCCCCTCTAAGTCTCCCCCTTTGCTGTTTAACTTATATATGATAAACTGTTCAATGATGAATTTTGAGTCTTAAAAAACTCTTTGTCAGTTTTCATCCCATCCCAGATTTCGTGGGATTTAATCTTTGTAGATTTGTTATTGTTTTGAACCTTTTTTGAAATTCTTTTTGAGTATTCAAGTTGGTCTTCTGGATAAAGTGTTGAACTGATTAATTTATTAGTTATTCTTCAGTTCTTTAAGCGCTTCTAGAAAGGGCTTTTTCATTTAAGCCGTTTTTTCTCTGCATGTTACAAAGTGAAGTGACCTGATTGAAGGGAAGGTTGGCTGCGTAAAGCTTCAGGAAAGTGGGTTTTGAAGCGTGCCAATTCCAAAGGGGGGTTCAACCTATAGGATGGTCTGGTCAACTGGTTTTGATCTTTTTGGGCAATGGTTCTTGGGAATTTTGTTTCCACTAGTTGGATTTACAACAACTTCTTATTCAATTTTGAACATTAAGATGTAATTACTTAGATTTTAGGTCAAATGTGTATTTTGGATTGTTTGTAACATATTGGATTAAAATTTACTTAAGCATTCAAACCTTATCTCAATATTTTATTTATGCTAATCAATTAAGCGTCTTAAACTCTGTCTTACTATTTCAATTGGAAACCTATTTGGACCACCATGAGCATCCAACTAAAAGTTGCCTCTAGCATGTCATTATTTAACAAAATACAACCGTGACCAAAAGTTTAAAATGAAACATGTCAATGCAATTTCAACTCTAAAAAAAACAACGCACTTTCAACTTTGGCACAAAGAAGCCAAATATGGTGACTTGATCTAAAACAACATAATTTCAACTTCAACACATGAGTCTAAATATGGTGCTTTGATTTAAGACCGACACATACATGCCTCAAAAAATGCAAATTTAATTTATGGACCTATGAAGGACTTAGAATTTTGCATAAATATCTGGAATGTGCAAATGTGACTAATAATAAGTGAACATAAAAATAATAACATGGCTCTTAATACTTACTAATAAGAAAATAGATTTTGGACTAGTAATGTAAAAAGATTCAAACCACATTTTACATTATGGACACGCTTATGCAAATGGGCCTGTGAAACAAAGAGATCTCATGGGTGAAACCACAATGGGCTTTGTTATCCAAAAAAGCACATACCATCCCATGCTTCAGTAGAAACCAATGCAGCAGATATTTTCTTAAAGATCTTAACAGATGCAAAAATGTCTTTGAAGACTTGTTGTCACCAAGGGGCTGAGAAACCTCAAGATGAGGCTTATGTCTTAAGATAAGATACATGTCTTATAGCACTGGGTAGTAAATGTTGGTTGAAGATTTTTTTTTACCCGGACAAAATTGGGGTATGACAGCTGCCCCTTTTTAATTACCTCAAACCGGAAAGTAAGAATGACGGCAGTCTTCGTTCATTCGCGGTGAGAGATAATTAAATAAAAGAAGACCCAAATTTTGTCTTAGGAAATGCAAGGAATAAAAATGTATATATAAAAATATGGTGAGAAATGGCAAAAGACATTATCCCACAGTAAAACGGAACAGTCAAGACTTTCCGCGAGTCATCAGAACAGTATCTCGAACATCTCAGTCGAGACATGTGGAGTTACATTCCTAGCTAAATCTCAAGACTTTCCAAGATATTAGAGCAGTATCTCTAAAAGAATCTGAAATGAGACTCTTCATATTGATGAAGCAGCATCTCAAATAGTAAAAATGAGATTCTCTGTATCAGGTCGAAACAATATCTTATATGATAGAATTAAGATATTCCAGCAAGGGAAATATACCTTAATTGAATCTAAGACTCTCCGAGGATATTAGAGCAGTATCTCTAAAAGAATCTGAAATGAGACTCTTCATATTGATGAAGCAGCGTCTCAAACAGTAAAAATGAGATTCTCTGTATCGGGTCGAAACAACATCTTATATGATAGAATTAAGATATTCCTGCAAGGGAAAAATACCTTAATTGAATCTAAGACTCTCCGAGGATATTAGAGCAGTATCTCTAAAAAATCTGAAATGAGACTCTTCATATTGATGAAGCAGCATCTCAAACAGTAAAAATGAGATTCTCTGTATCGGGTCGAAACAACATCTTATATGATAGAATTAAGATATTCCAGCAAAGGGAAAATGCCTTAATTGAATCTAAGACTCTCCAAGGATATTAGAGCAGTATCTCTAAAAGAATCTGAAATAAGACTCTTCATATTGATGAAGCAGCTTCTCAAACAGTAAAAATGAGATTCTCTGTATCGGGTCGAAACGACGTCTTATATGATAGAGTTAAGATATTCCAGCAAGGGAAAAATACCTTAATTGAATCTAAGACTCTCCGAGGATATTAGAGTAGTATCTCTCAAAGAATCTGAAATGAGACTCTTCATATTGATGAAGCAGCGTCTCAAACAGTAAAAATGAGATTCTCTGTATCGGGTCGAAACAACATCTTATATGATAGAATTAAGATATTCCAGCAAGGGAAAAATACCTTAATTGAATCTAAGACTCTCCGAGGATATTAGAGCAGTATCTCTAAAAAAATCTGAAATGAGACTCTTCATATTGATGAAGCAGCATCTCAAACAGTAAAAATGAGATTCTATGTATCGGGTCGAAACAGCATCTTATATGATAGAATTAAGATATTCCAGCAAAGGGAAAAATGCCTTAATTGAATCTAAGACTCTCCGAGGATATTAAAGCAGTATCTCCTAAAAAAATCTGAAATGAGACTCTTCATATTGATGAAGCAGTATCTCGACTGTTCGTCTGTTGGGGGAAATTTTAAGAAAAGACTCCTTTTGCGGGAGATATACTGGAAATGCTCTGCAGTGGAAAAGCTCATAAGAGACTTTTTTAGGGTAACCTCTGCTTGGGGAAGCAATGCTAGTAAAGAAGATGTTGGGAATATCATTATTAATCAAAAAGTTAAAAAATGATTTGTTGAGAAATAACCCTACGAGCCTATGTAGGGTAATAACTTCATTTGGAAATGAGGAATGTCCGAGACATATATGAATGACCTTGGATCCTAATATTTTATATTTGATTTTTGTATGATGTCCCACTTCAGGTGGAAATTCCATGCATGGGATGCATGCAAGTATGCAATTTTGCTGGGGATATTTGGCTGTGCATGCGAATGACTGTTGTTTTTTTTTTAAATTCCCGTTTTTGTGGGGAGTGTTATGCATGGGTATGTTGATGACTGGTACAGCTGTGTTTGATTAATCTTCTTGTTTGGCAGGAAATTATGCATGAAATGATGCATGTGATGCATGTGGGAATGCAACTGGGTAATTGGATATGCCCTGGTTAAGACATTTCGCTTTGAGGTATGATGCCAACAGTGTGGATTTTTTTATCATTGGGGCGATCAATGGAGATCAAATTTTAATGCCCCTTCTAGGTGGTTTTGGGAATATATTTGGGTTGTTCCGAGTCATTGAAGGGTTCAAACTTCTCAACACGCGATACTCCATCCATGATTTATCAATGTTTTTGTCGGAAATGTGATGGAGCCTTGCCCCGGTCTGGCTATACCATGAGTACATTTATGAGAGGTATGAATCAATAGTTGAAAGGAACATAATCGTCTGCAATCAGTCCTACACCTTTATGAAAGACAAGAATGAATCTTGGGGACTGAAGGATTCATCCGCATACTGTTTCAAAAGCAATTTTACCACTTTATTCAAACATGCGTTTTATTTTCTCCAATAGTTTTTAAAAGTGATGTTTATCAAAAATAAAAGGTGCTTCGCAAACAAACAAATAAAATAAAAAATGATTTGGGCACACTTTTGTTGAGAAAAATTCTCTTTTATTGATTTGACCCTTAAATGGGTGATTATACATAAAGACGCAATTCCTTAATGAGGTAATTGCGGTGCATAGAAACAAAATGGCAATGAAAATTGAGTTCTTATTGAGTTTACACACTGCTATGATCCTTATGTCTTTGATAGCACGAGCACTTTGCTTTTGAAAAGTGAGGTAGATCGATTCTTTGTCTTCGAGGGTATGTCATATGTCTGTAAGTACAACTTTTTGCCTTGGAATTAATCCCTAACTTTTGCCTGGACCGCCCTTTCGGGTTTTCGATCCACCGGGATACCCATTTTTGCCTGAGTCGCCCTTTCGGGTTTTCAACTCAGCGGGTCAACTTCTTTTATTTTTATCCCTAATTTTTTCCTGGATCGCCCTTTCGGGTTTTCAATCCACCGGGATAGCCATTTTGTTGTGCCTAAATCTCCCTTACAGGTTTTCGATTTAGCGGCTTTTATTATTCCACTTTTTTAGGCGAAGTACTTTTTAACAGCATCAGTGTTGGTGGGAAGCGGCAACTCATCACCATCCATAGTAGCTAGAATCAGAGCGCCTCCGGAGAAGGCTCTAACCACCACAAATGGACCCTCATAATTTGGTGTGCATTTCCCTCTAGAGTCTTTGTGAATAGGCAAGATTTTCTTCAGCACTAAATCTCCTTCTTGAAACACCCTGGGACGAACTTTCTTGTCGAATGCCTTTTTAAGACGCCTCTGATAGAGTTGACCGTGACCTAACGCTTTCAAGCGTTTCTCCTCAATAAGGTTAAGCTCGTCATACCTTGATTGAACCCATTCCGCCTCGTCTAGCTTAGCCTCCATCAGGACTCTCATCGAGGGGATCTCTACTTCTATAGGGAGAACTGCTTCCATACCGTATACCAAGGAATAAGGAGTTGCCCCAGTTGAAGTTCGTATCGACGTGCGATAGCCATGTAACACAAAAGGTAACATCTCGTGCCAATCCTTGTACGTAACAACCATCTTTTGGATGATTTTCTTGATATTTTTATTTGAAGCTTCAACAGCCCCATTCATCTTAGGTCGATAGGGTGATGAGTTGTGGTGCTCGATCTTGAATGTTGCGCATAACTCATCCATGGTCTTGTTGTTGAGATTGGACCCATTATCAGTGATGATTTTGTTGGGAATACCATATCGACATATGATGTTATTTTTCAAGAAACGGGCGACTACGTGCTTTGTGACATTCGCATAAGACATGACTTCCACCCATTTGGTAAAATAATCTATGGCCACCAAGATAAATCTGTGTCCATTTGACGCTTTGGGTTCTATCATTCCAATCATGTCGATGCCCCACATATAGAAAGGCCAAGGTGATGTTATGATATTCAGCGAGGTAGGCGGTACATGTATTTTGTCATCGTAGATTTGGCACTTGTGGCATGTTCTGGTGTAATGATAACAGTCGCTTTCCATCGTCAACCAGTAGTAACATGCCCTTAAAATTTTCTTGGCCATGGCATGCCCATTGGCGTGCGTACCGAAAGAACCTTCGTGTATGTCCCTCATAAGCTGATCTGCTTCATGTTTGTCCATACACCTTAACAAAACCATGTCGTAGTTTTTCTTGTACAATACCTCCCCATTCAAGAGGAATTTTGATGCCAATCTCCGGAGGGTCCTTTTGTCAAGGCTGGAAGCCTCTGTCGGATACTCCCTCTTCTCCAAATACTATTTGATATCAAAGAACGAGGGTTTACCATCTGGCTCTTCTGCTGTTGTCAGGCCATGAGCAGGTTCATTGAAACGCCTAATTTCAATATGAGGCTGATGGTTGGGCCATATCAATTTGTACATGGAGGCCAGAGTTGCTAAGGCATATGCCATCCGATTCTCTTCTCGAGGAATATGAGAGAAAGTGATTTCGTCGAACTTTGGGAGTAGCTTTAGCACATAATCCCAGTATGGAATTAGGTTAGCAAGTCTTGTTTCCCAATCGCCTCTAATTTGATGTATGACTAGAGCGGAGTCCCTGAACACTTCTAGTATCTTGATCTTCAACTCAATAGCTTCTTCCAACCCTAGTATGCAAGCTTCATACTCGGCCATGTTGTTTGTACAGGTAAAACATAGCTTTGCAGTGAATGGTAGATGGAAATTCTTGGGGGACATCAACACTGCCCCAATTCCATGGCCTATTGCATTTGAGGTACCATCAAACATGAGCGTCCAGCCTGCTCTTGGCTCGAGGCTTTCCTCTAGTTCGGAGTCTTCAACATCCTTAACAATCATGATGTTCTCATCTGGAAAGTCAAATTTCAAAGATTGGTAATCCTCCAGTGGTTGGTGAGCAAGATGGTCTGCTAGTATGCTTCCTTTGATCGCTTTTTGTGCAACATATTGGATATCATATTCTGACAACAACATCTGCCATCGGGCAATCCTACCAGTGAGAGCTGGTTTCTCGAATATATACTTAACGGGATCCATTTTAGATACCAGCCAAGTCGTGTGAGTTAGCATGTACTGCCTGAGACGCTTAGCAGCCCATGCGAGTGTGCAACAAGTCTTCTCGAGTAATGAATATCTGGTCTCACACTCATTAAATTTCTTGCTTAGATAATAGATGGCATGCTCTTTGTCGCATTACTCAAAAAATCGGCGGGAAAACAAAACAACAGAGCCGCCACCGTGCGTTATTTATCCCAAAAGAGGGAAAGGAAACGCTCAGAGTAAACCTGGAAAGAACATGGTCTCGCGACCAAAGAGAATGGGATCGGGAGTCGGTTATGCGAAGGGAAGGTATTAGCACCCCTACGCATCCGTCGTACTCGACGGGATCCACGCACAATAGGAAGGAAAATGGTTGCTAAAACACTGCTCAAACACACACACACTGGCTGAAAGAGACGCAAGAAAACAAACAAGACTGACTCGGCAGGATATCGCATCCTGGGCCTACTTAGTCTATCAGGCATAGACATCAGAGTCAAAGTAGTTCGAACTGGGGAAGACCCATGCTCGCTAGGATGTCGCCTCCTATGCATACGTATCTTCTTGGATGAAGAAGAATCAGAGCATCCGTAGCTCGGCTAACACGCACACAAAACCATACAGGCAAGGGCAAACATGGAACCCGAATGCCAATCGCTGGACTTACATCAGCTTCCAAACCAAAACACACCCACACTGGAAACCGGACGCCACTTGATGGACTTATACCGGACTCCAAGCACACAACAAGAGGATACGGAGTGCCAATCGCTGGTCTTACATCCATCTCCTGACTCACACAACACAAAACAAAACAGGCGCCCGGAGAGATCTGCTCATCTCCTGCCTACGTACCTCATCTGGCATGAGGATCAGGGCGACGTAGTTCCCCTCCGAAGGGACACAGGACTAGCCTAACCAGATAACAGAGGGAGACACAACTAGGGAGACTAACTCGAGCCTAGATGTTATCATGCAAAATCATCCCTAAGTCAAGGTTTCTAGCTAACTTGCACAGGGAGCAAGCCTATCTTAATCAGCACAAACAACAAAGCAAACAATCACAAATAGCACACACTATATACAGACAAGTGGGGCTCAATCAAGGGGTTAGGCTGCAAGAGCAAGCCATCTGTATCTGGGTGATGTTAGCTCTTAACCTTGACATTGAGAGTCAAGGTGAAGCCAGATGAAAGGTGAGTGAAGATGAGACTTCACAGCTCTTATCCCTGGTCAGGGAGAGCTTCAGACAATGAAGTGTGGGTCCAGAAAGTGGGAACCCTTCTACACTTGCGACACTGACTCAACTGATCTTGGGTTAATGTCCACAAGGCATCAACATGTGATGTGAGCCAAGGGACGACTCAACAGAATAGCAGGAGGTGGACTACACACCTCTTGTGTCTGCCAATTGCCTTAACAAAGGTCTTTACCTGCTTGGGGACAAAAATAAACAAGCACAAGCATTGCCTCTTAAGGAGGACTTCAGACAGGTGCCTGGCTAGGTAACAAGCCAGGTCTTCCAGACTACATGAAGAAGAAGGTGCTATACCTCAATGCAAATGCTATCAAGCAAAGCAATGCAAGTTCTCAAAGAACTATTAGCAACTAATGTACCTGAAATCAATCAAATACAGTCAGCATACCAATCACAAAGTCAAAACAAACAGCATAAGAACCAACAGACACACAATCAATCACATGTGCAAAGCACAAGCCCAAAAGCAAGTGAGTTAAGCATCCTACAAAACAAACAAGTTAGTTCATAACAAGCAACCAAACTCAATCAACTTGCATTAATCTCCTTAAAGCATTTGCTTCTTAACCTGAAAAGCAAACTCAAACATGAGAAACAAGACCACTAGGACAAGCCTAGGGTCAAAATGAGATCAAAAATCCAAAACAGCAAGTGAAAATTATCCAAAATGAAAATCAAACAATCAAGAATCAAACCCAAGTGGTTCCACATTCATATCATTCATCATTATCATTTCATGAAGGAAAAGGCACAACACATGCAATTTGCAACCTCAAAGGACCAAACAGAATGATCACAATCAAAGCAATACCAAAGCATTTCAATAAATCTTCAAAAAATTCATGATCAAACAACATCCATAACATGTCAATCATACCAAATTTCAGCTCATTTGGATCAAGGTAAATAGGTCAATGAAATTCAGAAAGTCAACACAAATTCAAGCAAGCTCATTCATGGCATCAAAACAAGCATCAACTTCAAGCAATCATAAAACAGAGACAAATCATGATAAATGAATGGGACCAAAGCCAAGATGCACTTCAAGATGTCTACCATATACATGTCAAATTTCACATCTATCCAATTAATAACCAGAATTTCACAAATCAAATACAAACATGTCTCACAAATGGTCAACAATTGGTCAAGCCACAAATAAAATCCCAATCAAATAAGAAATGAATTCAAAAAAATCCATAAACATTCACATGTGTTCTCAACATTCACAAGTATTCTCATGCAAAAATCCAGCTCAATTCAAGTTCAACAAGCATAGAAAATAAAATCAAGAAGATGCACAAAGCATGGCATGGCATAAAATGTAACACATCTAAAGATCATGTCATAACTCTCAATCCAGAAACTCAAAAATTACAAACCACATATCAAAATGACCAGGAATGAGTCTAGTTTAAGCACAAAAATTTTCATGAATTTCTAATGGAGCATCAAGATTTTATGAGCAAAAGAGTGAGCATGGTGTACAAAAGGACATGTCCAAACAAACCCTAAGCATTTTCAAAATCTACTCGTGCACAAAATTATTAAAAATCACCATAAAATCCAGCACATGATAAGGAGAATGGCACAAAAAATTGCATCAAATTTGGATTAAATTTGGAAGAGTTATCATTTTTTGAATGCAAAAAGAAAATAAAAAAATGAAGGAATGAAGGAATGATCATGGAAGAACATATGAACAATTGGAAGAAAAAATGCTAAGGCAAAATGAAGAAATGCACACACACGGAATCGAAGTGTGGCTTAGTTCAGGTGAGCGCGTTTTGGATTAAACGCTGCGTTCCAACTTATTACATGGCATATGGCTATTGGCTGCCTGGCGCAGTAAACACATATTCAAATGCAAAGCCAAGCAAAACGGATCTACAAGCACATGTTCTTCAACAATCAAGCTGTTCTTCATTCCAGAAATTCGTCAAGAACAAATGTTCACAAAACATGGCAAACTATACATCATTGGAAGCGTCTAACCAAGCACAACAACAATATCAACATGTTTTGACCTAATTCGAACTACACAGCATGAATCGATCCAAAGAAGTTTTGACATCAAACATTCAAATTCAGATTTCTCAATCAATACTCAACGAAATTCAATTCTACAAGTTGCAGCATGTTCTACAATAGGAGATCTACATAAGCCATATCACAATTTGAAGAATTAGAAAGTTTGAGATCCAACCTCTTGAAGTTGCAGTTGCTCGATTTGAAGGTTTCAAGGTGCCAATTGCAAAAACAGATGTTGAATGATGCTTAGGAAGATGAATAGAGTAAGTCTTTTAGCTCAACACGGCTCCAGCTTCAAGAATTATCAAACTGCCATGGCTATGCTTGGATGCAACAGTTGCGATTCCTCAGGATTTGGCCAATGTTTTGTGCAACAGTTCTTCAACAATACCTGTAGAGGAAGATCAACACAAGTACCAGCAAAGAGAGTGAAGAAATTCAATGGAAAAGTGAAAAAAGTTTGAAAAGAGATTGAGAGAATTTGATGAATTTTCTGTTTTGGATCTGAAAGAATGAATGTGATTATGTGTTTCTGTTATGCTTAAGGCTTTATATGATGTACTAATCCAATTTGTTAAACAAGATTAGCAAGAATGATGTGAATTAGTGAAATGCAATTTCATGTGGTTTGGCAAAAATGACCTTTTCCAATTATAACCAATGTAACAGTGCAAATGCAATGGATGCAAGTCCAATTTGCTGTTTAGAATGTGTTGGAAATGGTTTGAAGTGCAAATGACATGTATTTTTCAAATTGACTATTTTTCCCACCAAAATGCAAAATGAACACTTGAAAAATGGACTTTTGCTATGATGATTTTTGATGAAATGTGATGATGCATCATGAAAGTTCATGTCAAATGTGGTTTGCTCAAAAAAGAATCACCCAATTTGGCCTTTCCATTCAAAAGTTATGGCACTTTGAATTTCAACTTTTTCTGAAAATGATTTGATCATAACTTGCCAACCACACATGAGAAATGAGTGTTCTTGGACTTTTTGGAAAGGTGAGAGCAAGATCTTCAACTTTCATGTTGGACAAAATTCCATTTGAAGCTTGTATGATGATGTAAATTTGAGGAGAAGAACTTTCCATTTTTGGCAGTTTCCAATTACAGGTCACCTGCTATTTTTGGAAACTTTTGATCTGACTTTATTTTCTTCAACCTTGATCTTTGAAATGTCAAATGAGACTTGTATGGACATGAATGAAGCCTTTCAAACCATCTCCCACCTTCAAATCCATAAAATCAGGCACAGTTGACCACAGTTGACCATAATTGACTTTTTATGGTTTCAGCTGAAATTCAGCTTGACTGATGACTTCTGAGCATCCAATCTTTGGCCAAACCACTTCACAATGATCACATAATCATATGAACTTGATAAACCAACCCTAGGGCTTTGTCTCAATGGAAATTGCACATGCTTGCTTGATTGACTGATTTTCTTGACCAGTTGACCTAATTCTGTCTGAGGACTTGCACTTGGGCCAATGGCAATGCAATGTTATGCAGTGGACTATGTTATGTTAATGACCTAATGATGAAAATGTATATACAATGGTAGGTGCAAATTTGAGGTACTACAGCTGCCCCTATTCAATCAACTGGGAACCCGAACGGATGAGAGCAACGGCTGTCAGACTTTCAGGGTAAATAGGGACTGAATACCAAGAACCGTAGAATTTGCACACTTCTGGGAATTTTTTTTTTGTTTTCTTTCCTTTCAAAGGTACAACCACATCCAGACATCGAACGACGATGAATGGGAACAGAGCTCACAACTAGATGCGAACGGACAAATAGGAAACACTCAACGTTTACCAAGACCAATGGAGAGGTAGATCAACTGGGGACGACCAAGAAGGGATACAACCATACGTCAGCGGACGACATGGGAAAAACTCATCGTTTACCGAAACCAACAGAGAGGTAACTCTACTGGGGACGACCAGGAAAAAATCGACGTTTACCAAGACCAACGGAGAGGTAGCCAGACATCAAAGGATGAATGGGAAGACTCGACCAGACGTCAACAGACGAACGGGAGAAGCTCGACGTTTATCGACACCAACGGAGAAGGAGAATCAACTGGGGACGACCAGGAAAACTCAACCAGACGCCAACGGACGAAAGGGAGAAGTCACTTCACTGAGGAAGGGTACAACAACCTGAAACCAAATAGGACGTCACGGACGACTCTACTAGGGATTCTGGATGGGGATCAACCAGACATTAACGGATGACTGGGAATAGGGTATACAATCAAACGTCAACAGACGAATGAGAAAAACTCAACATTTATCGAAACCAACAGAGAGGTAAATCCGCATGGGGAAGGGTATAAATAGACGCCAACGGACGACTAGGAAAAACTCGACGTTTATCGACACCAACGGAGAGGAGGAAACTCTGAGGGGAATCATCTGGTATTACCAAATAATCTATGGGGAATAAGCAACTATACGCCAACGGACGCACAGGAAAAACTCGACGTTTATCGACACCAACGGAGAGGAGGATTCTTCTGGGGACGACCCTGTGGGGAATAATCAGCTATACGCCAACGGACGCATAGGAAAAACTCAACGTTTATCGACACCAACGGAGAGGAGGAAATCTTCTGGAGATAATGAACACAACCAAATCATCAACGGATGACTGGGAAAAACTCGACGTTTATCGACACCAACGGAGAGGAGGATTCTTCACTAGGACGACATTACGAACATCGAAAGATGATGTTTACCGACACCAAAGAAGACCAGACACTACGCATGACATGGAAATCACCGAAAGATGGTGTTTACCAACACCAAAGAAATAACACACGCGGGTGTTGACAGGATACTGACATCTACATGTCCGGGCAAGGCTAAACACTTGCAAGAGTCTCACTGGGGAGAAACAGGCTTTCCTTTTACCATCGGATGAGGAAATAAACCTCTGCGGGGATTGTCAACACCAAATGTTGACTGAAGCATTTGTAGAAACTGTGTCGTACAGATGAACGAAAATCCGCTTCTGCCAGGGATTCAGTCTGATGGGTTTCGAACACATGAATGCATATGTTTGAATTTTTCTATGGCGTAATGCTCCATATTGAATGGAAATGCTACGCGATTTTGAGGATGTAATGATCACTATATGCAAGATGCAAAATGAACTCCGGCCGGGGAGCCAAACTTATCGGATACTCCGACTCTGTGGGGAGACTTTGCTTGAAGAATACTCTGCGGGGAGACTCTTATTGGGGAATGCCTTGCGGAGAAAGCACCGACTTCTCACTCATGCTGGAGAAACAACCGTTGCTGGGGAAAGAATAGACTCCACTGGGGAACATCCTTCTCAGGACCCAATCCACTTGGGGAGACTTCGCTCGAGGAAAGCAACCCTGCAACTCTGCTGAGGAACACCAGGCGACTCTCTGGTGAAGATTAACCCAAGCGATTGCGCCGAGGAACCATCAATACAACTTTGCTGGGGACATCAAACAAAACGATTCTCTGGGGAGACTACTCGCTGGGGAGTAATAGAGCTTTGCCAGGGATAACCAGGCGACTTCACTGGGGAATCGACCAATCCACAGGTAAGATACTCTGCTTTGAGGAATAACTGCTACTCCGCCGGGGACGACCCACTCCAAATCCTCACGTAGGATAGACTCAGCTGGGGATACAAACATCATTCCGCTCCGGAATACTTCTCAATCCACAGGTAGGATAACTGCTGGAGATATATTTCATTGAAACCCGCTCCACTCGGGGAACTTGCTGAGGAAAATCATCAACACCAATCTATGCTCAAGAGATCCGCTAGGGAAAAAAACCCTGTTGGGGAATACCACACCTCTCTGCCGAGGAAGAGCACAACTCTGGTGGGTAAAAACACACATCAGACCCTGTGTTGGGAAGAAACATTCACAACCCTGCTGGGAAACAAGCGCTCAAGACCATGCTGAGGAACTCCCCTGGGGAAAATACCCACTGGGAAAAATCTGCAATCACAAGCCTGCTAGGGATAAGCAATCCTTAGATCCGCTGGGAAAGAAGGCACTATCCACGAACACCTCTGCGGGGGAACACAGTTCTGACAGCTCTCAACTTGCTTAGAGGTAAAACATCTGCTGGGGAAACGTTCTCACAGATAACAACCTACAAAACAGCACAACAACATGCCCCAAGGATACACGGACAAGATACGCTCAAGTGTCCTCAACATTCAAAATGATTTTCAAATGTTTTATCTTTTTGCAAGTTATTGTTAAGCCTTCATGTTTTTATATGCAATGTTTATCAAAAATTCGGACGTCTTTGCAAACAAAACAGTAAAATAAAAACAAGAGAGCTATTTATCTGAATAACGACTTTTATTGATTGAAAATGCGCCTGAAAAGGCGAATACATTGGGAAGCAATTCCTAGAAAGAGGTAATTGCGCACAAAAGGAAAAAATCTATCCTAATGGCAATGTGAACATGGCATCCACTATTTCCCAATCCTGTTATAACTCACAGATCATCAGTTTTCCTCCCAACTTCCTTGCTTTCTGAGAAGAATGACTGGACCGATCACATCTTTGGAGATGGCAGACGACGAAGCGCGACGAAGTACAGATAACTCAGACTGTAGTCTTCGCTTTAGTCCCTCTTTTGGCTGGATTGCCCTTTCGGGTTTTCAATCCACCGGGATACCCATTTTTTCCTAAGCCGCCCTTGCGGGTTTTCGACTTACCGGGTGTACAAATTCTTTTCATTTTTATCCCTAATTTTTGCCCGAACCTTTTCTTTCTGTTTTTTGGTTCGTCGGGATGCCCTTTTTTGCCTGGACTCTTTTATTCTTTTTGTCCAGCGGGTCAATTTTATGCGAAGTATTTTTTGACTACATCTGAGTTAACAGGGGACGGGAAATCTTCACCATCCATAGTTGTAAGCATCAAGGCTCCACCGGAGAAGACCTTCTTCACAACATATGGACCTTCATAATTAGGAGTCCACTTGCCCCTGTTATCTGTACCGGGAGGAAGGATCCTCTTCAGAACCAAATCACCGATCTGATAGCTCCGAGGACGCACTTTCTGATCAAAGGCTCGCTTCATCCTTCTCTGATATAATTGCCCGTGGCACACAGCTGCTAGCCGTCTCTCTTCGATAAGGCTTAACTCATTAAACCTTGTTCGAATCCACTCGGCCTCGTCCAGCTTAACATCCAATAATACCCTCAGAGAAGGGATCTCCACTTCAACTGGTAGGACAGCTTCCATACCATACACAAGGGAGTACGGGGTTGCCCCGGTCGACGTACGTACTGAGGTACGATACCCATGCAAAGCAAATGGCAACATCTCATGCCAATCCTTGTAAGTTACGACCATCTTCTGCACAATCTTCTTGATATTCTTGTTTGCCGCCTCTACAGCACCATTCATCTTCGGTCTGTAAGGAGAAGAATTGTGATGTTCAATCTTGAAATCTTTGCAAAGCTCTTTCATCATCTTGTTATTGAGATTCGAACCATTATCAGTGATGATCCTCTCAGGAACTCCATAACGACAGATGATTTCTTTTTTGATGAACCGGGCAACCACTTGTTTGGTAACGTTAGCATAGGAAGCTGCTTCCACCCACTTGGTGAAGTAATCAATCGCAACCAGGATGAAGCGATGTCCATTCGAAGCAGTAGGCTCAATCTTCCCAATCATGTCAATGCCCCACATGGAGAACAGCCAAGGCGAGTTCATGACATTCAGAGGGCTTGGTGGTACATGCACCTTATCAGCATAAATTTGACACTTATGGCACTTCCGAGCATATTTGAAACAATCGGATTCCATAGTCATCCAATAATAACCGGCTCTCAACAGCTTCTTAGACATTGCATGACCACCAGCATGGGTACCAAACGAACCTTCATGCACTTCCTGCATCAACATGTCTGCTTCGTGTCTATCCATGCATCTGAGCAAGACCATGTCAAAGTTCCTCTTGTACAGCACATCATCCTGATTCAAGTAAAAGCTTCCAGCTAGCCTTCTCAGGATTTTCTTATCATTCTTTGACGCACCTTCAGGATACTCCTGAGTCTTGAGGAAGTTCTTGATGTCAAAGTACCACGGCTTCCCATCATCCACCACAGACTCGGCTACAAACACATACGCAGGCCTCTCGAGTCTATTCACCGCAACATGTGGCACATGATTCCACCAATGAACTTTTATCATGGAAGATAAAGTAGCCAAAGCATCAGCCATTTGATTCTCATCTCGCGGGACATGATACAACTTCACCTTCTTGAAGAACGTCAGTATTCTTCTGGTGTAATCTCTGTACGGGATCAAATGCGGCTGGTTAGTATTCCAATCTCCACTGACCTGATTGATCACTAGAGCGGAATCTCCAAAAATGTCAAGCGTTTTGATTCTCAGATCAATGGCTTCTTCTATTCCCATGATACAAGCCTCATACTCAGCTTCATTGTTGGTGACGTCAAAAGTCAATCTGGCAGAAAAGGGTATATGGGCACCTTTTGGATTGATCAGCACTGCACCAACACCGTTACCATTCACATTCACAGCCCCATCAAACATCAATGTCCACTTGTCATCAGGATCCGGTCCTTCCTCGACAAGAGGCTCTTCACAATCTTTCATCTTAAGATACATGATGTCTTCATCAGGGAATTCAAACATCATAGGCTGATAGTCATCGATCGGTTGCTCGGGGAGATAGTCTGACAAAACACTACCCTTGATAGCCTTCTGCGACGTGTACTGAATATCATACTCTGTTAAAATCATCTGCCAACGGGCAACACGTCCAGTGAGAGCCGGCTTCTCAAAGATGTATTTCATTGGATCCATCTTAGAAATCAACAAGGAAGTATGGTTCAACATATACTGCCTCAGTCGGCGAGCAGCCCAAGCCAAAGCACAGCAAGTTTTCTCAAGCTGTGAATATTTGATTTCACAGTCGGTAAACTTTTTGCTAAGGTAGTATATGGCGTGCTCTTTTCGACCAGACTCGTCATGCTGTCCCAATACACACCCCATCAAAGTCTCGGTCACTGACAGGTACATTATCAATGGTCTCCCTGGAACTGGAGGGATCAGAATTGGAGGTTTCTGTAAATACTCTTTTATCTTGTCAAAAGCCTTCTGACAATCATCATTCCATCTGATTGCTTGATTCTTTCTGAGCAATTTGAATATTGGTTCACACGTGGCAGTTAGGTGAGATACAAACCTTGCAATGTAGTTCAATCTCCCTAAAAACCCACGAACCTTCTTTTCTGTTTTCGGTTCAGGCATTTCTCGAATAGCTTTGACTTTTGCTGGATCAACCTCAATCCCTTTCTCACTGACAATGAAGCCCAACAGCTTCCCTGATCTCACGCCAAACGTACACTTGTTTGGATTCAGCCTCAGTTTGAACTTAACCAATCTGTCAAACAACTTCTGCAAATTAACCAAGTGCTCCTCTTCTGTCTGCGACTTCGCAATCATGTCATCTACATACACTTCAATCTCTTTGTGCATCATGTCATGAAAGAGAGTCGTCATTGCCCTCTGATAGGTAGCACCGGCATTCTTCAGCCCAAATGGCATCACCTTATAGCAGAACGTGCCCCAAGGTGTAATGAATGTCGTTTTTTCCATGTCCTCTGGCGCCATCTTAATCTGATTATAGCCCGAGAAACCATCCATGAAAGAGAATACCGAGGATTGAGCCGTATTATCCACCAATACATCAATGTGAGGTAATGGGAAATCATCCTTCGGACTCGCCCTGTTCAGATCCCGGTAATCGACACACATTCTGACTTTGCCATCCTTCTTCGGCACGGGAACGATGTTGGCTACCCACGGTGGGTACGTTGTCACTGACAAGAAACCCGCATCGAACTGCTTCTGAACCTCTTCCTTGATTTTCACTGCCATATCAGAACTCGTTCTTCGAAGCTTCTGCTTGACCGAAGGACAATCTTCTCTGAGAGGTAGTCTATGAACCACAATATCAGTATTCAACCCAGACATATCCTGATAAGACAAGGCGAATATCTCTACATACTCTCTCAGCATCTCAATCAATCTGCTCTTGACCTCTGGTTTCAAAGCAGCCCCGATCTTAATATCTCTTCTGGCATCCTCAGTACCAAGATTAACAATCTCCAACTCCTCCTGATGAGGTTGGATGACCCTTTCCTCTTGCTTCAACAATCTAGCCAATTCTTTCGGGATGTCACTGTCTTCATCACTCTCCTCTTCAGCTTGGTAGATGGGATTGTCGAAATCATACTGAGCCATAACAGGTTTGTTCATAGTGGATGCCATAAGGTCACTTCTGCATGTTTTAATGCTTTGTTTTAGAAAAAGATTTCAATAAAGTCACAAAAACAAAAACATTGCCATTTTTATTTTGAAAAAGTGAAAGACAAAAATAGAAAGACATGGATCACAAAATTGTTTGCAAAACGTCCTTTATTAATGATAAAAATTGAAACATGATGTGGCCCTACAATGAACCACTACGCCTTGTGCAGAACGTAGGGTTTTGTGCAGAATGAAAAAACAAAAGAAAATTACTCTGTTTGAAGAGTAACTTGGACTATATCCTCTGCAGTCCAGTTGCTGATCACTTCCCCTGGTGCACTCGCGCGAACCCAGCAGTCGAGATCAAAATCATTGTCACTATCTTCAACATCAGCTGCAAAGACGTCACCGTGATTCATCAGCCCAGCGCTGGTGAAGGTACTAGGACCTGCCTGAACAACCTGCTCTGCCTGCAACGGTTGATAGCCAATACCAAATTTATCTTCTTTGACAGGAAAGTCTACCATCTTCCCCCAGCCTTCCGCTCTACCGGAGTCAACAACCGCTTTCGCCTGCTTGTACGAAGCAATCGAAGCACCTGGCTTCCTCTGATCAACACATGCCACTCCCTCAAGAGCAACCGTCTCAAATGCCTGGCACAAAGTCTCGTGGATCTCGCCATCCACCTCGACATACTTAAAAGAGGATAAATGACTCACCAGAATATCCTCTTCACCGCACACGGTCACAATCTGACCGTTCCAGACGTATTTGAGCTTCTGATGGAGAGTCGACGAGACTGCCCCTGCTGCATGTATCCATGGACGCCCTAACAAGCAACTGTAGGCGGGCTGGATGTCCATGACGTAGAAGATGATGTCGAACACCTCGGGACCTATCTTCATAGGCAATGTGACTTCACCAAAGACAGAACACTTGGATCCATCAAATGCCCTCACGATCAAGTCACTAGGAGTGAGCACAACCCCTTCAACAGAGATCTTCTTCAAGATTTGCTTCGGCAGCACGTTTAGAGAAGAACCGGTGTCGACTAGCACATGTGACAACACAGCCCCCTTGCACTCCATGGTGATGTGCAAGGCCTTGTTATGGTTACGCCCCTCCGGTGTCAAATCAAGATCAGTGAACCCCAAACCGTGTCTGGTGCTCACATTGGCAATCACGCCCTCCAGCTGGTTGACGGAAATCTCCTGAGGTACATACGCCATATTCAACATCTTCAGCAAGGCGTTGCGATGTGCTTCAGAACACAGCAGCAGAGAAAGAATAGATATTTTGGACGGAGTTTGGTTGAGTTGATCCATAATCTTGTAATCACTCTTCTTAGTTATGCGCATAAACTCCTCCACGTCCTTTTCAAACGAGCCACCAGGCACATTCGTTTGAGCAGGCTCCTCGTCCACCATGGCCTGTTTGCCCTTCGCTCTAGCAGATGCCTCAGCATTGGCATCCCTCAACGGTTGAGGCGCAAATAACCGACCACTCCTAGTAAAACCTCTCGGTCCACCGACATTGTCCACAACGGGACTCACAACGGCCGGAGTTCTATTGACTGGTGCATTGATCGTTACAGGCGCTTGATTGTTCGGCCTAACCCGATTCTCAGCCCTTCTATTGCTTCTGTAGGCATTATCGTACTTCCAGGGCACAGCATTGTTGTTCTCAGCCCTTCTGAACGGAGCAACGATTGTTGTTGGATTATTAGCAGAAACTGGTGCGGAGATGGTAACAGGAGTACCATTTGTTGTAGGCGCACTACCCACAACCCTCGGCCCACGTCCTTCAGACGGCTTGAAAAATATCGTGACAGTAGACACTGCCCCACGATCTCTATTACCAGCCCGACCAAACTAGACACAACCCTCATCAATCAGCTTTTGTATGCCAGCCCGCAACCGTTCACAACCATTACCAGATTCTGGACAAGCACCACAATTCTCATCACAGCCCGGGTGCACACCACCATCCAGCAAACGGCCCTTCACTACCAGCAGAGAAGTCTGAATCTCATCAACCCTGACAACCAGATCTTCAGATTCGACCCCTTCAATACAATTCACCCTATGCCCACCATGCTGAGGCATAGGATTGTTAACAACATTGGGCACTGGAGCGAAGTTGATCGTCTTAGCATCGATCAGATCCTGGACTTTGTGCTGAAAAGCCCGACACTTCTCAATATGATGTCCTGGTGCCCCAGAATGAAAATCGCACCGGACATTAGCATCATATCCCGGAGGCAAAACTGTCGGCAGAGCCATAGTTCTCAATTCAACGAACCCTAATCTGAGCAACTCAAGCAGTAGCTCAGCGTAGGTCATTGGCAGGGGGTCAAAACGTCTCTCGGGCATCCGCTGCCTTGGCTGATATGGACGTTGTTGCTGTTGTTGTTGTTGTTGTCTCGGTTGTTGCGGAGGTTGACGTTGCTGAGGCGCAGGAATGGTCACTGCAGCAACCTGTCTGTACTGATTTCTGTTCTGACCCCGACGGTGTTGAATAGCATTAGTTTCTCCTTCTCTACGGCGAGGTGCCCCAAAGAAAGGTTTCTTGGATGAAGAGGAACCAGCATCATTGATCTTCCCGGCCTTGATCAAACTCTCAGTCCTTTCACCACAAATGACCACATCAGAAAAGTTTCCGAATGGGCAACTCCCCATTCGGTCCATAAACACTCCCTGAAGTGTGCCAATGAACATGTCTGTCAACTCCCTTTCCAGCATAGGGGGTTGAACTCTGGCCGCAAGTTCACGCCACCTCTGGGCGTACTCTTTGAAGCTCTCATTGTTTTTCTGACACAGACTCTGCAACTGAGTCCGACTCGGTGCCATATCCATGTTGTGCTTGTATTGTCTGAGGAAAGCTTCTCCCAGATCCCTCCAGCATCGGATCGAATCTCTCTTGAGCTCCATGTACCAATCCAAAGAAGCCCCAGATAGACTATCTTGGAAAAAGTACATCCATATTTTCTCATCGTCAGTATACGTAGAGATCTTCCGATAATATGCCTGCACATGGGTGCGAGGGCACGAAGTACCATTGTACTTATCAAAAGTGGGTGCTTTGAACTTATGGGGAATTCTCAGGCCTTCAACCAACCCCAAATTAGTCACGTCAAAACCGAGAGAGTTTTGACACTCCATTGCACGAATCTTCTCAGCCAGGGCATCGACCTTACGATCTCTATCCTCAACTCTGACAACATCCCCATCATCCTCACTCAGCAATGTGAACATGTCCTCTTGTCTGTCGACAATCGGAGCTGGATGACGGACCGGAGCCCGAGTGGCCCTAACATTGACAGTCTCTGCAGCAAGAGGCTGTCCATTGATCCTTATACCCCTGAGTTCATCTCCCACAGCATAGTCATGAACGGGAGCGGCAACAACATTCTCTTGAACGGGAATACCAGCAGGTGAACCACGGTTAGACGCCTGAATAACCGTCTCTTGTCTCTGAACCAAAGCTCGGAGCTCCTCCTGACCTTGAGCAACCCCTTGCATCATCGTCATGAATTGGGCCATGTTCGCCCTCATCTCAGCCAACTCATTCTGAACCTGATCCATACTTCTTTGTTGATTGAGTCTGGTGGAATACCGATGCGGTCTCTGATCAGCTATCCTGCCTGACACAGGAACCAGAGTGAGAAGTCCGAACTAGAACACCTGTTATGCAATATGAGTATGAGTATGATGCTAATGCATATGATGCACATGAAATGATCATTTCTCGGGCATTCAAAGAGCCTGATTCATCTTCGAAAGATGGCAACCTGCAGCAAGAACAATACAGGAGATACAAAAACAACATACAAAAGCATTGAGTACAGAGTGAAATAACAATCTCATCTATAAATGAGCAACAGGATCATACAACACAGATCCAAATATCCAATCAAAGTACAACAAATGAATCCCACCCAACAGGCCTGGGGGTGATTCTCAACACAAACATCAGAAAAATACAAGCTAAGACAAACGGCTTCCAGGAATGAGCGTCTTCAAGTAGTGACACTGGTCTATCAACAGTTCACACTCTAAACATTCTGGCAAGGGAGTGATCTTCTCCTTCAACTATCTTCTAAGCCCCAACACCTCTCCTCCAAGGTGGTTCTCTGATGCAAGTCTCTGGTCGACTTCCTTCTTCGGCTGGATATCTTTGTCTCTGAGTTGCTTCTCCAAGTCTCTGATCTTCTTCAGATAACCGGCCTCAACTCTCTGCAATCTCAAACACTCTCTGTGTTCTGCATCCAACCAATTCTCCATCTCTGAATAAGATCTCTTCTTACTCCTCACACTACCCCTATCTGCACTCTGGGCACCTCTGAGTTGATGAGTCAAGTTCAACCTCTCAGCTTTGGCTTGATACAACTCCATCTGGGCATCTTGCTCTTTCTCTCTCAGACGGCGATTCTTCATCAAAGCTTGCTTGTACTGCTCAGCAGGTACACTCTCAGCAAGAATCAAGGGTGGTTGCACTTGCAACGGACTCATCCTATCATAGGGCAACAACAAAGTTTCCACTCTCTTCTTCACCCAATCAGTGTAATCAGGCATAGCAATGGCAAACTTCTTCCCTAAGACAGATCCATCCTTAACACCAATAGACTTCCAAGCTCTCCTAATCTGCTCCAATCTAACAGGGTCGCTTCGCTTCTCGAAACACACACTCTCAGCTATCTCAGCTTCAAGTGGCTTTCCACTCATCACGAACCCTAACTGGCGAAGAGAAAGAACTGGGTTGTAATTGATGCAACCCCTGGTCCCCACAAGTGGCACGTTCCGGAATTCTCCACAACTCATAATAACATCCCGCACGTCCGTCCGGTAAGACTGCCATCTGATATCATATGAAGTGAGAGACATGACCCTCTGAGTCCACCTATAAGTGCTCTGAGCATCAACAAACGGTCCGCGGACTGGTAGGAGAGACATGAACCATCTGAGCAACAGTGGGAGACAGCACCTGATAGCTCCACCCTTACCATGCCTACTGTGAATAGCATAGTAAGTGTCATCTAACAGAGTAGGAACCGGATTCCCTCCAATGAAGATACAGACTGCAGCATAGTCCACAAAATTGGGCATACTCGGAAACAGGACGATCCCATAGATCATAACAGCAATCTGAGCATGAAGAGCTTCCCAATTCCCCTTATCTGCTTCTTCTCTAGCCACCCTCATCAGAAACTTCAATGGTAGACCCACAACATCCCCACTGGTCTTCCAACCATCACTGACCTCCTTGATACCCAAACGGAGAGCTCTGGCAACAACTCTGAAATCAACTTCCTTCGGTACGTCCAAGAAAGGAACCTGATGCTGAATCGGGACACTCAACAGAATGGAGTACTCCTCGAGAGTAGGCGCCAATTGGTAATCCTGAAAAGTGAAGCATCGAAGCTCTGGGTCATAGAACTGAAGAAGAGTCTGCAACGGCACTGGGTCGACTACCATCTTCAACAGCGTCAGAATGTCCCCATACTGATCCACAAACCCCTTCAGATGATCACTGGTCACAAGGCTACTCAACTCAATTAGCGACGTCAAAGGCTCACGGTGAAAGCTGTAGGAACAAGTCTTCGGCTTCGGCTCTGGGACTGTTGCCATCTCTATCAGTGAACAAGCTCTGGAATGTACCTGAGAAATGATATGCATGCAGAGATTAGTTTTTCTTTTCTTTTATTTTCCTTTTTTTTTTCTTTTCTTTTCCTTTTTTTTATTGCGCTTCTCTTTTTTTTTGAAAATAAACATGCTATGATGCAAATGATGCAGACAAGACTGGCAGGCTGTGCATCTCAGAACACAGGATCGGAGCTTCGGCTCGAACTCTGAGCAACAATTCATCTGAAACCCCAAAGTCAACTGATAAACTGTCATCTGAACCCAATCTGAGAAAACCGAGTCACCAACAGGACCACAAGTCATTAACCGGTCACCAACTGTACCTGTTAAAATGATCATTCCCTCCCCACTCACGGGTGTCATCTAGGCCAGGGTAAGGTCGAAAGAAACGCAGCATAAATAACCTTTCGCAGAATACCATCATATACACACCCGAAGTATGTAACGATGATATCCCACCAGGGTCTGAACTGCTCGTGATATCAATGTTCCGCTAAGTGGCGCATACCACCCGCTTCCCATGAATCACTCTATTCCTAGGTTTCCTAGATTTCACTCACAGTCTGGGTATTGGGCCTTTTACCTCGAGTAACTCCCACCCCAAACAGAGAAACACAGCCAGCACAGCAGATGAATATGAATGAATGCAAACATTAATGCAAACAATAAATGCAAACAATAAACAATGAATGCAATAAATAACAGCAAATAGCACTCAAAGCCCTAATCTAGAGAACGCTAGGAGAGACTCGCTTAGGGAAGATGGACCAGCAAGAGGTCAACTTCTCTAGTTTCCCCAGTAGAGTCGCCAGCTGTCGCATTACGCGAAAAACCGGCGGGAAAACAAAACAACAGAGCCGCCACCGTGCGTTATTTATCCCAAAAGAGGGAAAGGAAACGCTCAGAGTAAATCTGGAAAGAACATGGTCTCGCGACCAAAGAGAATGGGATCGGGAGTCGGTTATGCGAAGGGAAGGTATTAGCACCCCTACGCATCCGTCGTACTCGACGGGATCCACGCACAATAGGAAGGAAAATGGTTGCTAAAACACTGCTCAAACACACACACACACACTGGCTGAAAGAGACGCAAGAAAACAAACAAGACTGACTCGGCAGGATATCGCATCCTGGGCCTACTTAGTCTATCAGGCATAGACATCAGAGTCAAAGTAGTTCGAACTGGGGAAGACCCATGCTCGCTAGGATGTCGCCTCCTATGCATACGTATCTTCTTGGATGAAGAAGAATCAGAGCATCCGTAGCTCGGCTAACACGCACACAAAACCATACAGGCAAGGGCAAACATGGAACCCGAATGCCAATCGCTGGACTTACATCAGCTTCCGAACCAAAACACACCCACACTGGAAACCAGACGCCACTAAATGGACTTATACCGGACTCCAAGCACACAACAAGAGGATACGGAGTGCCAATAGCTGGTCTTACATCCATCTCCTGACTCACACAACACAAAACAAAACAGGCGCCCAGAGAGATCTGCTCATCTCCTGCCTACGTACCTCATTTGGCATGAGGATCAGGGCGATGTAGTTCCCCTCCGAAGGGACACAGGACTAGCCTAACCAGATAACAGAGGGAGACACAACTAGGGAGACTAACTCGAGCCTAGATGTTATCATGCAAAATCATCCCTAAGTCAAGGTTTCTAGCTAACTTGCACAGGGAGCAAGCCTATCTTAATCAACACAAACAACAAAGCAAACAATCATAAATAGCACACACTATATACAGACAAGTGGGGCTCAATCAAGGGGTTAGGCTGCAAGAGCAAGCCATCTGTATCTGGGTGATGTTAGCTCTTAACCTTGACATTGAGAGTCAAGGTGAAGCCAGATGAAAGGTGAGTGAAGATGAGACTTCACAGCTCTTATCCCTGGTCAGGGAGAGCTTCAGACAATGAAGTGTGGGTCCAGAAAGTGGGAACCCTTCTACACTTGCGACACTGACTCAACTGATCTTGGGTTAATGTCCACAAGGCATCAACATGTGATGTGAGCCAAGGGACGACTCAACAGAATAGCAGGAGGTGGACTACACACCTCTTGTGTTTGCCAATTGCCTTAACAAAGGTCTTTACCTGCTTGGGGACAAAAATAAACAAGCACAAACATTGCCTCTTAAGGAGGACTTCAGACAGGTGCCTGGCTAGGTAACAAGCCAGGTCTTCCAGACTACATGAAGAAGAAGGTGCTATACCTCAATGCAAATGCTATCAAGCAAAGCAATGCAAGTTCTCAAAGAACTATTAGCAACTAATGTACCTGAAATCAATCAAATATAGTCAGCATACCAATCACAAAGTCAAAACAAACAGCATAAGAACCAACAGACACACAATCAATCACATGTGCAAAGCACAAGCCCAAAAGCAAGTGAGTTAAGCATCCTACAAAACAAACAAGTTAGTTCATAACAAGCAACCAAACTCAATCAACTTGCATTAATCTCCTTAAACAGTAAAAATGAGATTCTCTGTATCGGGTCGAAACAACATCTTATATGATAGAATTAAGATATTCCTGCAAGGGAAAAATACCTTAATTGAATCTAAGACTCTCCGAGGATATTAGAGCAGTATCTCTAAAAAATCTGAAATGAGACTCTTCATATTGATGAAGCAGCATCTCAAACAGTAAAAATGAGATTCTCTGTATCGGGTCGAAACAACATCTTATATGATAGAATTAAGATATTCCAGCAAAGGGAAAATGCCTTAATTGAATCTAAGACTCTCCAAGGATATTAGAGCAGTATCTCTAAAAGAATCTGAAATAAGACTCTTCATATTGATGAAGCAGCTTCTCAAACAGTAAAAATGAGATTCTCTGTATCGGGTCGAAACGACGTCTTATATGATAGAGTTAAGATATTCCAGCAAGGGAAAAATACCTTAATTGAATCTAAGACTCTCCGAGGATATTAGAGTAGTATCTCTCAAAGAATCTGAAATGAGACTCTTCATATTGATGAAGCAGCGTCTCAAACAGTAAAAATGAGATTCTCTGTATCGGGTCGAAACAGCATCTTATATGATAGAATTAAGATATTCCAGCAAGGGAAAAATACCTTAATTGAATCTAAGACTCTCCGAGGATATTAGAGCAGTATCTCTAAAAAAATCTGAAATGAGACTCTTCATATTGATGAAGCAGCATCTCAAACAGTAAAAATGAGATTCTATGTATCGGGTCGAAACAGCATCTTATATGATAGAATTAAGATATTCCAGCAAAGGGAAAAATGCCTTAATTGAATCTAAGACTCTCCGAGGATATTAAAGCAGTATCTCCTAAAAAAATCTGAAATGAGACTCTTCATATTGATGAAGCAGCATCTCAAACAGTAAAAATGAGATTCTATGTATCGGGTCGAAACAGCATCTTATATGATAGAATTAAGATATTCCAGCAAAGGGAAAAATGCCTTAATTGAATCTAAGACTCTCCGAGGATATTAAAGCAGTATCTCCTAAAAAAATCTGAAATGAGACTCTTCATATTGATGAAGCAGTATCTCGACTGTTCGTCTGTTGGGGGAAATTTTAAGAAAAGACTCCTTTTGCGGGAGATATACTGGAAATGCTCTGCAGTGGAAAAGCTCATAAGAGACTTTTTTAGGGTAACCTCTGCTTGGGGAAGCAATGCTAGTAAAGAAGATGTTGGGAATATCATTATTAATCAAAAAGTTAAAAAATGATTTGTTGAGAAATAACCCTACGAGCCTATGTAGGGTAATAACTTCATTTGGAAATGAGGAATGTCCGAGACATATATGAATGACCTTGGATCCTAATATTTTATATTTGATTTTTGTATGATGTCCCACTTCAGGTGGAAATTCCATGCATGGGATGCATGCAAGTATGCAATTTTGCTGGGGATATTTGGCTGTGCATGCGAATGACTGTTGTTTTTTTTTTAAATTCCCGTTTTTGTGGGGAGTGTTATGCATGGGTATGTTGATGACTGGTACAGCTGTGTTTGATTAATCTTCTTGTTTGGCAGGAAATTATGCATGAAATGATGCATGTGATGCATGTGGGAATGCAACTGGGTAATTGGATATGCCCTGGTTAAGACATTTCGCTTTGAGGTATGATGCCAACAGTGTGGATTTTTTTATCATTGGGGCGATCAATGGAGATCAAATTTTAATGCCCCTTCTAGGTGGTTTTGGGAATATATTTGGGTTGTTCCGAGTCATTGAAGGGTTCAAACTTCTCAACACGCGATACTCCATCCATGATTTATCAATGTTTTTGTCGGAAATGTGATGGAGCCTTGCCCCGGTCTGGCTATACCATGAGTACATTTATGAGAGGTATGAATCAATAGTTGAAAGGAACATAATCGTCTGCAATCAGTCCTACACCTTTATGAAAGACAAGAATGAATCTTGGGGACTGAAGGATTCATCCGCATACTGTTTCAAAAGCAATTTTACCACTTTATTCAAACATGCGTTTTATTTTCTCCAATAGTTTTTAAAAGTGATGTTTATCAAAAATAAAAGGTGCTTCGCAAACAAACAAATAAAATAAAAAAATGATTTGGGCACACTTTTGTTGAGAAAAATTCTCTTTTATTGATTTGACCCTTAAATGGGTGATTATACATAAAGACGCAATTCCTTAATGAGGTAATTGCGGTGCATAGAAACAAAATGGCAATGAAAATTGAGTTCTTATTGAGTTTACACACTGCTATGATCCTTATGTCTTTGATAGCACGAGCACTTTGCTTTTGAAAAGTGAGGTAGATCGATTCTTTGTCTTCGAGGGTATGTCATATGTCTGTAAGTACAACTTTTTGCCTTGGAATTAATCCCTAACTTTTGCCTGGACCGCCCTTTCGGGTTTTCGATCCACCGGGATACCCATTTTTGCCTGAGTCGCCCTTTCGGGTTTTCAACTCAGCGGGTCAACTTCTTTTATTTTTATCCCTAATTTTTTCCTGGATCGCCCTTTCGGGTTTTCAATCCACCGGGATAGCCATTTTGTTGTGCCTAAATCTCCCTTACAGGTTTTCGATTTAGCGGCTTTTATTATTCCACTTTTTTAGGCGAAGTACTTTTTAACAGCATCAGTGTTGGTGGGAAGCGGCAACTCATCACCATCCATAGTAGCTAGAATCAGAGCGCCTCCGGAGAAGGCTCTAACCACCACAAATGGACCCTCATAATTTGGTGTGCATTTCCCTCTAGAGTCTTTGTGAATAGGCAAGATTTTCTTCAGCACTAAATCTCCTTCTTGAAACACCCTGGGACGAACTTTCTTGTCGAATGCCTTTTTAAGACGCCTCTGATAGAGTTGACCGTGACCTAACGCTTTCAAGCGTTTCTCCTCAATAAGGTTAAGCTCGTCATACCTTGATTGAACCCATTCCGCCTCGTCTAGCTTAGCCTCCATCAGGACTCTCATCGAGGGGATCTCTACTTCTATAGGGAGAACTGCTTCCATACCGTATACCAAGGAATAAGGAGTTGCCCCAGTTGAAGTTCGTATCGACGTGCGATAGCCATGTAACACAAAAGGTAACATCTCGTGCCAATCCTTGTACGTAACAACCATCTTTTGGATGATTTTCTTGATATTTTTATTTGAAGCTTCAACAGCCCCATTCATCTTAGGTCGATAGGGTGATGAGTTGTGGTGCTCGATCTTGAATGTTGCGCATAACTCATCCATGGTCTTGTTGTTGAGATTGGACCCATTATCAGTGATGATTTTGTTGGGAATACCATATCGACATATGATGTTATTTTTCAAGAAACGGGCGACTACGTGCTTTGTGACATTCGCATAAGACACGACTTCCACCCATTTGGTAAAATAATCTATGGCCACCAAGATAAATCTGTGTCCATTTGACGCTTTGGGTTCTATCATTCTAATCATGTCGATGCCCCACATATAGAAAGGCCAAGGTGATGTTATGATATTCAGCGAGGTAGGCGGTACATGTATTTTGTCATCGTAGATTTGGCACTTGTGGCATGTTCTGGTGTAATGATAACAGTCGCTTTCCATCGTCAACCAGTAGTAACATGCCCTTAAAATTTTCTTGGCCATGGCATGCCCATTGGCGTGCGTACCGAAAGAACCTTCGTGTATGTCCCTCATAAGCTGATCTGCTTCATGTTTGTCCATACACCTTAACAAAACCATGTCGTAGTTTTTCTTGTACAATACCTCCCCATTCAAGAGGAATTTTGATGCCAATCTCCGGAGGGTCCTTTTGTCAAGGCTGGAAGCCTCTGTCGGATACTCCCTCTTCTCCAAATACTATTTGATATCAAAGAACGAGGGTTTACCATCTGGCTCTTCTGCTGTTGTCAGGCCATGAGCAGGTTCATTGAAACGCCTAATTTCAATATGAGGCTGATGGTTGGGCCATATCAATTTGTACATGGAGGCCAGAGTTGCTAAGGCATATGCCATCCGATTCTCTTCTCGAGGAATATGAGAGAAAGTGATTTCGTCGAACTTTGGGAGTAGCTTTAGCACATAATCCCAGTATGGAATTAGGTTAGCAAGTCTTGTTTCCCAATCGCCTCTAATTTGATGTATGACTAGAGCGGAGTCCCTGAACACTTCTAGTATCTTGATCTTCAACTCAATAGCTTCTTCCAACCCTAGTATGCAAGCTTCATACTCGGCCATGTTGTTTGTACAGGTAAAACATAGCTTTGCAGTGAATGGTAGATGGAAATTCTTGGGGGACATCAACACTGCCCCAATTCCATGGCCTATTGCATTTGAGGTACCATCAAACATGAGCGTCCAGCCTGCTCTTGGCTCGAGGCTTTCCTCTAGTTCGGAGTCTTCAACATCCTTAACAATCATGATGTTCTCATCTGGAAAGTCAAATTTCAAAGATTGGTAATCCTCCAGTGGTTGGTGAGCAAGATGGTCTGCTAGTATGCTTCCTTTGATCGCTTTTTGTGCAACATATTGGATATCATATTCTGACAACAACATCTGCCATCGGGCAATCCTACCAGTGAGAGCTGGTTTCTCGAATATATACTTAACGGGATCCATTTTAGATACCAGCCAAGTCGTGTGAGTTAGCATGTACTGCCTGAGACGCTTAGCAGCCCATGCGAGTGTGCAACAAGTCTTCTCGAGTAATGAATATCTGGTCTCACACTCATTAAATTTCTTGCTTAGATAATAGATGGCATGCTCTTTGTCGCATTACTCGAAAAATCGGCGGGAAAACAAAACAACAGAGCCGCCACCGTGCGTTATTTATCCCAAAAGAGGGAAAGGAAACGCTCAGAGTAAACCTGGAAAGAACATGGTCTCGCGACCAAAGAGAATGGGATCGGGAGTCGGTTATGCGAAGGGAAGGTATTAGCACCCCTACGCATCCGTCGTACTCGACGGGATCCACGCACAATAGGAAGGAAAATGGTTGCTAAAACACTGCTCAAACACACACACACTGGCTGAAAGAGACGCAAGAAAACAAACAAGACTGACTCGGCAGGATATCGCATCCTGGGCCTACTTAGTCTATCAGGCATAGACATCAGAGTCAAAGTAGTTCGAACTGGGGAAGACCCATGCTCGCTAGGATGTCGCCTCCTATGCATACGTATCTTCTTGGATGAAGAAGAATCAGAGCATCCGTAGCTCGGCTAACACGCACACAAAACCATACAGGCAAGGGCAAACATGGAACCCGAATGCCAATCGCTGGACTTACATCAGCTTCCAAACCAAAACACACCCACACTGGAAACCGGACGCCACTTGATGGACTTATACCGGACTCCAAGCACACAACAAGAGGATACGGAGTGCCAATCGCTGGTCTTACATCCATCTCCTGACTCACACAACACAAAACAAAACAGGCGCCCGGAGAGATCTGCTCATCTCCTGCCTACGTACCTCATCTGGCATGAGGATCAGGGCGACGTAGTTCCCCTCCGAAGGGACACAGGACTAGCCTAACCAGATAACAGAGGGAGACACAACTAGGGAGACTAACTCGAGCCTAGATGTTATCATGCAAAATCATCCCTAAGTCAAGGTTTCTAGCTAACTTGCACAGGGAGCAAGCCTATCTTAATCAGCACAAACAACAAAGCAAACAATCACAAATAGCACACACTATATACAGACAAGTGGGGCTCAATCAAGGGGTTAGGCTGCAAGAGCAAGCCATCTGTATCTGGGTGATGTTAGCTCTTAACCTTGACATTGAGAGTCAAGGTGAAGCCAGATGAAAGGTGAGTGAAGATGAGACTTCACAGCTCTTATCCCTGGTCAGGGAGAGCTTCAGACAATGAAGTGTGGGTCCAGAAAGTGGGAACCCTTCTACACTTGCGACACTGACTCAACTGATCTTGGGTTAATGTCCACAAGGCATCAACATGTGATGTGAGCCAAGGGACGACTCAACAGAATAGCAGGAGGTGGACTACACACCTCTTGTGTTTGCCAATTGCCTTAACAAAGGTCTTTACCTGCTTGGGGACAAAAATAAACAAGCACAAACATTGCCTCTTAAGGAGGACTTCAGACAGGTGCCTGGCTAGGTAACAAGCCAGGTCTTCCAGACTACATGAAGAAGAAGGTGCTATACCTCAATGCAAATGCTATCAAGCAAAGCAATGCAAGTTCTCAAAGAACTATTAGCAACTAATGTACCTGAAATCAATCAAATACAGTCAGCATACCAATCACAAAGTCAAAACAAACAGCATAAGAACCAACAGACACACAATCAATCACATGTGCAAAGCACAAGCCCAAAAGCAAGTGAGTTAAGCATCCTACAAAACAAACAAGTTAGTTCATAACAAGCAACCAAACTCAATCAACTTGCATTAATCTCCTTAAAGCATTTGCTTCTTAACCTGAAAAGCAAACTCAAACATGAGAAACAAGACCACTAGGACAAGCCTAGGGTCAAAATGAGATCAAAAATCCAAAACAGCAAGTGAAAATTATCCAAAATCAAAATCAAACAATCAAGAATCAAACCCAAGTGGTTCCACATTCATATCATTCATCATTATCATTTCATGAAGGAAAAGGCACAACACATGCAATTTGCAACCTCAAAGGACCAAACAGAATGATCACAATCAAAGCAATACCAAAGCATTTCAATAAATCTTCAAAAAATTCATGATCAAACAACATCTATAACATGTCAATCATACCAAATTTCAGCTCATTTGGATCAAGGTAAGTAGGTCAATGAAATTCAGAAAGTCAACACAAATTCAAGCAAGCTCATTCATGGCATCAAAACAAGCATCAACTTCAAGCAATCATAAAACAGAGACAAATCATGATAAATGAATGGGACCAAAGCCAAGATGCACTTCAAGATGTCTACCATATACATGTCAAATTTCACATCTATCCAATTAATAACCAGAATTTCACAAATCAAATACAAACATGTCTCACAAATGGTCAACAATTGGTCAAGCCACAAATAAAATCCCAATCAAATAAGAAATGAATTCAAAAAAATCCATAAACATTCACATGTGTTCTCAACATTCACAAGTATTCTCATGCAAAAATCCAGCTCAATTCAAGTTCAACAAGCATAGAAAATAAAATCAAGAAGATGCACAAAGCATGGCATGGCATAAAATGTAACACATCTAAAGATCATGTCATAACTCTCAATCCAGAAACTCAAAAATTACAAACCACATATCAAAATGACCAGGAATGAGTCTAGTTTAAGCACAAAAATTTTCATGAATTTCTAATGGAGCATCAAGATTTTATGAGCAAAAGAGTGAGCATGGTGTACAAAAGGACATGTCCAAACAAACCCTAAGCATTTTCAAAATCTACCCGTGCACAAAATTATTAAAAATCACCATAAAATCCAGCACATGATAAGGAGAATGGCACAAAAAATTGCATCAAATTTGGATTAAATTTGGAAGAGTTATCATTTTTTGAATGCAAAAAGAAAATAAAAAAATGAAGGAATGATCATGGAAGAACATATGAACAATTGGAAGAAAAAATGCTAAGGCAAAATGAAGAAATGCACACACACGGAATCGAAGTGTGGCTTAGTTCAGGTGAGCGCGTTTTGGATTAAACGCTGCGTTCCAACTTATTACATGGCATATGGCTATTGGCTGCCTGGCGCAGTAAACACATATTCAAATGCAAAGCCAAGCAAAACGGATCTACAAGCACATGTTCTTCAACAATCAAGCTGTTCTTCATTCCAGAAATTCGTCAAGAACAAATGTTCACAAAACATGGCAAACTATACATCATTGGAAGCGTCTAACCAAGCACAACAATAATATCAACATGTTTTGACCTAATTCGAACTACACAGCATGAATCGATCCAAAGAAGTTTTGACATCAAACATTCAAATTCAGATTTCTCAATCAATACTCAACGAAATTCAATTCTACAAGTTGCAGCATGTTCTACAATAGGAGATCTACATAAGCCATATCACAATTTGAAGAATTAGAAAGTTTGAGATCCAACCTCTTGAAGTTGCAGTTGCTCGATTTGAAGGTTTCAAGGTGCCAATTGCAAAAACAGATGTTGAATGATGCTTAGGAAGATGAATAGAGTAAGTCTTTTAGCTCAACACGGCTCCAGCTTCAAGAATTATCAAACTGCCATGTGTAGCACCTCAAATTTGCACCTATCATTGTGCATACCATCTCATATTAGGTCATAACATATCATGATACATTGCATAGCATTGCATTGTCCCCAGTTGCCTCAAGAGCAAGCAAGCAAGAATTAGGTCAAACTGATCAGGAGGTCAGTCCATCAATCAAGCAAAGTTGTTTCTCACAGAGCAAAAGCCCTAGGGTTTGTCCATCAAGTTCACATGACCTGGAGGTCTTTTTGAAGTGTTCAAGTCAAGGGTGGAAGGCTCAGAGGTCAACAGTCAATGCATAGCCAGGCAAAAACCCTAGACAGTCAACAATCAGTCAAAGCAGTGGATGGTGGCCATTCTTGTGGAATTTGGGCACCATGGTCAATCATCAAGAGTCCATACAACTTAGGACATCATTTGAAATCGAGGTCTCAAGGAATTAGGGTTTGGAATTCATCAGTCAGTGCATAGACAGTCAGAAACCCTAGAAAAGTCAAAGTTGGTCAACTGTGGTTGATTCTTTGGTTCTGATGGATGGAAATGGTTTGAAGGAGCTTATTCATGTCCTAATAGGCCTCATGTGTCATGGCAATCAACATCATGGAAGAATTTGAAGCCAATCAGAAAATTTCCAGAAATAGAAAGTGGACCTGTAATTTCAACTGCCAAAAATAGAAACTTCTTGATCCTCAACTTGCATCATGACACAAGCTTCAAATGAATTTTTGCCCAACATGAAAGTTGAAGATCTTGTCTTCCCATTTTCAAAAAGTCCAAGAACTCTCAAATCCCATGTGTGGTTGTCAAGATATGATCAAATCATTTTCATCGATTTTTGAACTTCAACAAGCCATATCTCTCAAACCATAAGGCCAAATTTGGTGGGGTTTTTTCCTACAAACCACATTTTTCATCCTCTTTCCAAAAATATAAATTTCATGACCTAAAACCTTACCATTCAAAATGGAATTTTTGGACCTTTTCATTTAAATTCAAAGTTTGACCAAACTTTGACTTTTTGATTTATGGACTTTTTCTTGATTTTGCCAATTGGGAAATGTTTCATATCCTATTTGTGATTTGCTCCAAGCCTAAAATCATCATCATATCACCATTATACTACTATTTTGGACCAAATTGCAAAATGGACAAAATGTGCAAGATGACTTCAAAAAGCAAGGCAAGGTGCAGCATTCTGGTACAGACCAACAAACAGCAATTGTGCAAGCCACTAGCAGCCAATTTGCAGGCCCATTCGACCAAGCATGGCACCTCCATTTTCCACATTTTTCAAAGTTGGCAATTTGTACAATTGGTTTCAATAAGCAAGTACATGTTAACAATTGAGGTGCAGACCACAAACAGCATTTTGTCTGGCCATTTGCTGTCTGTACCAAGGCCCATTCGCAGCAAACACACCCTCCATTTCCCCACTTATGCATAATTAGCAAAATTGCATTTGTGATCATTTAAGCTAAACCAACTTACCACTTCATTAGCAGACCTTAAGCAGACAATATAAATGCATTTTTCTGTCACAAATGAACCCTAGACTCAGCAGCCACCAACCAGAAAAGCTCACTCTCTCACTTTTGCATTTTTTGGCCTTTGGCAATTTTTGCTCGAAATCTCCAAACAACTTGAACATTCCTTCATGTTTCCATCATCTAACCACCATTAAGAGTCATTTCTAAGCATAAGATACTGACTGGAATAGCATTTCAAGGCCTGAACTTCCATGAATCCAACAATGGTAATTTTCGGTTTTGGGGTTTCCAAGAGTTGCTGAGCTTCAAGCTACCCTCCAGCCATCATTCCAAACTAAGGGCTTCATCTGTTTGAGCTTGTAACCATCAAAGCAGCTCTGCTTCACATTTTGCTTCAAAAACAAGTAAGTTTTCCACTATCTTCATTCTCCAATCCATGCCATGTGTTAAGTAGGTCTTTGTATGCTTGTTTCAATGCACTTTATTTCATTTAAAATGGTGCTCTCATGAGGGAGAAATCTGAGTCTTCATTTTTGCATCCAAACCTATTTCCCATCGATTTGCTCACATGGTTGTGATTTCATGAAAACCATTGCTATATGATGCTTGTATTTAGTTTGATGAAGCTATTGATATGCATATGGTTGGTTTCTGAGCATGTTGATTCTTGGTGATTTTGCATGATGTTGATGAATGTTGCTGTTTTGCTGTTTTTGAGCTGCCAAGAAAATCTCATAAATATGCTTATGCTGTTGTTGGTGGGTAATGCATGAGGTTGTATGCTTGTTTGAATCATGTTGTTTGATGCTGTTGATTGTGCCTGCTTGAAGTTGTCTGTGTGATGATGAACATTGATAATGATGAAATACTGCTTGCTGTTTATGTGCTGTTGTATGATGTTGTTGCTGCTGTTATTTGAACCAAGCACTCTGTCCAGAAAAATTTCATGATTATGCTTATGCTGTTGTATGTTTGGTTGAAACATGTTTGTTTGATGTTGTTTGATGCTTGCTTGAAGACACCATGAACCATGCTGATAAACCCTGTTACTTTTTTTTCCAGAAATCCAGCTCATGTATGTTGTTTTGCTGTTTGCTATATGAGCATCATGAATGTGTGTTGCCATGTGGTTTCCATATTGTTGTTTGATTTCGACATAATGATGAAGTAGGATGATGAAATACCATGCTGTTTCGAAACCTAGCTCTGCCCAGCTTGTCCTTAAATCTTGTTTAGAATTTGTTTGGTGCTGTTGTTTAAAAGTTGCATGATGCTGTACCAATGCCATATTATTGTCTGATTTTGCTTGAAGTTGGTTTTATGAACATGAACTTGATGCTGTTAATGCCCTGCTGCTGTTTTGAACTTCCCCAGAAAAAACCATGTGAATTGTGTTGCATACTGTTGTCTGGTGGTTATGTGAACATTACATGAATGATATGCTGTTGTGTGTTTAATGTTTGGATTTGCTTGGATGTTGACTGAATGTGTATGAAAATGCCAAGCCATGCTGCACATGTCCTGCTGTTGTGTTTAAACCCTAAACTCATGTTCAGAAATTCTTGATTGTGTTTGCTGTTGTTTATGATGAGCACATGTTGATGATGATGAATGCTGTTGATTGCTTGATGAGTGAACATTGCTGAATGCTATGCCGTTTTATGCTGGTCGAGTTTGTGCTGATGTTTGAATGAAATGCCTTTGTCATGCTGCACATAAACCCTAGGGTTTTTCCAACTCAGAATTTTGAACCATTGGCCAAATTACTGTTTTATTGGCTGAGAGCCAATCAAAACATTTCGTTTTGCCTTGCCAAAACGCACAGCTTAAGTAAGTAAGCTCAGAATTACACAATTGCCATCGGTTGACTTTGCTTTGACCACATTGCCATGCCATTTTGTTCATCTTGCTTCATTATTTCACTCAACTTAAACAATTCATTTTTAATTCAAATTTCATCCAAAAATTATGAAATTTTTTCCTCATGTTCATGAATGTGTCCTCTATTTTATTGTGAATTTTAATTAATTTTTCAGTGGCTGGATTTTAAATGGTAATTATTTTCCCAACATGTGTGCATAAATGATACCCTTTGCCATTTCAATTGTGAAATTGTCATGTTGTATCCAATGAGCCTGAAATTTTTTGTGGTGAAACTAGACACATTGACCTTCATTTTGGTATAAAGTTTGTGCATTTATCATTTGTGGATTGAGAGTTATGATTTTCTGAAGTTATGTGTTACATTTGGTGTTATACCATGATCATGTATTTTCCCAATTTTTGTTCACATGCTTCCACTTATCCAATTGACCTCAAATTTTGCATGAATCATCTATTATATGTCTAGTTTGTATATGAATTTTCTTGGAATTAATCATGCTGTTTTCCATTTGATTGAGAATTTTCTTCCATATTTGGTCATTTGTTGACTTTTTGTGCTATGCCTTGCCAAATCTTTTGTGAAATTCTCAAATCTTATTGTATGATCATGAAATTTCATATGTGATAACTAGACATCTCAAGCTCTGCATTGGTGTTAATCTCATTCATTTCTCTTCTGTTTTCAAATTGATATGATTTTTTGAGGTTGACCCATGTTTGTTGACTTTCACCATGCTTACTTGAATTTGGTTTGACTTCATAATTTTACTTGACTGCCTTCCTCTCATCCAAATGCTATGAAATTTTACATGTCTACCATGCTAGATGTTAGGATTGAGTGTGATTTATTTCATGATTTTTGAGATTGTTTGAGTTGATTTTTGAATGAGGTCTTGCTGTCGACCTTTTGTATGCTTCTCTTGCCATGCTTTGCATTCATTTGTGTATGAAATGACCATGATGCATGATATAATTATGAATCCAATTGAGAATGCTTCTTGAATGTTTAGACTTGGTTTGGGTTGACTTTTCCTTGCTGCCTTGACTTTTTCTTTCACCTTTGACCCTAGGCTAGTCCTAGTGGTCTTCTGAGCTTATGTTGAGTTCATCTGTTTCAGGTTAAGCACCAATGCCTTGAGGATCATTCTAATGTGCTTAAGTTGAATTGTTTATATTGTGCTAACCTTTGTTTTGTAGGTTGACTCATGTAACTTGAGTCTTTGTGCCTTGCACAATTGGTCCCTCTGTGGTTGACTATTAGTTCATTTCCTTTTGATTTTGACTGTTGAGCTGTTTACTAATTGGTTTGACTTTTTCAGGTACTTTAGTTGCTTAAGTTCTCTGAACTTGCTTGCTTTGCTATTTAGCATTTGCTTTGAGGTATAAACATTTCTTCTTCATGTAGTCTGGAGACCCGGTCTGTTATTTGGCCGGGCAAACTGTCTGAAGTCCTCCTTAAGAGGCAATGCCTGTGTGTGTTTAAAATTGTCCCAAGCAGGAAAAGTCCTCATTTGAGGCAATTGGTGGAAGGTAGGGATAAGCAATCTATCCCCCACTACTCTTGTTGTGTCATCCCTCTGCTCACACTGCTGTGTGTTGATGCATTGGGATACAAACCCAAGATCTTGTACAAAGTGTACAGTGTCAGAGTCTTCGAGTATAGAAGGGTTCCCACTTTCTGGACCCATGCTCATTTGTCTATTAGCTCTCCCTGGCCAGGGATAAGAGCTGTGAGGTCTCATCCTCACTTCATCCTTTCATCTGCTTCACCTTAGCCTCTCAATGGCAAGGTTAAGAGCACACTTACCCCATTCCAGTTGGCCTTAGTACCTAACCTTTGATGTTTGAGCCCCCTTTGTTGGTGTGTTTATTTTATGCTGTATGTGTTTGTGATTGCTTTGTTTGCCTCTTTAGGTTTTAGTTCTGCTTGCCCTTGTGCAATAGGTTTGCGCTTGACTTGCTTCCTGTGCAAGTCAAGTCTGTGTGGCTTAACCCTTGTGTGAGCCATGTTTAGAGCTGTTCGGCCGAACTACGGCAACTCTGATTCTCACGTTCAGGTGAGATACGTAGGCACGAGACGCGATGTCTTGCCGAGTTTTGACTAACCACTAACACTAACTCTTTTCTCTCACCCCTGTGTGATTGAGATCTCTCCTTTCTCTCGCCCTCGTTGCGATTGAGACCTCCCCTTTCTCTTGCCCTAGTTGCAATCGAGACCCTTGCTTCCTGTGCAAGCCGTGTCTAGGATAGGTTGGCCCGTGTGCCATTTAGCTAGAAACCTTAACTTAGGGTTGACTTTTGCATGACAACATCTAGGCTCGAGTCGTAGTCTCCCTAGAGTTGTGTCTCCCTCTGTTATCTGGTTAGGCTAGATCCTTGTCCCTGCGTAGGGGAACTACATCGCCCTGATCTTCACACCAGATGAAGTATGTAGGCAGGAGATTGAGCTGATCTCTCCGGGCGCCTTTTCTTTCTTTTGTGTGTGTTGTTTGACCTTTGCTAAGCTCGAGTCCCCGTACTCCTTAGCATTTGCTGTCTGTTTGCTTGTGTTTGACAGTTATAGGCTGAGTCCCCGACTCCCTATCTATCTGTTGCGTTGTTTAGGTTCGGATGTCAATGTAAGTCCAGTGATTGGCATTTGGGCTCCACGTTTGCCTCTTTGCGTGTGTCTTGGTTCGGATGCTGACATAAGTCCAGTGATTGGCAGTCGGGCTCCCCGTTTGCCTGTGTTTTGTTTGTTTGCGTGCGTGTCAGCCGAGCTACGAATGCTCTGATTCTTCTCTCGTCCGAGAAGATACGTATGCATGGGGTGCGATATCCTAGCGAGCATGTGTCGTTTCCCCAGTCCGAACTACTTCGACTCTGATGTCTATGCTTGATAGACTAAGTAGGCCCAGGATACGATATCCTGCCGAGTCAGTTTCAGTCAGTTTCTTTTGTCTCTTTCAGCCAGTTGTGTGTGTGAGTTTTGAGCAGTGTTTAGCAACCAATATTTTCCTTCCTTTTGTGCGTGGATCCCGTAGAGTACTACGGATGCGTAGGGTGCCTAACACCTTCCCTTCGCATAACCGACTCCCGAACCCATCCTCTTTGGTCGCGAGACCATGTTCTTTCCTAGGTTTACTTCGAGCGTTTCCTTTCCCTCTTTTGGGATAAATAACGCACGGTGGCGGCTCTGTTGTTTCTTTCTTTTCCCGCCGGTTTTTCGCGCGATGCGACAGCTGGCGACTCTGCTGGGGATATAGAGAAGTTGACCTATGCTGGTCCATCTTCCCTGAGCGAGTCTCTCCTAGCGCTCTCTAGGATTAGGGTTTTGGTTGCTTTCTGCTTGTTGTATTTTATTGCATTCATTATATATATGTACATTTATTTGTTTGCATTGATTGTGTGCATTGATGTTTGCATTCATATTCATTATTCATTACTGGCTGGCTGTCTGTTTTTCTCTGTGTGGGGGGGGAGTCAGTTGAGGTAAAAGGTCCAATACCCAGACCATGAGTGCAATCTAGGATACCTAGGAATAGAGTGATTCATGGGAAGCGGGTGGTGTACGCCACTTAGCGGAACATTGATATCACGAGCAGTTCAGACTCTGATGGGGTATTATCGGTGCATACATCGGGTGTGCACAGGATAATATTTCTTGAAAGGGTTGTTTATCCTGCGTTTCTCTCAGCCTCACCCTGGCCTAGACTACACCCGTGAGTGGGGAAGGGTTATTCATTACAGGTACCGTTGGTGACTCGGTTCTGTTGGTGACTTGGTTCTGTTGGTAACTCTAGTTCAGACGACAGTTTTCAGTTGACCTTAAGTTGGATTTATGTTCCGATTTTGGCTAAAGTTTCAACCCAGCAATCAGAGTTTGCGCAACCAGCCAGTCCAGTCTGCATCATGTGCATCATAGCATATTTATTTTTCAAAAGAAACGCATTAAAAAAAAAGTGAAAAAAAAAGAGAAAAAAAGAAAAAGAAAAAAGAACTAATCTCTGCATGCATATCATTTCTCAGGTACATTCACGAGCTTTCCTACTGATAAAGATGGCGACAGTCCCAGAGCCGAAGCGGAAGACCTGTGTCTATGTTTTCCATCGTGAGCCGTTGACTCCACTAGTCGAGTTGGGGAGCCTTGTGATAGGTGACCGTCTGAGGAGTTTTGTTGGGCAGTATGGAGATATCTTGACATTGTTGAAGACAGTAGTGGATCCAGTACCTCTGCAGACGCTACTTCAGTTTTATGATCCAGAGCTCAGATGCTTCACCTTCCAGGATTATCAGCTTGCACCTACCCTTGAGGAGTACTCTATCCTGTTGAGTATCCCTATTCAGCATCAGACTCCCTTCTTGGACGTCCCAAAGGAGGTCGACTTCAGATTGATTGCCAGAGCTCTCCGGTTGAGCGTCGAGGAGGTTGGTAAGAATTGGAGGCCCTGTGGGGAAGTAGTAGGTCTGCCTTTGAGGTTTCTGTTGAGGATTGCCAGAGTTGAAGCAGATAAGGGGAATTGGGAAGTTTTTCACGCACAGCTAGCTGTCATGATCTATGGGATCATCCTATTTCCCAGTATGCCGAACTTCATAGACCATGCTGCCATCAGCATCTTTATCAGAGGGAATCCAGTCCCTACCCTCCTTGCTGATACTTACTATGCCATCCACAGTAGGCATGGTAAAGGTGGAGCCATTAGATGCTGCTTACCTCTTCTGTACAAGTGGTTCATGTCGCTTCTGCCAGCCAGTGGACCATTTGTAGATACCCAGAGCACTCTGAAGTGGACTCAGAGGGTCATGTCGCTCACTTCCTACGACATCAGATGGCAGTCATACCGAATGGACGTGAGGGATGTTATCATAAGATGTGGAGAATTCCCGAACGTGCCACTTGTGGGGACCAGGGGTTGCATCAGCTACAACCCAGTTCTCTCCCTTCGCCAGTTAGGGTTTGTTATGAGTCGAAGACCTCTCGAAGCCGAGATAGCTGAGAGTGTGTATTTTGAGAAGAAGGATGACCCTGTTAGGCTGGAGCAGATAGGGAAGGCCTGGAGATCAGTTGGAGTAAAGGATGGGTCCATCTTGGGGAAGAAGTTTGCCATAGCCATGCCCGATTACACTGATTGGGTAAAGAAGAGAGTGGAAACTTTGCTGTTACCCTACGATAGGACGGAATCATTGCAAGAGCAACCACCCGTGATCCTTGCGGATAGTGTGTCTGCTGAGCACTATAAGCAAGCCCTGATGGAGAGTCGGCGTCTGAGGGAGAAGGAGCAAGACACTCAGATGGAGTTGTACAAAGCTCAGGCTGATAAGCTGCATTTGGCCCATCAACTCAGGGAAGTGCAAGGAGAGGATGCTAGCAGAGCGAGGGGGAAAAAGAGGTCGTATGAGGAAATGGAGTCCCTGATGGATGCAGAACATAGGGAATGTCTGAGACTGCAGAGAGCAGAGGTCGGTTATCAAAAGAAAATCAGAGACTTGGAGAAGCAACTCAAAGACAAAGACAATCAGTTGAAGAAGGAGATGGAGTTGAGACAGAAGTCAGAGGAGTATCTTGGAGGAGAAGTCTTGGAGCTGAGGAGACAGTTGAAAGAGAAGATCACTCCGCTACCAGATTGTTCAGAATGCTCACTGTTGATAGACCAGTGTCATTACCTGAAGACCCTCATCCCTGAAGACCGTCTGCCTTAGACTGTATCTTTGTATTTTGTTGCTGAATCACCTCCAGGCTTGTTGGATGGGATTCATTTGTGTGTAATCCATCTCTTGGATCTTTATTGTTGAGAATCACCACCAGGCTTGTTGGATGGGATTCTCTTTTCTTTGTACTCTGTTTTCGAACATTCAGTTGTATGACTTCTTTTGTACCCTTATTCATATATAAGGCTGTTGATTTTCTCTGTTGCTCTCATTTTTCCCTGTATTCTGTTTATCTCTTTCTTGTTGCTGCAGGTTGCCATCTTTTTCAAGATGAGTCAGGCTCCTTGAATGCCTGAGAAATGAGCATCTCATGTGCATCATGCATATCATTAGACATCATAATCATATCATTTGCATAACAGGTGTTCTTGTGCAGTCTTCTCACTGTGGGTTCCTGTGTTCAGGCAGGATAGCTGATTCAAGACAACACCGCTACTCAACGAGGCTCAACCATCAACGCAACATGGATCAAGTACAAGCCGAGTTGGCAGAGATGAGGGCAAGCATGGCCCAATTTATTCATATGATGCAAGGGGTCGCACAAGGCCAAGAAGAGCTACGAGCAATGGTCCAGAGGCAAGAAGCTACATTGCCACCGCCCAACCAGCCTCTGCAAGAAGGAAACCCAGTTCCTGAGGTCCCTGCTGCTGCTATTCCCATCAACAACTACGCTGTGGGTGAAGAGTTGAGGGGTATCCGAGTCGACGGTCAACCGATTGCTCCGGATGTTGTTAGTCCCAGAGTCATCCATGCTCCGGTCCGTAACAGAATTCCAATTGTTGACAGACAAGAGGATTTGTTTACTATGCTCAGCGAAGACGACAACATGTTGGGTAGAAATGATGCGAGAGATCGCAAAGTGGAGGCCCTTGCTGAGAAAATCAGGGCAATGGAATGTCAAAACTCCCTCGGTTTTGACGTTACGAACATGGGATTGGTTGAAGGACTTAGAATCCCGCACAAATTCAAGGCGCCGTCATTTGATAAATACAACGGTACCTCCTGCCCTCGCACCCATGTGCAGGCATACTATAGAAAAATATCCGCATACACTGACGATGAGAAAATGTGGATGTATTTCTTCCAGGATAGTCTATCTGGGGCATCCTTGGACTGGTATATGGAATTGAAGCGGGATTCAATTCGGTGCTGGAGAGACCTGGGTGAGGCGTTCCTCAGGCAGTATAAGCACAACATGGACATGGCTCCGACCCGAACTCAGTTACAAAGCTTATGTCAGAAGAACAACGAGAGCTTCAAAGAGTACGCCCAGAGATGGCGCGAACTAGCTGCGAGAGTTCAACCCCCTATGCTGGAAAGGGAGTTGACTGACATGTTCATTAGCACTCTGCAAGGTGTCTACATGGACCGGATGGGAAGCTGCCCATTCGGAAGTTTTTCTGACGTCGTTATCTGCGGCGAAAGAACTGAGAGTCTAATCAAGGCTGGGAGGATCCATGATGCTGGTTCCTCATCTTCTTCAAAGAAACCCTTCTCTGGGGCACCTCGCCGTAGAGAAGGAGAAACCAATGCTGTACAGCACAGAGGGAGTGCATACAGAGCCAACAACAGGGACCAGTATCGTCCAATCGCCGCAGTGACCATTCCTGCGCCTCAACCGCGTCCACAACAACAAAGAGTTCAACAACAACGACCTCAACAACCGCAACAACAACAACAACAACAACAACAACAACGACCTTTTCAGCAGAGACAGAGATTGAATCCTGATAGGAGATTTGATCCTTTGCCTATGTCTTACGCAGAGCTACTACCCGAGCTACTCCGGTTAGGGTTTGTAGAGTTGCGTACGATGGCAACTCCTACCGTGCTGCCACCCGGCTATGATGCCAATGTAAGATGTGACTTTCACTCTGGGGCACCAGGCCACCATACTGAAAGATGCCGGGCGTTTCAGCACAAGGTCCAGGACTTGATTGATTCCAAGGCAATCAACTTCTCTCCGGTTCCGAATGTGGTAAACAATCCTATGCCACAGCATGGAGGGCATAGGGTTAATAACATTGAAGATGGGGAAGCTGAAGACCTAATCGTAGATGTTGAAGATGTTCAGACGTCTTTGTTGGTCGTCAAGGGCCGATTGTTGAAGGGGGTTGTTGACCCAGGTTGTTCAGAAGATTGTGTGGGTTGTTCAGAATCTACCAACGGTTGTGACCAGCTGAGGGCTGGAATTCAGAGTCTGATGGATGAGGGCTGTTTGCAGTTCAGCCGTGCTACCAGAGATAATGGGGCAGTGTCTACTGTCACCATTTTTTATAAACCGGCTGAAGGAAGAGGGCGTGGGGCTGTCAGTACACCCACCACCAGCAATACTCCGGTTACCATTCCTACCCCGGTAACCATCAGAGCACCTACTACTATTGTGGCGTCCGGCAGAGGACAAGTTGGAAATAGTAGAGCTGTTCCGTGGAGTTATGACAATGCCTATCGCTGAGATAGGAGGGCTGGTAACCAAACGAGGCCAGTTAACCAAGCACCGGTTACGATCAGTGCTCCTGTGAGGATCCCTGCTGTTACAAGTCCTGTGGTGGACAATGTCGGGGGACAGGGGGGCTTCACAAGGAGTGGACGACTGTTTGCTCCTCAGCCTTTGAGAGATACTGCTGCTGAGTCGTCTGCAAGGGCTAAGGGCAAACAAACGATGGTTGACGAAGAACCGGCTCAGAAGGAGGCTGAGGGTTCTTTCCAGAAAGATGTCGAGGAGTTTATGAAAATTATTAAGAAGAGTGACTACAAAATTGTGGATCAGCTCAACCAAACTCCGTCAAAAATCTCGATACTCTCCTTGCTGATGTGTTCTGAGGCACATCGGGACGCTCTGTTGAAGATGCTGAATATGGCATACGTCCCGCAAGAGATATCAGTCAACCAGCTGGAAGGTGTTCTAGCAAATGTGAGTACCAGGCATGGTGTAGGTTTCACTGACCTAGACCTAACGCCTGAGGGCCGCAATCACAACAAAGCCTTGCACATCACTATGGAGTGCAAAGGTGCTGTACTATCTCACGTGCTAGTGGACACCGGGTCGTCCCTGAATGTCCTTCCGAAGCAAATATTAAAGAAAATCGATGTTGAGGGAGTCGTGCTCACTCCCAGTGACCTGATCGTGCGTGCATTCGACGGATCCAAACGGTCTGTGTTTGGTGAAGTCACTTTGCCAGTGAAGATAGGTCCAGAAGTCTTCGACATCGTGTTTTATGTGATGGACATTCAGCCTGCTTATAGCTGTCTGTTGGGGCGTCCGTGGATTCATGCGGCTGGAGCGGTCTCGTCGACTCTCCATCAGAAGCTCAAATATGTCTGGAACGGTCAGATCGTAACCGTCTGTGGTGAAGAGGAGATTCTGGTGAGTCATCTCTCCTCATTCAAGTATGTTGAGGTGGATGGCGAGATCCACGAAACCCTGTGCCAGGCGTTTGAGACTGTGGCGTTGGAAGGGGTTGCTTGTGCAGAGCAGAGGAAGCCAGGCGCTTCAATATCGTCGTACAGGCAAGCAAAAGAAGTGGTTGACTCCGGTAAAGCAGAGGGCTGGGGCAAGATGGTTGACTTGCCGGTAAAGGAAGACAAATTCGGCATCGGGTATGAGCCTCTCCAAGCAGAGCAGAGCGTACAGGCAGGTCCGAGCACCTTCACCAGCGCTGGGCTGATGAACCATGGAGACGTCTTTGCTACTGATGGTGAAGACAGTGATCATGATTTGGATGTCTGGGTCCGCCCTTGTGCACCAGGCGAGGTTATCAACAACTGGACAGCAGAAGATGTGGTCCAAGTTACTCTACTGACAGAGTAATTTTCTTTTGTTTTTTCATTTTGCATGAAAACCCTACGTTCCGCCCAGGGCGTAGTGGTTCATTGTAGGGCCACATCATGTTCGCAATGTTTATAAATAAAGGACGTTTTTCAATCAAATTTTGAGATCTTTGTCTTTCTATTTTCTGTTTTTCCACTTTTTCAAAACAATAAAAATGGCAATGTTTTTTGTTTTTGTGACTTTATTGAAACCTTTTTCTAAAAAACAAAATATTAAACATGCAGAAATGATCTTTTGGCATCCACTGCGAACGACTCTGTTATGGCTCAGTATGATTTCAACAATCCCATCTACCAAGCTGAAGAGGAGAGTGAGGAAGACAGTGAACTCCCTGCAGAATTGGTCAGATTACTGAAGCAAGAGGAAAGGGTCATCCAACCTCATCAGGAGGATTTGGAAATTGTCAATCTGGGTACTGAGGACACCAGAAGAGAGATCAGAATTGGGGCCGCTTTAGAAGACTCTGTCAAGAGGAGGTTAATCGAGATGCTGAGAGAATATGTGGAAATATTCGCCTGGTCATACCAAGATATGCCTGGGTTGGATACAGACATTGTGATGCATCGGTTACCTCTCCGAGAAGAGTGTCCGTCAGTCAAGCAGAAGCTTCGCAGAACTAGTCCTGATATGGCTGTCAAGATCAAGGAAGAGGTTCAGAAGCAGTGGGATGCAGGATTCTTGGCTGTTACAAGTTACCCGCCGTGGGTTGCCAACATTGTTCCCGTGCCGAAGAAGGATGGCAAAGTCAGGATGTGTGTCGACTACCGAGATCTGAATAGGGCGAGTCCGAAAGATGATTTCCCATTACCTCACATTGATGTATTGGTGGATAATACGGCTCAATCCTCGGTATTCTCTTTCATGGACGGTTTCTCAGGCTACAACCAGATCAAGATGGCGCCAGAGGACATGGAAAAGACGACATTCATTACACCTTGGGGCACGTTCTGCTACAAAGTGATGCCATTTGGGCTGAAGAATGCCGGTGCTACCTATCAGAGGGCAATGACGACTCTCTTTCATGACATGATGCACAACGAAATCGAAGTGTACGTGGACGATATGATTGCGAAGTCGCAGACGGAAGAAGAGCACCTGGTAAATTTGCAGAAGTTGTTTGACAGACTGGTCAAATTCAAACTGAGGCTGAATCCGAACAAGTGCACGTTTGGGGTAAGATCCGGGAAGCTCTTAGGCTTCATTGTCAGTGAGAAAGGGATTGAGGTAGATCCAGCTAAAGTCAAAGCTATTCAGGAGATGCCTGAACCGAAGACGGAAAAGCAAGTCCGTGGGTTTTTAGGGAGGTTGAACTACATTGCAAGGTTCATATCTCATCTAACTGCCACATGTGAACCTATTTTCAAACTACTCAGAAAGAATCAGGCGATCAAATGGAATGATGACTGTCAGAAAGCTTTTGACAAAATCAAAGAATACTTACAAAACCCTCCAATCCTGATACCTCCAGTTCCAGGGAGACCACTGATCATGTACCTTTCAGTCACCGAGACTTCGATGGGGTGTGTATTGGGTCAGCATGACGAGTCTGGTCGAAAAGAGCATGCCATATACTACCTAAGCAAAAAGTTTACCGACTGCGAAACAAGATATTCACTGCTCGAGAAAACTTGCTGTGCTTTGGCCTGGGCTGCTCGCCGACTAAGGCAGTATATGTTGAACCATACTACTCTGTTGATTTCTAGGATGGATCCAGTCAAATACATCTTTGAGAAGCCAGCTCTCACCGGACGTGTTGCCCGTTGGCAGATGATCTTAACAGAGTATGACATTCAGTACACGTCTCAGAAAGCCATCAAAGGTAGTATTCTGTCAGACTATCTCGCCGAGCAACCGATCGACGACTATCAGCCTATGATGTTTGAATTCCCTGATGAAGACATCTTGTATCTGAAGACGAAAGACTGTGAAGAGCCGCTTGTCGAGGAAGGACCGGATCCTGATGACAAGTGGACACTGATGTTTGATGGGGCTGTGAATATGAACGGTAACGGTGTTGGGGCAGTGTTGATCAATCCCAAAGGTGCTCATATACCTTTCTCTGCCAGATTGACATTCGACGTCACCAACAATGAAGCTGAGTATGAGGCTTGTATCATGGGGATAGAAGAAGCCATTGATCTGAGGATCAAAACACTTGATATATTTGGAGATTCAGCTCTAGTGATCAATCAAGTCAATGGAGATTGGAATACGAATCAGCCACATTTGATTCCGTACAGAGATTACACCAGAAGAATACTGACATTCTTCAAGAAGGTGAAGTTGTATCACGTCCCCCGAGACGAAAATCAGATGGCTGATGCTCTGGCTACTTTATCCTCTATGATAAAGGTTCATTGGTGGAATCATGTGCCACATGTTGCTGTGAATCGACTCGAGAGGCCTGCGTATGTGTTTGCAGCCGAGTCTGTTAATGCTATTGATGATAAGCCGTGGTATTATGACATCAAGAACTTCCTCAAGACTCAAGAGTATCCTGAGGGTGCGTCGAAGAACGATAAGAAGACCCTGAGAAGGCTGGCTGGAAGCTTTTATCTGAATCAGGATGATGTGCTATACAAGAGGAACTTTGACATGGTCTTGCTCAGATGCGTGGATAGACACGAAGCAGACATGTTAATGCAAGAAGTGCACGAGGGTTCGTTTGGTACCCACGCTGGTGGTCATGCAATGTCGAAGAAATTGCTGAGAGCCGGATATTATTGGATGACTATGGAATCTGATTGCTTCAAATATGCTCGGAAGTGCCATAAGTGTCAAATCTATGCTGATAAGGTGCATGTACCACCAAGCCCATTGAATGTCATGAACTCGCCTTGGCCGTTCGCCATGTGGGGCATTGACATGATTGGGAGGATAGAGCCAACTGCTTCTAATGGACATCGCTTCATCTTGGTTGCGATCGATTACTTCACCAAATGGGTGGAAGCAGCTTCATATGCCAACGTCACCAAACAAGTGGTTGCTCGGTTCATCAAGAAAGAAATCATCTGTCGTTATGGAGTTCCCGAGAGAATCATCACTGACAATGGTTCGAATCTCAATAACAAAATGATGAAAGACTTATGCAGAGATTTCAAGATTGAACATCACAATTCTTCTCCTTATAGACCAAAGATGAATGGTGCTGTAGAGGCAGCTAACAAGAATATCAAGAAGATTGTGCAGAAGATGGTCGTTACGTACAAGGACTGGCACGAGATGTTGCCTTTCGCTTTGCATGGATACCGTACCTCTGTACGTACGTCGACCGGGGCAACCCCCTACTCCCTTGTGTATGGTATGGAAGCAGTCCTACCAGTTGAGGTGGAGATCCCTTCTCTGAGGGTATTATTGGATGTCAAGTTGGACGAGGCCGAGTGGATTCGTACAAGGTTTAATGAGTTAAGCCTTATCGAAGAGAGACGGTTAGCAGCTGTTTGCCATGGGCAGTTGTATCAGAGAAGGATGAAGCGAGCCTTTGATCAGAAAGTGCGTCCTCGGACATTTCAAACTGGCGATCTAGTTTTGAAGAGGATCCTTCCTCCCGGTACAGATAACAGGGGCAAGTGGACTCCTAACTACGAAGGTCCATATGTTGTGAAGAAGGTTTTCTCCGGTGGAGCCTTGATGCTTACAACAATGGACGGTGAAGACTTTCCTTCCCCTGTCAACTCAGATGTAGTCAAAAAATACTTCGCATAAATCGACCCGCTGGACAAAAAGAACAAAATAGTCCAGGCAAAAATGGGCATCCCGGCGAACCAAAAAACAGAAAGAAAGGTTCGGGCAAAAGTTAGGGATAAAAATGAAAAAATTGTACACCCGGTAAGTCGAAAACCCGCAAGGGCGGCTTAGGCAAAAATGGGTATCCCGATGGATTGAAAACCCGAAAGGGCGATCCAGCCAAAAGAGGGATTAAAGCGAAGACTACAGTCTGAGTCATCTGTACTTCGTCATGCTTCGTCAGCTGCCATCTCGAAAGATGTGATCGGTCCAGTCAGTCTTCTCAGAAAGCAAGGAATTGGGAGGAAACTGATGATCTATGAGTTATAACAGAGTTGGGAAATAGTGGATGCCGTGTTCACATTGCCATTAGGATAGTTTATTTTCCTTTTGTGCGCAATTACCTCTTTCTAGGAATTGCTTCCCAATGTATTTGCCTCTTCAGGCACATTTTCAATCAATAAAAGTCGTTATTCAGATAAATTGCTCTCCTATTTTTACTTTTACTGTTTTGTTTGCAAAAACGTCCGAATTTTTGATAAACATTGCATCTAAAAACATGAAGGCTACACAATGACGTGCAGAAAGATTAAAACATTTGAAAATCATTTTGAATGCTGAGGACACTTGACCGTGTCTTGTCCATGTACTCCCTGGGGCATCTGTTGTTCCAATTTGCAGGTCGTCACCTGTGAATATTTTCCCCAGTAGGGTCGTCACCTGTGAGCATTCACCAGCAGTGCTTTTCCCCAGACAAGATTATTCTCCTAGCTGGTTTTGTTTGAGCCTTCCCCAGTGAAGCAATTACTTCCTCCAGCAGAATTTATCCCACCAGTGGATTGGACAGGTTTCAGTAGCAGGTCGATACCTGCATCCCCAGCTGAGTTATTTCACTTATGAATTTTGTGGGTCGTCCCCGGCAGAGTAACAGATATTCCCCGAAGCAGAGTTCATCATACTTGAGGTTCGTATGAGCCTTATCCCCAGAGAGTTTTCTTGGTTTGTCTTCCCCGGCGGAATAGCGATTTCCTTAGCAGAGCGGTTATTTCCCCAAGCGGAATTTTTTGTGGATTGATGTGGGCTGTCCCCAGCAGTTTACCTTTGCTTTCCCCTAGCAGAGTTGCTTTATTACTCCCCAGCGAGTTGTCTTGTCTTCCCCTAGTGGAGTTGTATGGTTGGTTCCCCAACAGTTGTATTGTTCCCCCAGCGGATTTATCTTGAAGATTCCTCAGCACAGTCATCCTGTGTATCTCTCCCCGCAGAGTTCTCATCATATTGCATTGCATATAGTAATCATTGCATCCTCAAAACTGCGTAGCATTTCCATTCCAGATGGAGCATTACGCCATAGAAAATTCAAACATATGCATTCATGTGTTCGAAACCACATCAGACTGTATCCCCCGGCAGAGGCGGATCATCTTTATTCAACATCAGCACCACATCAGCTGCAGTTGCTTCGACAGTATTCAGAATTTGCTTATCCCCACAGAGGTTTATTTCCTCACCCGATGGTGACAGAGGTTTATTTCCTCACCCGATGGTGACAGATAGTTTGTTTCTCCCCAGTGAGATCCTCCAGCAAGTGATCAGTCTTGCCTTGACATATCTCAGTTTTGATCTTGTGATACCGGTAAGTGTCATGTCAGCACCCGCGTGTGTCTTCTTTGTTTTGGTGTCGGTAAACACCATTGCTTCGGTGTCGGTAAACATCGAGTCTCACCCAGTCATCGGTAAATGTCTGGTCATTTTTTGGTGTCGGTAAACACCATTGTTTCGGTGTCGGTAAACATCGAGTCTTTCTTTCAGTCATCGGTAAATGTCTGGTCATTCTTTGTTCTCTTGTTAATAAAATCAAAATCCCCAGAAGTCGTCGGTAAACGTCTTGTCTGGTATCACCACAAAGATTTTGTTCCTCTCCAAAGCAGAGATGCCATCGGTAAATGGCCCAGTTTTCTTCGATATCGGTAAATATCGAATTCCCAGTTGCAGCAGCCATCGGTAAATGGTTTTGCTAAATTGACATCGGTAAATGTCCAGTTTCTTTGAAGCCACCATCGGTAGATGGTCTCGCTTCCTTTCTACATCAAATTGTTTCCCAGCAGCCATCGGTAAATGGTCGTGCTGAAGTTGATATCGGTAAATATCAAGGTCCCGGTTTTAACCACCGGTAAATGGTTTTGTTTTTCAGAAGTTTGTTTTCCCCAGCCGCCATCGGTAAATGGTCGTGCTGAAGTTGATATCGGTAAATATCAAGGTTCCAGTTCTTCAACCATCGGTAAATGGTTTTCGCTTTTCTGAAGTGGTCACGCAGTTGTCATCGGTAAATGACGTGGTTTTCTTTGTATTATATCCAGTCGGTGCAAATTTCTACGGTTCTTTTGTATTCAATCCCTGTTTACCCTGAAAGTCTGACAGCCACTGCTATCATCCGTTCGGGTTCCCAGCTGATTGAATAGGGGCAGCTGTAGCACCTCAAATTTGCACCTATCATTGTGCATACCATCTCATATTAGGTCATAACATATCATGATACATTGCATAGCATTGCATTGTCCCCAGTTGCCTCAAGAGCAAGCAAGCAAGAGTTAGGTCAAACTGATCAGGAGGTCAGTCCATCAATCAAGCAAAGTTGTTTCTCACAGAGCAAAAGCCCTAGGGTTTGTCCATCAAGTTCACATGACCTGGAGGTCTTTTTGAAGTGTTCAAGTCAAGGGTGGAAGGCTCAGAGGTCAACAGTCAATGCATAGCCAGGCAAAAACCCTAGACAGTCAACAATCAGTCAAAGCAGTGGATGGTGGCCATTCTTGTGGAATTTGGGCACCATGGTCAATCATCAAGAGTCCATACAACTTAGGACATCATTTGAAATCGAGGTCTCAAGGAATTAGGGTTTGGAATTCATCAGTCAGTGCATAGACAGTCAGAAACCCTAGAAAAGTCAAAGTTGGTCAACTGTGGTTGATTCTTTGGTTCTGATGGATGGAAATGGTTTGAAGGAGCTTATTCATGTCCTAATAGGCCTCATGTGTCATGGCAATCAACATCATGGAAGAATTTGAAGCCAATCAGAAAATTTCCAGAAATAGAAAGTGGACCTGTAATTTCAACTGCCAAAAATAGAAACTTCTTGATCCTCAACTTGCATCATGACACAAGCTTCAAATGAATTTTTGCCCAACATGAAAGTTGAAGATCTTGTCTTCCCATTTTCAAAAAGTCCAAGAACTCTCAAATCCCATGTGTGGTTGTCAAGATATGATCAAATCATTTTCATCGATTTTTGAACTTCAACAAGCCATATCTCTCAAACCATAAGGCCAAATTTGGTGGGGTTTTTTCCTACAAACCACATTTTTCATCCTCTTTCCAAAAATATAAATTTCATGACCTAAAACCTTACCATTCAAAATGGCATTTTTGGACCTTTTCATTTAAATTCAAAGTTTGACCAAACTTTGACTTTTTGATTTATGGACTTTTTCTTGATTTTGCCAATTGGGAAATGTTTCATATCCTATTTGTGATTTGCTCCAAGCCTAAAATCATCATCATATCACCATTATACTACTATTTTGGACCAAATTGCAAAATGGACAAAATGTGCAAGATGACTTCAAAAAGCAAGGCAAGGTGCAGCATTCTGGTACAGACCAACAAACAGCAATTGTGCAAGCCACTAGCAGCCAATTTGCAGGCCCATTCGACCAAGCATGGCACCTCCATTTTCCACATTTTTCAAAGTTGGCAATTTGTACAATTGGTTTCAATAAGCAAGTACATGTTAACAATTGAGGTGCAGACCACAAACAGCATTTTGTCTGGCCATTTGCTGTCTGTACCAAGGCCCATTCGCAGCAAACACACCCTCCATTTCCCCACTTATGCATAATTAGCAAAATTGCATTTGTGATCATTTAAGCTAAACCAACTTACCACTTCATTAGCAGACCTTAAGCAGACAATATAAATGCATTTTTCTGTCACAAATGAACCCTAGACTCAGCAGCCACCAACCAGAAAAGCTCACTCTCTCACTTTTGCATTTTTTGGCCTTTGGCAATTTTTGCTCGAAATCTCCAAACAACTTGAACATTCCTTCATGTTTCCATCATCTAACCACCATTAAGAGTCATTTCTAAGCATAAGATACTGACTGGAATAGCATTTCAAGGCCTGAACTTCCATGAATCCAACAATGGTAATTTTCGGTTTTGGGGTTTCCAAGAGTTGCTGAGCTTCAAGCTACCCTCCAGCCATCATTCCAAACTAAGGGCTTCATCTGTTTGAGCTTGTAACCATCAAAGCAGCTCTGCTTCACATTTTGCTTCAAAAACAAGTAAGTTTTCCACTATCTTCATTCTCCAATCCATGCCATGTGTTAAGTAGGTCTTTGTATGCTTGTTTCAATGCACTTTATTTCATTTAAAATGGTGCTCTCATGAGGGAGAAATCTGAGTCTTCATTTTTGCATCCAAACCTATTTCCCATCGATTTGCTCACATGGTTGTGATTTCATGAAAACCATTGCTATATGATGCTTGTATTTAGTTTGATGAAGCTATTGATATGCATATGGTTGGTTTCTGAGCATGTTGATTCTTGGTGATTTTGCATGATGTTGATGAATGTTGCTGTTTTGCTGTTTTTGAGCTGCCAAGAAAATCTCATAAATATGCTTATGCTGTTGTTGGTGGGTAATGCATGAGGTTGTATGCTTGTTTGAATCATGTTGTTTGATGCTGTTGATTGTGCCTGCTTGAAGTTGTCTGTGTGATGATGAACATTGATAATGATGAAATACTGCTTGCTGTTTATGTGCTGTTGTATGATGTTGTTGCTGCTGTTATTTGAACCAAGCACTCTGTCCAGAAAAATTTCATGATTATGCTTATGCTGTTGTATGTTTGGTTGAAACATGTTTGTTTGATGTTGTTTGATGCTTGCTTGAAGACACCATGAACCATGCTGATAAACCCTGTTACTTTTTTTTCCAGAAATCCAGCTCATGTATGTTGTTTTGCTGTTTGCTATATGAGCATCATGAATGTGTGTTGCCATGTGGTTTCCATATTGTTGTTTGATTTCGACATAATGATGAAGTAGGATGATGAAATCCCATGCTGTTTCGAAACCTAGCTCTGCCCAGCTTGTCCTTAAATCTTGTTTAGAATTTGTTTGGTGTTGTTGTTTAAAAGTTGCATGATGCTGTACCAATGCCATATTATTGTCTGATTTTGCTTGAAGTTGGTTTTATGAACATGAACTTGATGCTGTTAATGCCCTGCTGCTGTTTTGAACTTCCCCAGAAAAAACCATGTGAATTGTGTTGCATACTGTTGTCTGGTGGTTATGTGAACATTACATGAATGATATGCTGTTGTGTGTTTAATGTTTGGATTTGCTTGGATGTTGACTGAATGTGTATGAAAATGCCAAGCCATGCTGCACATGTCCTGCTGTTGTGTTTAAACCCTAAACTCATGTTCAGAAATTCTTGATTGTGTTTGCTGTTGTTTATGATGAGCACATGTTGATGATGATGAATGCTGTTGATTGCTTGATGAGTGAACATTGCTGAATGCTATGCCGTTTTATGCTGGTCGAGTTTGTGCTGATGTTTGAATGAAATGCCTTTGTCATGCTGCACATAAACCCTAGGGTTTTTCCAACTCAGAATTTTGAACCATTGGCCAAATTACTGTTTTATTGGCTGAGAGCCAATCAAAACATTTCGTTTTGCCTTGCCAAAACGCACAGCTTAAGTAAGTAAGCTCAGAATTACACAATTGCCATCGGTTGACTTTGCTTTGACCACATTGCCATGCCATTTTGTTCATCTTGCTTCATTATTTCACTCAACTTAAACAATTCATTTTTAATTCAAATTTCATCCAAAAATTATGAAATTTTTTCCTCATGTTCATGAATGTGTCCTCTATTTTATTGTGAATTTTAATTAATTTTTCAGTGGCTGGATTTTAAATGGTAATTATTTTCCCAACATGTGTGCATAAATGATACCCTTTGCCATTTCAATTGTGAAATTGTCATGTTGTATCCAATGAGCCTGAAATTTTTTGTGGTGAAACTAGACACATTGACCTTCATTTTGGTATAAAGTTTGTGCATTTATCATTTGTGGATTGAGAGTTATGATTTTCTGAAGTTATGTGTTACATTTGGTGTTATACCATGATCATGTATTTTCCCAATTTTTGTTCACATGCTTCCACTTATCCAATTGACCTCAAATTTTGCATGAATCATCTATTATATGTCTAGTTTGTATATGAATTTTCTTGGAATTAATCATGCTGTTTTCCATTTGATTGAGAATTTTCTTCCATATTTGGTCATTTGTTGACTTTTTGTGCTATGCCTTGCCAAATCTTTTGTGAAATTCTCAAATCTTATTGTATGATCATGAAATTTCATATGTGATAACTAGACATCTCAAGCTCTGCATTGGTGTTAATCTCATTCATTTCTCTTCTGTTTTCAAATTGATATGATTTTTTGAGGTTGACCCATGTTTGTTGACTTTCACCATGCTTACTTGAATTTGGTTTGACTTCATAATTTTACTTGACTGCCTTCCTCTCATCCAAATGCTATGAAATTTTACATGTCTACCATGCTAGATGTTAGGATTGAGTGTGATTTATTTCATGATTTTTGAGATTGTTTGAGTTGATTTTTGAATGAGGTCTTGCTGTCGACCTTTTGTATGCTTCTCTTGCCATGCTTTGCATTCATTTGTGTATGAAATGACCATGATGCATGATATAATTATGAATCCAATTGAGAATGCTTCTTGAATGTTTAGACTTGGTTTGGGTTGACTTTTCCTTGCTGCCTTGACTTTTTCTTTCACCTTTGACCCTAGGCTAGTCCTAGTGGTCTTCTGAGCTTATGTTGAGTTCATCTGTTTCAGGTTAAGCACCAATGCCTTGAGGATCATTCTAATGTGCTTAAGTTGAATTGTTTATATTGTGCTAACCTTTGTTTTGTAGGTTGACTCATGTAACTTGAGTCTTTGTGCCTTGCACAATTGGTCCCTCTGTGGTTGACTATTAGTTCATTTCCTTTTGATTTTGACTGTTGAGCTGTTTACTAATTGGTTTGACTTTTTCAGGTACTTTAGTTGCTTAAGTTCTCTGAACTTGCTTGCTTTGCTATTTAGCATTTGCTTTGAGGTATAAACATTTCTTCTTCATGTAGTCTGGAGACCCGGTCTGTTATTTGGCCGGGCAAACTGTCTGAAGTCCTCCTTAAGAGGCAATGCCTGTGTGTGTTTAAAATTGTCCCAAGCAGGAAAAGTCCTCATTTGAGGCAATTGGTGGAAGGTAGGGATAAGCAATCTATCCCCCACTACTCTTGTTGTGTCATCCCTCTGCTCACACTGCTGTGTGTTGATGCATTGGGATACAAACCCAAGATCTTGTACAAAGTGTACAGTGTCAGAGTCTTCGAGTATAGAAGGGTTCCCACTTTCTGGACCCATGCTCATTTGTCTATTAGCTCTCCCTGGCCAGGGATAAGAGCTGTGAGGTCTCATCCTCACTTCATCCTTTCATCTGCTTCACCTTAGCCTCTCAATGGCAAGGTTAAGAGCACACTTACCCCATTCCAGTTGGCCTTAGTACCTAACCTTTGATGTTTGAGCCCCCTTTGTTGGTGTGTTTATTTTATGCTGTATGTGTTTGTGATTGCTTTGTTTGCCTCTTTAGGTTTTAGTTCTGCTTGCCCTTGTGCAATAGGTTTGCGCTTGACTTGCTTCCTGTGCAAGTCAAGTCTGTGTGGCTTAACCCTTGTGTGAGCCATGTTTAGAGCTGTTCGGCCGAACTACGGCAACTCTGATTCTCACGTTCAGGTGAGATACGTAGGCACGAGACGCGATGTCTTGCCGAGTTTTGACTAACCACTAACACTAACTCTTTTCTCTCACCCCTGTGTGATTGAGATCTCTCCTTTCTCTCGCCCTCGTTGCGATTGAGACCTCCCCTTTCTCTTGCCCTAGTTGCAATCGAGACCCTTGCTTCCTGTGCAAGCCGTGTCTAGGATAGGTTGGCCCGTGTGCCATTTAGCTAGAAACCTTAACTTAGGGTTGACTTTTGCATGACAACATCTAGGCTCGAGTCGTAGTCTCCCTAGAGTTGTGTCTCCCTCTGTTATCTGGTTAGGCTAGATCCTTGTCCCTGCGTAGGGGAACTACATCGCCCTGATCTTCACACCAGATGAAGTATGTAGGCAGGAGATTGAGCTGATCTCTCCGGGCGCCTTTTCTTTCTTTTGTGTGTGTTGTTTGACCTTTGCTAAGCTCGAGTCCCCGTACTCCTTAGCATTTGCTGTCTGTTTGCTTGTGTTTGACAGTTATAGGCTGAGTCCCCGACTCCCTATCTATCTGTTGCGTTGTTTAGGTTCGGATGTCAATGTAAGTCCAGTGATTGGCATTTGGGCTCCACGTTTGCCTCTTTGCGTGTGTCTTGGTTCGGATGCTGACATAAGTCCAGTGATTGGCAGTCGGGCTCCCCGTTTGCCTGTGTTTTGTTTGTTTGCGTGCGTGTCAGCCGAGCTACGAATGCTCTGATTCTTCTCTCGTCCGAGAAGATACGTATGCATGGGGTGCGATATCCTAGCGAGCATGTGTCGTTTCCCCAGTCCGAACTACTTCGACTCTGATGTCTATGCTTGATAGACTAAGTAGGCCCAGGATACGATATCCTGCCGAGTCAGTTTCAGTCAGTTTCTTTTGTCTCTTTCAGCCAGTTGTGTGTGTGAGTTTTGAGCAGTGTTTAGCAACCAATATTTTCCTTCCTTTTGTGCGTGGATCCCGTAGAGTACTACGGATGCGTAGGGTGCCTAACACCTTCCCTTCGCATAACCGACTCCCGAACCCATCCTCTTTGGTCGCGAGACCATGTTCTTTCCTAGGTTTACTTCGAGCGTTTCCTTTCCCTCTTTTGGGATAAATAACGCACGGTGGCGGCTCTGTTGTTTCTTTCTTTTCCCGCCGGTTTTTCGCGCGATGCGACACCATGGCTATGCTTGGATGCAACAGTTGCGATTCCTCAGGATTTGGCCAATGTTTTGTGCAACAGTTCTTCAACAATACCTGTAGAGGAATATCAACACAAGTACCAGCAAAGAGAGTGAAGAAATTCAATGGAAAAGTGAAAAAAGTTTGAAAAGAGATTGAGAGAATTTGATGAATTTTCTGTTTTGGATCTGAAAGAATGAATGTGATTATGTGTTTCTGTTATGCTTAAGGCTTTATATGATGTACTAATCCAATTTGTTAAACAAGATTAGCAAGAATGATGTGAATTAGTGAAATGCAATTTCATGTGATTTGGCAAATATGACCTTTTCCAATTATAACCAATGTAACAGTGCAAATGCAATGGAGGCAAGTCCAATTTGCTGTTTAGAATGTGTTGGAAATGGTTTGAAGTGCAAATGACATGTATTTTTCAAATTGACTATTTTTCCCACCAAAATGCAAAATGAACACTTGAAAAATGGACTTTTGCTATGATGATTTTTGATGAAATATGATTATGCATCATGAAAGTTCATGTCAAATGTGGTTTGCTCAAAAAAGAATCACCCAATTTGGCCTTTCCATTCAAAAGTTATGGCACTTTGAATTTCAACTTTTTCTGAAAATGATTTGATCATAACTTGCCAACCACACATGAGAAATGAGTGTTCTTGGACTTTTTGGAAAGGTGAGAGCAAGATATTCAACTTTCATGTTGGACAAAATTCCATTTGAAGCTTGTATGATGATGTAAATTTGAGGAGAAGAACTTTCCATTTTTGGCAGTTTCCAATTACAGGTCACCTGCTATTTTTGGAAACTTTTGATCTGACTTTATTTTCTTCAACCTTGATCTTTGAAATGTCAAATGAGACTTGTATGGACATGAATGAAGCCTTTCAAACCATCTCCCACCTTCAAATCCATAAAATCAGGCACAGTTGACCATAATTGACTTTTTATGGTTTCAACTGAAATTCAGCTTGACTGATGACTTCTGAGCATCCAATCTTTGGCCAAACCACTTCACAATGATCACATAATCATATGAACTTGATAAACCAACCCTAGGGCTTTGTCTCAATGGAAATTGCACATGCTTGCTTGATTGACTGATTTTCTTGACCAGTTGACCTAATTCTGTCTGAGGACTTGCACTTGGGCCAATGGCAATGCAATGTTATGCAGTGGACTATGTTATGTTAATGACCTAATGATGAAAATGTATATACAATGTTAGGTGCAAATTTGAGGTACTACACTCTTTTCTACCAGTCTCATCTTTTTTCCCCAATACACAACCCATGGACTCATCGAGCACAGTTAGATACATGATGAGAGGTCTCCCTTCGGCAGGGGGCATTAGAATTGGTGGCTCTTGCAAGTATTCTTTGATTTTATCGAAAGCTATCTGACAGTACTCATTCCACTTCACACCTTGATTCTTCCTCAAAAGCTTGAATATTGGTTTGCACGTTTCAGTAAGGTGAGAAATAAACCTGGCGATGTAATTTAGTCTCCCCAAGAAACCACGAACCTCCTTTTCAGTCTTTGGTGCAGGCATGTTCTGAATGGCTCGAACCTTGTCAGGATCTACTTCAATTCCCTTTTGGCTTACAATAAAGCCTAAAATCTTCCCAGATCGAACCCCAAATGTGCATTTATTAGGATTAAGTCTCAACCTAAACTTCCTCAAACGAGTGAATAATTTCCCCAGGTTGGTGATGTGCTCTTCTTCTGTCTGGGATTTGGCAATCATGTCATCGACATACACCTCAATCTCTTCATGAATCATGTCGTGAAAGAGAGTCACCATGGCACGTTGATATGTTGCCCCAGCGTTTTTTAATCCAAACGGCATTACTTTGTAACAAAAGGTGCCCCAAGGAGTAATGAACGTGGTATTCTCCATGTCTTTGGGATCCATTTTAATTGGTTGTATCCTGAGAAACCATCCATAAAGGAAAACACGGAGAACTTAGTTGTGTTATCCACCAATACATCAATGTGAGGTAATGGGAAATCGTCTTTGGGACTAGCTCTATTTAAGTCTCGGTAGTCTACGCACATGCGGACTTTTCCATCTTTCTTCGACACCGGTACAATGTTGGCAACCCATTGTGGGTATTTAGCGACTTCTAGGAAACCAGCGTCAAACTGCTTTCTCACCTCTTCTCTGATCTTGAGAGCCATATCTGGTCGAGTTCTTCTTAGCTTTTGTTTGACAGCAGGGCATTCTTCTTTAAGGGGAAGCTTATGAGTCACAATATCAGTATCTAATCCAGGCATGTCTTGGTATGACCAAGCAAACACGTCATTATATTCGTGGAGGAGCTCTATCAGTTTCGTCTTCACTGTATCTTGAAGCGCGACGCCTACCCTTACTTCTCTCTTATCTTCTTCTGTTCTCAGATTGATAACTTCAACATCTTCTTGGTGCGGTTGAATGAACTTCTCTTCTTGTCTGAGTAATCTGGCCAACTCTTCAAGGAGTTCGCAATCTTCCCCCACTTCGTCTTCAGCTTGGTAGATTGGACAATCAAAGTCATATTGGACCATAACAGTGTTGTTATCAACGGTCTCGGTGGTGTTTCTACATGTTATGATTTATGCAGTTTATTCAGAAAGTGTGTGCATAAAAATTGATTGCCATTTTCGTAAATAGATTAAAACAAAAAAAAGGAACAAAAATTTGAATGCAAAACGTCGTTTCATTAATGATAAAAACTCTTGAAAAAGATAAAGGAGGCCCTACAACATGCCACTGTGCCTTGGGCAGAGCACATGGTTTTATCTAAAATGATCAAATTACTTTTGAAATATTTGGGGAACTTCCACCGCCTTCTAGTTTGTTAGTTCTTCATTAGGTGCGGCTTGACGCATCCAGCTAGACATCCCCTCCTTGCGGTCTTCTTCACTGATCATTGCTACCTGCTTGCCAAAGATATGGCCAGCGCTGGTGAACATTTTCTCCACAGAATGAACCTTCTCTTTGTCAGTTTGGTTACCATCTTTGTATGATGATGGGTCATTACCCCAGGCCAAACTTATCTCGTTTCTCTTTCACTTCCACCACTTTGCCCCAGTCTTGAGCATCTTCACTTTCCATAACAGCTTTAGCTCCTCACCACGAGGCCATAGATGGTCCTGATTTCGGGATCTCCAAGGTCTGTTGGACGACCATCATATTTACCACTTCCAAGGATTGGAATGGTGTTTCAGTGATTTCACCATCTACGTCGATATATCGGAAAGATGGCAAGTGACTAACCAAGATGTCTTCTTCTCCTCCAACCATAATCATCTTGTCATTTGTAATGAATTTTAGTTTTTGATGCAGAGTAGAGGTGACAGCACCTGCGGAGTGAATCCAGGGTCTCCCAAGTAGGCAACTATAACCAGGATGTATGTCCATGACCTGGAATGTGATATTAAAAATAGTTAGACCTATCTTGGTTGGTAAGTCAACCTCTCCTATCACTGCTCGCCTTGAGCCATCAAATGCCTTTACGATTAGGGTGTTGGGCTTCATACTTATCCCTTCTATTGGAAGCTTTATCAAAGTTGTCTTCGGCATGACATTCAATGAGGAACCTGTGTCTACCAACACCCTTGACAGTATAGTATCTATGCACTTCAAGGAAATATGGAGAGCCTTGTTATGGTTCGTTACCTCAATCGGTAGTTCGTCATCATTAAAACCCAAGAAATTCCCAGTAGTCACGCAAACTATCACATCATCAAACTGTTCTATTGTTATGTCCTTGGTGATATGAGCGGCGCTCAATACCTTCAACAGCGAATTCCTGTGTGCTTCTGAGTTAAGTAATAGAGATAACATGGAAATTTTGGAAGGTGTTTGGTTTAGCTGATCCACCACCTTATAATCGCTCTTCTTGATTATTCTCAAAAACTCCTCAGCCTCCTCACGAGTGATAGCAGCTTTAGGAGACAGGTGCATGTCTTGCATTCCTTGATTAGGGATGGGGATCTGGACAGCAGCCTCCTTCCCTTTAGCTCTCTCAGAAGTATCAACAGTTCTTGGTGCGAACACTCGGCCACTACGCGTCATTCCTGCTGGCCCCACAATTGAAGTGACATTTGGTTCGTTGATCATTAAAGGTGTATCTTCTTGCCCCTGCTTAAAAGCTCTGGGTTGATATATCCATGGGACTGCCTTCTCATCTTTATATTCGAATGGTGTTGGGAACTCTATCACCAACGGGCTTATAGGTATTTCTACTTTGACCTCATCATAGGGGATATCTACCACGACTATCTCTTCCTGGCGCTTTCTCTTGACATGACAATTTATCTGTAACTCGCCTCGATCCATCATTTGTTGCACAAAACTCCTCAACTCATCATTGTTCTCTTCCTCAATCAGCTCTTCCGGGATCATACCACTTTTCAGCAATTACGCTCCTATCATAGTGATAGGGGTTTGAATCTCTTCAACCTTAAAGATCAACTTGCCTTGATCACTCTCTTCAATGGCACTGACGGAAGCATCCTTATGTGTCGGCATAGGGTTGGTGTTCACGTTCGGGCGTCTTGGAGTGAAAGAAACGGCCTTGGCTTCGATCAAGTCTTGTACCCGATTCTGAAATGCGAAACAGTTTTCCAAGGTATAACCAGGTGCTCCCACGTGAAATTCGCAATGGGCATTACGTCGTATCCAGGTGGATATGGAAAAATAGCTGGTTTTAACTCCCTCAATGTTAGAAGGCCCTCCTTTTGCAGATATGGGAATATCTGACTATAAGGTACTGGTAGAGGATCAAGTTGCCTTCTTGGAGGTCTTGACTTGAATTGTCTTGGTGGTGCGGTATTTTGCTGATGATGATGTTGTTGATGTTGTGGCCGATACATTTGTTGTTGCTGCATTGGCTATTGATAGGGTATGGGTACCACGGCGGCGACTTGGCCATATGAATCCTGTTGCTTCCCTTTATAGTTTCTGGACATGGCGTTTGTTTCGCCTTCTCTTTTCTTCGGGAAACCTCCAGAATATTTCTTTTGTGCACTAGGTGCTGTCACTGCTCCTGAAATCTTTCCATCCCTCAAACCCTTCTCTATGCGGTCTCTAATTGTGACTAGATGTGCGAAGTCAGAGGCTGCACTGCTCACTAATCGATCAAAGAATGGGTCCTTCAAGGTATCCACAAATATCCCGGTCATTTCCTTCTCGGACAATGGTGGTTCTACCTGCGCAGCCAATTCTCTCCATCGCTGGGCGTATTCTTTGAATGACTCAATCTCCTTCATAGCCATCCCTTGCAACTGCATTCGGTCGGGTGCCATATCTAAGTTGTATTTGTACTGATGGAGAAATGCGTCAGCCAAATCCTCCCAACTTTGAATTCGCCCCTGTTCTAAGCTCATGTACCATCTCAAAGATGCTCCACTCAAACTGTCTTGGAAACAGTGTACAAGTAGTTTGTCATATTCGGTATGAGTAGCCATTTTCCTGAAGTACATTACCAGGTGACTTCTTGGACAAGTCTATCCTTTGTATTTCTTGAAATCAGGGGTTTTAAATTTAGCCGGGATGACTAAATTCGATACCAAACGCATGTTCATGGCAGAAGCACCGAAGATATTATTTCCTTCTATGGCTTTGATCTTCTTTTCCAGGGCACGGAGTCTATCTGCACCAGGATCTGGAAGTATCTTAGGTTTTGGTTGATCAGGCATATAGAATGCATCATACTGGTCATCTCCAATTTCGGATCCATGATGAGTAAACGTATCAGAAGGTTCTGCACGGTCTCCATCTCATTTGCCTCCTACCGGTATCTGAGCCAATCTCTTCTTGGTGGGGACGTAACTTTCGTCTTGGGGATTCAGACCTGGCGCGCCATCATTCCTTTTTGCCCTAGCTTCTTCTTCCTCGCTCCTCTCTCTCTGAGCGATCGCAAGCATTGTCTCCAACAGCTAATCCATCTTCTCCTGGATCATATTGATGCATGTCCTCATGGTAACCTGGTTGGCCTTAACTTGCTCTATTGTCATCTTGTATTTGCTTCGTGTCTCGTATCGGTGTTGATTAGTCAGTGTGGCTGGATAAAGGGTAAAAAAGGTTGGGTAAGTTTTTTTTTTATTTTTATGAAGCATGATGCATAATGAAGATGCGAATGTAATGCATATTTTATTTCCGGGGAGTCATTCGAGTTTCATTAGTTGTTAGTAATTCGAAGAAACAAAAAAATACTTAGAATAGCAATAATGGAGTAATTTTTAAACGTCATTCATTCCAATACATAACATAGGGGTCCAAAAAGGTCATAGTTTAAAAGTACATAGAATACAAGACATGGGCAAATTAAACAGCTGGCTTTCTGGCCTGAAGCTCTTCTAGTTCTTCATTGAATCTCTTCAGCAACCCTTTACAGAGCAGAATGAAATTGATTATGGATGGAGGAGTGCTATCTTCTTTCAACTCTTCGACTGTGTCTCTCAACCTCCATGGTAGTTCTTTAGCCTCCCAATTACAGAATCCTACTAGCCCATCGAGTTTTGCACGAAACTTATCCCTATCTCCTTGTAAGAAGTCTATGGTCTTCTTAAAGGATTCATAATCTTCAATCACATAGTCTCGCTCTTTCAACCATATGGAGCTATCTTGGCGTAATGACTCTAGCTAGTTCTTCCAATAACTGACAGATTCCCTTGCATCTCTTACTTCTCGACACTTTTCTTCCCATATCAAGGGTGACACCTGTCGCATTCGCGAAAAACAACCGGTGGGAAAAGACACAGAGCCGCCACCGTGCGTTATTTATCCCAAAGGAGGGAAAGGAAACGCTCGAAGTAAACCTAAGAAAGGGAAAGGAATGGTCTCACGACCAGAGATTGCTAGGATCGGGAGTCGGTTATGCGAAGGGAAGGTATTAGCACCCCTACGCATCCATCGTACTCGACGGGATCCACGCTCAAAAGAATAGAATAAGGTTGCAAAAAAACTGCTCAAAACACTGCACAAGCTGGAATGAAATAACACAGGTGAAAGACGGAAGAAGATGACTCGGCAGGATGTCGCATCCTGGGCCTATGTAGTTTGTCAGACACAAACATCAGAGTCGACGTAGTTCGGGGAGATGGGGAACGTGCTCGCCAGGATGTCGCATCCTATGCATACGTATCTTCTCTAACCAGAGTAAGAATCAGAGCACTCGTAGCTCGGCTAACGCACGCCGAAACAAAGACACTGAAAAAGAGACGTTGAGACGTCAAACGAAACACACACCTGGAAACGGAATGCCAATCGATGGGCTTACATCCGACTCCACACAAAACAAACCAACGGGAAACCGAATGCCAATCGCTGGACTTATATCAGACTCCGGACAAACAACAAACACGGGAAACCGAATGCCAATCGCTGGACTTACATTAAACTCCGAACCAACAAACACAAACAGGAAACCGAATGCCAATCGCTGGACTTACATCAGACTCCCAACATACAAACACAAACAAAATAAAAGGTTGCCCGGAGAGATCAACTCAATCTCCTGCCTACGTACCTCATCTGGTGTGAGGATCAGGGCGACGTAGTTCCCCTTAACAGGGAAGAAACTCTCCTAACCAGAGACTAGGGAGATAACAAACTACTAGGGAGACTACGACTCGAGCCTAGAAGTTGTCATGCATACGATCCCTAAGTTGAGGTCTCTAATCAGAACCTAACTCGCACAGGAAGCAAGCTAGCTAATCACAGCAACAAGTAAGCAAGCACGGGTGTACAGGTATCACACACTATATGCAAACAAGTGGCTCATACAAGGTTGGGCTTTAGTCAAGGGGTCATATCAACCTCGACAAACAAGCCAATACTGGAAGGGGTGTCTGAGGGCTCTTAACCACTGACATTGACCGTCAGGGTGAGCAGATGAAAAGGTAATGAGGATAAGACCTCATAGATCTTAACCCGGACCTGGGTAAGCTTCAATCAATGAAAACGTGGGGATCCAGAATGAGGGACCCTACTCCACTTGACGGACTCTATATACCGGGATCTTAGGTTAGGTTCAAGAGCCTCAGCACGTAGTGCGAGCTTAATGAACGACTCAAATGATTAGCAGGGGATTGATTGCTAATCCTTTCTATCTGCCAATTGCCTCTTCACTTAGGAGGACTTGAAGTACATGGCACAAAAGTAAACAAACACAGTCATTGCCTCTTAAGGAGGACTTCAGCCAAATGCCTGCCAAAAGAAACGACGGGGCTTCCAGACTACATGGATTTAGAATGGTTACCTAGGTGGTATGCCAACCACAAGCAAAGCAAAGCTCAAGCAATGAGCTTAAGCGACTAATGTACTTGTAAGAAAGTCAAACAAGTCAATATCCACATTCAGACAAACCAAACAGTCAATCAACAATGTTCTATATGTACACAAGTCCTATTGTGCAAACAACTCAAGTGAGTTCATCACCAATGACCCTACAACACAACAAATGTTAGTTAATCAATGCAACTTGCATCTCAAGTCATGAGATTACATCAACCATTAGTATTGGAAGCTTGAACCTGAAATGCAAAGCTCAAAACGTGAGTACAACCCACTAGTACCAAGACTAGGGTCAAAGGCAAAGCAAAAAGTCAAAACAGCAACCAATATTCAACATGAAGCACATTTATTCAAGTAAGAACATGTCCTAAAAAGAACCAGACTCAAATCCTAAGGCAAATCCATCTAATGATCATGCTAAGGCAAAGGCATGCAATGGTGTCAACAATTGAGCATCAAGAAGAGAAAATGCACATTAAATCAGAAACACATCCGATAATCATGAAACTTTTTGTGTGATATCAACATGTTAAACACAAGCAGCATGCAAAAAATCAGAATCAGAAGAGCTCAATTGACCTAGAAATGAAAATGAACAAGATCCACATCCAAATGTGTGACACACATTGTCACACCATGCATTCATGTGTCCTAAACAGAGATGGAAAATGATAAAAATGCACAACCAAGCCTCAAAAATCATGTAACATGTTAGGAATCAGCATACCAAATTTCAAAGCAATTGGCCAATGTATGAGCATTTCACAATTAATTGAATGAAGCATGGTACATTTGCATACATGTTCAAACACACGTCTCAATCAAAATTCCAAAAATGATAAAATCAGGAAATGCACATAATAAAATAATAGACACTTCAAAGAACATGTGGCAAAAAATTTGGATTTAATTGGATTAATTTTCTATTTTTTATGATTTTTTGAATTTGATGAAAATAACATGAAATTAAATGTGAAGCATGGAAATAATATGAAATGAATTAGAAATGGCAATGCGTCATGGAGGATCCGAACACAAGACACTCAGGTCACAAAAATGCGCTTGAAAATGAATTAGAATTATGAAATGTATGAAGCCAGGTTCGAACCGGTGTGCTTAAGGCTGCAAGCGAGTTTCACACCAAACGCAACATTTAAAGCAATATGAAGAATAAATGGATTTTAAGAAAACGTCTACGCATGGGACTCGAACACGGTACAGTGAGGTTAATGGCGCATGTACAGTACAAATGCAGAGCTGAACCAGCAAACCCTAGGCGCGGCGGTTAGCGGTGGTTTCCACCGTCTTCTTCGTGGAGACAGTGGCGCTACAGTGCCTCATCAAAAAAAATCTCCAGAAACGCTTAAAAACTATACCAATCGAAAGCTTATTCAATGCACAATCCAAATCTAACATTGATTCAAGCTAAATCTCCATGGATAATGCAAATCGATCGAAAACATTTTTAACATTCAAACTTCAAATCAACACAACTCAACCAATTCTCATCCATTTTTCATGAAATTTATATCAGAATTCTCAGCATGATAATCTCTACAAGTCTATGCACATAAAAAGAAGAATCAAGAGTTTTGAATTTCCAACCTCTTGAAGAGCAGAATGAGGAAACAGCGTATTCAAGGCCTAGCAATGTCCAGATCTCCTCTATCACTTGTATATTGAAGCTTTAGGCACGAATTGAAGCTTGAAATGGCTTGGATCTTGATCAGATTTCAACTTCCATCTTCATGTTCTTGAGCTTGATGTGCTTGATCTTGGCTCGAATTCTTCAAATCAATGCTTGATCCTTCATCAACCACACTCAATAAACCAGAATATGCAAGAAAATTGCTATGCTATGTGGAGAATTTTGAAGTTTCAATTTGGAGAAAATTTGGAGGGAAAGCAAATTTTCAGATCTAGAATGTGATCCCCTTCCAAATTCTGTTATGATTTATCTTATATACCATGTGCTAATGACATTGAAATTGTAATTAGGCCAAGGTTAATGGAAATTAGCAAGATATAAGGTGTAGTGCACAAATGGTAAAATGCACCCTATGCATGGTGAATGAACGTGAACAGTACCATGTGCATGCTCAAAATCACTTAAAATCATCTCATGCACATGTTGGAATTGGAATTTTGTTCATATGATGCACCAAATTTGAATTTGGTATTTTCCCTCCAAAAAGCACATGCATGGCCAAATGATCAAGTGATATTATTTCATGCAATACAATGATGTATTTGGAAAATATAGGTCATGACATGCAAATTGCAAAAAGAATGGCCTAAATTGGAGTTTTAGATCAAAAGTTATGGCACTTTGAAGTTTCATGCACACTTGGTGATCATTTGCTCATAACTCCTCAACCATTCATCAGATGCTCATGATCTTGGACTTTTTGGAAATGGGAGAGAAAGATATTCAACTTTCATGTTGGACAAAATTTCATTTGAAGCTTCTTTGATGTTGGAAAGTCAACTTGAATGTGGACCAAAAACTTGCCATTTTTGGAAACTTGAAATTACAGGTCACTTTCCATTTTGGGAAACTTTTGATCTGGCTTCAAAACCTTCAATGTAGATGTTTGACATGATGAATAAGCCTCTTTTGGACATGAATGAAGTGTCTCAAACCATTTCTCCACCTCCTAGCCCTCAGTTGACTTTCAGTTGACTTTTATGGGCCTCAGATGACCTGGACATGCATTGATGACTTTGAGCCTCTAACAATTGGTAAAGTTGCTTCAAAATGAACCTTGATTCATATAAGCTCTTTATAATAGTCATATGGCCTTCATCTCAAGGAAATGCTTGGTCTCTTGCACTGGTGAATCCTCTTGATGTCAGTCCTTGTTGATATGATGCAATGCAATATGTAATGTTAATGACCTAAAAAATGAAAATGAATGCATGACTGGGGGGTGCAAATTTGAGGTGCTACAGCTGCCCCTATTCAATCAACTGGGAACCTGGATGGATGAGAGCAACGGCTGTCAGACCTTCAAGGTACACAGGGATTGAATACCCAAAGAACCTGGAATTTGCACTCTGCGGGGGACGACGTGAAGAAAGCGAGGCCATTTACCGATGGCGGCTTCAAAACAGTCGACTTGATATACACTGATATCAAGGAAAGCGGGGCCATTTACCGATGGCGGATTCAACTGGGAATTCGATATTAGAAGGAAGTTAGACCATTTACCGATGGTGGCTTCAAAACAACATTTGATATTTACCGATATCAAAGTCAGCGATGCCATTTACCGATGGCGGCTGGGGAACGGATATCACAGATAGCGGGGCCATTTACCAATGGCGGCTAAGCTGGGGCACTCGATATTTACCGATATCGAAGGAAGCGAGACCATTTACCGACGGTGGCTTTAAAACAACATTTGATATTTACCGATATCAAAGTCAGCGATGCCATTTACCGATGGCAGCTGGGAAGCAGGAAAGCGAGGCCATTTACCGATTGCGGCTTCCACTGGGGAGGAAAAAACATGTTGCAATTGGAACAAGGCCAGACGTTTACCGACGACTCCACTAGGGAATTTGATATAGAAAACGCTCCACGACCAGACATTTACCGATGACTGGAAAAAGATACACAACCAGACATTTACCGATGACTGGGAAAAACTCGATGTTTACCGACATCGAAAGATGATGTTTATCGACATCAAAAAAGACGACCAGACATTTACCGATGACTGGGAAAAGATACACAACCAGACATTTACCGATGACTGGGAAAAATGAATCACGACCAGACATTTACCGATGACTGGGAAAAAACTCGATGTTCACCGACACCGAAACAATGGTGTTTACCGCCACCAAGGAAAGAATACTCTCATGATACGAAACCATTTACCGATGGCTGATATCCACAGATAATAAATCTGCTGGGGATTTGAAACAACAAAACCATTTACCGATGGTTAACAAACGACTCGATGTTTACCGACATCGAACGATGATGTTTACGGACACCAAAAAAACAGACCTTACGAGGGTCGACACGACACTTACCGGTATCGCAAGGATGACATCCACATGTGTCACAACAAGGCAAACACCTGCCGGGGACCACACTGGGGAGAATCAAATTTTCCTTTCACGGACGGGTGAGGAAATAAATCTCTCTAGGGATTGCCAATCCTGAATGCTGTCAGGAGCACCTGCAGCAAATGTGCCATACAGACGTTGAAAAATGATCCGCCTCTGCTGGGGATATGATCCAATCTGGTCTGGTTTAACATATGTATGCATATGTTTGAGTTTTTTTTCTATGGCGTAATGCTCCATACTGACTGGAAATGCTACGCAATTTGAGGATGCAAATGCAAATGATTACTATATGCAAGATGCAAATGGAGGAAAACTCCTGCTGGGAGAGCAAATGATCGCTCTGCTGAGCACACGATTCTGATTCAGTCTTCCATCTCTGTGGGGAGATGCAACAATTCTGCTGCGGATGCTTTGCTGATCTGACACTCTGGGAACGGCAGAGAAACCCACTCAACTGGGGAGTCACTCGTTGGGAAACACCAACCTTCCAATCAGGCTGGGGAAGAGCACTGTTGCTGGGAAAAGGATGATCCTCACTGGGCATGACCTCCACTGAACCCAATCCACTTGGGGACTCCGCTGGGGAAAACAAACAACGCCCACCTCCGCTGGGGGAAATAGCAACCTTCAGACTTGCTAGGGAAAAACACTCTCAACCCTGCTGGGGAAACTGCAAACTCAACCCTGCTGGGGAAACAACACACTCTAGACCTGGCTGCTGAGGAACAAACTACCCACAGACCCATCCGCTGGGGAAATAACAATCTTCAGGCTCACTGGGGAACTAGCAGTCTTCAGACGCGCTGGGGAATATGGCAACCTTCAGGCTCGGCCGCTGAGGGATATCGTTCTCGAATCTGCTGGGGATACAAGCTCTGACTTGCTTTGGACAACCCAACTTCTCACACTACTGGACAGTGCTGAAACACCTTTGAACAAACTGTGGCTTATCTGCTCTAGCCAGCCATCAAAGACAATAACCTGCAAAACAGCAAGACATACATGCCCTAGGGGATTGTATGGACAAGATACACCCAAGTGTACTCAACATTCAAAGTGATTTTCAAATGTTTTATCTTTCTGCACGTTATTGTCTAGCCTTCATGTTTTTAGATGCAATGTTTATCAAAAATTCGGACGTTTTTGCAAACAAATCAGTAAAATAAAAACAAGAGAGCAATTTTAACTGAATAACGACTTTTATTGATTTGAAATGGGCCCGAAAAGGCAAAGTACATCAGGAAGCAATTCCTAAGAAGAGGTAATTGGGCCAAAAACAAGGAAATAAACTATCCTATTGGCAATGTGAACACAGCATCCACTATTTTCCAATTCTGTTATGACTCACAGATCCTCAATTTCCCCAAATTCCTTGCTTTCTGAGAAGAACGATTGGACTGGTCATACCCTTTGAGATGGTAGACACTGAAGCGTGATGAAGTACAGATAACTCAGACTATAGTCTTCGCTTTAATCCCTCTTTTGCCTGGATCGCCTTTTCAGGTTTTCAATCCACCGGGATACCCATTTTTGCCTAAGCCGCCCTTGCGGGTTTTCGACTTACCGGGTGTACATATTTTTTTCATTCTTTATCCCTAACTTTTGCCCGAACCTTTTCTTTTCTTTTTTCTTGGTTCGCCGGGATGCCCTTTTTTGCCTGGACTATTTTATTCTTTTTGTCCAGCGGGTCAATTTACGCGAAGTATTTTTTGACTACATCTGAGTTCACAGGGGACGGAAAATCTTCACCATCCATAGTTGTAAGCATCAAGGCTCCGCCGGAGAAGACCTTTTTAACAACATATGGACCTTCGTAATTCGGAATCCACTTGCCCCTGTTATCTGTACCGGGAGGAAGGATCCTCTTCAAAACCAAATCACCCGTCTGATAGCTTCGAGGACGCACTTTCTGATCAAAGGCCTTCTTCATCCTTCTCTGATACAATTGCCCATGGCACACAGCTGCTAACCGCCTCTCTTCGATAAGGCTCAACTCGTTGAACCTTGTCCGGATCCACTCAGCTTCGTCTAGCTTGACATCCAGCAAGACTCTCAGAGAAGGAATCTCCACTTCAACAGGTAGGACTGCTTCCATACCATACACAAGGGAGTAAGGGGTTGCCCCGGTCGACGTACGTACTGATGTACGGTACCCATGCAAAGCGAAAGGCAGCATCTCATGCCAATCCTTGTACGTCACGACCATCTTCTGCACAATCTTCTTAATGTTCTTATTTGCCGCCTCTACAGCACCATTCATCTTTGGTCTGTAAGGAGAAGAATTGTGATGCTCGATCTTGAAGTCTCTGCACAGCTCTTTCATCATCTTGTTATTGAGATTCGAACCATTATCAGTGATGATTCTCTCAGGAACCCCATAACGACAGATAATCTCCTTCTTAATGAATCGGGCAACCACTTGCTTGGTAACGTTGGCATAGGAAGCTGCTTCCACCCACTTGGTGAAGTAATCAATCGCGACCAGGATGAAGCGATGTCCATTAGAAGCAGTAGGTTCAATCTTCCCAATCATATTGATGCCCCACATCGCGAATGGCCAAGGCGAATTCATGACATTCAAAGGGTTCGGTGGTACATGCACTTTATCTGCATAGATCTGACATTTGTGGCACTTCCGAGCGTATTTGAAATAATCGGATCCCATGGTTATCTAGTAATAACCGGCTCTTAACAACTTCTTGGACATTGCATGACCACCAGCATGGGTACCGAAAGATCCCTCGTGTACTTCTTGCATTAACATGTCTGCTTCGTGTCTATCCACGCATCTGAGCAGAACCATATCAAAGTTCCTCTTATACAACACATCATCCTGATTCAAATAAAAGCTTCCAGCTAGCCTTCTTAGGGTCTTTCTGTCATTCTTTGACACTCCTTCAGGATACTCCTGACTTTTGAGGAAATTCTTAATATCATAGTACCATGGCTTCTCATCAACAACAGACTCGGCTGAAAACACATACGCAGGCCTCTCGAGTTGATTCACAGCAACATGTGGCACATGATTATGCCAATGGACTTTAATCATAGAAGACAAAGTAGCCAAGGCATCAGCCATCTGATTTTCATCTCAGGGTACATGATACAACTTCACTGTCTTGAAGAAAGTCAGGATCCTTCTGGTGTAATCTCTGTAAGGAATCAAATGCGGCTGATGAGTATTCCAGTCTCCATTGACTTGGTTAATCACTAGAGCGGAATCTCCATAAATGTCCAGAGTTTTGATCCTTAGATCGATGGCTTCTTCAATCCCCATGATACAAGCTTCGTACTCAGCTTCATTGTTGGTTACCTCAAAAGTCAATCTGGCAGAAAAAGGTAAGTGTGCACCTTTAGGATTGATGAGTACTGCCCCAACGCCGTTTCCATTCACATTAACCGCCCCATCAAACATCAGGGTCCACTTGTCATCAGGATCCGGTCCTTCCTCGATAAGAGGCTCTTCACAATCTTTCATCTTCAAGTACATGATGTCTTCATCGGGGAATTCAAACATCATCGGCTGATAATCATCAATCGGTTGCTCGGCAAGGTAGTCAGACAGAATACTACCCTTGATGGCCTTTTGCGATGTGTACTGGATATCATACTCAGTCAAAATCATCTGCCAACGAGTCACACGTCTGGTAAGAGCCGGCTTTTCAAAGATGTACTTCACTGGATCCATCTTAGAAATCAACAAGGTAGTATGGTTCAACATATATTGTCTCAGTCGGCGAGCAGCCCATGCCAAAGCGCAGCAAGTTTTCTCGAGTTGTGAATATCTTATTTCACATTCGGTAAACTTTTTGCTAAGGTAGTATATTGCATGCTCTTTGCGACCAGACTCGTCATGCTGTCCCAATACACACCCCATCGAGTTCTCGGTCACCGAAAGGTACATTATCAGAGGCCTCCCAGGAACTGGAGGTATAAGGATTGGAGGTTTCTACAAATATTCTTTTATCTTATCAAAAGCTTTCTGACAATCATTGTTCCACCTGATTGCTTGATCTTTTCTCAGCAATTTGAATATCGATTCACACGTGGCAGTTAGGTGAGATACGAACCGTGCAATGTAGTTCAATCTCCCTAAAAACCCACGAACCTGCTTTTCCGTTCTTGGTTCAAGCATTTCTTGAATAGCTTTTACTTTCGCTGGATCAACCTCAATCCCATTCTCACTGACAATCAAACCCAACAGCTTTCCGGATCCCACTCCAAACGTACACTTGTTTGGATTCAACCTCAGTTTGAACCTTCTCAGTCTTTCAAACAACTTTTGCAGGTTTACCAAGTGCTCCTCTTCTGTCTGAGACTTCGCAATCATATCATCCATGTACACTTCAATTTCTTTGTGCATCATGTCATGAAAGAGAGTCGTCATAGCCCTCTGATAGGTAGCACCGGCATTCTTCAGCCCAAATGGCATCACCTTATAACAGAACGTGCCCCAAGGTGTAATGAATGTCATCTTTTCCATGTCTTCTGGCGCCATCTTGATCTGATTATAGCCAGAAAATCCATCCATGAAAGAGAAAACCGAGGATTGAGCAGTGTTATCAACCAATACATCAATGTGAGGTAATGGGAAGTCATCTTTCGGACTGGCTCTGTTTAAATCCCGGTAATCGACACACATCCTGACTTTACCATCCTTCTTCGGCATGGGTACGATGTTGGCCACCCAAGGGGGATAATTGGTAACTGCCAGAAAACCCGCATCCAACTACTTCTGAACCTCCTCTTTGATTTTAACAGCCATATCAGGACTAGTTCTGCGAAGCTTCTGCTTTACCGAAGGGCAATCTTCTCTGAGGGGTAGCATGTGCACCACAATATCTGTATCCAACCCAGGCATATCATGATACGACCATGCGAATATCTCCACATATTCTCTCAGCATCTCAATCAGCCCTCTCTTGACATTTTCCTTTAAAGCAGCCCCGATCTTGATCTCTTTCTTGGCGTCCTCGGTACCAAGGTTAATGACTTCCAACTCTTCCTGATGAGGTTGGATGACCCTTTCCTCCTGTTTCAATAATCTGACCAATTCTTTGGGGAGTTCACAATCTTCTTCACTCTCCTCTTCGGCTTGGTAAATGGGATTATCGAAATCATACTGAGCCATAACAGAACTGTTTTTAGTGGAGTCCGCAAGATCGATTCTGCATGAATGATGTTTAATGCTTTGTTTTAGAAAAGAGTTCAAGAAAGTCACAAAAACAAAAAACATTTCCATTTTTATTGTTTTGAAAATGAAAGCAAAAGACAGAAAGACAGTGAGCATAAATTTGTTTGCAAAACGTCCTTTATTAATGATAATCATTGAAATCAAACATGATGTGGCCCTACAATGAACCACTACGTCCCGGGCAGAGCGTAGGGTTTTTTTTTGTGCAGAATGAAAAACAAAAGAAAATTACTCTGTCTGAAGAGTAACTTGGACTATTTCTTCGGCCGTCCAATTGTTGACCATCTCCCCTGGAGCACACGGGCGCACCCAGTTGTCCAAATCACAATCATTGTCGCTGTCTTCACTATCGATTGCAAAGACGTCACCATGATTCATCAACCCAGCGCTAGTGAAGGTACTCAGCCCTTTCTGATCACCCTGCTCTGACTGAAGAGGCTGATAACCAATGCCAAATTTGTCTTCTTTCACGGGCATGTCGACCATCTTGCCCCAGCCTTCTGCGTTGCCAGAATTAACGACCTCCAGAGCTTGCTTGTATGACGCGATTGAGGCTCCTGGCTTCTTCTGCTCAACAAAAGCCACCTTCTCAATATTAATGGTCTCGAAAGCTTGGCACAGAGTTTCATGAATCTCGCCATCCATCTCCACATACTTGAAAGAGGATAAATGGCTCACAAGAATGTCCTCTTCGCCACACACAGTCACAACCTGACCATTCCACACATACTTCAGCTTTTGATGGAGAGTTGACGAAACTGCTCCAGCCCCATGTATCCAGGGACGCCCCAATAAACAACTATATGCTGGTTGAATATCCATCACATAGAAGACAACACTTCCGGGCCGATCTTCACAGGCAATGTGACTTCACCAAAAACTGATCGCTTGGATCCATCAAAAGCACAGACAATGAGATCACTCGGAGTGAGAACAACCCCTTCAACATCAAGTTTGCTCAAAACCTTCTTGGGCAGCATGTTCAACGAGGAGCCAGTATCAACCAGCACATGCGACAGCACTGCGCCTTTGCACTCCGTAGTGATATGTAAAGCTCTATTGTGATTACGACCCTCAGGTGTCAGATCCAGATCTGTGAACCCCAAACCATGTCTCGTACTTACATTTGCAATAACACCCTCGAGCTGGTTGACAGAAATCTCTTGAGGCACGTAAGCCAAATTCAACATTTTCAGAAAGGCGTTACGGTGTGCCTCTGAACACATCAACAACGAGAGAATAGAGATTTTCGATGGTGTCTGGTTCAGTTGGTCCACGATCTTATAATCACTTTTCTTGATGATTTTCATGAACTCCTTTACATCTTTCTCAAAAGAACCCTCAGACACCTTCTTCTGCACTGGTCCTTCTTCAACCACAGCTTGCTTTCCCTTTGCTTTCGCAAGAGCCTCAGCACTGCTATCCCTCAGAGTCTGTGGTGCAAACAGACAACCACTTCTAGTAAACCCTCCAGGTCCTCCCACATTGTCCACAACCGGACCAACAGTTACATGAGTTCTATTTGATAAATCAATTGTCACTGGAGCCTGATTCACCGGTCTTGTCTGACTCTCTGACCTTCTGTTACTGCGAAAAGCAATATCATACTTCCAAGGAACTGCCCTACTGTTCTCAACAGGTCTTCCACCGGAAGCAACAAGGGTGGTAGGAGTACCAACAGTTACTGGTGCAGATATGGTTACCGGAGTACCAACAGTTACGGGTGCACTAACAGTTCTCGGAGCACGTCCGGGACCCTCGGACGGTTTAAAGTAAATGGTGACAGTTGATACCACCCCACGATCTTTCACAGCCCGGCTAAACTGTAGGCAACCATCATCCATCAGACCCTGGATACCTCTTCTCAATTTTTCACAACCATTCTCTTGATCATCACAGTCTGAACAAGTCTCATCACAGCCCGGGAACACTCCCCCTTTCAACAGACGTTCTTTCACCACAAGCAGCGAAGTCTAAACATCATCAACATCCACTACCAAATCTACAGCTTCCCCATCTTCCACATTGTTCACCCTAGGCCCACCATGCTGAGGCATAGGATTATTCACAACATTCGGAACAGGAGCAAAGTTGATTGTCTTGGCATCAACCAAATCCTGGACCTTATGATGGAAATCCCGACAATTCTCAATGTGATTCCCCGATGCACCGGAATGAAAGTCGCAACGGACATTGGCATCATACCCAGCAGGTATCTTCGTTAACGGAGCCATGGTGCGAAGTTCAACAAACCCTAACCTGAGCAGTTCGGGAAGCAATTCAGCATATGTCATCGGCAACGGGTCAAAACGACGATCCGACATTCTCTGTCTTGGTTGAAATAGGCGTTGTTGTTGTTGTTGTTGTTGAGATTGAGGTTGGGGTGCTGGGATAGTTACAGCGGCAACCTGACGATACTGTCCTCTGTTTACATTCCTCCGACTGTGCACAACATTAGTCTCACTCTCTCTCCTTCTGGGTGCCCCAGAAAATGGATTTTTCGAACTCGAAGAACTGGAGGAACCAGGGTCTTGAATCTTTCCTGCTTTGATAAGACTTTCAGTCCTCTCTCCGCAGATTACAACATCAGAAAAGCTACCAAACGGGCAACTTCCCATACGGTCCATAAACACACCCTGCAATGTTCCAATGAACATGTCGGTCAGCTCTCTCTCCAACATAGGAGGTTGCACTCTGGCAGCTAATTCACGCCACCTCTGGGCGTACTCTTTGAAGCTCTCACCAGTCTTCTGAAACAGGCTCTGCAGCTGAGTTCGGCTCAGGGCCATATCCATGTTGTGCTTATATTGTCTCAAAAAGGCTTCACCCAAATCCCTCCAGCTTCTAACAGACTCTCTCTTCAAATCCATGTACCAGTCCAAGGACGCTCCAGACAAGCTGTCCTGGAAAAAGTATATCCACATCTTTTCGTCATCAGTGTATGCAGAGATCTTTCTGTAATAAGCCTGCACATGAGTACGAGGACAAGAAGTGCCATTATATTTGTCAAAGGATGGCGCCTTGAATTTGTAAGGGATCCTCAATCCATCAACCAAGCCCATATTCGTGACATCAAAGCCCAAAGAGTTCTGACACTCCATGGCACGGATTTTCTCAGCAAGGGCATCAACTTTTCTATCCCTCTCTTCAGTCCTTCCCACTTCATCATCATCACTAAGGAGAGTGAACATATCCTCTTGTCTATCAACCAACGGAACAGGATGGCGAGCCGGAGCACGGGCCGCTCTAGCATTAACAGTCTCAGGAGCGATAGGTTGTCCGTTGATTCTGATACCCCTCAATTCATCACCCACAGCATAATTATTAACGGGAATGGTAGCAGCAACATTGTCATTAACATGGACTCCCTCTGGCGAATTACGGTTGACAGGTGGAATCACAGCTTCCTGTCTCTGGGCCAAGGCTCGCAGCTCCTCTTGCCCCTGTACAACCCCTTGCATCATATTCATGAATTGGGTCACGTTAGCCCTCATCTTTGCCAATTCAGCCTGAACTTGATCCATGCTTCTCTGTTGATTCAGTCTTGTCGCGTAGCGGTGCGGACGACGATCAGCAATCCTGCCTAAAACAGGAACCAGAATGAGAAGTCTTGTCAAGAACACCTGTAATGCAAGAATGATATGTGTATGATGTGTATGATGCGTATGATGCATATGCTATGTTCATTTCTCAGGCATTCAAGAGTCTCGTCCATCTTTTGAAAAATGGCAACCTGCACAAGAAACAACACAGAAACAACCTACACTGGATGATGAGCACAAGTGAAACATCAACAATCTCATCTATAATCATGAGCAATAAGCATCATACAAACATGGTTCAAGCAAAGATTCACATCATCAGAGCATAATAAGGAATCCCATCCAACAATCCTGGAGGTAATTCTCAAAATAAACAACAAGACAAACTAAGAACGCCGTCTTCCAAGAATGAGAGTCTTCAAGTACTGGCACTGATCTATCAACCGATCACACTCTGAACACTCAGGTAAAGGAGTGAGCTTCTCCTTCAGTTGCGCTTTGAGCTCCACAACTTCTTCTCTGAGCTGGTTCTCTGATGCATGCCTTAGGTCTATCTCTTTCTTCAACTGAGCATTTTTGTCCTTAAGCTGCCTTTCCAAGTCTCGTATCTTATTTTGGTAATTGGCTTCCGCTTTTTGCAACCTCAAGTGCTCATGGTGTTCTTCATTCAACATTGTCTCTATCTCCTCATAGGACCTCTTTTTGCTCTTCATCTTACTAGCACTTTCACCTTGCACTCCTTTGAGTTTGTGAGCCAAATTCAGCTTATCAGTTCTGGCTTTGTAAAGCTCCATCTGGATATCTTGTTCCTTTTCTTTCAATTGGCGATTCTCCACTAAGGCTCGTTTGTAATACTCAGCAGGCACATTCTCAGAATGTATCAAAGGTGGTTGCTCTTGCAAGGGTTCCATCCTATCATATGGTAGCAACAAAGTCTCAACTCTATCCTTGACCCATTCAATGTAGGCAGGCATTGCAATAGCAAACTTCCTCCCTAAAACAGATCCATCCTTGACACCAATAGTCTCCCAAGCTTTTCCCAATTGCTCCAATCTAGCTGGGTCACTCCGCTTCTCAAAGTACACACTTTCAGCTATCTCAGCATCTAGTGGCCTTTCATTCATGACACAACCCAACTGACGGAGAGAAAGAACTGGGTTGTAGTTGATGCAACCCTTAGTTCCTATGAGTGGGACATTACGAAACCCTCCACAACTCATAATGACATTGCGCACATTAATCCTATAAGCTTGCCACTTGATATCATAGGATGTGAGAGACATGATCCTCTGAGTCCATTTACGAGTGCTCTGAGTATCCATAAAAGGTCCACTGGTTGGTAGAAAGGACAAGAACCACTTGAGTAGCAACGAGAGACAACACCTGATAGCTCCACCCTTACCATGCCTGCTATGTATAACATAATAAGTGTCAGCTAACAAGGTAGGAACCGGGTTTCCTCCGATGAAAATAGTGGTCGCTGCTAGGTCCACAAAATTAGGCATACTTGGGAACAAAACAACTCCATAAATCATGACAGCTAACTGAGCGTTGAAAGCTTCCCAATTTCCTTTCTTTGCTTCTTCTCTAGCCATTCTCACCAAGTACTTCAAATGCAATCCCACAACATCACCACTTGGTTTCCAATTATCACTGACCTCCTTTATACTCAAGTAGAGAGCCTTAGCAACAACCCTAAAATCCACCTCCTTTGGTACATCCAGGAAGGGTACTTGGTATCTGATTCGGACATTCATAAGGATGGAATACTCTTCAAGAGTGGGTGCTAACTGGTAGTCATGAAAGGTAAAGCAACGGAGCTCTGGATCATAGAACTGTAAGAGAGTCTGCAGAGGTACTGGATCTACCACCATCTTCAACAGTGTCAGAATATCCCCATACTGATCATCAAACACCTTCTGATTACAGCTGGTCACAAGATTCCCCAATTCTTCCAGAGATGTCAACGGCTCACGGTAAAAGCTGTAGGTGCAAGTATTCCTCTTCAACTCTGGAATGGCTGCCATCTCTCGATGTGAACAGACTCCTGAATGAACCTGAGAAATGATATGCATGTGCAAGTTAACTTTTTTCTCTTTTTTTTCTTTCCTTTTTTTTTTGCATTATTTTTTTTTGAAAATAAACATGCTATGATGCAAATGATGAGACCATGACTGGTTGGCTGTGTATCACAAGGCACAGGATCAGAGCTTCGGCATGAACTCGGCATCAAAAACCACAGATCAAGGTCATCTGGAACCCATACTTCAGAACCAAGTCACCAACAGGACCCAAACAAAAGTCACCAACAGGACACGGTCACCAACAGATCAAGTCACCAACAGTACCTGTAATGATTCATCCCCTCCCTACTCACGGGTGTCATCTAGGCCAGGGTAAGGTCAAGAGAAACGTACGATAAACGATCCTTTCAAGAATATCATCATATGCACACCAGGTGTATGCAACGATAATACCCCATCAGAATCTGAACTGCTCGTGATATCATGTTCCGCTAAGTGACGCCATACCACCCGCTCCCATGAATCACTCTATTCCTAGGTGTCCTAAAGTTCACTCATAGCCTGGGTATTGGGCCTTTTACCTCTTGTAACTCCCACCCAACAGAGCAACAGATACATAGCCAGCACAATGATAATATGATGCATGCAAACATATATGCACATATATACAATCACGTCATAATAATCACAAATGCAATAAATAAAGCAGTAAAAGCAACCAAAACGATCCTAAAGGACACTAGGATTGACTCGCTTAGGGAAAGATCCCTAGCAGAGTCGCCAGCTGTCGCATTCGCGAAAAACAACCGGCGGGAAAAGACACAGAGTCGCCACCGTGCGTTATTTATCCCAAAGGAGGGAAAGGAAACGCTCGAAGTAAACCTAAGAAAGGGAAAGGAATGGTCTCACGACCAGAGATTGCTAGGATCGGGAGTCGGTTATGCGAAGGGAAGGTATTAGCACCCCTACGCATCCATCGTACTCGACGGGATCCACGCTCAAAAGAATAGAATAAGGTTGCTAAAAAACTGCTCAAAACACTGCACAAGCTGGAATGAAATAACACAGGTGAAAGACGGAAGAAGATGACTCGGCAGGATGTCGCATCCTGGGCCTACGTAGTTTGTCAGACACAAACATCAGAGTCGACGTAGTTCGGGGAGATGGGGAACGTGCTCGCCAGGATGTCGCATCCTATGCATACGTATCTTCTCTAACCAGAGTAAGAATCAGAGCACTCGTAGCTCGGCTAACGCACGCCGAAACAAAGACACTGAAAAAGAGACGCTGAGACGTCAAACGAAACACACACCTGGAAACGGAATCCAATCGATGGGCTTACATCCGACTCCACACAAAACAAACCAACGGGAAACCGAATGCCAATCGCTGGACTTATATCAGACTCCGGACAAACAACAAACACGGGAAACCGAATGCCAATCGCTGGACTTACATCAGACTCCGAACCAACAAACACAAACAGGAAACCGAATGCCAATCGCTGGACTTACATCAGACTCCCAACGTACAAACACAAACAAAACAAAAGGTTGCCCGGAGAGATCAGCTCAATCTCCTGCCTACGTACCTCATCTGGTATGAGGATCAGGGCGACGTAGTTCCCCTTAACAGGGAAGAAACTCTCCTAAACAGAGACTAGGGAGATAACAAACTACTAGGGAGACTACGACTCGAGCCTAGAAGTTGTCATGCATACGATCCCTAAGTTGAGGTCTCTAATCAGAACCTAACTCGCACAGGAAGCAAGCTAGCTAATCACAGCAACAAGTAAGCAAGCACGGGTGAACAGGTATCACACACTATATGCAAACAAGTGGCTCATACAAGGTTGGGCTTTAATCAAGGGGTCATATCAACCTCGACAAACAAGCCAATACTGGAAGGGGTATCTGAGGGCTCTTAACCACTGACATTGACCGTCAGGGTGAGCAGATGAAAAGGTAATGAGGATAAGACCTCATAGCTCTTAACCCGGGCCTGGGTAAGCTTCAATCAATGAAAACGTGGGGATCCAGAATGAGGGACCCTACTCCACTTGACGGACTCTATATACCGGGATCTTGGGTTAGGTTCAAGAGCCTCAGCACGTAGTGCGAGCTTAATGAACGACTCAAACGATTAGCAGGGGATTGATTGCTAATCCCTTCTATCTGCCAATTGCCTCTTCACTTAGGAGGACTTGAAGTACATGGCACAAAAGTAAACAAACACAGTCATTGCCTATTAAGGAGGACTTCAGCCAAATGCCTGCCAAAAGAAACGACGGGGCTTCCAGACTACATGGAGTTAGAATGGTTACCTAGGTGGTATGCCAACCACAAGCAAAGCAAAGCTCAAGCAATGAGCTTAAGCGACTAATGTACCTGTAAGAAAGTCAAACAAGTCAATATCCACATTCAGACAAACCAAACAGTCAATCAACAATGTTCTATATGTACACAAGTCCTATTGTGCAAACAACTCAAGTGAGTTCATCACCAATGACCCTACAACACAACAAATGTTAGTTAATCAATGCAACTTGCATCTCAAGTCATGAGATTACATCAACCATTAGTATTGGAAGCTTGAACCTGAAATGCAAAGCTCAAAACGTGAGTACAACCCACTAGTACCAAGACTAGGGTCAAAGGCAAAGCAAAAAGTCAAAACAGCAACCAATATTCAACATGAAGCACATTTATTCAAGTAAGAACATGTCCTAAAAAGGACCAGACTCAAATCCTAAGGAAAATCCATCTAATGATCATGCTAAGGCAAAGGCATGCAATGGTGTCAACAATTGAGCATCAAGAAGAGAAAATGCACATTAAATCAGAAACACATCCGATAATCATGAAACTTTTTGTGTGATATCAACATGTTAAACACAAGCAGCATGCAAAAAATCAGAATCAGAAGAGCTCAATTGACCTAGAAATGAAAATGAACAAGATCCACATCCAAATGTGTGACACACATTGTCACACCATGCATTCATGTGTCCCAAACAGAGATGGAAAATGATAAAAATGCACAACCAAGCCTCAAAAATTATGTAACATGTTAGGAATCAGCATACCAAATTTCAAAGCAATTGGCCAATGTATGAGCATTTCACAATTAATTGAATGAAGCATGGTACATTTGCATACATGTTCAAACACATGATCTCAATAAAAATTCCAAAAATGATAAAATCAGGAAATGCACATCATAAAATATTAGACACTTCAAAGAACATGTGGAAAAAAATTGGATTTAATTGGATTAATTTTCTATTTTTTATGATTTTTTGAATTTGATGAAAATAACATGAAATTAAATGTGAAGCATGGAAATAATATGAAATGAATTAGAAATGGCAATGCTTCATGGAGGATCCGAACACAAGACACTCAGGTCACAAAAATGCGCTTGAAAATGAATTAGAATTATGAAATGTATGAAGCCAGGTTCGAACCGGTGTGCTTAAGGCTGCAAGCGAGTTTCACACCAAACGCAGCGTTTAAAGTAATATGAAGAATAAATGGATTTTAAGAAAACGTCTACGCATGGGACTCGAACACGGTACATTGAGGTTAATGGCGCATGTACAGTACAAATGCAGAGCTGAACCAGCAAACCCTAGGCGCGGCGGTTAGCGGTGGTTTCCACCATCTTCTTCGTGGAGACAGTGGCGCTACAGTGCCTCATCAAAAAAAATTCTCCAGAAACGCTTAAAAACTATACCAATCGAATGCTTATTCAATGCACAATCCAAATCTAACATTGATTCAAGCTAAATCTCCATGGATAATGCAAATCGATCGAAAACATTTTTAACATTCAAACTTCAAATCAACACAACTCAACCAATTCTCATCCATTTTTCATGAAATTTATATCAGAATTCTCAGCATGATAAGCTCTACAAGTCTATGCACATAAAAAGAAGAATCAAGAGTTTCGAATTTCCAACCTCTTGAAGAGCAGAATGAAGAAACAGCGTATTCAAGGCCTAGCAATGTCCAGATCTCCTCTATCACTTGTATATTGAAGCTTTAGGCACGAATTGAAGCTTGAAATGGCTTGGATCTTGATCAGATTTCAACTTCCATCTTCATGTTCTTGAGCTTGATGTGCTTGATCTTGGCTCGAATTCTTCAAATCAATGCTTGATCCTTCATCAACCACACTCAATAAACCAGAATATGCAAGAAAATTGCTATGCTATGTGGAGAATTTTGAAGTTTCAATTTGGAGAAAATTTGGAGGGAAAGCAAATTTTCAGATCTAGAATGTGATCCCCTTCCAAATTCTGTTATGATTTATCTTATATACCATGTGCTAATGACATTGAAATTGTAATTAGGCCAAGGTTAATGGAAATTAGCAAGATATAAGGTGTAGTGCACAAATGGTAAAATGCACCCTATGCATGGTGAATGAACGTGAACAGTACCATGTGCATGCTCAAAATCACTTAAAATCATCTCATGCACATGTTGGAATTGGAATTTTGTTCATATGATGCACCAAATTTGAATTTGGTATTTTCCCTCCAAAAAGCACATGCATGGCCAAATGATCAAGTGATATTATTTCATGCAATGCAATGATGTATTTGGAAAATATAGGTCATGACATGCAAATTGCAAAAATAATGGCCTAAATTGGAGTTTTAGATCAAAAGTTATGGCACTTTGAAGTTTCATGCACACTTGGTGATCATTTGCTTATAACTCCTCAACCATTCATCAGATGCTCATGATCTTGGACTTTTTGGAAATGGGAGAGAAATATCTTCAACTTTCATGTTGGACAAAATTTCATTTGAAGCTTCTTTGATGTTGGAAAGTCAACTTGAATATGGACCAAAAACTTGCCATTTTTGGAAACTTGAAATTACAGGTCACTTTCCATTTTGGGAAACTTTTGATCTGGCTTCAAAACCTTCAATGTAGATGTTTGACATGATGAATAAGCCTCTTTTAGACATGAATGAAGTGTCTCAAACCATTTCTCCACCTCCTAGCTCTGAGTTGACTTTCAGTTGACTTTTATGGGCCTCAGATGACCTGGACATGCACTGATGACTTTGAGCCTCTAACAATTGGTAAAGTTGCTTCAAAATGAACCTTGATTCATATAAGCTCTTTAGAATAGTCATATGGCCTTCATCTCAAGGAAATGCTTGGTCTCTTGCACTGGTGAATCCTCTTGATGTCAGTCCTTGTTGATATGATGCAATGCAATATGTAATGTTAATGACCTAAAAAATGAAAATGAATGCATGAATGGGGGGTGCAAATTTGAGGTGCTACAACACCCTAGAAGCTTGAGTTGCTATATTCTTGAGTCGGCACTCCTGATCTACTTCAACTTTTGCCAGACGAACAGAATTGGTGAGTTCTTTTATCTGAGCCCCAAGTGTATCCCTTATCGTCTTGTTTTCCTTTGTGGCTAGATGCCACCAACGCTCATTATCTTGACATTCTTTCTAAGCTTGTCCTAGTTGACCCTTAAGAGTATCCAAACAATGATCAGCTTGTTCTAATCCCACTTTGATCTTTTTCCTCTTATGCTCCTCCTTGTTGAACTTTTCCACGTGGGCTTGGAGTTGTGCCTCTTTTCTCTCGAGTTCCCACTTCATATTGTTTTTCTCATTGATGGTTTGTTGGAGTTTTATCTGCAGCTCTTCATTCTCTTTTTCTAGCTTTGCCATGGTGGTCTTGAGTTCCTCCATTTCTTCAATAGGGACATGGGTGAGCTTAGGTTCAGGAAGAGGTATAGGTGCCTAAATGACAAATTTCATTTTAATCATTTGCACCCTTTCCTTTACCCACTGAAAATATGGTTCTTTTGTAATCCCATTTTCTCTCCCTAACTCAGCTTTCCCTTTTCGATTGACATTCTTCCAAGCTTCTTTGATTCGCTGGAATAAGCTAGGACTCTCAACCCCAAAGTCAAGTAACAAGAAAGATTCCAAAGACTTTGCCTCTGGATGGCCTTCCATTGGGTAGCCAAGTTGTCTGAGTGATAGAACTGGATTAGCATTTACACATCCTTGAGTTCCAATAAGCGGTAGATTTGGGAAATATCCACAACTGAATATGATATCCATGTTGATGTATTCTTTGGAATACCAAGAGAGATCTTCAGATTGGAGTGATCCCATTCTTTGAGGCCAACTAATATCCGTTTGTTCAACCCAAGCACCTGCCTTCGGAAGATGTTCTAGAAACCACTGATACAATAAAGGAGCACAACAAGCAATCAATCCTTTTTTCTTAGTATACCTATGACTTATGTAATAATAGACATCAGCTAACAAAGTGGGTACTGGGTTCCCAGTGAGGAAAACACAAATGGAAGTCATGTCTACGAAACCATCCATATTCGGGAACAGGATGATGCCATAGATGGCCAATGCAATAGCAGAGTAACAAGCATCCCAACTTTCTGCCTTTAATATGGTATGAGCTCTTTCCAAAAGAAAACTTAGTGAAAATCCTTTGGTATTCCCTTTGGTCTCTAAGTTAGCTTCTGCTTCCTTTTCATTCATGTGAAGCGCACTAGCAATGACCTCAAGGGGCAAAGATTCATCTGTCCCTTTAAATAGTGACTTGTTCTTCATAGGAATCCTAACAAGACGTTCGAATTCTTCCAACGTTGGTGCTAGCTGGAAGTCTTGGAATGTGAAGCATCTTAAAGGTAAGTCATAAAATTGGGCTAAAGTGATCAAGGATGTATGGTCCACTTGTTGATTGAGGATGCTGAGCAAATTGCCATAATTCTTTCCAAAGTTGATTCTGTATACAGGGTGCATCTGAGAGACCAAGTTACGTAAGTTCTTCAGATCGGGATCCTTGAACTTGAAGGAGTAAATGTTTCTTTTGCTTGATTCCATGTTTCTTGAATTCCTGCAACTCATGATACTCAGATACCTTGGAAATAAAATAGTATGAATGTTATGCTATGAATGATATTATGTGTGTCACGTGTAGGTTAATATACAAGTCATGATAGGGGTGTTCAAAACCAAACCAACCCAATAGAAAACCGCAAACCAAACCAAACCAAACCGTAACCGCAAAAAGCCGCTTTTGGTTCGGATTCGTTTGGGTCATTTTTTAATAAAACCGCACGGTTTGGTTTGGTTTGCGGTTTGTATTTTGCAAACCGAACTAAACCAAACCAAACCGCATTATGTTACAACCCAAAGTTCACTTATCCCACATCCAACCCAAACCTCAAACCTAGTATGCCTTAACCTTACAACAAACGATTTTCTCTTAATCACACTTAGGGTTTCAATTTCAACCTTCTTAAATCTCTCATAGTAGTATCACACATTCTTCTCATCTTCTTTTCCATGTACGTCTCGCCTATTCTACTCTAATAAGTCATCTATTATGTTCTTTCTCTTTTATCTTTTATGTTACTATTTTCTCTTCCAATTACGTTTTTATTGCACTTTTCTTCTCAATCTCGCATCTCTTATGTTCTTTTTTTCATCTTCTCTAATCTCTCATCTCATTTGTTTTTTTATGTTTTATTATAATGTCTTTGATATTATTTTATGCTACTATTTATATTTGTTTTTTATTCCACTTTTGTCTAATCTGGTTTTTTGTATATTGAATGAAATGTTTTTGTCTAAATATGATGAATTTTGATGTTATTTAGTAATGTATGAATGACTAAACACAAAATTATGTCGTTATAGGAGTATATATGGCTCAATAAAAATATTATAAAAAACCGAACCAGCCGAACCAACCCAAACCGCATTGATTTGGTTTGGTTTGGTTTGGTTTTATTTCCAAAAGTCAACCGAACCAAACCAAACCGCGTGTTTTTTTCTCTTGCGGTTCGGGTGATTTTTATCGCAAAAACCGCCCAAACCGCACCGCGAACACCCCTAGGTCATGAGAGTGGGTATTCTTGGTTACTAAACAAAACCCTTTTGGTAGAATGCTAAAAGTAAGAGGTTCCCAAAGTCATCAATCAATATTTAAGAAAGTTATTGTCATGATGAAAACTCATCTGCTAATAACATCCCTAAACAGAGTCTCATTTGGGTGAGGCCTTCGTATGGTCCCAAAGAGGAAGACTCCTAGTGGGTCCATACTACACAGCTCTCGAGTCCAGGGTTCTAATAAGGTTCTCAGAGTCATAGGTCGAGGTTGAGAATACCACTGTAAGGTAGTAATACGCCCAAGGGATCTCATCTGATTGGGGCTTTCGTATTAACCCAATAAGTCTGGGACTTTTCAGGTAGATACTACACAACCACCAGATATAATGGGTTAAAAGGTCCCTAGAGTCATTGATCCAACTTGAGAATATTATCGTCATGACGAAAACTCGTCGGGCAATAACATTTCAAGAGAATCTCCTCTAGGCGGGGTCTTCGTTTCTTCCCAACAAGGAAGACTCCTTGTGGGCACCCACTATGCAACCATCAACTTAATCTTATGGTTTTCCTCATACTCGGGTGGGGAGCCTATCTCACAAAGTATCACCAACCAAAGAACCCCCAATAAGACACAGTCAATAAACCACAACACAATAATTACAACAGAATAATAATAACAAAATAAAAATAACAAACCAACAAATAAGATTAACACACAATATAGAAACCGAACTAAATTAGGCTTCACTCTCTTTTGCTTGGAGCTAGTCCCCAACAGAGTCGCCATTTGTCGCATCTCGAAAAATACGATTCCTCGCGATGGTTGTGGAAAAAATTACATTCGAACAGAGTCGCCACCGAAGTTTTATTTATCCCAATAAAGGGATAGGAAAATATCGATAAAACCTTTTGGAAATGGAATAATGATCTTCGCAACCATATTTGAGTTCGGGAGTGGATTACGTAAGGGGAAGGTATTAGCATCCCTTAGAAAATAATGGGAACCTTTTAGTTCTAATTTGTGTTTTGAGTGTTAATTTATGTTTGTTTATTATCTTTGGTTATAAAATATTGAAAATAGAAATGGATGAGAACCTCGGAAAGGAGAAAGGGGAGGTTTTTTTATTAGTGTGCTCGTGAAGATACAAGAATCTCCTGCCTACGTATCCTTATGGTATGATAAGGAAATTAGAGCATTCGTAGTTCGGGGAACTACTGTTGGTTGGTGTTTTTTAGTGAACGACTGTTTAGATCGCGTTCTAAAGGCTAAACGTTGGCTTGTCTACTCTCGGCAGAGGCTTAAGCATTGGTTTGTTATGCGCATTAGAAAGGGTTAAATGGTGTTCTCTTGAAAAGAGTTTTGGTCACGCGAGGGGTGACGAGTTGAATTGATGTGTTGGGTGTTTTGTTTGATTGGTTGAGATGTTTTGGGTTGGAGGACGATTACTTGGATAGTCGGGTAAGACAACTCGTATCCTAATAGTTGGGAAAGGGAATAGAAGACTCTAGACCACTTTCTTTTTCATCTAAGTGATTATGAAAATAAGGTTTACGTGTAGTTGATGTGTTTTAGAATAAACGACAAGTACTTGAATGGCTGAATAAGACGACTCATATCCAAGCATTTGAGGAGAGGAATCGAAGACTCAAGACCATCTCCCTTTTCGCATAATTTATTATGAAAGTGGTTTGATTAAGTTGTATGTTTGCGGAGAAATATCAATTGTTCGACTAACCGAGTAAGAAAACTCGTATTCGTCCAATTGAGGAGTGAAGTTAAAAACTCAAAGTCGACTCCCTTTTCATTTAGCTTATTTTGAAAGTGTTTTGATTTAATCGGGATTTGGAAGTTTGTAGAGGAGCGACAATTATTTGACTAACCAAGTAAGAGAACTTGTATTCAAATAATCGAGGAGAAAAATTGAAGACTCAAAGTCATCTCCCTTTTCGTTTCTTATTCATAAAATGATTTGATTTGATCGTGCTTAGGTGGATTAGGAATGACGACTACTTGACTGACCGAGTAAAAGAACTTGTATTCAAGTAACCGAGGAGAGGAATTGAAAACTCAAAGTCATCCCCCTTTTCATTTCCAAAATGAAATGGTATTTAACTGTGATTGGGTATTTTAATTTGATTTGGATAAAAAATACTCGATGTTGGATCGAGGTTCTAAATTTGTGTTTATGAATGAAACGGATTCTAATTAGTGTATTGTTCTTCTACTCGATAAAATCGAATAGGTCTCATTGTACGAAAGCCCAAGAGTAAGCCATGTGAGGTTGATGGCGATACTTTTACAAGTAATCGACTTACAGAGGTGTTTTGAAAATGGGCTCGACTTTGAATCGAGAAGTATATGATTTATTTTGAAATTGGCTCGAATGATTTTTAAATCGATGAAAGCGACATAATTTTGTCACAATTATAACATGTCATTTCGTGTGCACTCCAGATTTGGTATAAACAAATAGATAAAGAATAATCATGCACATACACTCCATAAGATAAACGAGCATCTAAGTTATGAAGGACATTTGTGATGATATAACTAATTAATTAATTGAATGTTTAACGGATTATTTCATTTTAGTTAAATAATAAGTAATAATAATAAAAAATGGGTATAACCAAATAATTGCATATTTATTAAATATTAATAATGATAATAACAATATAATTGTGTATTTACTTTTAAAAATTAATAATAATAAAGGTAATATAATTACATATTTACTATATTAAAATAATATTAATAATAATATAATTATAATTTCGAAATAAAATAAATAGACTAAAGCATTGTCTTATTTTAATAACCAAAGAATCTAGTGTATATTTTTTATGTGTAAAAATAAAGTAAGTGAAATTACTTGAAAATGCATGTAAATGGGCCAAGGAAAACAGACCAAGCCCTAAATGGGCGCTGCTGGAAGTTTCCAGAATGGGTGTTATCAGTAAAAATTAAAAAAAAACACAATACAAAGAATATGTGCCTAAAGCAAAAGAAGTCCAGGAAGGGTCCGGTCAACCGTGTTGACCCAAAAGACTCCCTCTCCGAACGGTGACAAGTGTCCAAGGCTGGTGACACTTGTCACCACTACCCCCACGCTCCCACGGTTAGTTTAAAACAAAATATGGAAAATAAGCGTCACTTTACAAATCCCTTCTCTCTCCTCAATTTCCCAACCGTTCAGAAAAAAAGCTCTGCAAATCCTAAAGAAATTCTTTCCTCCCGGAGAAGACGGCCGAAGGCGACGGCTCACGGCGGAGCCTCCCTTCTTCTCCGGCCACCCTACCCAAAACGCAACCTAACCCACTAAATACAACCTTCCGAGTTCGAATCTGAATTCCAAAATCCCTAAACCAAACTCAAACCTTCTAGATCGAAGCAAAATCCAACCGATATAAAACTTCTCCAATCCCTAAACCGTAGTTTCAAGATTAAAGCTTTTGCATGTTGCGATTTAAGGAAAAATAACAGGGGCCTTGTTCTACTTACCACGACGAAGGGTATGGAAAAATGATTTCAGGCGAAAGTGGGAGAAGGAGCGTTTTTGGTCCGAGTTTGTCGCCGACAATCCGTCACGGTTTTAGATAAGTTTCTCCTCAATCTTTCTTTTCGTCTTCTTCTTCTTTGTCTGCTTTTGTTTCTGATGATTATATGGATTGCAAAGTTATTTTAATTTCCTTTTTTCATGATTCACTGGTTTTTGAATACTATGTGTTTGGTGTTCTTAACAAAATTATTTTTGATTACTCTCTGGGATCTCAGAAATGTTTTCTCTGTTTGGTTTTTGGGTTGGAAAAAATCTTCTTCGTCCCCTCTAAGTCTCTCCCCTTGCTGTATAACTTATATATGATAAACTGTTCAATGATGAATTTTGAGTCTTAAAAAACTCTTTGTAAGTTTTCATCCCATCCCAGATTTCGTGGGATTTGATCTTTGTAGATTTGTTATTGTTTTGAACCATTTTTGAAATGCTTTTTGAGTATTCAAGTTGGTCTTCTGGATAAAGTGTTGAACTGATTAATTTATTAGTTATTTTTCAGTTCTTTATGCGCTTATGGAAAGGGCTTTTTCATTTAAGTCGTTTTTTCTCTGCAGGTTACAAAGTGAAGTGACCTGATTGAAGGGAAGGTTGGCTGCGTAAAGCTTCAGGAAAGTGGGTTTTGAGGCGTGCCAATTCCAAAGGGGGGTTCAACCTATAGGACGGTCTGGTCAACTGGTTTTGATCTTTTTGGGCAATGGTTCTTGGGAATTTCGTTTCCACCAGTTGGATTTACAGCAACTTCTTATTCAATTTTGAACATTAAGATGTAATTACTTAGATTTTAGGTTAAATGTGTATTTTGGACTGTTTGTAACCTATTGGATTAAAATTTACTTATGTAATTACCTTTTAAGCATTCAAACCTTATCTCAATATTTTATTTATGCTAATCAATTAAGCGTCTTAAACTTTGTCTTACCATTTCAATTGGAAACCTATTTGGACCACCATGAGCATCCAACTAAAAGTTGCCTCTAGCATGTCATTATTTAACAAAATACAATCGTGACCAAAAGTTTAAAATGAAACATGTCAATGCAATTTCAACTCTAAAAAAAACAACACACTTTCAACTTTGGCACAAAGAAGCCAAATATGGTGACTTGATCTAAAACAACATAATTTCAACTTCAACACATAAGTCTAAATATGGTGCTTTGATTTAAGACCGACAGATACATGCCTCAAAAAATGCAAATTTAATTTAGGGACCTATGAAGGACTTAGAATTTGGCATAAATATCTGGAATGTGCAAATGGACTAATAATAAGTGAACATAAAAATAATAACATGGCTCTTAATACTTACTAATAAGAAAATAGATTTTGGACTAGTAATGTAAAAAGATTCAAACCACATTTTACATTATGGACACGCTTATGCAAATGGGCCTCTGAAACAAAGAGATCTCATGGGTGAAACCACAATGGGCTTTGTTATCCAAAAAAGCACATACCATCCCATGCTTCAGTAGAAACCAATGCAGCTGATATTTTTTTAAAGATCTTAACAGATGAAAAAATGTCTTTGAAGACTTGTTGTCACCAAGGGGCTGAGAAACCTCAAGACGAGGCTTATGTCTTAAGATAAGATACATGTCTTATAGAATTGGGTAGTAAATGTTGGTTGAAGATTTTTTTTACCCGGACAAAATTGGGGCATGACAATGTGCATGACCTATTTTGCAGGTTTTTAGCATCTGGTTTTGTGCATGATGACATGGCACTTGTTCCATCACATATTGCAACTGTCGAAAGACACAGATGAAGGTGATGTTGATCCAACGCAGTACAAATGATTCATTGGATAACTTCGATACCTTTATCACATAAGGCCTGATCTAGCATACATTGTAGGTATGGTGAGTAAATTCCTGTTGAAGCCAAAGGTATCACATCTAGTAGAGACGAAGAGGATACTAAGGTATCTGAAAGGAACTCTCGACTATGACATTTTGTTTCATGTAGTTGATAAAGGAAGAGAATATAAGCTAGTGAGATACACCGACTCAAGTTGGTGTAGTGATGCCGAGGATAGAAAATCCACAGTTGGTTATGTATTTATGCTAGGTGGTGCACCAGTTGCTTAGAGTTCGAGAAAAGAATCAGTAGTAGCAACGTCTTCGTGTGAAGCAGGGTAAATAGATGTTTCTCTTTATGCATGTCAAGCAACTTGGATGGTGAATTTGTTCGAAGAGATTACAGGTAAGAATCATGGAGTGATTACCATGAAGATCGACAACATCTCTATTATCAATATAGCGAAGAATCCGATAGCGATGGACGAAGCAAATACATCGAAATGAGATTCCACCATCTTCGAGAGCAAGTAGCAGAAGTGAAACTGAACTTGGAACAATGCAGAACTGAGAATCAGATTGCAGATATTATGACGAAAGAAGTTGAGTTCGAAGTTTTTAAGAAGTTAAGGTCTATGATGAATGTAGATAGCTTAGACACAATGAATTAGGTAGTGTGTTGAAAATTTAATGCATGGTGTCGAAGCATGTTGTTGTCGAAACACCTAGTGTCTAGGTGTCGAAGTGTTGAGGAGTTAACCTCAATATGGATTTTTACTTAGATCCAATTTTGCAGTGTTAGCAGAGTTAGGTATTTGGACTTTTCTTGAAGAGCAAGCAAGTTCAAAATCTATAAATAGGAAGTAACCCCTATCATTTTAAAAGATATCGCATACTAGAAAATTTTGAATATTAGAAAATATGGAATTAATAAATCTTAAACACTAAAAAATTTCACACCTTGTTCTTGTCACAAAAGATATAAGTTCTTGTCAGATTAAACATTATTACTATAATAATGTTACGTGTACTAGTTTTATACATTAACATACCAAACTATTGTAACCTCACGTCATCATATATTTATACTTATCTCATTTCTCTCCAATTTTGTGATTTGGCATAAATTTTTCATATTTATTTCCATTCTAAGTTCCTGCACTTAACATATTCATCTCTTGTTTCTTACACGTCATCGTTATCATCTTCAACATCAATGATCCCTTATATAAACAACACTATCAAAGAAACAGACAAAAACAAACAACCACCTTATCATAACAATCACGTGTTGTTCTTTTCATATAGTGCTGTCTATCTGTGTTTCTTATATAACTCATTCATCATATGATCAGGTAATATATTATATATACCAGAAAAATCTTATAGTATTGACGTTTCAGAGAGGTTGTAGAAGAATGTTTGGGAACGGTGTTGTTGGGGTATTATCAGAAACTGTTAATAAATGGGAGAGAAGAACACCTTTGACTCCTTCGCACTGTGCTCGATTACTTCATCGTGGTGTTTCACGGATCATTGTTCAGCCTTCTACTAAGAGGATTCATCCTGATGTTCTTTATGAAGAAGTTGGTTGCGAAATTTCACATGATTTGTCACCTTGTGGCCTCATTCTTGGGATCAAACAACCAACGGTACAATTCTTTCTTCTTTTCTTCATATTAATTATACATTTCAATGTGTATGATAATGATAATCATAATGATAATGATGATGTTGATGATGCAGTTGGAGATGATATTGCCAGATAGAGCTTATGCTTTCTTTTCACATACTCATAAAGCACAGAAAGAAAATATGCCTTTGTTGGATAAGGTGTGTTTGTTTGTATGTTTGTGTGTGTGTTTCAAACGTGATTATTTGTGGCTTCTAAGTTGTTTAATCTTGTTGTAGATTCTAGCTGAGAGAGCATCAGTGTATGACTATGAATTGATTGTTGGGGAAAATGGGAAGAGGCTACTTGCATTTGGAAATTTTGCTGGTAGAGCTGGAATGGTTGATTTCTTACGCGGATTAGGACAGCGTATGAGAATTTCTAATCCGGTTTTACTTTCGATTGTTTAGTGAGGATGAATGATTTTTGAGTTTGATTGGTTGTTATCTGGTTTATGTATGGTATGTATCAGGTTATTTAAGTCTTGGATATTCAACACCTTTTCTGTCACTTGGATCATCATACATGTATCCGTCCTTGGCTGCTGCTAAGGCGGCAGTTATTTCTGTTGGCGAAGAAATAGCAAATCACGGATTGCCGTTGGGGATCTGTCCTCTTGTTTTTGTATTTACTGGTTCGGGAAATGGTATGATAATAGCCTAATACATACTTTGTAGTTGTTACATTGTCAATGTATCACTCACAAAGACACCAGACACGAAACTGATAATAATTTGAAAATGTGGAAATAATTGAATGTATCCGTGTCATGTCTATGTCAAACATCAATGCGTGTTAGATACTAGATACTGAAACGTCATCAAGTTGAAACTCTTCCTTCGTTGTAGTTTGCTCTGGAGCACAGGAGATATTTAAGCTTCTTCCCCATACTTTTGTGGATCCGTCTAGACTAAGCGAACTGCATAAGATGGTAAGTTTTCGGTACGAAATAAAGGAAATTGTTAGGAATTAGAGTTTAAATTTGACTAGAAAACAATTGATTGAATCTTGAAAACAATGTGGTATTGTTGCTTTTGAGATGCATAACATGTGTCCTGAACTTTGCCACATTATGTACTTAGGAGGCAAATAAAGCAAGGCATGGATCAAAAAGAATTTTCCAAGTTTATGGTTGTATTGTGACTGCTCAAGACATGGTTGAACCCAAAGATCCCATGAATGTGTTTGACAAAGTGAGTTTTGGGATCTCCTATTACCTATTTATCGACTAAAAGTCCGTCTCTCCGTAAGATTTGTATCTGATATGTTAACCTGATACGGCTATTTCAGGTGGACTACTATGCACACCCTGAACATTATAATCCAATTTTCCATGAAAAAGTAGCACCATACGCATCGGTTATTGGTAGGTCCATTCATGCTTACTAAATATATTAGTACTTTTGACTTTTGTACATTTTGGTCTGAAATGTTGCTTGAAATGGCGATGTTAGTGAATTGCATGTATTGGGAGAAAAGGTTTCCTCCATTATTGAGCACCACGCAGATTCAAGATTTGATGAGAAAGGAATGTCCACTTGTTGGAATAGCCGACATAACGTGTGATATAGGCGGTTCACTTGAGTTTGTTAACCGCAGTACATCAATTGATTCGCCTTTCTTCAGGTATATCATGTCACTTGTTTGAACTTTGAAGAAGTTATTCATTTTTCTACACCATGGAATGTAAGTGGTTTTAGAAAATGACCTATTGCATACAATCGACGATTGTGAGGTTTAATTAAAATTGTTGTTAGATATGATGCGAAAACGGATTCGTACCATGAGGACATGGAGGGGAATGGAGTGATATGTTTAGCTGTTGACATTCTTCCAACAGAATTTGCAAAAGAGGTAAGTTTCTTCAATTCATTGCATAACATAATGCTATAACAGGTTTCGAAGATGATTGAGTTCAATTTTATTATGACTAGGCTTCACAATATTTTGGGAACGTATTGTCGCAATTTGTCACAAATTTGGCTTCTGCTACCGACATTACAAACTTACCTGCTCACTTAAAAAGAGCTTGCATAGTCCATCAAGGCGTCCTAACCTCCTTATATGATTATATACCTCGTATGCGGAACTCTGATTCTGAGTATGTTCTCATCTACTTTTCATTATTTGGTGACTCTTTTTTATAGTACTTGTTATTTTCCCACTTACAATAGCTTCTTAAAATGACTTGTAGGGATGTATCAGAAAACTCAGCAAATTCTCTATCAAACAAGCGCAGATATAACACATCGGTGAGTTCGTCAGTTTCAATATTATTATCCATTCTGTAGTAGATAACCATGCTAATCATGCTATTTGATAATTTAATCTTCTGATCATGATCGGTGAATATTAACGACAGGTATCTCTGAGCGGTCACTTATTTGATAAGTTTCTGATAAACGAGGCCCTCGATATTATTGAAACCGCAGGAGGCTCCTTCCACTTGGTTAACTGTCATGTGGGTCAGACTGTTGATGCTATATCATACTCCGAACTTGAAGTAAGTACTCATATATTTGTTTCAAAATAGAATTTTAACTTACCATTTTAATAATTGCTATGGACAATTCAAGCATGGGCATTGTAGGCCGAGACAAATTCGGTATGGGGCATACCATTTGTCTTGATGCTCTTTTGTTTTCTAGTCTTTTTTAAATGGAAATTATGATTATGATTTTTGTCTCGACCTCGTGAACTTCTAATGATTAATACTTCAACAACATCTGTGTTTTCGACAGGTTGGTGCGGATGATGAGGCTGTTCTGGATCAAATCATTGATTCTTTAACCACGCTTGCTAATCCAACCAAAAATAATAAATTTTCAAATAACATTTCACTTAAGCTTGGTAAAGTTCAACAGAACGGAGGCATGAAGGAATCTGATCCGAGAAAGAAGGCTGCAGTTTTGATTCTTGGCGCTGGTCGAGTCTGCCAGCCAGCGGCCGAAATGTTATCGTCATTTGGATCCAGCCAGTGGTATAAAACATTGCTGGGAGATGATTTTGATGATCAAATCGAGGTTGATGTCATTGTAGGATCTTTGTACCTGAAGGACGCGGAGCAGGTACTTTAACCAAAATATTTTATTTTGCATTAGTTCTTCTATAGAAGCTGGTCTTTCATTAGGATCTTATACATGATATTCGATTTTCGTACCTGCAGACTGTTGAAGGAATTCCAAATGTAACAGGAATTCAGCTTGATGTGATGGATAGTGACAGCCTTTTTAAGCGCGTTTCACAGGTACAATTGTCGCATAGAAGCATTTTACAATACAGTTCTTTTCTTTTGTGTTCTTAAATTTTCCTGTTTTGCAGGTGGACGTTGTTATAAGTTTGTTACCCCCTAGTTGTCACGTTATCGTCGCAAATGCTTGCATCGAGGTACTTTGCAGTACTTTATGTTATTATTCAACATTGAACTGAAATGCTATCTCATTAGGCAAAAAAATATAAACATCTATAGCAACATCTCGACGAATAGTAAATGAATATGTTTCTAAATTCTTGATGCAGTTGAAAAAACATCTTGTCACTGCTAGCTATGTTGATAGCTCCATGTCAATGCTAGACGATAAAGCTAAAGTTGCTGGTGTAACAGTCCTTGGCGAGATGGGCTTGGACCCAGGGATAGGTATGAGCTAATCTGATATTCATAACAATTCTTCTGAAAAGTATAATCGGTAAAAATTTCACACGTTTTCAATCAAAATGGCCTTGTAATAAGTTTGTAACTGATTGATGATCCAGATCACATGATGGCAATGAAGATGATCGACGAGGCACATATGCAGAACGGGAAAATAAAGGCTTTCACTTCTTACTGTGGTGGACTTCCATCTCCTGAAGCTGCTAACAATCCATTGGCATATAAATTCAGGTACTTCTTCGAATGTTTTATCTATTTTTACTAGCATAGTATTGTTGTTGCTGCTATAAAAACTCATTCAGTTGCCAATTATTTCAGCTGGAGTCCTGTAGGGGCCATCCGAGCTGGGCGCAATCCTGCCACTTACCTAGACCACGGTGAAACTGTACATGTTGATGGTAAGCTCTATTCCTTTATTATCTTAACATGATTCTGTGATATGTATGCGCGCATTTACTATCAAAACGTGCGTGAAATTTCCTATAGGAGAAGTATTGCATAGTTTATTTGTTTCATTTTCAACTAGTATCAACCTCATGTGTTTGTTACATTTGATTGAAGGATTCATAAGCTCACTGCATAGCTCTTGTTTATTCGACAGGGGACAATCTTTACGATTCTGCTGCAAAACTAAGGCTACCGGACTTTCCTGCTTTTGCTTTGGAATGTCTTCCTAACCGCAACTCTTTACTTTACGGAGATTTATATGGAATAGGATCTGAAGCATCAACTATCTTTCGCGGAACCCTCCGTTACGAAGGCATGGATTCTATCTCAAATACTTCTAACCTTTTTCGAAAAGCTCTTTAATCTAGATTAGTCTATATTTGGTGAATCTATATGGAACTTATTTTTATTAACTCCTTGTACAGGGTTCGGTGAAATCATGGGGACACTTTCTAGGATTGGCTTATTCAACAGTGAAGCTCATCCGATTCTAAAGAACGAGGAGAGACCAACCTTTAGAAAATTCACGTTCGACCTACTGAAAATCGACCACGAAGATCCAAATGGAGCATTGATCGGAGAGGTGGACATCACAAAAAGAATATTATCATTAGGACATTGCAAAGATCAAAGATCTGCAACTATGACAGCAAAAACAATCATGTAGTCCATTTAACACCCTCTTTTTATTAGCATTATCATCAGAAAATCATTGTTTTAATGTTGCCTGTTTCCGCAATCTCTCTCGTGTAGATTTTTAGGACTTTTTGATCAAACAGAAATCCCTACTTCCTGCCAAAGTGCTTTTGATGTTGCCTGTTTCCGCATGGAGGAGAGATTATCCTACTCCAGCACAGAAAAGGTATATCAATATGAATTCATATATACTTCTAAGTTCATACGTATAATATCTGTTGCGTCGACTTTATATCTGATTTGTAAGCAGGATATGGTGCTTTTGCACCATGAAATGGAGGTAGAATATCCAGACAGACAAATTACAGAGAAGCAAAGAGCTACTTTGCTTGAATTTGGGAAGACTTGTGATGGAAAAACCACAACTGCCATGGCCCTTACTGTCGGTATTCCAGCTGCTGTTGGAGCTCTGGTACTTTTCCTCCAAAACTGTTGTCTATACTGTACTATTCCAATTTCCAAGTAAATACTGTTACTGAATTTGTAGCATCTTTGTTTTTCAGCTCTTACTGACAAATAAAATTCAGACAAGAGGTGTTTTAAGGCCCATTATATCTGAAGTATACACTCCAGGTGATTGAATATGTTCAGTTGTTAACAGATTTTCGATACGAAACAGAAGTACTGTTGTAGTAAATTTTGCATATTGTAGCAAACTAGGAATTGCTTTTAATGTAAATGCTTATTTTTGGTTTGTGATGTTTGCAGCTTTGGATATTATACAAGCTTATGGCATCAAGTTGATAGAGAAGAATGAGTAGTCTGTATAATTGAGGCTGGTGTTTGATGTGTAGATCATTTACTATTATAGAATTTAATAATTGAGGCTATAATAATGTTAGGTGGACACTTATTTTGTTTTAGTCTACTATTTTATTAGTTTGTTAGAATAAGATCTATTCTTTAGCAGAAGGTTTGTTATCTGTGTTACTACTCAATATGCAGAGCTTGTTATTTCCTTTGTTTGTAAAATGGTTGTATATTAGTTCATGTTAACTGAATAAAAATTACATTCTTCCACTTACTTTTTGAAGCTTTGTTAAAATTTGATTTTTAACATTTGGTATGGTATCAGAACTTTCAAAAGGGGGTTGACTAAATAGGAGTGTGAGAGTGAGTGAAGCATGGCAACCTTTGAGAAATTTGTGACTCCAAGATTGGACGGCCATTACAATCATTGGTCGATGTTGATGGAGAATTTCTTGAGGAGTAAAGAGATGTGGAATTTGGTGGATGAAGGTATTACATCACCAGCAATTGGGACTTCATCGGCAAGTGAGGCCCAGAGGAAAAGTGTGGAAGAAACAAAACTCAAAGATCTGAAAGTTAAGAACTATCTCTCTCAAGAGATTAACAGAGAGATCATGAAAATCATTCTTGACAAAATAATATCAAAGGCGATATGAGATTCGATGAAACAGAAGTATCAGGGATCCACATCCACCAAAGTAAAGAGAGCGCAGCTGCAGGCATTGAAGAAGGAGTTTGAAATGTTGGTTATGAAAGAAGGAGAAGAGATCAATAGCTTCATTTCACGAACCCTCGTGTTGGTAAATAAAATAAAAGTGAATGGGGGAAGATTTGAAGCAAAGCACGGTGGTAGGTAAGGTTTTGAGATCTTTGACTTCCAATTCAATTATGTTGTGTGTTTTTTAGGAGTCAAATGACATAAATATTATGCCTGTTGATGAGTTCCATGGAAGTTTACTTGTTCAAGAGCAAAGAATGCAGGGGAATCAGGAGGAAGAACAAGCATTAAGATTTATCCCATTAAAGAATTTATCCACATCTGTGTAGAGGTCGTCCAGTTTGCTTTCAACTATGATGTCAGAGATGAGTCTGCCTAAAGGAATCCACTTTCTTTGTTTGTTGTCTTTGTTTCTTGTTTCGTTAACCATCTCTCTTAGATATTTGAACAAGATGGAGGGAAGATTCATCTTGATACCTTTGGCCAGATAACATAACATGTATTTCTGATCAGCATTAATGTAGTCTGCAGAGTTGTTTGCAGGACGACGATGAATGCATCCCAAGATAATCTTGGCCCATATCCTAGATTGGGATTTAAGATTTTTTACACCTGAATCTGATCCTTTCTGAAAGATGGTAGCCACAACTTCCTTCAACTTTTTTCCCCGTTTTGAACATTTGATAACATATTTTTGCCAGGTCCGTCATGATTCAGTAGCTTGACTATGGACTTCTCAGAATTTTGAATCTTCTGACCAAAAAA